>NW_025764280.1:0-1200000 GCF_021365285.1 Talaromyces proteolyticus
TTCTTATTATTTATAGTACTAGATAAGAGCAATAATATAGTAATATATTCTATTATTAATTCTATTTATTAAGTCTTTTACTATAATATTAATTACTAAGTTATAATCTATTAGTAGTATTAATATATGATAATAAATAATTAAATCAAAAAATATTTAACTTATTATTATTAAGATAATAATCTATATAATAAAGAGACTTTAAATATTGTTTATAGATATTT
Source organism: Talaromyces proteolyticus (assembly GCF_021365285.1). Classification (NCBI taxonomy): domain Eukaryota; kingdom Fungi; phylum Ascomycota; class Eurotiomycetes; order Eurotiales; family Trichocomaceae; genus Talaromyces; species Talaromyces proteolyticus. The sequence goes on from NW_025764280.1 coordinate 225, forward strand.
TTAGTAATATTAAGATTATATAGAGTATTTTCATAATATCTAAATCTTTATTTATTCAATCCATTCTATTTCTAGGCTTTTAATCCATTATAAGAGCTTTTAATATCAAAAATTAAACTATAATTAAATTAAAAAAAATCTCTATTAGATTTAAAAATATTATTAATAGTTATATAGCTAGATTAATTCTAATCTATAAAAATATCTATCTATTTTCTAGCTCTAAATCTAGATAATAAGTCAATAATTCATCCTATAGGATCTATTATTTTAATATTTTACTATAGCTTTTATCTATCTAGTAATAGAATTACTAAGAGAAATAGCTAGAGAGATTATAGAGATAATTTTAGAAGAGATTATAAGAAAGATTACTAATAAATAACAGTTTTCTTTAATTAATAATGATGTTATTAGTTATACTATACTGAATATACTATTGATTAATAATATAATTACTTTCTATATAGAAATTCTTCTAAGTTCTGTAATGATTCAATTGATTAACATTTTAATAGATTAATAATATAATTATCTATTTTATTAAGTTTATTAGGCTTTAACTAGAAAACAGTAATATCAATTAAAGGATTATTAGAAAAGAGATAATGCTAGATCAATATAAAAGAAAAATTAATATATTTAAATTAATATAGAATTACTTCTAGTATTAATATGTTCTAGCTATTTCTTTTTTATTATAGTTTATTAATAGTATAATCTTAAAAAAGATAGATAAAAATAGTAGAAAAAGATATTATATCAATTTTTAGATATATTATTATTGATTATAATAAATATAATATTTTTTAATCTAAATCTCTATAATAGTATGATCCTTCTCTAAATATAATAAGATTATGTTTATATTTATAAGCCTAATAATATATACTGTTAATTAGAGAAGAAAGTAATCTAAAATAATATTATTAATAATTAGATTAGCTATCTCTTCTATTAGATAATCTATTATCTAGATTATGAGACTCTATACTAACTACTTTTTAAGAATCTTTAATCCTGTTATCTTTTATTTATATTATAAATATACTATCTTTTTTTATATATTATATTTTTTATAGATAATATCTATTTCTTAGAAATTGATATATATATATTCGCTTCTTTGACTAATATATATAATATTTATATATATATTTAATAATTCTATTCTTAGCTATTAATATTATCTATATAAGCTATAGTTAAATATTAATAATAGATTAATAGATTATATAATCAATATATATATATATATATATATAGAAAGAAAGAATAATATTATTATTAATCTATTATATTTAGCTAAATATATATTCACTAATTAGTTAGAATAATTATTAATAATAAAGTTATAATAATAATATCAAAATTTATACTACTGATATATACATATTATATTGATAAAAGTAATTTAAGGAACTACATAATAAAAACTAATAATTATTATTAATAAGTGCTATAAGATAGTGTTATAAATAGTATTATAAATAATATCACAAGTAATATCATAGATAATAATATTATATATAATATTATAAATAGTATTATAAATAGTATTATAAATAATACTACAAGTTATTAATAATATTATTATCCACTAATCTCTATTATAAATAATTATTAATAAATTTAATACTAATATCATCAATATAATATTGATTAAAGAAATATATAATTCTTATTATATATTTAAATAATAAGTTGTCTCCTATATTCTTAAAAATTTTTTAATTTGAAACCAGATTATATAAAAAAAATATAGATATAATAGAAATTTAAATATAATTAATATTAAAAGAAATAAAATAAATAATCTAAAATTATAAATATAAAACTTACTTAATAAATATAATATTAATATTATAAATTTAAATTATATATTGCTTTTGATTATTTTTTAAATTTTTTAATTTAAAACTAAATTATATAAAGAAGATGCAGATATAATAGAAATTCAAATAGATTAGTATAATATTAATATTAAGACTTTATTGATGTCATCTTTCTAATTCTATTTTTTAGTGATATATAACTCCATTAATTAATAAGATATAAGAATAAAAAGCATATTATAAGATTTATTAAAAGAATAATTTTCTCTGATATTAATTTCTTTTATATATATCAACTTGGTGCGGAGCTGTAGATCTTGTAAACGGATGGATAGATAATTAAACTCGCGAACTCAATATTTAAAAGAAAAAAATATTGATTAAATTAAAAATTAAAATCAAATTTTTAATATTACTTAGCTATTTTATAAATAATTTTAATTTAATAGATTCATAAAATTTAAAGAATAGATTTAGAATATAAAGCTTTATAAATATATTAAATATTAAATTATTAAAAATAAGTTTATAAAACTATAATAGATTGACTTAGAATTATATAAATTTATAAACTTTAAGAATAATTTATAAAAAATAATTTTATAAAAGATATTTATAGTAAATAGATCTAATAAGAGTATATAATATATACATTATATACATCATATATATTGTATATATAGTATATAATATAGATATAGTATATACTGTATATATTATTAATAATATTTAGTTAAGCTGACTAATTAATTAGACTGAAACTGGTGGATTTCCCCTGTGGTGCCTAAGGCTGCCACTAGTTAGTTAGTCTTAGTCCTCTCGTATGACGGGAACTCCAATGAACTAACTCTTCTTCCGCATAATCCTGCACCAGAAACTAACTGAACTATTATATATCAGAAGATTTATAAAGTTTATAAAGTTATAATCCTTACTATTCTTTAATTATAAGATAAAAATATTTTTAATTTTTTATTTAATATTTTATATATCCTTCTAAATTTTAAATAGCTAAATCTAGAAATTATTACAATCAGATATACCAATTTTTATATTAATTAAGATTAATATTAATAAGATAAAGAATATAAAACAGAAATCTAAATATAATTAGTATCTACTTAATATTATTCCCTTTTTGAAACCATACTAGCATAAAATAAATAGATTAATTATTAAATATCTTAATAATAAATAGGTCAATTAAAAATGAAAAATATATTTAGAATCTGGAAGAAAAGAACTTTCTAATAGTATTAGTAATATAGATATATCAATTGTATTTATAGTTGTCCATAACCATACATTTGCCTTATAGAATGACGAGATAGGCAACGCCGAAACCGTCACAGTCAAACTCTCATCAAAAAAGCCTATAAAATCAGTCACTTTAGCAATGTAGACGTGTTCCTTACTATCAGATTTCGCGATACCAGGAACATGAAGACATTTAGTGCTGATAGCACCGGCATTTGATCCTTATATGTGTTACAGCTGGTATGGTACTGAAACTTGTATATTCTAAAGCTAACACAACCTGGAAGGCAGCTATGGTAAATGTTTAATCTGGAGCAGCTCTCCAAATAGGTACTTGTTACGCATACCCGCAGGTGGTGGAAAGACTTCAGCAAGATCACCCTGGAGAACGCTTTCGATGTCGTATAACTGTTCATGCCCTGTCATCTCGAGAGCGTGTGATAACTCAATATCCGCTATCGAACCTGTGCCAGCCCCTATTTTGTCCAGAAGAACCGTTAGTACACGAGCTCCGCGTCCCGCGACATTACTCCAGCTACACCTGTGCAATCGACTGATGCATCCCCTGGCGAGATCCACGTGGGTCTGGAAAAGAGTATCTGTCGGAGGTCGATGGAGTATATCCAAGCAAAGGACTACACCTGCCGAAGCACAGTAGGCTTCATCGATCCAAATAGTTGGGCCTTCCATGTCTCTAGTCTGTACCTCTTTGAGAATCGTTTTTGCCGCCGCCAAGCAAGTCGACTGTGTTGCAGAAAAGGCAGCATTCTCAAAGCTTTTCCGGAGGAAAGCCCTGTGGATCATGATCATCTTGTGCGCAAAGCAGATTGTTAGACTTCGCCGCGCCCAAGGTATCCAGTCAGGCCACACGGGATCGATTGGCTCCACGATGTGAAAGTACTTTGGCATTGCCTTGGTTGCAAGGGTGCGTAGTCGGTAGTCATAGTCGAGAGTGTGTTCGTATTTGGTTAGCAAAGTGGATGACCGAAGGACGGCTTCGTGATGCTTGGCCATCAGCTTCGCAATTTGGAATAGGTAGTTGGTGTAACTGACATAAGTGGGACAATTCTCGTCGATGAGATCCATGGTTAGAAAGTTTCGGTTTGCCGGTTTGCAGGATGTGAATTGTAGTGGATCGATGATGTGACTTTCCGAAAAGGGAAGGGAAATCCAGTCTTGCACGCAGAGTTGAAACCACAACCGCCGCCCAGTATCTCGCTGAAGTAGCTTATACTTATCTGCTTCTGATGAAGTAGAGGTCACAATGTCAACACGAGCATCGTGACTCAGCTGATCCAGCCCCAGGCCCCTCGCAATCTGAGTAGCAGCTCCACGGAGAACCGAGAGCTCTGCAGATTGATCAAGGATATGTGCTGACATGGCCAAGGTGGCTATTGCCTGTACAGAATAGATGTTCCGTTTGGCTGAGTAGTTGGCCTTGTTCAAACAGTTAATACATGCTTTGAACCAAGCCGCGGCGAGCTCTGAAACCTCGACACAGTGAAATCCCCATTCCTCTATCTCAGCACTCGGAGCACAAACGAGACTGGCAACCATGATGGAAAATAAGAGCGCGATCCATTGGAGGTCAAGTTGCGCGATATCCAAAGTTGCACCGTCCGTTTCATCCCGTATAGCACTCTGGAGTTCGCATTGGAACGTTGGACCGTGATAGGAGCCGTGATACCACAGCAAGTACAGTTCATGGTAGTCAACAAGGTAGTAGATTTGATGCTTCGAAGGTAACAGAGCCTCAAGGTAATCATCGTACGGTGCTGAACTGGGATCCAGGTTTGTTACATCTCCACCACCCAGACCCGATAACTTGCGGTTCCGAGGGGAAATTGGAGACGCAAATGAGTAGTGTAGCCTTGGATGACAGGCCCAGGCTGCCGAGTGGATGTGGTCTCTCGGTCGCGAACAGTTGATGCCTCTGTATATTCATGATGTTTCTCATAATTAGCGCACGCCGTTCCGCTTTGCAGTTGTGCTAGATAGAATTACTTACTTCACAGTGCAGTTTCGACAAGGCAAGGTTTTATCACATCGGACCTTGCGACGGGTGCATTCTACACATGCTAGCCGCTTCCTGTAAATGGAGAAACTCATGTTCTTATATTAATTGAATTATTTTTTCTGAGCCACAGTGCTAACATAAGGCCTTATCCCGGAATTCACCGATTTATTACCCTTGAAATAATGATGATATGAAAGCGCGTTGTCGTGGGCCAAGGGTATAGGTCCTGTAAGGGGAATTTTCTTAGATTAATCGTTGCTCGGCCGAGTCTCTGAGGAGCAGATAGGGCCAAAGGAGAATGCTAGATTCCCAATCATGGGCTATAGTGAATGGGATTGGTAGCTAGGGAAGTTTTAAGAGCAATAGATGGTGCTGTGAATAGAGAATCGGCAAGTATCGAGCCACGATGTGCATCGAGCGCAGAAGAAAGGAATTATGAATCTGGGCGATAAGCAAGCACTGCCTTTCTGGCCGAGGTAATCTAGCGCCTTAGGCATCAGAGCTCGCCGATAAGCCTCGGCCGAGGGTGGGGCTCTCTTTCTCTCTTTCTTTCTATGCATCGCTCAATCGGCCAATTTAGATATTCGATCTAGCGATGAGATGGTTATTTGTAAATTAGGTGGTGTATCTGATAGTAAACGTAGAGATTTAAGCCTATAATTATTGACTGCTTCTCTACCAGCTTCTCTTTCACCTGAGTCCAAAGTCTTAGGCTACCTATAGATTCCTTTACATTATAATGTATTTGTTTAAAGGATAGTCTTTTTACTTTTGATTATCAGACTTCTTGACGGTTCTAAAGTGCGTGTCTCTAGGATAGTGGATAGTATTATGATTATCAAAATAAGATACGCCTACCCCCTTATCTATAGATATCGGTACGCGATTTTGACAGAAGAATCGATGGAATTATTTCCTGGCTTGTCGATGTCACTGAAAATGTTGGCTTCTTTATCATTGTCGACCACAGCTTATCTAATGACGACATCGAAAAAATCTTCTCTAAGTCCTAGCAGTTTTTCAACCTTCTTAACCATATTAAAGCGAATTTCTATGGAGCTCGAAAAATGCAGAACAAAAAAAAGAACTTATAAATCTATCCGTCTATAGGAATGCCTAATATAAAGGAGTCATATTAACTTTAGTTTGATAAAAATATGAAAGATATTGAGATTGATAAAAGCTATCTTGCTGACTTTCAAAAGATTTCTTTTGAATTTATAAGCCGCATTTAAGAAGTCTTAGAAAAGCTTATATGTTATTTTACTCTTAGACTGGGCTTTTCCGAAGATTTCTGTATTAAAGTATATGATATGTTCTGATTAAACTCTCAGACTATCTATTGGTTATATACTATTTTGTCCTACTCTGAGATTCTGGTGGAAATGTCAATCATTGAGTGTGTGTATGGGATTTCATTATGTTGATATTTTTAAAAGAAGGTCGAAGTGGTTTGAAGATATATGCTGATTGTAAATTAGTAATAGAATTTAGTATTGGTAATACTTGGATCACAATTGAGTTATAGATGGGAGAAATTATGTATAATATTGGTAATCTGCTTATATCATAGTCTGATGATCACTTTGTATTGATCCTCCATTGTGTTAAAACCCCTAGCGAGCCTAAAGATTTTTATAAAGACTGATATAGTATTGTCTCATAGCAAACGCGATGGAATAAAATTTTACAACTTTATAAGAAAAGTTAAAATCAATTAAAACTTCTTTGTGTGTCACTAATATACGTAGCAGGATTCAATAATATAGCCCTTTTAAGTATTTAGAAATTGTAAAATTTAAGAATCGTAAATTAGAATATGTAGTATTACTATTGTTTTATAGGATGCATTAAAATATATATTGGAATATCCATTGATTGTAGGACTGGTTATTTAATTAGTTGATATTTAAATACTTTATTTGTGTTACTAATTTGTCCAGCCAGGTTAAAAGGAAAGTCTGATAGAGAAAACTTTTCTTTTAAGATTTATAATGTTTAAGCTTGATTTGATATGTAGCTATTCCAAATTAGTTTCTTGATACTCAATCAAAGACATAGGAGTATGTCACCTTTCCCCAGATTCATGTCGGATACTATATTCCTTCTATCTGGGTGGTTCAAAGACAGCCTTTAGTTATTTGCTAGCCAAATTGCAATTCCAATTCGTTTCTCAACACAGCCTTCAACCCTTCCAGCGTATTATGGTGAGCTCATTCCCTTCGAAAATGTCCGTCGCAGGCTAACGTATTCTCAGAGTAAGCTTCTATTTTACCTAAGTCTTGGACCAGAACGTGATTGACACTCCAAACTACTGTGCTGAATACCTGATGAGGTGAAAGACGAATAGATATAAACTAGCAGATTGTTATTTATGGTCTCAAATGGCATAACTATCGTAACATAATATATCTTCTCTTTAAAACGACTGTTTATATCTAAGTAAGAGATGCTCCCGTACTGTATACTTCTCTGTTGCCGAGCCATCAAGTGGTTCAACGAGGAATTCTGGATTTCCATCAAAGAAGAACGGGACCGAGTATCTCTCCTGGCCACTTGTGTTTATAACTCGATGGATGTTAGACTTGTAATGTCCACTGGTCCAGGTTTGCAGCAAATCTCCGATGTTTACCACAAATGCATCGCTCCGTGGTGGCACGTCAATCCATTCCTTCGTGGATTGATTCAGAACCTGCAAGCCAGAGTTTCCATCTGTGAGCAAGATAGTGATGGCACCAAAGTCGGTGTGCGCACCTGCGCCTACCATGGTGTTGTCGTTGATGTCGGGGTGCGGAGGGTAGTGGAGCAGCCTGACAGTGGCAATAGGCTCACGGCAGAAGTCTTTCATGATACTGGTGTTGCTGATGTTGAGGCCTCTAGCCAAGAGGTCTAGGATGCGAACCGCGAGTTCGTGCATTGCTGTGTGGTATGAAAGTAATGGAGACTTGAACTCTTCCTCGGGCAGCAGGTTTGTCTCTGGCCAAATATTTGGCGTGCAAAAGGGCTTGTAAGGTGGTTGCAGTCCAGGGATCTCACGGCTGAAAAAATATCCCTATAAGTTAAAATATCTTAGTATTTTTTATCTCAGTTTGATCTTTTTAGTTTCGTTTTATGCTGGTGTTTCGCACGATCCAACGTAATGATCATCGTTCAGCCAGAAATGTGGAACGGACTTACCTCCTTTAGATCTGGTTTTTTCCCAGCTTCGAGAGTTTGGGACCCAAATGTTTCGTAACCAACCCCTGGCTTGGCTTTCAGTTTCAGCTTTTCTTCTTCTCCCAGAGAAAAGAGGGCTTTTGATGCGCAAAGTACGGAATCCTGCATCTTTTGCGATATACCATGGCCGACTATCTGAAAAAATCCACTTGTCGAACAAGCCAAACGGATTTGGCTGACAACAGAGTCAAGTTCATCTAAGTCTCTATTATTATGTAGATAAGCGCTCATGTCCACGACTGGGATGCTGAACTCTGGCTTCCTGCCAACCATTGGTACCGTCTCCATGAGAAATAAAGGTCTACACGCAGTGATCATCAAAAGACTTCTTCTTGTGCTTGCTATCAATTCATGCAGATGCTAAAAATATAAAGAAACTGGCCTAGTTACTGACCTTTCGTCAGTCGCCTTTTGAAACGCCTGGTTGGCGATGGGTCTGGCATTCGATTCCGGGGATGGCCAGTCGGATCTGCATTTTTTTTATCGTGAGCCTGTAGATGGGGAGGGCTGCTTATCGTACGAGCCTGTATCGTGACTCGGCCGCAATCTTATCCTGAATGATCTTAGATAACATATGTACTGTATTAATCATGCCACGCCCCCCTTTTGGACTCGGGTTTCCTCGTATCACAAAAGTGGGGTGTGGCACGATTAGCACGACCAATCTACAAGGATTCTTATCGTACCAAGTAAAGTCGGGAACTTGCGCAATTATAACAAGAGGACCGATATCGGTAAATGTCGTATCACCAAACCTTTGTTCGCCGATGCACCCATATATGATACACCGGTCGCACTGGAGTTATGGCTAGCTGTACCCACCGTGAGACTCGCAGGAAGCGAGAGACATGTATAGAGTGTTCTCTGCGACAGCAAAGATGCGATCGTCAAATACCGTGCGAGCGATGTGAAAAGAGAGGTGTCGCTGAAAGGTGTACCTTGTCATGGGACGAACAGAGCGACGAGTCAGCTATCGAGGCAAAATGTATACCCCCAGCAACCGCAACACTGATTCCGTCGCAACCTCGTCGCAATTTTGAACCCGGCCCTAACTGATGCACACAGTCCGAGATCTAATATTAGACTTCCTTATTCTAATGATGTACCCGAAATTTCCAATAAAGCGCTTTTAGACTTGATAGAGAAATTGAACGCGAAAATTGACCACCTGGAATCCGCACTTTAAAATAAACAGAGTATGGTCTTATCGCAGGAAATGTTTAATAAACCAGAATTACTTTTGTCATCGCCTGTATGCTCGGAAACCCCACGGAAAGTTGAAACTAACGTGATCAAAAAAATAAAGGCTTAAAAGTAGCTTTGAAGTTAAAGATGCTGCTACTATTCTGAAATTCTTAGCCTAAAGTCAACAGAAAGATCTCAAATACCAGAACCTCGTCACTACACATGGTAAAGTTTCATAATATTCCTTTTAAGGCATTGACACAGAGAATAATATATTGTTAAACTTTATAACGAACTAGTGTGCTTACTCAACAACAATTGAAAAAATAAAAGTAAATTCAAATCAATTAGAAATACAAGCCTGAGTTTCCTATAACTCATCTATCTACCTTAATTTATATGCGAATCTATACTATTATTTATTATCAAAGATTAATTAACTTAAACCAATATTTATTACATCCAATAATCAAATTTCCAAAGGTTTTACGCTTATCCAAATCTAGTTAAATAGTTTCATTTTTAATATACCTTCTTAGAGATAAAATAACAATAATAAAGCTATTATTTCTATAACAAATATCCTATCTTAGTTAATCCAAGATATTTGATGAATATTTCCTACTATTACAATGCCAGCTCGCCTATCCAACCCACCAACCTACTCCCCTAATCTAACCAAATATAACCATAGTTACATTTTAATACAACTCCAATAAAAGCTATCCAGCTGCAAGAATCCTATTATAGCTCTTTAAGCTACATCTTATCCTTAATTCTACACCCAGCCCTGTCTATCTACCCATCCACCTATTCTGACCAGTCAATCGTCAATCCTCAATCCCATCCGCGTGCCGCACCTTGACACCTACTTTCTTTTTATTAATATCAATTTTATAAGTTTATTAACTAACATATCTATAATAATAATCTATTTAATATTTAATCTATCTTTTTAAATCTTTTATCAAAATTAATAATTTATAATATTAATATATTTTAATTTTTATTATAAATTAAGATTCTTTATACTTTACTAGTTGAACTATTTATTGATTATTATATTTAATAGTAATTAAATACTTTAAATTAAATCTAATAGCTTTAAATAGTCTTTTCTAATAAAGAGTTGTTTTTTTATATTAAATAATGCTAATAGTTCTGCTTTAATAGTTGAAATTATAATAGTCTTTTATTTTCTAACTCTTTAATTGATTAGATTTTTAATTCAGTTTTATCTAAATATCTAAATACTAGTGGATTTCTATTAATAATATTAATATATTTAGGGTTAACCCTAATCCTTTATAATTATTATTAAGTATATAATCATTTCTAAAGTAATTTTTCATAAATTAAATTTATATTTTTTAAATTAGGATTTTGTTTTAGATATTTTTATAAATATTATAATAAATTCTTAATATTTAAATTATTATCTAAGAATTATCCAAATAATAATGATATCTTTTCTATTTTTTATTTATATTTTTTTAGATTATATTGTATAACTAATAGTTAATCTATCTATTAAAGAAAATATATATATATATTTCTATTTTTATTCTATAATATTCATTATTATCTATTTATTTTTTCAGCATATTTTAATAATTAGATAGAAAATTATAATTTACATAATTAATTTTAATATATTTTTAAAGATAAAATCTAACTATAGTTAAAAATTCTTTAATATAATTCAGTTATCTGAATAAAAACTGGATCAAATTTAGACTAATCTAACTATAATTAATAATTCTTCTTTAGCGTGGTTTAGTTTTGGTTTAGAGAGTTAGAACCATTCAATTTTTAGTTCTGGTTTTAATATTAAGGACCAAACCGAACCGATCTACTTTTGGGTTTGGTTCAGAAACTCAGGACCAGAACCGAACCAAATGACAGCCTAGATAGATATATCTATCTATTTCAATATTATAGATATATCTATCTACTTTAATATTATATATAAAGCTTTTCTTTATATTATTATCTAATATTATAATTACTAAAGTGATATTTAATATGATAATATATATATATTAAATATCAATATAATTTAAAACTATTTCTTTATCTTTTAATTCATATTTACTTTCTTTTTTAGATTCTTTATTTTTCTTTTCAAAAGCTTTATATCTCTTTTTTAAAATCTATTTATATATTTTATTCAATTATAAATACTTTTTATAAACTTTTTTAATCTTTTTTTTTTATTTCTAAATCTAGTTTCTAATCTCTATTCTACTTAAATAGATTTATATATTTATATTTAATAAATGGATACTCTTTTTTATAGATATATATCACTTTTTTATTATTTTTTTTTATTTTTTTTTCTTAACTTTTTATTCATCACTATTAGATTTTCCTTATAACGTTCCAAATAAATTATATATTAAAGTATTATTAATCTAAGATTAAGATAGCCTTATAATTTAGATAAAGATAAAAAACTCTATTAATAATTCTCTCAATTTAGGAAGTTTATGATTTTTATCTTATATTATATAAGGTATATATTACTTATAATAGAGATTATAACATTCTAATACTATATTCTTTATTATTAAAATGAAGTCTAATTTATATATTTTTCTTTATATATTAAATATTTAAGTTTTTATATACTTATTATATATTTCTTTTACTTTTTTATCTATTTATTAGAATTATTAATCTATAATATATTATAAATTTAATAATATCTATCCTTTAATATTTTAATATTTTATTATACTAATATAAAGAATATCTCTTTCAATCTTTCTAAGTATTCTTTAATATCTTCTATATTCTAAATATAGATATAATTCTTCTAATTAAATGATTATATAATATTCTTCTATATAATATAATTTCTGGCATTATATATGTTAAATAGCTTTATCTTATATTTATATTTCTTTTATTTAATTTCTCTCTTAATCATTATTGAGCTTAATTCAAAGTCAGAGATATTAAATATCTTAAGAAGCTTTGATTCATCATTTTTATTTAGATTAATATATTATTAGATACTGTTTGATATATATAATATCTAAATATATAATATCTAGTTATTTTAATCATTCTTATTAATTAATATAATAAAGGTTTTATAAATGTTGTTAGATGATATTATATATAGCTTTATATATTTAATTTATTTAAAAATCAGTTAAAATACTATAAAGTTATTTAAATAGTGTGTTTGTGTAACACCCCTATTCGAATGTACAGAGATTGGTGTTGATTCTATATAGTGCACGTGACGCAGATATTAGTGAGTCATATATCTAGATATATTGCTTATAAACATTAGGCCAAATCTTTATAATAAAAGAGGGTAGCGAATAGCTATCTATATATAGAGCATATATTAATAAAACCTTATTCAATATAGAAATCAATATATTTATACTCTATCAATTCTAGTCTTTATAATTTATTTATTTTTATATTAAAAAAGATCTATTTATATTAATTATTATATTTAAATATTGACTTTAATCTTATTTAATTTATCTAAATCCTTTATCTTAAGTTAATAATTTAATTAATATATTTATTATTAAAGAAAGATCTATTAAAACTTAAAAAATAAAAGATAATAAGATTGAATAAAATAATTTTATAATTATATATCTAGCTAATATTATTAAAAATATAATTAAATAATTAATTAAATTTAAATAAAATTTTAAAAAATATATATTAAATGAATTATTTATTATAATATTTAAATAATTAGATTAATTAAAAGTAGATCATATAATTTAAAAAATATAATAAGTGAAATAACTATATATTAAAATTCTTCTTTAAAAAACTAAGATACTAAAAAGTACTCTAAATAATGACTTTTTAGAATAAAAAGAATAATTTATAAGAATAGAATTGATTTTTTAAGAATTATTAAATATTCTAAATATAGATTAAAAAAGACTCTATATAGAGATATATAATAATAATAAGCTTTTAAAGATAGATCTTTCAATTTTTAAAAGGAAATTATACTATAAATAATAGATATTTAAAATCATCTAAATATATATTTTTAAAAAAACTATTAATTCTTTAATAAAAAGAATATCTATAAATAAAAGATTTTAATAATTGTTAATACTTTTAAAAATAATATATTAAAAAAGTAGATTATCTATTAAAAAAATAATATAAAACTTAAAAATATAATATAGAAATAATTCTAAAAGTTTATAATAAACTTAATTAAATTTATAATTTTAATTTAATAAAAAATAAATTCTAAATTTCTAATAACTTAATAATAAAAGAATTAAATAGTAACTAAATTTAATATTATCTTTTATAAATAAAAGAACTATTTAGATTAGTAGTATATTAAATTTTAAAAATAAATATATTTTTATAATAAAATTCTTTTAATAATTTATAAAGAACTAGATAAATATTTAAATATTTTAAAGAATTATAAAGATTTTATACTCTATATTTAAATCATTAAAAATAGTATATTAGAAAGATAAATAGCTCTAAAATAAAATAAAAAAAAGAATAAATTATCTAAATAAAGATATAATTTATTAAATTATAATATAAACTCAAAGCTAATATAAAAAAGTAATATAAAAAAAAATATCTCTTTTAGATTAAAAATATCTCTTTTAGATTAAAAAGATTTTTAAAGTAATAAAAATTTTATAAAAAATTTAAAAGAAAGAATACTAATCTAAAAAAAAAAAATTTCAAATATAATTACTATTATAGAAAAAAGTATTTAAAAGATAAATATTAAACTAAAAATCTATATCTAAGACTAAAATATTAGAAATAATTTTTTAAATTAACACTATTAATTATTATAATATTAGATATTTATAGAAGTTAAAGTAAAATAAAGCTCTATATTAGAATATATATATATATAAAGATAATAAAAGAGATGTAATAAATATTAATTCTAATAGATAATAATATATAAAAGAATTTTATAAGCTAAGAATAAGCTATAAAACATTTATATTATAATATTAGAGACACAGTTTAAACATAAGCAATTAACAGCTATATAATTAGTATCTTTAATAAAACACTATTAAACATTATTATCTGTAATTTAAAAGATAGAATAAAGTCTTTTATATAAACATTTAATATTATAAATATAAAGAAATATAACTTTATACTAAGAATATTCTAATATAAAGAGATAAATCTAAATATTCAATATATAATCAAACAGTGATATTATTATTAACATAATTCAAATAATAAAGATTCTATACACTACTATTATATTTTAAAAAGTAAGATCTAAAAGTAGAATAACTATATTTATAAAAGATTAAAAAAATTAAAATTAGAGTACTAATTAATAATAAAATCTATAATTTTTTTTTATTAAGATTAATTTAAGAGCTTTTTAATATTTCTTTAAGAATCTATTTATATTAATTAATAGTTTTAATTCAGTAATTATAGTAATATTTTCTTACTAAATATATAAGAAAATAAGATAATAATATTATATATTAATATAATTAATAAATCTATATCTAATACTTAGTAATATATTAAAAAAGCTTTATTTTATATATTTTTAATTAAATTAAATTAGTTCATTTAGAATAATATTAAGATATATTTATTCTATATTAAAAAAATTAAATTATTAATTCTAATTAGATTTTTATTTTTTGTTTTTTTTAACTTATTTTTATTTCTATAATATGTATTTAAATATAATATATTTTTTAAATTTTCTTTTTCTTTCTTTATTTTTACTTTTTTTTATAACTCTTTAGATTGATTTAGTCTTGTCAAGTTTGTTAAACTTAGTCTTATTTATGGTGAGACAGTGGATAGACAGGAGCCAATCCAATGGCAAAGAATTAGAAGCAGCCCTGCCTCCAATTGCCGATAGGGTACAGGATTGGAGGCCTCTGGCGACAGTAAACGTATATTTGAGGTGCTTGATTTTGCTACAGTAGATACTTCCTTCAAACTATGGGTATTCCTAATTCCTATAACTCGAAGTTCTAGAAACATGTTAATGTTGACCTTTCTTATTCAGCATCAATGCGTTCGATAATTATCATATCGATAGCTCTAAAAATGTGAAAATTGCTGCCTGGCACTGGTACCAGCTTCAGACAGTATATAACACCACAAAAGAGCAGCAGGCATATCTTATGAACCACACCGCCACAACCTCATTATTTAGCCCCCTTGTTTCTCAGATAGAATATCTAAAGACAAATAACCCTGACGTCCAGTTTGTACTGAGCGGAACTGGATCTGGAATCCAGAGCTCCATCAAACTTCAGGCAGACTTTGGTGCGTCCCTCTGGTGCATAGATTTCCAGCTTTATAGCTTGACGCAAGGTGTTGCTCGGGTTGATGCTACGCACCGTCCGGCAGCTCCTCATACTTACTGGGTACCAGACGCCTCTGCCGGAGACACAAACCCTGGACCACAGACACGTGGCGTCTGGTACGCCCTGCCGTTTATTGCAGACTTTATCGAAAAGAACCCTGGAAAAGTTGTAGAGGTGAATCTGGGATCGGACGTGCTCATGGCATATGCAATGTACGACGAATCTACAAGCCAGTTGTCCAAACTCGCTTTGATCAATCTACGCACCTGGATCAAAGGAGGAAATACCGGCAATAGAGGGACAGAAAAAGTGACGTTCGCGGTCAGCTCTGATAAAAGTACCTACAAGGTGCAACGTCTTGTGTCTGCGGCTGGTGCTCAGGCAATGGGTTTTGATTATGCCGGTCCTACAGAGAATATCACCTGGGCTGGTGAGCAATGGAGCTACTCGATCGATCAAGGTCAAGGCCACCTGGTAGCTGGTGTTCCGACAGAGGTAACTCACACCGTGGTAAATGGCGAGGTGACGATTGAAGTATCGGACAGTGAAGCAGTTCTCATTACTTTTTGAAGGAGTGTACATATTAGCCTTTTTAGTGCTATTCATTAAAATTTCAAGTTGAATACTATATAGATATTACTCATAGAGTTCGTACTAATTTCTTAAAAAATTAAAATTGAAATCTATCTTAATATTGAAAGCTTCCAAGTCCTCAAATCCCATTCAGTCATTCGAAATGGGCGGTGGGTTATGCCTGGACCTCATAGTGATCAAATGCCGCGATCCGCGACTGCGACGCCCCGCACTGGAATTATTTGGGAGGGTGCCGCGAGTGCATGCGTTTCATGGGGGTTTGCCAGGGCCATGTTAGGAGCAAAGGTGATCGAACTAGAAGAAGCAGAAGAGGAAGAAAAAGGCTCTTCAAAGTGTGGTGATAACGGGCATGGCCACGACTTTCTTTCAGTACCACCAGGCTGTCCAACTGAGTCACACCGAATCAAAGAAATATATCTCAAACAAGAACTTCAAGATGATGGATCCGTCAGTATATGCTTGCACTATAGCAAAAACAAGTGAGATCCGAAGGTTGGTCAGTGGCATCCTCTTGTGTAAGTACTACCTGTTTATCAAGGGTCATCCGCCACTGAATCGCAGCAGTTACTTTACAATCTAGGGAAAGAATGTATTGACAACGTTTTGGGATCGTCTTTCAGTCAGAGATTGGTTTATGGGGTATGATTTACAAATAGAGTGTGAAGAAAGGTTTTATTCAATCGATCTAGAATACACAAATATCAATGAAGGAATGCCGGAAGCCCATTGATAAGCCCATGATCTGGTAAATACAATCCAGAACCAGCCAATGAAAGAACAGGCTGTATAGCGGCATTGTTCTTCAGTGCAATCTAATAGTAGTAGTGACAGCCGAGTCAATAACCAAACTTGTCCCATTAATGTAGCTCGCTGCAGGACTGCATAAAAAGGCAATAGCATCTGACACTTCTTCGCATTTGGCTGCTCGTTTGATCGGCACAACTGCAGCTATCTCGGCTTGAACTTGAGGATTCTTTTGCAACTCTATATCTAGTAGTGGAGTTTGCACCCAGGTTGGGCACACGGCGTTGCAGCGAATTCCCTCACTGGCGTGATCCATGGCTAGTTGAATCATTTAGCTCTATGCACGCACATATCTCTAGTTTGAAATGTCCTCACCTGCCATCTTCGTCAAGGCCATATCGGCATGCTTGGAGACCGTATAGCACATCTTCCCAGGAAGTCCCGCAAATGAATTGGCGGAAGCAAGGTTAACAATGGCTCCACGTCCAATGTCTCTCTCGCCACTCCGGCTCTTGAACATTTTAGGCTGCTGTCTGCGCATTGCGGCAGTTTGGGCCCGGATACACAACATGAGGCCCTTGGTATTTACATCTATCACCCTGTTGAAATTATCGATATCTGTGTCGGCAACTGGGGTATGAACTCCGTTGTCAATCTTTTTCCTAGTCGTTAGCACTACTACAGGCATGGGTGTCTGTTTGTCTGCGACTCACCCCGGCGCTATTGACACAATAGTCGATGCGACCAAATTCACGAACCACAAAGTCAACCATGTTCTGGACTTCGTCTGCTTTGGTGACGTCGGCTTTGATACTCGCTGTTCTATAGTTTTTGTTCGAGGCGTATTGCTTGCTTTCCTCTGCCGTAGAGACAGCGCTTTCTTCGTTCAAATCGGCAAATACAATGACCTCGGCGCCGGCTTCGGCGAGTGAGAAACCAGCCTGTTGGCCAATTCCTCTACCACCCTGTTTTTGTGTTAGGTAAAGCGGTGCAACTGGATATAATAGTTTTAGAGAAGGGGTTCTCATACGCCAACTACGAGAGCGATTCCGTCGAGTCTCGTGCTAGATATCATATTGAAGTCCGCCTAGGGTAGTAGCTAGGGCTGGTTTTCAAATTTTCAAATTTTGGTGCAAAATTATTGCAGTTGTAAGGCAAATCTTGCTTTTTTTATAAACAAAAATACATGTAGTGATCTACTAAGAAAAAGGCTGACGTCGGCACGTCTTTTATACTTGATCAAAAGTGGAGACACCAACAAAGACAATACCAGATAATTTCAGTTTGCGCAGATATTTGTTTGTACTTGAATGCTGACCGTTAAGAAATCGTTTATTTGTCCCAAAGAGGAAACGTGTATAATGGTGAAGCGGGTCTAATCGAAAGATGACCAATTAGCTTTCTCAAAACCGTCTATTTGTCCAGAGTAGGAATAGTAGTGCCACATTATGATATCAATGCATCCACAACCAAACTTCTTCGTTTCTCCTCTTTCTTAGTTGAAAAAGTCGAATTGGCCAACAAAGACAGGCATTTCTCTAACGCGACCAATGGGGGAAGGTGATATGACCCTCGACTCCATGGCCTATAAGCGGACCAAGCGGTTTCACATGCGTAGTCGTACCGGATGTGTCACCTGCAGGCAGCGCCATGTTCGATGCGACGAGAATTTCCCCACATGGTAGGTTATCTAGATTTTGATCTACAAAAAATAAGACCCCAGCAGAACGAAATGCTTAATTGGATCAACTGGTAAAAAAGTTTTGAACTGATAGTGCCAAATAGTGCCAACTGCACCATTAGCAGAAAATCGTGCACCTGGGCACACGCCAATGTCCCACTGCGTGATCGGCGAGCAACGAAGTATCCCGGAGAGCAGGCACCATGGACTATTCAGAGCTCTTCGACAAGCCAGTCGTCGTCCGAGTCCATCTCCTCGGTATTTAATTCAGCCTGGCCGAAGAGAGTGACACCTTCGTCATCTGTCAAGCTTGCGCTTGGAGAAGCTCTTGATCCATTTGATACCATGCATATTAAAATGCCATTTAAGTCAAAAGAACTTTTTCATTACTGTGAGTTTTTAAAAAGAAATCAGCAGCAGGCCCCCAAAGTCTTATACATTGTGTGCCTAACGATAGTTGATTAGTCTATCATTCGGCTTCTTCCTTTAACAATGTATCAGGAACTCAAAAATTGTCTGTTTATAATTCCACTACTCAATAGACATGGTAAACTGATATTCAATGGGACTACTTAGTGTCACGGCAAATATGCACGACCCATACGTTCTTCGAAACACACTTCTTATTGCTGGACTCCATTATGCCTGGAACTTTGGAGATCTGTCGTCTTTTGACTCGACGTTTTTATTTCACAAGGTCCAGAGCATTCGTACCATCAACACGTGGATTGAAAATAATACGTCGTCAAGCCTAACGCTCTGTTTGAGGCACATTGCCACTTTATGTGTGGTAGAAGTATGGACGCCGCCATCACCGTCACACTTCATCAAAATATTAAGTTGTTTATAGTGCTGCCTTGGCAATTTTGTGACCGCAGAAACACACTTGAATGGTCTTATGCTCCTTTTGGACACAAAGGAAGCCAATGGAACGATTCCGCGCACTCCAAAGGAGAATCTGGAACACGAATTTGCTGAACGGTACCTGATAATGTAAGCACAGTTTCAATATTTTTTTAATTGTCAGGTGGAACTAATACTCTCAACAAACTTATAGGGCTTTCAATCTTATCCACAGCTTGAAAAGCCGCTTTGTTGACTATATGGATTCAACTCCAATCCTAGCCCCATCTAGCAGACACATGGAACCTAAAGAAGTTGCTAACCTCATCCATCAATGGCATATACAGGAGGCCACGGGGATTTCGGCCCGACTTAGGGCGATGAACATGTTCCCTTCCTTTTTAAGTCCCATCTCCGCAGCGGTTCAGATGCAACCGAGTGAAGTCCAGCCTATTCTTTGTTGTATGCGGGAAATTACAGACACGTTTGATTTGCGTTACACTAAACTCTATGCTGGTACGGAAAATGCTTCGCCTTACTATCTATGGGCTTCTAGTGGCCCATCAAAGCTACTATTTTCTGTAATCGATGCTCACATAAGCTCGATC
This sequence comes from Talaromyces proteolyticus, assembly GCF_021365285.1. NCBI lineage: Eukaryota > Fungi > Ascomycota > Eurotiomycetes > Eurotiales > Trichocomaceae > Talaromyces > Talaromyces proteolyticus. Next base: position 20,546 of record NW_025764280.1, read on the forward strand.
ACGGAACATCCCTATGACCATAATCCAGGATCCTCGCAGGATCTCAAGTCCTCCTGGTCCAGCATCTGCATCGCCGTGGGGCTGTACCTGACCAGCGTGCTCGGCATTTGGAATCAAGGTTACCCTGCTGAGAATCGTCTCATGTGCTATGTCCTACGCATATTAAGGCAGGATCTAGAAGATAATTTTGCCGATGCTACGAAGAAAGGCACAACTGCACAGGATTTGTGGTTCTGGAAAGCATTTCTTGGAGCATTGAGTTTGGCTCATGTCGATTCCCTGATTGAAATCAGGGTGAGCTATACAAGGCTTCTGGATCTTGTACCAGATTTCAATCATTATATCCGAACTTGGGCTAGAAATGAGGGAGTTATTATGTGGCATCATGCGAGAGAGAGATTGCAGAATGTCGTTTTCCCTACACACTGTCAGCGCGAGACTCTCGCGAAGACAGTGTGGAATCAGGCATTGGCGGAATCAACAACCTCCACATCAAATAAAGATTAAAAAATATATCCTGTACAAAGTTGAACAACATGAATAGTCATCACGCTCTTAGCATCCTGTGAACCGATAGTGCTTTCTTAAGAGGCGTCAAGAGCGGCATTTGGCTGCCACTTCGTATCATAATAGTAATATTTTAAAAATGTAATATCTACGCACAGATGCGATGAAAAAAAGATGACGGTATGAAAGCCACCTGAAAGTGTTGACATCATTCATATGTTCGAAGCTGCTAGGCAGTCCTCAATGCTGGCTAGGCAGAACCGGAAACACGTACAGATACCGGATGTGAGATCTTTCAAGTTTTCTCGAACCATCAACTCCAAAAAATTTCCACCTTAATCCCAAGACGGAATTATTAATATTCAACGTTATTCCTCCTAACCCTTTTTAAACAGTAGGTGCTCTCGCCTGTAACCACGGCCGAAACCTCTCTGCAAGTAGGTAGCACTTACTTCTGCAATAAACACCTAGTCTGCTATTGTTTCTCAAGATTTATCATTTTTTTCTCCCACGATGACTGACACCTTTTCTCGTGTGCCCCTTGAAATTTGACTTATGATCCTGCAGAACGTGCGGGACTTGCCGTCGCTTTACAAGTTCATATGTTCATCTTCGCAAGTTAAGGATGCATTTGACTTCGACCCTGCGCGTATTTTAGACGAAGTTATTGATCGCTCAATACCGCATTTCAAGCATTTAGCTCGCATGATTAGCATCATGGGCACGCTTAACATCCAAAATGGTCCTGATATCCAATCATCAGACCTATCATCCCAACCGACTTTCACTGCGTTGATCGATAAATTCAAATCTCTACCAAAAAAAGTGCTTAGAACTGCTCTACCGTCATATGCATTTGCTACTAACACGCTGGGTCCTCGCTATCTATTGCTAACAGCTTACCGCATCGAACATCTCTTCCATATCTGTTTCGTCACTCTTCTTCAAAACATCCATGAGCTGATTTTCGAAAGTGGGCCGGGCCCAGATCGTAAAAGCTCTCGGCCTGGGATTTTCTTTGAACCTGCAGCTTGGTGGTCTCCATCATAGGTTGAGAGAGTTCGTATTGAACAGGCACTCTGGAAGCTATTTATTTACTGGAATACTCATCTATTTTTAGTATTTTGATGGTTTCAGGTATTCTTGATGTTTCCTGCCTTTACCTCATTTGTGTGTCGTACCTGCACGAATTTTGGATCATATTATTGGCTGTTCCGGTGATGGATTTGACCAGTCGTCACAATATTATCTAAAAGAGTAAACCTTAATTTGATGAACTTGTGAAGTGGTATCGGCCCGGAAATTTTACCACTACATATTTTACCTTCGCACCTAACAGGGGAACAGATATAGAGAATATATATGAACTAGGGTGTAAGTAATCTCAGGAGCAACTCCGCGCCTACTAGGCAGTCGATTGGTGCCTTCGGAGGTAGCTGATGGATTATCAGCTGATAGGTTACACAACATACTACGTCAACCGTTGGAGAATAATAAGCAGTTGTTATATCACGTTGAGCTTCTAGGGTATGCCAAGAGTAGTTAATGCTATTGCCTTTTACAGCCCGCTTCAAGCAATCGTTAGATTTGCTAGTTTAACACACCCACCTCAGTATATAGTTTATCTAGTCTATCATCCGATCAGCTAGGACATTTAAAAGAGGAAGCACTAGGTGGCCTATAACATGATAATAAAAACAATATGGTTGCTAAGTTTTATGATACTCAAAAATGACTAAAAATACCTTTGATTCTGTAAAAGTATCATATATTACTTATAATAATTAAATACATAGAGAGAAGAGTGGTATTTTTATTCTATTAAATCTATTAAAGTGCTTAATAAGATTTATATATAATATGATAATAGTTAAACTAAAATAAAGTAGTTTTAAATTTTGCATAGAATTAGTATAATTAATTTAATAATAGATTAAGAGCATATATCTTCTGATTGAATTTTTTAGTTTAATAATCTAATATTTATTACGGGATGGCCTTAAAATCTTTATAAATATAAACTGAATTTAGATGTCCTTTAGATATCTATAATATCTTATTTTATATCTATATAATTACCAATATGTCTATAGAGTATATAAAACTCTATTTTATAAAATTAAGATAATGATTAAGATGTTTAATATTCATCATTTTTACAGTAAGCTCGGGATTAAAATAATTTAATAATTCAGTAGTTCAAACCTTGAATCAGACTATATTCTATATTCTAAAATAGATATTGATAATATAATCTTATATAAAAAAGATATATATATATATCCATTAACCAGATAGTAAAGCTAATAAAAGATATCTAATTATATCATATACTCCTCTAGATACTTTAAAATTAATATAGTTTTATTGACTAGCTTAACTAGGCTGTCATTTAGTTCGGTTCGGACTGAACCAAAACCAATCTGAAACCCGAATGGTCCAGTTCTGATCCTATATACAGTGAACCAAAGCAATTCAATTTATCAAGTCTAAAACTATATGGTTTTTTGAGACCTATTTAAGTCTAATTTAATTTAAATTTTTGATTTAGTTTTATCTAAATATCTGAATACTAGTGGATTTCTATTAATAATATTAATATATTTAGAGTTAATCTTAATTCTTTATAATTATTATTGATTATATAATCATTTCTAAAATAGCTTTTTATAAATTAAATTTATATTTTTTAAATTAGGATTTTATTTTAGATATTTTTATAAATATTATAATAAATTCTTAATATTTAGATTATAATTTAAGAATTATCTAGATAGTAATAATATCTTTTCTATTTTTTATTTATATTTTTAGATTATATCATATAGTTATAATTAATGATTAATCTATTTATTAGAGAAAATATATATATATATTTCTATATCTATTTTATAGTATTTATTATTATCTATCTATATTTTTAGTATATTTTAACAATTAAATAGAAAATTATAATTTGAATAATTAATTTTAATTTTTATATTATTTATCTATCTAATTCACTAAAATTTAAAGAGATTTTAATATATTTTTAAGAATAAAATCTAACTATAGTTAAAAATTCTTTAATATAATTTGATTATCTAAATAAAAACTAGATTAGACTTAAATTAATTTAATTATAATTAGTAATTCTTCTTTAATATAATTTAGTTTCAGTTTAAAGAGTTAGAATTATTCAATTTTTAGTTCTGATTCCAATATTAGGGACCAAACTGAACCGACCCACTTTTGGGTTTAGTTCAGAAACTTAGGACCAGAACCGAACCAAATGACAGCCTAATCTATTAAATTTGCTAAAATTTAAAAAGATTTTAATCTATTTTTAAGAATAAAATTTAACTATAGTTAAAAATTCTTTAATATAATTTAATTATCTAAATAAAAATCAGTTTAGACTTATATTAATTTAATTATAATTAGTAATTCTTCTTTAATATAGTTTAGTTTCAGTTTAAAGAGCTAGAATTATTCAGTTTTTAATTTTAATTTCAATATTAAAGACTAAACCGAATTGATCTACTTTTAGATTTAATTCAGAAACTTAGGACTAGAATTAAACCAAATAATAGCCTAATCTTAATATTAATAATAATTAGATTTAATCTTAAACTAAAAGTAATATAACACTGTAAATACTTTTATAAATATTATTTTAAATAGTAAGATTTATATATAAATACCATTAGAATATCAAATTCTAGAAATAATTTATTATTTATAATAATATAAAGCTATCTTTTATATAATATATTTATAAAAATTCTATATAAATTAATATTAAAGAGTAATCTAATAGAAATATCTAATTCTTTTTAAATAGCTTATTTAGAAAGCTATTTTAATACTTTATAATAATAATTATATAAAAAAATAGAAATATATAATATTTAATTACTATTTAAAATAATAATTTAAGAAAATATATTATATAAAAGATATCTAATATAATTAAACTAATTTCAAATTTTTAAAATTCTTTAGATTAAGATTATTTAGAATTATTAATTTTAATCTATATGTTAATCTTAAATTTAGAAATTCTTTAGATTAAGATTATTTAGAGTTATTAATTTCAATCTATTAAATATTTTAAATAAATATACTAATCTTAAATTTTAAAAATTTCTTATTATTATTCTTATAGATAATATTTCTATAGGTCTTAATAGCACCTTTCCTAATTAAGCTTAGTGCCAGATAACTTTTGTATAGACATCTATCAGGATTCCACGCAAACTAGTATTAGGTGTTAGAATTCATAGAGTATGTATCACTAACTCTTTTATATTCTTTGAGAAAATTGTTATATTAATATATAAATTTAGGTATTTAATATCTATAAAATTCTATTTAATTATATTAAAGATAAGAAAGCTTTTATTAATAAAAAAGAAAGTAGGTAGAATAATCTATTTATATCTATATTTATTACTATCTAAAATAAACTAAAGTCTTACTATCAGTTAATCTATTTTTTTATAATATATTCTTTACTATTATTATTATTTTAGATTTTAAAAAAAAGCTATTAACATTTATAATAAAGATATAAATTAATAATAAATAAGATTAAATAAATTTATATTACTAAAATTTTATATTTATATTTATTTATTATAAAAATTTTTATTTAATCTTTTAAATTACATTATATAGATTTAATAATTCATTTAATTTATTAAATTATATTCTATAATGTTCAAAGTATTATTAAATTTAATTTAATATAAAGATTTCTATTTTATATTCTATTATAGAATTTTAAAATATTAAAGATCTATATAAATTAGAATTATATCTATTGAAATATATATATAAAATTAATATTATATTTAAATAAAAATTAATTATAGCTTTATTTTATTAGTTTTTTATTTTTTAAAAAAAATTCTTATTAATTCTTTATTCTTAAATTAGTTATTTATAACATTTTTATAATATCTCTAAATAGAGTTAAAATAGAATCTTTATTTAATATAAATAAAAATATTTATTATTATTATTATAATTAGTTTTTAATAAATATAATTAAAATTATTATATTTTAATTATATATTAATAATCTTTATATTATTAAATCTCTTGAATTTTTAAAAGAAATTAATATGAAAATTAATCTATTATAAAAACTAGATTATTTTAATATCTTTCAGTTAAAAATTACTTTTCTTTTAAAATATCTTAATATAATAGATAAAAATTTTAATTTTAATAAAGACTCTATAAGAAATTTATTATAATTTATTAATATTATTAAAGAAAATATATTAGTATTTAGATATTTAGATAAAATTAAATTAAAAATCTAAATTAAATTAGATTTAAATAGATTTTAAAAAACTATATAATCCTGGACTTAGTAAATTGAACCACTTCAATTCACTGTATATAGGACCAGAACTAGACCATTCAGATTTCAGTTCGGTTTTATTTCAGTCCAAACCAAACCAAATAACAGCCTAATCTAAAGAATAAATCTATAAAGATAAAAAAATTTAATAAGAAATATTCTAATAAGCTTTTTAATAAGATGCTTAAAGAGGCTTTAGAAAGAAGGATAATAGAGCTAGATAATCTATTACTAACAGACAATATCTATTTATATAGCTTTTAAAAAAGAATCTAAGACTCTACTAGTTTAAAAAAATTTCTAAATTGCTTGATATAGATAAGCAGCTTAGAATAATAAAAAAATTAGATTAACTATAATATTTAAAACTAATTAAAAATAACAGTATAAAAGATTAGAGGCTTAGGCCCTTAATAGACCCCTAGAAGCCCTAATAATATGTAACCTTCATAGCTTATAGCTAGGTAAGGTTGTAAAACTTGAATAATTAATAAATAATAATAATATAGACTGCAAAGATTTGGAATAGCACCAAATAGCGCGCCTTAACGCCATATTACAAAACCAACATATACAAAGCTAAGAACAGATTAGAATATTTTAAACTACTTTAAAATAAACGCCTATTAAAACAATTAATACCATAGCTAACCAGTTACTATAATTAAATATAGCTTATTTGCTACTTATATAGAATTATATCTTATTTTTATCTCTATCCTTTAATAATCTTTATACCTCGTTACTAGTTACCCCTAAGGAACCTCTGTGTGGTTCAACACATCGTATCGCTCCTCAACACAACCAGTGAAAACTAGAGTGGGTCCCGGTGCGTGACACGCCAACACTAAGCCAAAAACTATAGAATCTCTTACTATAACGGTTATATTATTAGTATTTTGGGCCCTAGTACCGAATTCATGCAGGTAAACGTAATCACTAATCTTAGTGCTACCCCAAAATCTTTGCAGCGCCACTGTACGGAGGTGGGCATAAAAGGTCGTGAGAATATGGCGCCCGCTAATTTCTTTAGTTGTTATTTTTGAGTTTTATCAATACACTTTACCATAAATTCTTTTATAAAACATTATATAATGACTAATAAAAATAAAATATAATATATTAATTTTACATTTATCCATAAGAAGGTTATTTAATATATGATTAAGCTAGTAAAATACTAGATAATATATTCAATAGTAAGGCTAGTATATTATTAGATTTAGCACTTCTCACGACTTTTTGTGCCCACCTCAGTACTAATGGTTAGTTTAATAGTTCCACGTCTTACTCTTTCCTGTTGTCTCCAGTAAGTTGTCTTGTTTTGCCCCACATCTTCTCTAGTCTGTGTGGAGGGAATGGGGTTACAGCTGGATGTAGTACCCAACAAATAAGACTAGTTCAAGATAGGTATATTCTGCGATCTATATATAATATCTATAATATTCCCTAAGAAAGTATATACGCTCACAGGTTCTAGTACCATAATATTTGCATTAGATCGTCTCTAACACATTTCACCCGTGAACTGGTCAGACCCCTGAGCAGGCCACCCTTCGCCGGAGTTTATAATATATTCGTCAGTCGGAACTACGTTGATTTAATATACTGTCAATTCATATTCTGAGGCAATCATGGACTACATTTCGCTCAACCAATCTGACCCAGAAGAACCAAGCGAGGTTAAGTTTATCTCGCCCTGGCCGCTATGGTTCCGAAACACAGTCATTTCGCTCCTCGCCCTCTATGGTTTCTTCAGCTTGATTATGCTGTGCTATACCACTCTCGATTTAAAAGCATCACCTGATCCTTGTTTCTGTGGTAAAACCCCTGCCGATGCTCTTCAGAATGGCTGCAAGTTTGATCCCTTCACTCTAACTTGGGTCCCGGATGCATGCCGCGATGATGACCTTATTGACGAGTTTAATGCACTCGGCGCACTATACAACCATTCCTGGCAATTCTATACCTGGCCAACACATGACCGGCTAGTAACCCTTGATGAGGTCTCTATGATGGCTGAAGTGGCAAGTACAAAACATGACAACCGTTCTATAGTGACAACTACTATAGACTGGCATCATACACACTGTTTATATCTCTGGCGCAAACTATACCGCTCACGCTATACTAAACGGGTCATGGAGAAGCGGTATGATGAAGAGCATCATCAGAAACATTGTGTCGAGAGCCTTCTTGAATGGATCCGCTCTCAGTCACCGGCTGAGCAGCTGTTGGCAGGGTCAGTAATCGACTTGTACGATTGATTTATACCAATCCAAATCATAAACTACTTGCAGTGAGACGATATGCTACATATACTTCATGTATTTTATAGGAAGTGGACGATGCTTTAAAGCTCTCGCTGTGCCGTCTTGGCTTATTAGACCTTGTAGTAGATCTGGTCAATTTCTATTGGAGCTTCCATATCTTTTTCACTCCCACTGATAGCAGTTCTTGATTTTGAATAAAAATGCTTATTAGTCCTGCTAAAAGTCCTTGTTTCTGAACAAAGACCTACGGCTTTCCTCACTGAGGTGATGTGTAGGCCTTGACAATTCCCATGGGACCTTTTTGAAGTCACTCCCATTTCCCATGTCTGTACTCCCATGGAAGTTCCATCGCTGTCTTACTCCCGCCCATGGGAGTTCCCAATTTCCCAATGGGAATTACAGCTACTTGTTCCTGGAAGAACTAGTTATACGGTTTTAATTTTGACTGGTGGTCAGTTTACCCTCTTGATTGGTTTGGATGTTCAACCATGTAAGCTAATCAAGTCCTAGGTAGTACCAATATCCAACATTACCAGTATGCAAGCTAGCGCTCCACAATAATACACCGCTACAATATTGTATTGTAAATATTCAGAGAATGAACCATTCAACTTTCTGTCTCCTGCCCAAACGGCCATGCTCTCCCCTCGCCCCTCAGCTGACGCGTCCCCTCCGGCACCCTATTGATTAATTGCCACTCCTCATTCGTCACGTTGACCTGATGGTCTAGCTTCCACTGCAGTAGCGAGTCAAAGTCGCGGCATTGATGGTTGATGCTGAAATCCGCCATCGGGCCGCGTATACCCTCGACATAGTTGAAGGTGATAACGCTAACATCTGCGTGGCAGAGGATAAACTGCAGTAATGCATACTGGCAATGGAGATTGTGTCCGCCACGAGTAAAATGAACTTTTCCTGCTGCTTTATGAGCATTCTGAGCATGCTCATCAGCTGCTTTATTGTAGTAGTCTGGATATGCTGCCATCCGTAGCTCATTTAGACAATGCAGCTGGTGGAAAACATCAAGTAAGCCCATGTACGCATCCTCACCATAGCCGTATTCCTTCGGCCAGGGCCACTGCTCAGCTGGGTCACGGCCCATCCGGACCAGCTCCTCGCGACGGATCACCAGTGCATGAGTGTCAGAGATGCGCTCCCAGGCAGCGTCGACCTCAGGACTGGGTGGGAGCTGGAAGATGGAGGGGGGGTTTTGTGGCCAAAAAGAGTTGTTGGACTTGATTGTCCTGAGCGGCATATCGAGGTGATCGAACACGGGTGCTAATTGTCATAACATGAGATGTTACTTAGTATAATATATCGCTCATATCAGATTCGGGTAGGGTTACAGTAAGTCGATGTGGCTTTTAATAAGCTATTGTTCACATTATGCGACAGGTAGTAGACATGGCGAACAGACCACAGCGAGATGGTCAGAGAAAGGCAGAAGAAGCCAATGTTGAATGGTAGAAAACGGGAGGTGATATAACTTTGGCCTTGGACAGAGGACACAGAATGGTCGTCTCCCTGTTCCTCCTTTGCTAACTGCTGATACGCTGTGAAGGGCATTTTCGTAATCATAATCGACATCAATGTTAAAGAAAAGATGAGAGTGAAGATCATAAAGTGAAAATGGCTTTTTCGTGTATGTGTAGATTACTGGAAAAAATCACTATATTTAGGAACGCTAGATCCCTAAAGGAATTATGGCACTAATCCAGGCTAATAGTATTACTCCCTGTATCTAGTGAGTAGTGTATTTCCAATAACCCTTGCCCCCCACCTCCGTATACTCTATAGAAAAGACACTGTTGTTGAAAGAAAGAGATAAGACATCACGCTAGGCCCAGTATAGCAGCCACCTTAAGTTTCGACTTTCCAGGCGGGTATTCTTGCTGAAAGTCTGTGTTAATATCGAGCGTTATCTAGACGAGATTTGGAAGAGGTATATTGGCTCTAGATTGAAGATCTTGTCAATGACTAGACCCGAGCTCTGTGGATTCTAGCATCATTGGGGTTCTCGGAAAATACTTACCTAGATATCTACAACATAATCACTAGCACGGGAATGGATTGAGTGTTAGAAATGTGAATTAGTTGAGGCTTTATGCGCCGCTGCTAAAAAAGCCAGTAATGAATGGAGAAAGATATGATGAGACTAATCACAAAGGAGGATAGTTGGTCACCTTGGTAGGATGTATGTTTATCTATCCCTGCTTAGTATACGCTATAGATTAGATTGAGACCAGCTAGCTGACGCGATAATACCAAATACCGGCCTACTTGAAAACCTGCGAGCCTATAAGAAAAGAAAATTGAGGTTGCCAACACAAAGTTGATGTTACACTGCCATGTAACCCTGACCCAATACATTACGATATCTATAGACCGAAAGAAAAACATACTGACTCGGTCTCTACGTCGTCCTAGCATGCATGCTGACTGTTCTGAAGACATAAATAGCTGTTCTTCTCTCGTCTAGGAAATTTATTGCAACTTACCAGAGACTTAGACCGATTTCTTCTTGAAAATGCGCTTCTCTTCCATCCTCTATGTGGCAGCTATTGTCGGCTTTGCGGTTGCCTTTCCCACCTCTGGCCTTCAGGCACGTGAGAGCGATGAGTATATTGGTGCTGGTGGTGAGTAACATTTATATAATCTAGAACTATGCTAAGATCCTAGTAGGAGTTGCTATTCTGAATGGTGTTGAGCTACCTGCTAAACGCGAGAGCGATGGGTATGTTGGTGCTGGTGGTGAGTAAACAACTATATAATCTAGAACTATGCTAAGATCCTAGTAGGAGTTGCTATTCTAAATGGTGTTGAGCTACCTGCTAAACGCGAGAGCGATGGGTATGTTGGTGCTGGTGGTGAGTAAACAACTATATAATCTAGAACTATGCTAAGATCCTAGTAGGAGTTGCTATTCTGAATGGTGTTGAGCTACCTGCTAAGCGCGAGGAAAAGTAACAGTGCTGAGCTGCCTGACCGTCATTAGATGATAGCTATGTAGATGGATATGATTATGATTGAAGAATCAAATACTTATGAATTGTGTAACACTACATTGTCCTCAATAAATATCAGATAGTCGCCGCTGATGTGCCAATTGCCAGAAGAATCAGAACGTCGCAGCCAGTAGATTAAGTAACTTAGATGACTGCTTTCCCTGGCTGCCGCAGACTCATTATCTTTAACGAAGGAATTTTCCGTCATAGTGTTGGTGGTCTTTCAGCTTTTACTTCTTTTACTCCTTTTCTTTTCTTCGCAGATGGCCCATCCAACCCCGTATAATCTACACGGCCTCGTTTCTCGATGTATGAAAGTACCTGATAAGATCCACGTAGTTCGTCCGCAGGCGCTTAAGGAATCAAACCATTTTTCTGTGCTAGACCAGCTGGGACGCTTTCTATTCCCGCTTTAAGGCGGGTTTCTCGGACTTGAATATTTCTTAGTACTCACTACTCTCCCCGCTGGTCTCTGAGAATATGTTCCCTGATTGGCTTGTGGCTGTGATCACTGATCTCACAGTGTCAGTAACTCGCAAATCTTCTGTGTGATCAACATTTGAATTACTTCTTCCATAGTTCTGTTCTGTAACCCCTATCACTTATTCTGGTGAGTGCGAAATTATATGGAAAATTATATTTGGCGCTCCCTTCCCATTAAATGGCGCCATCTTCTGGTTATTTGGCGCCTCCTCTAAATGTGGCTAGGCTGGTATGCGTATACTGTTAGATGATATGGGACAATTTTGGAAGGCTCCGATTGGACATCGAGTCGACTTCGACTAGTTGGATTTTTGACCAATTATATGAAAACACTTGTAAAAGGAGGGGTTTGAAATCTTCAAAACTGAGGACATCCCCCTTAGTAAAGGAACGGTCTAAATAGCCCCCCCTTATAGCTATTTGGCCCTCTCTAAAGGCTAAATGGCCCTCCCTCCACATTGGGTTAGCGCACCTTCCTCAAATATTGCATTGTATAATGCTAGAAATATTATCATTATTAGATATTTCTATGAATATTTTGTGCCTAACTGTATTAAAGACCTTCAATACTAACTGATATTTATTCTTTTGCTGAGATATAGAAATGATTGTGCTTTCCTTGTGTCATAGCACAGTTAAGTAGGAAATATACAATTCGACAAGTGATATAAAATTTCTTAGCAAATATATTTTATTAAGTATTTAAAATTGAGTTAGAGACCTCTCTGAAATATAATCTAGGTGTCTATTAGGAAGAATAATAGTTCCATCCTATCAATATTTCTTTATATTTTTTTACTAATCTGATCGTGGTGTCTATATCATTATTGATCTTGTCTTTAATAATCTCGAACTGTGATAGATCACTGATAATAATATTGTTATTTATACGCTACCTCTTTTGCTTCCTTATATAGCCCTTAGACATACATTCTGATAGCTCTTTGACAAACAAGTGTAGATTGAGGGCTATGCTATTTATAGATCTCTCAAAAAGTTGATGCTTATAAAAGTCTTTTAATTGAAAGAATATACTTTAATTCAGCCGCTTATAAACTTTATGAACATATAGAATTCCTATTGAATTAGAGCAGATCTTCATATATAGATTAAGAATAAAAGAAGTTTTATTGTTATTGTATTTCTTTTGATATGCTGTCTGCAGTCTACGAACTGTTATACAATTGCATCCATTTTTAATAGCATATGAATGAGAATTCTAACACTAGTCGAAATATTAGCTAAAGAAACTTTTTAGGTTAAAAAGCTACTTACCGCGCTAATTCAGCTTAATATTCTTCCTATTAATAGTGAAGGATGGCAGAAATATGATAGAGGACCTTGTCTAGATTATTAATTAAGCTTCGAATAACATCTTTAATCACTAGATAGGCTCTTTCAACGCGAGATGTAACTGTATTATTAAAGTGAAAAACATGATTGGTCCATACAGTGATAATTGTAAGGCTCCTTGGCACTGCCAACCTCTAAATGCCAAAAAGTAATACTGAGGTAATTGGGCCATTGCCCAATTCCAGGGTTGGCACGCTTATAAGCCTCTGTGAGCCTGCAGCGCTCTCGCTGCTGCCAGGCCTCACAATAATCACAATGCTGTACTTTAAGAGCCATATATAGGCTGTCATTTGGTTCGGTTCGAACCGAACCAAAACCGATCTGAAACCCGAATGGTCCGGTTCTGGTCCTATATACAGTGAACCGATATGGTTCGATTCACTAAGTTCAGAACCATATGGTTTTTTAAGGCCCATTTAAGTCTAATTCAGTTTAGATTTTTAATTCAGTTTTATCTGAATATCTGAATACTAATAGATTTCTATTAATAATACTGAAATATTTAGGATTAATCTTAATTCTTTATAATTATTATTGATTATATAATTGTTTCTAAAACAGCTTTTCATAAATTAAATTCTTATTTTTTAAATTAAGATTTTGTTTTAGATATTTTTATAAATATTATAATAAATTCTTAATATTTAAATTATAATCTAAGAATTATCTAAATAATAATAATAATATCTTTTCTATTTTTTATTTATATTTTTTAGATTATATTATACAATTAATCTATCTATTAAAAAAAATATATATATATATTTCTATATCTATTTTATAATATTTATTATTATCTATTTATTTTTTAAGTATATTTCAATAATTAAATAGAAAATTATAATTTAAATAATTAATTTTAATTTTTATATTATTTATCTATTAAATTCATTAAAATTTAGAAAGATTTTAATATATTTTTAAAAATAAAATCTAATTATAATTAAAAATTCTTTAATATAATTTAATTATTTGAATAAAAACTGGACTAGACTTAAACTAATCTAATTATAATTAGTAATTCTTTTTTAGCGTAATTTAGTTTCAATTTAAAGAGCTAGAATTATTTAGTTTTCAGTTCTGGTTTCAATATTAAAGATCAAACCGAACCGACCCACTTTTGGGTTTGGTCCAGAAACTCAGGACCAGAACCGAACCAAATGACAGCCTAGTCACGTGGCACATGCCGCACTAACCCCCAGCCCTAGCCGCCTTAACCGCCTGAGGCACCCAAGATGCCAAGCCGGCCGTTACATCTTTAGTCGGAACATTGCCGATTCGAAAGCTTGCTTTCCTAGTCGGTCATGGATAAAGTCGACCCACATGATCGATCCCAGTATTTCCCGTGCTAGGTGCCATGAGTTGATACTGACACGAAGTAGAGCCTTGTCAAGCAAGACACGCAGCCTGCCTGCTAAAGGTGTCTCCTCACATCCCACCACAAGTGAGAAGATCGTGAACCAAAGTAAAAGAGCTATTGGAAGCTCAATGTCTGTAAGTCCAAGCAGCCCAAACAAGGCGTTATTATAGAGATGCAAAAGATGATCGTAAGGCTGTTCTATAAAATGCCGTTGTATGAAAAGGGTTGAAGAAAAGGTTAACAGGCCAATTCGAATCATCTCTTGTACAGGATCGCCCTCAAAAGACAGATTGGTAAGTCGGTAAAGAATGGAAATCATCATCTCATTATAGATGTCCGGTGAGAGCTTACGTGTCGTCTGATAGGCAAGATTACTAATGCAAGAGAAATCATGAAGGTCTCTGAACGCGTTATGTAGTCTTGTATCAACAGTAGTCTCCAGGAAGGCACGTACTGTGGCGTCATGAGGCTGGTGGCTACAATTAATTAGGCCCCGGTGAGCGATAAAGCACGTCCAAGGGAATCCTTTAAGGAGACGTGGTCGGTGTCCAGACAGCAAAGCATACGACAGATCGGCCCTAGCAATCGTGTTAGTAGTATACTTATATGAAATGAGTGTACAAGTCTGAACCTGGGGAATAGAGAGCTAAGACCCACCTGCAGACTTTGAACTGTATATTATTGTGTGTATTTAGCGCTTTAACTCCACCTCTCAGGTTGACAATCTTGTCTAGGCCATTGATATGGGTTGCTACAGTGGCAAAGTCTTTAGTAAGCTCTGCAACCGACGCCAGGAAAAAAACAACCATGATTGTTGAATCAGATGTCGCAAGTGTCTTGTCAGACGCATCAAGCCGGGCCTGAAGATGTTGCAAGGTTTGGGCATAATGGAAGCGGGCAAGGCGGCTTAATTGGTTATGCAATGCCCCTTCTACAAAAGCCCGAACCAAGAACATCATCGAATGGAGGCAGCATACGTCACTGATCATATACGGAAACCAACCCCTCTCTACCAAATGGATATCAAGGCAAACCTCGTAAGGGTATGCCCCACGCTTATCGAGGTCAATTACTGCCAATCACTTTAGTCTGATGCCATTCCACAGGTCAAGGAGGAAGAAGAGAAGTGGCAGCGCGTACATCTTACCAGGTCCTGAATCATGTAAGACTCGACTCCTGACGGCAGTTGTAGTCCAGAAAAATCTGAGCCCACCCGCCTAGGATATGATACTGATATGGCGGGCTCTGGGGCCGAGGGGTTCTCGAGTACAGTTCGTTTGAGCGACCCAAGCTCACGATCGGGACATATCCAAGAACGTAGCTGAGGGGCCCGCTGGCGTGTTACAGCCGCTCTTGTCGCATGGCTCCTGATGGCCTTGCGGTCATACTCATCCAGGGTGCGGATAGGCGTGGAGACGATAAAATGAAGCCCAGCGGTGTCTGTTATGAACACCCCAGCTTAGCCTCAAACAAAACAGAGAAAATAATTTGAAGTAGAGCAGCCACAGTTACCACAGTAGATAAGCTGGTGGCACAAGATACCTAAAAATAGTTGCTCATTTACTCACACTGGGGATTTGCCATCGCACTATCACACACAGAAATGAATCATCAGGCGATCGAAAGTGTTGAGGAGGCTTGACAAGAAGGGGTCATGGGACGTAGTGTAGCATTGATCAGGTGCGCGAACAGAACGATATCACGGATGGAGACTGAGATGAAAGGAGGTATGTAGTGTTGTGTTGCGTGTTGGATGACGAGGAGTTTTAGTGGATGCCGAGGGATGGATCCAGTTAAAATCGTACGTTTGTGGCATGGACCATCAGAGAAAAGGTTGCCAAGATAGCGTGGCATCCTGTTTCAGGCTAGTGCATCTATATGCCAAGACCTGTGGGGTTTCCTCTTTGGGTACCCAAACTCGACACATTGAGCTTTTCAATTTTGAACGTCCAACAGAGACTGGGGCCTGCAATTTAAATAACTCTCCCCGTCTGCTTTTGTAGCAATTCAAACTCTCAAATGCTGCTACAACCGGGCTCACTTACCCATTCCAAATCGGCACGCTCGTCGCACTTATTGACTTGGGGCCAATCGATCCTTTATCAATACCGTCACATTTTCTCCCTCCCATGATGGCCAACTCTAAGGATATGCCCCCTCTGCCCAAGAGCTTCGGGAAGGTCTTCTGGAACAACCAGTTTAAAGTCAAAATAGAGGTCCCGATTCCGAGCAAATCTCCCAGCTTAAAGGGTAAAGTTGCAATTGTTACCGGGGCCAACTCTGGCCTAGGCTTCGAGTCAGCGAGGCAGCTCCTAACACTCGGCCTATCGCATCTAATCGTGGCTGTGCGATCTATTGAGAAAGGCAAAGATGCTGCCTCAAAACTTCGCCCGGCCAATCCTGAAGCAACCATTGATATCTGGACCTTGAATATGGAGTCGTATGACTCCATCCAGGCCTTTGCCCACAAGTGCGATATTGAGCTCTCACGCATCGACTATACAATATTGAATGCTGGACTCTCCCCAATGAATTTCAGCACAGTTCTTTCTACTGGACATGAGACTACCATTCAAGTCAACCATATAAGCACAGCTCTACTTGCTATTCTCCTGCTACCTGTTCTTAAGGCCAAGCATATCCGAGAAAATCCGGCACGACTGACGGTTGTCAACTCTATCACGGCACACCTGTGCAAATTCCCGAACCGTGATCAGCGACCTCTTCTATCTTCCTTTGATGACACCAAGATAACTCTGTGGGATCCCGAGGAGCGATACGGCGTGTCAAAGCTTCTTTCTCAACTTTTCTTGGTGAGGCTGGCAGAGCATGTGAAGCCTGACGACGTCATCATTAATATGGTCGACCCAGGTCTGACGAAGGGCACAGGTCTGAGTCGGGATGCGAAGGGTGCAGTCCGAGTAGCCGCAAAAGCGTTCTTCGCAATCGCTGGCAGGCCCGTGGGCAGAGGCGCAGCTACATATATTGACGCCTTGCTGGGCCACGGGAAAGAGTCCCACGGATGCTTTCTCATGAATACTGAAATCTCGCCGTAAGTATGCTCAACTGGCTTCCTCTTGCCCATTTGAACTCAAGACGAGTGGTCGGATATTAGAACATGACTGACAGTGGCAACTAACGGCAGACTTGCTACTTTCTTCTACACCGCCGATGGAAAGATAGCGAGTGAACAAGTTTGGGAGGAGACTATGAAGGAGCTAAGGTTTGCTCACGTAGAGAATATTCTCGTGGCCATAAGATAATTGCAAACAATATTAGTTGAGACCTTTATTTACTCTAGGTGGAAATTGTTGTCTCTATTTCAATTGCGGAGCAAATTTAGGTGGGCACAGATCTATGCGTATAGTACAGCGTTTGTAATGAAAAAGATTAAGCAGGATGTCTTCACGTCGTATATGACTCATGCCACTCTGAGATTGCCTGTTTAATAGCAGGTTTTGCAACCGCTAAGGAAACAAAGGATTTGCCAATAGTAATAGAAGTAGAAGCCATAACTATAGTTATCATAAGCAAGGTAAGTGTGCTAGTGAATGGTACCAGTAAATGGGGAGTGTGCGCTCGCATAATAACAGGGTAGTTCTTAGGGTTAGTGCATATTTTCCAGATTACTATTAATTATGTGATTAAATCACTAGAATGCCACTACATAAACGAAATGGTTGTCAAAAGTTGTCATCAACTCGTCTCAAGATCGGAGATCTTAGAGGATATTCTGCTAACACAAGAGGAAAGAGTATTATAAGGTCAATATTAGAAAGCTATCTATCAATAAAGATAATAATAGTAAAAAGTCTAATAAAGACTAAATAGTAGTATACTATTTAATATAAAAATATAATGAAAGTGTAGCTACTTTCAGCTTTATTCTTATAATAGTTAATTATACTTAATGACAATCTATATTTATTCATTATTATTCCCTAAATAGTCCCCACTTAATGTCTGTCTTTCATACATATATACACTATATATGATGTATATGTATAATCTGAGAGAATGCCTATATAATAGCAGGTGCTATAACATCCATTGGTCATGAGTAGGCTGTCATTTGGTTCGATTCTGGTCCTGAGTTTCTGGACCAAGCCCAAAAGTGGATCAGTTCAGTTTGATCTTTAATATTAGAATCAGAACTGAAAACCAAACAATTCTAACTCTTTGAACTGAAACCAAATCATATTAATACAGAATTACTAATTATAATTAGATTGTTTCAAGTTTAATCCAATTTTTATTTAAATAACTGAATTATATAAAAGAATTTTTAATTATAGTTAGATTTTATCCCTAAAAATATATTAAAATCTCTCTAAATTTTAGTAAAATAGATATATAAATAATATAAAAATCAGAATTAATTATTTAAATTATAATTTTCTATCTAATTGTTGAGATATGCTAAAAAATAGATAGGTAATAGTAAATACTATAGAATGGATACAGAAATATATATATATATATTTTCTCTGATAGGTAGACTGGCTGCAATATAATCCGAAAAATATAAATAAAAAGTAGAAAAGGTATCATCGCCATCCAGATAATTCTTAGATTATTGTGAGGCCTGGCAGCAGTGAGAGCGCTGCAGGCTCACAGAGGCTTATAAGCGTGCCAACCCTGGAATTGGGCAATGGCCCAATTACCTCAGTATTACTTTTTTGGTATTTAGAGGTTGGCAGTGTCAAGGAGCTTTACAGTGTAATTATGCCATTAGAGATGTTAGAGGCCCCTGATTCAATTCCTGCAGGTGTGGAGCTGCGCGATAGGGTTATCAGAGCCTAATCTTGCTCAGTAAGTCTGGCATTCCTGCCCTTTATAAAAGATGGTTTCAAACAGTCTTTTAAGTATAAGCTTATAAGGCCTTTCCTCAGGAAGCTCTGAAGTGTAGTTCTATTTGTGGAAGCAATCCCTAGAAAGCGTGCAAAGCAGCGCCTTTGGAGAGAGGCGCCACTCAAGAGAAAGGGCCTTTTAGGGAGGGTAGAGTGTGAGGCCTGGCAGCAGGCTCACAGAGGCTTATAAGCGTGCCAACCCTGGAATTTGGCAATGGCCCAATTACCTCAGTATTACTTTTTGGCATTTAGAGGTTGGCAGTGTCAAGGAGCCTTACAGTAGGCTGGTCCCGAAACCGCACCGCTGCCCACTCTAAGTTAGACTTCCTGTGTGTTACACTGCCTATCTAATATCTAGCTGCTACGCAGGCTGCTGGCACTTCTATCTAATAAGAATCAATCAATAACTTTAAACCAAATACTTCTTTAGGCTTTATGCCTAATAATATGTTATCTGTACCTATCTGAACTCTATATTTAGCCGATGGCTCTCAATGTTTGTCTGCTTTCTAATAAACGTCTTACATAGAGTATTAGAGTTGAAATAAATTAATAAAATACTTAATTATTCAAAAATATTTAAAAATATTTAAAAATATATAAAAATATATAAAAATTAATAATAAATAATTTTTATTTTTATTTATAAAGTTTAAATTATTATACATTCTAATACTAAATGATAATTAGATCAAATATTTTCTATCTTAATACTCCTAAATTTGTTTAACAAAAAATAATCCTAAAATGCTTTGAACTATAAAACATTTACTTCTTTGGATAGAAGAAAACTTAGATTTATATCTCTAAACTCCTAAATTAATCTATTTATATTTCATAGAATATATCCTGCAGAAAACCATAATCTATATGGAGAGATGGGATATCTCCTGCAAGAAATATATCTCTTGCCGGAATCGTCCCGCCAAACCCTAACATACAGTAAGTAGCCTTCCTGGTAGTTCCACCAAGTCAAATTCCGACAATATAGACTTTCGTTAAACATTTCCCAAGTTCTAACCCTAACCCTAATGGATTGGCTTTTCTGTGTCTCGCATAACAAGAAATACCTTAGCACCGAGTTGTAGACTAATCTCGGTCTTCCAGTTACACCTATTATCTGCACGGGTGCAACAAAACTCGAGCCCAATCTTGCAAGCAATTTTATTGACAGATTTAACGTATTTCAAGATAAACGAGACATAGGGAAGTGGCATTCCCGTACTCAAATAAAGTCACATCCCCAAAAGCAGCAGTTGATTGACTTTGATCAAGATGGTGGTGTAGAATCAGTAACATTTTCTGAAAAGCTTTACGTTGTTAATCTTTTTTCCACCCGCTCCATCGTTCAAAAGTTCCCGTATCGAGGTTGAACAAATCCAGCATTCTCCCTACACTCTGGTTAACCAGATCCTCAACCGACGAAGGTATAATGTAAAACGCTGGCACAGGTGGAAAAATTATCGCGCCACTCCGTGACACAGACAACATATTCCGCAAATGAATGTCGCTCAATGGTGTTTCTCTGGTCACCAGGACCAATTTTCGTCTCTCTTTCAACATCACATCTGCGGTCCGTGAAATCAAATCATTGCAGAACCCGGAACTTATCGCTGCGAGTGTCTTCATGCTGCAAGGCAGTATGATCATTCCATCTGTGTGAAACGATCCACTGGATATGGGAGCTGCCATATCGCCGATATTATAGACATGATCGGCAAGAGCCTTGACATTGGAAGGATGGTAGTCCGTTTCGTATTTGATGGTGGATTCGGCCCATTTGGACATGATCAGGTGGGTTTCGACGTGAAGATGGCGAAGGGCAATGAGTAAGTTGATTCCCAATATTGTTCCGGTAGCGCCTGTGATTGCCACCACGATCTGCTTGCGTAACTCCCCTGCTTGGGGCTGACTGGCGGACATTGTCGGATTACGAGTATTAAGAGCGTACTCCAAGTTATCGGAGCAATCAGAAAAGAGCCTGGAACAATATCCTGTTTTAGTGCTGGCCGTTATGAAAGCGATGGCTAAGGGTCGAGAAGGGGTCCGTTTCATTTAAATATACCCGCCTCTACCTTCGTTACCCTATCGTAGCCATTAAAGTCATTCGTCTTGCTTGAAATAATTGTGGTGGTTGTCTTTGGCTTGGCAATCGATGCCCGGGTGTATATCGGATCCTTTCGTAACGTATCTCCCTATGCGGAAATCGCATTCATGGATCGGATCTACGGCTAGTGGACATCATCGGCCTGCCGGACCTGTTAGGCAGTCGGACTGACTATTCATATTCTGCCGCCGTCGAAGGGAAGTGACAATCGGATTACTACGGATAGAGCGGCCGGGGACGTAGGATGGCTTTTTGGGTGGTGCAAAAGAGGATTTCTGGGGACATAGGAAATAGTGATGTGGTCATAGTGTGGCAATGCATGGTTGCTAGTGTCATGATACTTCGGTGAGTGACAGATGTTCGGAATATGATCGGCATCCCGAGGCTTGGCGAACGCCACCATGACCCTATCTCCCCGGTAATAGTTACACCATAAAGCATAAGGACCAATATGTTAAACCAGGACCTCAACACAGCTCAAGAAAAAATAAATTTATTCTACTAATTCGACTTCTGAAATCATCTACTATTGCAAAGCAGTAACTGAGAGCTATTCGAAGACACCGCGGCAACGAATAAGCAATTGCTGACATCGATCTCTCTGTCACTGTCACTGTTTCTAGAACTCTTAAGCATCGAAACATGTCTATGGGAAATCTCTCTGCCGCGTTGTCCCTGCGTACCTTCCTTGAAGAATGTAAGGCGGAGGGAGATGTTGTGGAAATTGATCTGGAAGTGGATCCCCATCTCGAGTCTGGTGCCATATCTCGCCGTGCATACGAAACGGGTAGTCCAATGCCGCTCATCAACAATCCCAAGGGTAAAGATGGTCCAGAGGGTCTCTTCCGCATTCTTGGCGCTCCGGTGGGTGTCCGAAGTGATCGAGCAACTAGATACGCTCGTTTCGCGAAGTCTATTGGGCTGCCTTCCAACGCAACTGGACATGACATCATTCAGAAGCTTCTAGCCTCAAAGAAAGCTGAGCCCATTCCATCTATTAAGGTTCACGATGCACCGCTCAAGGAGCATAAGATCTTTGGCGATGAAATCGACCTTCTCAAGTTGCCAGTTCCAAAGAATCACGCAAGTGACGGAGGCAGATATTTTCTCACATATGGCCTGCACAGTGTTCAAACTCCGGATGGTAAATGGGTGAACTGGGCTATTACCCGTTGTATGGTGATCGGTAAACGACAATTGACTGGCCTTGTGGATGTGAAGCAGGATATTGGGGCCATCTGGGCGATGTGGAAGGCTCAGGGAAAGGACACACCCTGGGCTTGCGCCCTTGGTGTTCCGCCAGCAGCCGTAAGCTCTTATCTAAGTTTTTGATATTTTGTGTCAGCGCTATATGCCATTGTCCAGAACGCTAACATTTGAAAAATTTCAAGGCCGTGGCTAGCGGTATGCCACTTCCAAAATTCGTGAACGAGCCGGATTATGTTGGTGCTATCACAGGAGTTCCTGTGGAGGTCATTAAGTGTGAGACAAATGACCTTGTAGTGCCGGCACAGTCTGAGGTAGTCCTTGAGGGAACTATCTCCGCAAACGAGACGGCAGATGAAGGGCCCATGGGAGAATATCACGGTTTTCTCTTCCCAGCCAAGAAATCGCCACAGCCGGTAATGACGGTCAATGCGATTACTTATCGAAGCAACCCCATTGTTCCGATCGCTGTCGCAGGTCGTGCTCCAGATGAAACTCATACCGTTTGGGCCTTGTCGATCTGCGCTGAAATTCTCGACTTGTTGCAGCAGGCAGACCTACCAATCACCAGGGCTTGGTGCCCGTACGAGTCCCAGGCCATCTGGTATGTGGTCCAGGTCGATCGGAAGAGGCTTGTGGAGATGAAGACCACGCCTGAGACATTCTGTCGTCAAGTCGGGGAGATTGTTTTCTCTTCTAAGCCTGGTCGATTTGTGCCAAAGATCTTTATTGTAGGCGACAACATCGATCCTAGTGACTTGCATGAGGTCGTCTGGGCTGAAGCGACCAAGTCTCAGCCACAAGACAGCGACTTCTTCTTCGTGGGCAATTATCCAACCTATGATCTAGTGCCATACGCCACCCACGGCTTTAATCCTCACGAGCCGCAAGCCAAGGTAGTCAGATTGTGTATGTTGCCTGCAGAATTCAAGACTTTGGACCGGCCATGGGTTGAAGCTTCATTCCGTGCATCTTACCCGGAAGAACTTAAGAAGAAAGTCCTGGATAGCTGGTGGGCATACGGGTTTGGAGAAAATCCTGTAAATCTTTAAGTATCAAGAGAGTCAGAGCTGTCATCTCGTTTGTACCGGAAACAGAGTGGCTAAGTTTCGAGCATGATACATTTGGTTGCCAAACTGGTGCACGCCTTTACTCACTTCGATTGTTTCTCAATCCCTGTAACGAAGAGGTGCTAGGCCATATTTGTAAACTATTCCAGAGCCCCTATCTCAGGTTTTGGTAATGGCATGATATAGAATATTTCATGGCTCATTGCAATGGATTATGTGTATTCATAATACAGATGTTACCCCACAAGAGCAGGTTTACCAGTAGGGGATCCTCATGGAAAACCTAAACCATCTTTCTTAATTGACAACTAGAAAATTATTACTAGTACCTAAAGATAGGTACTGAGGTGCTGTATTGAGCCCCTGCATCTTCTAACCGGCATGTCTTCCATTCCGTCATCTGGCTTGCAGCCCATGTCTCCTCAAAAGATCCATTTCAAATCTTATTCTCGTAGTACATTCAGGGAGGGGCACTTAGGTATGCGTCAAAATATCATATTGACATCGAGTAAGTTCATCAAAGCAATAGACTTGTTCCCACATACTCATAGAAGATATCACCATCTGAAGCGGTCTTTTCTGACCCAATAGCTGCCGATTGGTCAGCTGACCCCATGAAGCTATTCAGAACCGAGCTGCTACTCAGCGCCTGGTTATGCGGTTTGCTCATTTATTTCATGCTCTCCTCGGGTTTCCACTTGACTCTTTCGTGGATAACAGAGTAGTAGTGCGGAATAACTGTTTTTATATGCATTTTTCTCAAAGAGGCCGTTCTCAGAGTGAAAATAGCATCGGAATATATCTTCAATTTTGATGCTCATTGTCTGTCATCAGATCTCCCCCTTTCTCAACATATCACAGCAGGAAGCATCATAGATTTGCTGAGAATACATTAGCGCATATCGAACGAAACTGATTTCAAGAATTACACGGCTTGGTGTCCCGATCAATATTACCGTGCCCTCGAGTGCAAAGCTACTCTTGTGCAATCCAAGAAAGTCAAAACGCGTTCTTTAAATAATTTCAACAATAAAATTGAGACTAAGCAAAACGGCTAAAAACAATTCAGCTCAATTCAGCTCGTAAGAGTTCGCGTTGACATCAAAGATTCCCATGGGCGATCTCATTCTTACCGAGAGCAGGTTAACAGTTCAGATATGCATGCCAAGTTCTAACCCTTGATGGACACAAAACTTATAGAGCTTTCAAATCGCGTTTCTTTTTCTTTTTCTTTTCTTCTTTTCAAAGACAGGAATCTCAATATGTCTGTATACAATAGCAATATTCATAAACTTCCTTACATAGTAATAGGCCGCTGGCCAGGAATCTCGCTGTTAGGGCTGCTCGCGCAAGGTCCATCACGCACGTTGAATATGAGTGAGGAACATGTGGCGCTACACTAATCCGAAAATCCAATTGTAGATAGAAATCATCATATCATTCACCCGGTTTCTACTAAGCGAGCCTTTAATTTAAATAAGATTTGGGCAACTTAGCTTGCACAAATCCTAAAGTTGACAGAAAAGTTATTTGAACCCGGAAGCAACCATAGCAATCATTCCAAACAGAAAATCCGAGCTGCGGACAGCAAAAAAACATTCCGTAGCCATTTCGTTGCAGCATCGCCTAGAAATTGACGAAGACTTCGTTTTACAAGGCTTGCGCAGCGGCTTTTCCAGCAAGACGACCGAATGTGAGACAACGAAGTGCACTGTTGCATGGTGGGTCTATAGCAATTGTCAGTATCGTATGAGCTTCTGGGGGCTGAGTGAAAACTTGTCGCAGCGGAACGTTCGTAAGAACCAGTTCTCTCATGGAACATAGACCAACATACTCTATTTGATTGTCAGTGTGATATAAAGAGAAACGAAACTAAAAGTTTACTTCATTATAGTAGAATCCGCTGAGTTCGCCAGCGCAGTAAAGACCTGAATTACACATGGCAATCAAATTCATGCAATCAATTACGTGCAAACAATATAAACACATTCTTTATATTCAGTAGGGTCAATTCTCACCTGGAATAGGGATACCAGTTGTAGAAATCACTCGGGAATCAAGATCAACTTTCAAGCCACCAAATGTAAACACAACCTTCGCAGTCAATGGGTAACTTGAAGTTCGTTAGTAACAAATTCTCATTGAGCACTTCCGGAGATTTCTGAGCACATATTACCCGTAGAATGGTGCCACTCTGATCGGACTTGCCCAGTTAGTCTTGTTTGGCGTTAGACCGTTGGTTCTTTTACCGTCAAGAACCATGGGGTCGAATTCCTTGTTATCAATCCTGTTACCAGTCAACGAAACGATCTCTAAGATCTGCTATAGCCCCCGCTCACGAAGAATTGTACTCATCCAAAGTCTGCTTCAACTCCTGAGGATTGAGGCCAAGCTTTTCAGCAAGGTCTTCGATTGTGTCACCCTCTTCTGGTTCCAGATCAGTTGTATCGTAAACCCAGCCCGGTCTGAAGCGGTCCATGATTGGGGCGTCGGTGATGCTTCGGGTTGTGTGAGTTAAACGGACCTAAATAGATGTGGGACTCGCTGACTTACAAGTACGCCTTTTGATTTTGATCTAATATTCCAAGATGAGTAACTGTGCCTTTGGACTCTCAACTGCTCCTGTTAACTCACCTCGCCATGTCTCGTAAGCTATGAGTTCACAAGTTGCAAAAAGCCTACATTTGTTAGTCTAGAATCAGTATTCCTTATAAAAGATACGTACGATCGGTTGCCTTCGTCGTAAAATCGCTTGGAGTGTCTAAGTAGATGATGACATGAGTCTTACATTATCCTGCCCAAGGTAGTTTTTAACCTACTCGTTGACCACAATACCGAAGCTGTGACCCCAGATAGTTGCCTCTGGTTTTGAAGAACGTGTATCTACAAGCTCGCACTGTTACGGTTTAGTGATATTCGATCGTGGCGGAGAGGATACTCACATGAAGCCCATGGAAAGAGCCCGCAGTTGCAGCGCCGACTTGTAAACCCATCTTGAGACCATAACCGGTGTTATACTTGAGACCTGGGGCAACTAGTCCCAGCTGCTCGGATCTCGGCCCAACATATTGTGCCATCCTTTCAGAAGCTTAGTCCCGGCTTGTTCGAGAAGGCTTTCATTGTACTCACATTTCGCGATTTCCTTCAAACCCACCGCAAGAGAGCATAACTTGCTTGCCAAAAATTTGGGAAAGTAGCCCATTGTTTTTTCGAACTCTAACCCCATGAATAGTACCGTTGTCTAATGTGAGTAGTTGCTCCGCATTTGTCTCCCACATAATTTCCACATTGGGGAACGATAGAATATGCTCAAACAGTTTGAGAATAATGGCATAGCCGCCACCCTGTTTGCAATGATTAAACGCTGAACAGGACACTGTGCGTTGAGTATACTTACGTTGCCCTTAGCAAAATTCTGGTCTAAATACGCTTTAAACTCTGTCTCGACCTAGTACGGAACCATGAAGGAATCTTACCAGTATCAAATCCAAGGTAAACGTTGTGCTCAGTCTGATGCTGAACCTTGACGCCATCTGCCGTGAAATGTCAGACATATTCCCAGTTAAGCAAGCTATTATGAAGCTATTTACGGTCAAGCAGAAACTGAACTGTATGGGGAACTTCCGTTTCCAATTTTTCACAATATGCCTGGTCAGCGAGCCCGTTGCTGTTACAGTCAGATGATTCCATGCTATAAGGCGTACGACCGCGAACCTAACGAGCTAGATATGAATGAGTCGTGGCGAATCCAGAAATCTTTCTCAAATTACTCACCTTCATTTCATTCTTGAAATTGCTGTCAAACTTGTTGTCTGCACAGGTGATTAGCACGGCCCTTACCACGATTGCGTTTCTCTCGCGACACACCTTTGTCCAGTCGAAAGAACGCCGGTGTCCATCTACAACTTCTTGTCAGCCCACGCACTTCTCAGCATTTCCAATACATAAAACGTCGCACCTGCTAGCCCCACATCGCTCCCCCTCTTTACCAGCCTCAACCAAGGCTACTGTAGCACTCTTTCCCAAACTTTTGGCGTGTTCGAGAAAGTTCAGCGTGGTCATACACCCCTATACGGAAACGTCACTATGTAAATCACGTTGCCTTCGCTCAGATTGCTCCCTGTCTCGCAAGCTTACAGCAAAGCCAGATCCGACCACAATAAGATCATATTTTGTGAGTGCCCCATACGATCTAGTTATGACACTATCGTTACCTTCCATTATACAACGTTTGCCCGGTTTGTTTTCGTTGTTGCTTATTTCAATATAAGAAGTATAGTCTCTATAACGAATACGAAGACAAGACAAAAGGATTCTATATAACCAAAGGGAAAGAAACTGAGTGTCTCTTTTGTTCGCTAGTCCCGTTCCACGTGATGCATGCGATAGAAAAACGCCATGCGGCGCGGACTTCGGGAGTGCGGACCAAGGGGAGGCAAAAAGTAATCTGGGATACGAAGCTTATCTCCCCGTCGGAACACAGCCTGACAGATCTCGAGCCTCGGTATTTTTCATGTTCCCGACTTACCGGCACGCTCGGAACGTTTACCTCAAGATTACTTTTTGTTGACTTTTACTTGGAAAAATGTCACAGGGTGGTTCAATGCTCATTGCTTGGCGACATTGATAATGGCTTAGAGTAGTCACGCTTAGTTGTCAATCGTTTCTTAATGGAAATTTAGTGTCTAACCCTAATAATCCTAAATATAATCTAAAGAATGATAAAATTATATTAATAATATTAGTAAATTAAAATAATCTTAACTCTCTTTAAATTTCTTCTTATTTTTTTGTTAAATTAAATAGATTTTAATAGATTAAATTGGAAATATTATTTTATATTTACAAATCTAACCTGCCTTTAATATTTAATTTATTATTATTAAAAGAATTATTATAATAGAAAATAGCCTATCATCAATGCAGGCCGTGGCTTCTAGTACCGACGATTAATTTTGCTAATAAATGTTACTGTTATACTAGATACTTTACCAGTATCAATAATTATTATTATTAAGTTGTTTTATACTATAGTTTATATTAGAATAGTAATTGAAATTTGAGTTCTATAAAATCTATAATAAAAATAAAAATAAACAATAGTTAACATTTAATCAAAAAAGAAAAAAGAAAAGAGAAAGAGTTCATAATACCACAGTTCTAAGATAAGAAGTTAAAAATAGGAGTCTATTCATTAACAAGACGAACTCTGAAGAACCAAATTTAAGCAGTGAGAAGACCAGGTTTATAAACCTGAGCTTCCTTGGCAGGGCATATCCTGCAGAAAACCACTGTCTGTATGGAGAGATGGGAGATCTCCTGCAAAATATAACTCTTGCCGGAATCGTCCTGCCAAACCCTAACGTCCTGGGAGTTCTTGATCAGTTACAGGAGAAATATTTACTTAATCCCTGAGAATCGCTTTGTTCCAATCCTACATACTCCACTTTGTCTCTGGACGTTAGACCAGATGTCTGAGTGTGGTATTTTCTGGCTGGTTCTGAGGAACGTATTATTCACAAAGCGGATGATCAACTGAATTCGGTTGGGACGATTTGTCTGAATTACGTACACAAGACTAGTCACCCACAAGAACCAAGTGAATTGCCTGGCAGGGTCAACTTGGCCACAGCGTGCAGTATGATCTGATCTCTTTCTTTTCGTTGGTCACAAGATTACATCAAGGGGCCCGAGCGTCTGCACAATCCCTCGCCCCACGTATCTGATCCCAATAAATTGGGTGGCTCAATCCTATCTCCTTGCCAAACTTTTGTGGGGGTTTGGATTCGTTAGCAGAGCTTTACTCGTACAATTCATCGACTTTGAATGACAACGAAGTGATTCTATCTAATGCAGTCCCCTTTACCACGACCTAAACGCCGGAGGGTTATTTCTGCCTGCAGTTCATGCCGCCAACGGAAATCCCGAGTATGTTTTAATTGACGCAGCAAAGCCAGCCCCCTGTCGAGCAGATGTTAGAACAACTGCTCAGTTTCCATTTCCCTTGTTTCCCTCGCATGTTTTGGAAACCGAAAACTGATTCCTATGAACATAAAAGTGCAGCGGTGATAATCCTTGCACTCTATGCAAGGAACTCCGAATCGAGTGCCTCTATTCCGAGGATGGGTCTCCGAAAAATCTTACAGTGGGCAAGAGGTATCTTATCTTTTCTTTTCACCTAAAAGTCAGTTGAAAGCATAGTGATCAAGTCAGGTACATCGTTCAGTTGGAAAAAAGACTACGAGAAGTTGAGAGAACAGTCCAACAGCTTCAGCAAGCACATCCGCAAGGCCCAGTAATTACTGCAGATCTACAATTGCCAGCCGAAGTTGTAGCTCCGGAGCAACACCGCGAAAATACCTGCAGACCGAGAAGCTACAGTGTATCTGTACTGGGAGAGGTCGACAACTCAGAGAATTCTATAGATGGGATGGGTGCGATGAGATTTACCGACGAGGAAGAGTGCGGCTTTTTCGGTATGCCTTCTGCGTCAACCAGAAAGATTCACGTGATTGTTGATTTTGAGTAGGTTCTTCATCCAACATCGCCTTCATGGGATACATATCTCGAGCGATGGCAATGGCGAATTCCGACCGCGAATCATTTTTGGAAATATCACCCACAATACAAAGGCCTGGTGGCGTCGTGAGCGTGACCCGCTCTCGAGCTCCATCAATTGAAGAAGCGGCCATGTCAGGCCTGTCTCCTGCCCCGACACTCGTGAACATATATGCTTTACCTCCAGAAGATCGGGCCTGGAACTTGATTGACCAGTATTTCCAGAAGACAGGTCAGCTACTACCTTTTATCCATGAACTCTCTTTCCGTGAGACATATAGTCAGATGCGGCGCGAAAGATTCAACAAAATCAGCCGGACTTGGCTCGGGCTATTTAACATAGTGCTCGCAATATCTGCGAGCCTGTCAGCCAAAGATGAGATTTCTCCAGAGGAACGCATTAAAGAGTCTGATGTTTATTATCAAAGAGCCAACGGTCTTTGCGACAGAGACTCCAAACGTAGTGCAAGCCTTGAGATGGGTAGGTAAAGGCTAATATGTCTCCTGTGCTTCAATCTTCTTTCGCTCCGTTCTCTACTGACATGACAAAACAAGTGCAATATCTTTTGATACTAGGGCAGTATCTGCAAGGGACCCAAAAGTCAGTTCAAGCGTGGACCACCCATGGACTAGCTATATCTGCGGCGTATCAGCTAGGTTTACATTCGCCCGATGCAAATCAAGGATATTCTCCACTGGAATGCGAAATTCGGAAACGAACCTGGTTTGGTTGTGTGCTCTTGGATCGGTGAGTAAAGCTTCGGATTCTCGAAAAGATCTTACTAATGCTGAGTCAGAAGTCTCGCTATGACTTTCGGCCGCCCATGTTCAATTCCTGAGTCATACATAAAATTAGATGCGCCTTCGAAGGATATCCACATGTTAAACTCCGGCGATGAAAAAGCTTCTTCTCCCCAATTTGACGGTAATTTTTATGCTGCTGCAATGTGAGCTTTGACTGATATTCCCTTATTTATAGCTACTAATGCTATCCAGACAATTATATGCCATATTGTACAAAGTGTTGGACCTATGTTATGGACAGAATCTTGGTCTTAAAAGCTCAATCAGCACCTCAGGCTGGATATCGCATATTATCGATGGGCAGCACCAGCTCAGTCAATGGCGAACTAAACTCCTGCCTTCTTTAGGGCTGCAAATTCAACAGGACTTGATGACCCTGAAGATGTGACGAAAATGAATACCCGATTTTTCATCGTTCATCGTTTTAATATCGTCCTCTCTATGCGCTACCATAATCTACGGATCCTGCTACATCGACCTCGACTGGAGAGCTTCCTGGAAGCCTTTTGGAGTACTGGCGATATGTGTGACCAGGATAAACGTATCATTATGCAGATGGATATCGCAAGCGTGCAGAATTGCGTTGAATCAGCTGTTTCCATCATCTCCATAGCCCACAGCATTACGACAGCATCTTTTTCACATCGCGAGCTTTTGGGCGCGTGGAATTATTCACTATATTACAGTAAGTAAAAAATTCTTGAATATCTTCAACCCTCAACATAACAGATCGCTGACGATATGCAAGCATTCAATGCTGCATTGGTAATTTTCGGCTCCCTCGTGGCTGCTTCCAGAGAGCGCGAAGCCAATCCGTCAGCGTGGAGTGTGGTCGATGAGTCTCGTCCCTATCTTGACAAGGCAATCGAAGCTTTGCACCGACTTGATTATGGAAATCGTGTGGTAGGACGATGTATTGAATACCTTTCACAGCTTTCCCTGGTGCTCAATGCTCTGAGTATGTCAAACCCCCTCAGTTTCTAATTTTTTTATTTCTCAACGTAATTTGGGCGATAAATGGCAAATATCAAGATAAACAAGTCAGAGAAATGAATTTTACGTTGGTATCGCAAACTAATTAGTTTTCCCTACAGATCGGGACCAGTTAAGTTTCAATAACACTGGTCTGTCGAATTTGCTCTCGGGCTACACAAGCGACTTTCTTAATACTCAATCTGCCAACCCATTACCTGCGATGGATTTAGGAGAATTTATGATTGATCAGGACCTGGATTTTCTAGGAAAAGTTTTCAATACAGCTGTAAAATGAGGAGAAACAATATTAACCTCTACTTGGAATGGTAGCTCATTGTGAATGCACCAGTGGAGCTCATGTAAGCTGAGTTCATTTCAGCAAATGTTGTTCACTGAGATTTGGATCATTTTCTTTTCACCTTCTGTCTTTCCCTAAAAGCTTAGGTTAAGTTGCAGTACTTGTGTTTGCATTCCACCTCCAGAGACATTGTTGAATTTGTATCCTGATATGAAAGTATTTAACCGCGGGGGAAAAATACTAGTCTACCTCATTATAGTTATCAGGGATATCCACATATAGTCAAAGCCTTCACCAGGTACTCATCAATCCTGTATTTACTGCCTTCACGCCCAAACTCACTCTGTTTCACTCCACCAAATCTAGGTGTACAATTGTTTGCACATTCAGAGTAACAACTGAAACTCTCTTCGCTTTCCTGGGACTGTGTCAAGAAGACACTGACAAATATCGAATAGTGTAGGAGCAATATTAATCCGGGGGATTACTACTTGCCAATGTTTATATGTATTCGGCGAAATACAACCACCGCCATTGGCGAGTGCTAAAATCCCGCTAATATCACTTAGGCGGTTTGGTGTTGGCTAACGACGGAGATTGTAGCTGTCGTCGAGTGTTTAGCTCATAGCAGTTTGATCGGCGTGGATTGTATTATGGTCTTCTCTCAACCCCCAATGTATAGCGTAGATACTAGTGAAACATGTGTTAAAATTTATTTTCCGATACGTTTGGCTCCGTGAATACTATGACTATGAATAACTGGATCGTGTCTTAGATGTTGTCGTGATTACAAGCAAGCTCAACGATCACATCACCTACGTTGACTCTGCGAGATGTTGAATTGTAATTCAGTGGCCGGTTTTAGAGTGATGATTTTAGAAAATTATCCTCAAAACTGTCGACCTAGGTTAACAGGGATTCAAAAACATGAAGCGGCACCTCTGTCTCTCTGACAGATGTTTCCGAACTTTTGCAATCCTAATACTAGTTTACGTGGAATCCCCACGGACGTCCATACAAAGGCTACCCAGCACTAAATGTAACTAGGAAAGGCGCTGCTAAAACCCATAAGAATAGCATCTATAGAAATAACAATAAGAAATTTCTAAATTTAAGATTAGTATACCTACCTAAAATATTATATAAATTAAAATAAATATCTTTTAAATAATATAGCTTGTTAAATTATTATTTTAAATATTTATTAAGATCTATGATTCTTGTTAATGAATACACTCCTGTTTTTGATCTCTTGCTCTGGAACTCTGACATCTAATAGGTATAAATTAGGTCTAGTTTCCAGTTATTCAAAATTCAGGCTTCTTCCCCTTGCAATTAGCAACACACTAATACCGCACTAAAATCGGCCAGCTCAACGCAAACTAGTATTAGAGCCTGGCGTTATCAAGAACCAGATTTTTCGCGTATTGCTCTCTAGCTCTAGGTATTTAGTTGACCCCATCATCGTTCTACATATCTTTAATACACAACTACCTCCGTAAATGACATAAATTTTGAATTCGGTGCACTGAATACCCCCGCTCAAATGAACCGGTGACTAGTTGCAAAACAACAACACTTCGCTAAGGGGGTCTTCATGTGCAAACATTTGTCAAGCAATTCCATTGGGGGACGATGGAAGTCTCTTGCGCAATGACGATGGTAGTTGGGTTGAGAACAGTTGTGCAGTCATATTCACTGCCATTGTCGCTGCTACCAAGGACATCACCTGAGCTCTCTTGATTGAATGTGGAGGTCTGGTCACAGAATGTCGTCTGGCTATTCGTAGTTGTCAAATTCGTACCCATAGAAACAGAGCCATTGATAATGATGGGAGTGGACAGTCGTTCGTAATCGATAGCCAACCAGCCGTACTCATAGTTGGTATACGGGAGAATGTACTCCACGATGCTGAATCCAGTCCCTGTGGGTTGGGCGCTAGTCGTTGTCGATGTTGGGGTGATTGTAATCGTGAAACCGGCCCAGCGTGTGGCATCCCAAATATTTCGCCGGCTGACAATGCTGGCAGAAATAGAATCCAGAACAGATGCCGCCTGTGTTGGCTGCGATATGAACATGAAGCTATTTGTGATAGTGGAATAAGTTCCAGTGGTACTAACGGTTGTTGTTGTAGTGGATGGAGTAACCGAGCATCCTTCAGTGGTAACACATTCCGTCTAGCATTGTCAGTATCGGGGTGCGTAAGAACACACCATTTGAAAAGATCTTATATCACTTACTGTAGTGGTAGTAGACGAGGAAGCCATTCCAGATGTCGAGAAGCTCTTTACAAACACTGTGCAGATATTGGCGGTCTCCATCGAGCTGCAATCTTCATTCGAACTGTCGCTAGGACCAACAGAGCCAGTGCTTCCACCGCCGCCTCCGCCACCTTCAATGATGCAGGAACCTTAAGTAGAGACCATGTTAGAACAACATCGATGTAACTTGACACAAGACCGAGCTTTTACCAGTACCACAGCCGGGCCCGCAATATTGCAAACCGCAGCATCCTCCACACCACCAGAGACCACAGCCTCCATCACAAGCGAAAAGTCCACACTTGCCGTTGCAACCGAATAGCTCACACTCCAATTTCCCGCAACCAACGCAACCACCATCACTCGAGGAAGAACCTGTCGGCGGTCCGTTCTTGACATTGATTGGAGGGATGGCACTCGAGGGGGTCACTGAAGCATGTTTAGCTTGAGGCTGGATAGTAACAGGGTGTGCTGTGCTGTAAAATACCGGGATGGCAGTGGTTCCTGTCGAGGTCGGCTGGCCCCCAGCGCCTGAGGAAGTCGAAGTAGGGTTGCCATGACTGATACAATAACAATAGCCGAGCCAGACACCGTTGGCACAACCAGTGCCGACAGCAGGGTTCCAAGCTTCAAAGTCTGCAGCAGCGATATTGTACGTAGTTTCAATGCTCCAACAGGAGTTACCGCTTTGAACAAGGTAGAATTCTGTGCAGCCACTTGCCATGTTAGCTGCAATAGGCGATGGGGTCACCACAGCGGACATTGTCGTAGTTGGACTGGTCGTTGTGGTAGCAGGAGAGGTAATTGTAGCGGACACAACAGTTTGCCCTGCCGCCTGAATCTCTGCAACTAACAGTATAATTGGTGGTGGCTGGGGGGGACGGAACCACCGTTCCGGGGAGGGTCACAACAATAGATGGTGGTATAATACTTTGTACGGGACTCAAAACGCCTATTGTTTGATTGCTGGCAATGGTCACTGGCCAGAAAGGGATGGCGGATACCGAGAATTCGGGAACCAAAATTGTAGTTGTCGTTGTAGTGACACCTCCACTGTTGCTGACAAGCAGTGCGGTGGTAACGGGTGGCCAGTCGATAATCGTCGGAGTCGGCAACGGGAATGGTGGCAAGATGAACGTACATGGAGCCTGGCAGGAAATTTTGGGCGAATCACTGTCCCAAATTTTGGGCGAAACATACACCTCTCCGCTTCCTCCGGCGGGGAAGAGATTAGTAGAGTTGGAAATGGATTCTGCAGGGAGTTAATTATTAAAAGACCTGGTATTGGGTGATTTGAAGTAATCATACCGGAAAGATCTCCAGCGGTATCCTCGTCAACAGCCCATGAGAAAACACTACAAAGGGAAAAAATTAGGATCAGCACGCAGATCCCTCTCAGGGAGCGTTTACTGTAAGCGGTAACTTACCCTCCGAGGCACTCTGAGTTGGCAAAATCCAGTTTCATTTGGATGGTTTCAGCGTCATCATAAGCAACCCATTGATTGTTATCATAGACAGCGATTTTAACAGCCGCATTAGAGTCAAGCCACACCGTTGGGTTTCTGGATGGATCATCAATGATATCCATGATCTCATCATAAGATAGCATGCCTTCGGTCTGAGAGCATGGACCCGGATTTCCTAATTCATTCTTAGAATTGATCTTCGGAAGGAATATTGAACGCTGATTTAACGTACCTCCCACCTTGAATGGACATCCAGGCTCCACGTACGAAGAATCTCCAAGTGTGTAACCTGTTCATGTTAAGATAAAGTTCGAAATCGATGCTAGGGGCAGGAATGCATACTGCGCCCGTAATAGCCAAGGCCAAGGTTCACTTGGCTAGGCGGGATGTTATTGTGCCACAACAACTGTAACCCTGATTAAATCATGGTAAGGTTGGTGCTGGCATAGACATAGCTCCCAATGGAAGAAATGGTAGCATCCCAGGTGCCATAGATATCATAAGACATGAAATTAAACTGGATCTCATCAGGTTCAATTCAAAGACAGTTGGAAGTTAAAATATCAAGAACCTACCCAGTCAATGGTTTTCGCAATGTTGACAATGTCGAAATTCTGAAGGTACCAGTAGGAACTTGGGAGGGTAATTGACAAGCCATAATAGCTTCCCAAGGTGGATCGTACGTTCTTCAAAAACGATACAAAGTTGGCGTAGTCAGCAGTTGTACCGAATCGATCCGCTGCACCAGGATATTCCCTAGAGAGATTTCAGTAACGGATGCGATCAGTAATACAGAGCCAGATCATGAGGCCCTTGGTCTCTGGATTGAGATAGTTACCAGTTAATGTCAACGCCATCAAAGCCATATTCCCCTAGGAAGGAAATCAGAGAGTTGAGGAATGCCTGTTGAGCCGTAGTGGATGCGGCAAGATCCGAAAAGACATTTGAATATGGCCCTGGATCGTTCATAGCCCATCCACCAACGGAGATCCACGTTTCGACACCATACTTCTTAAGAGCAGTGAACCGAGCGTAGAGATCTGTTTGGTTGGACTCCATTGGTGTTAATTCATAAGTATCTGGATTGATGTATAAGAAGGAGAAGATCAAGTGAGTGTACCCTCCGACAGGTATCTATAAGAATCATCAGCAACGACCCCATGTACTTGTCATTGAACGATTGGTCGACGGGCAAATCTATCCCAATTCCACCGGATACCACTCCTACCGATGAGGATGGTCTCGCGAGCATGATCTCGAAGCTCACACTTAGCTAATGTCGTTCGCTTGACATGGGATATTTTCTGTTGGCTTGGCTTCATTGCTATAGAGTAAATTGCAAATGATTGATTGGTTTTCTAGCTCTTGTCCGCTATTTTCAGATGTCTCTGATAAAAGTCCACTTTCTCAGTGGAGGTCTCTCTGAAGCAAATGACAATCACAAAAGAGTATTTAGTGCTTTTCAGAACATCAATAACACTTGTAAAGAGCTGTAGAGTGAGCCCGCTGGTCATTAGTCATTTATGTAGAGCGGTGCAGGGGCAGCGAGCCCTACCGGCCCTAGCGGTAGAAACCCCTGGGCGAAATCCCCTTCCCCCTGGCATCCTCCCACCAATATTGATTGTTTCAAATGCGTCCCTTCTATGAGCGGACTATTTCCTCTAGCTCATGCAATCCACACTCCTCTCATGATTTTATTATTATTACGAAGACATCATCGTATTACATATTAATACCGAGGCGGAAAAAAAGAGTGGGGTAACAAATCAAAGATGAAATAAGTGTGCTGTTTATGGTTCCGCGAACCTTATCTCATACTCAGACGGTTGGCCACCAAGAGGGGCCCAACTCTTGGCAGATTTTCTGCGACTTACAGTACTAATTAGACCTAGGCCTAGTAAGTCAGGTTCCGCGCTCTACGAAGGGTCAGCTGACGCCGAATTAGGCCAAGCAGTGAGCAATTTTCTTACTAATCTGTTTAGAGACTAGTTTGCCCCTCTGCTCTGCCTAGTGCCGGCCCTTCAAGAAGGGTCTGTGTTGAGATAACGCGAGCCCGTCCTACGTTTTCACCTGTATGTATACATAGTGTGGGGCCTGGAAATCTCCTGCACCGATATTCTCGCCAGAATCATGATTTCTCTTTACTTCTTGTCACCGACTTCGAGATGATCAACCGATATGTGGCTATCAAACCTTGTCTCAATCACATCGCTTATGATTCGAAAGATGCGGACCAGCTGCCAGCTACTCCGGTCCTTGGTATTCTCCAGTTCACCTTTCACTCCGGAGTCAACG
This sequence comes from Talaromyces proteolyticus, assembly GCF_021365285.1. Taxonomy (NCBI): domain Eukaryota; kingdom Fungi; phylum Ascomycota; class Eurotiomycetes; order Eurotiales; family Trichocomaceae; genus Talaromyces; species Talaromyces proteolyticus. The sequence goes on from NW_025764280.1 coordinate 58,770, forward strand.
TCTCAGAGCCATCGCAGCTTGCATCTGTACTATGGAGAAAGTCCTTGACGTTTGTCTCGACCATTCCTGGGTTTCAAAGGTTGTATTGGGCTCCGGTGGACCACGCTTCGCCATGTCAACAAATTATCGTTTTGATGCAGTGGGATAGCGGTCGTGGTTGGAAACTATTCCAATCCTCCTTGGGCTTCAGCATGATGCTAGGTTACATTGAAAGCATTTCCAATCGCTGTATCCAGCTTGCTCTCCCCGCCTATCTCTTCGACTTTGACAGTGTCCTCGGGCTGGTCTCCATCCAGTTCTCCGCTATGCTATCTACTACTCAGGTTGGAAAAAAACCAGGCTTCAAAACCAAATGGGAAACAACATTTGCCCCATACGTCAACAGTGCTACGGCTGAGTTCGAATTGATATATTGTTGTGGGGAATGGCTTGAAGCGGACAAATTTGTGGACGATCGATTTTTTGTTGCTTTGCTCTTCTGGAAACCAGATATACAGGTGCGTGATCAGCGTCGACTCCGAGAAGCCATTGTCCACAATCTCGAGAACCATATAGCAGAGCTTGTGGAAGATGCAACAAATGTGGTCTCGGTTTACACTCACAAGCTCAATCAAGTGTCTTCTGAAACTTTTAGTCTACAACTACCGGGCCTTCTTCCGGTCGCTGTGCATTTTGAAACCAATCACCCAGTTTTTCAGACACCTGTAAAGCCTGAATACAACGTGGACGAGTTTACATTATCACGAGGCAAGGACCGGCTCCATTTGGAATCTATGATCCAGGCGAGGCAAACCCCTCCGGAGCGTATCGCCGGTGGACCGGCTGGTAGTTGGTGCCCTATGGGAATAATTTCTCAACATCATTTGCCCCAGCGGCAAGGCTATAGCTCAACCGCCGATATGGAAATGATCTCTTTTCGCGCTCAGATTGAAAACCCACAGATAGAGAGTTTATTCGAGGGTCTTCGAAGGAAACTCTGGGAGCTGGGGGACTGTCCGAGCTCTTCTGGGGCAATTATAAAGAGAAAGAAGGAGGTGGTGGCAAGATTTCACTTTTCATAGGTACGTGTGGGTCGCGTGACTACTAGGAAGTCGAGGATAATAACACGGCTGTTCTTAAAGGTCTCGAAGGGTCTCAACAGCAGAGGCAAGAAATTCGAGCACAACTCCAACAACCCATTCAAGAATTCTCAAATGGGTGTGGTGATGCCATACAGGACATATCCCGTAGAGGAATTATCGGTCCAAGCCGATTTTTCGGTTTTCGTCCGAATATGGAGATCACCATTTTTGATGTCTCGGAGAACCAATGGGACTAGCACTCATTTGAATATGCCTTTTCCAATTACTTGACGTACGTTAATCATTTCCCATTGCGGTATCTTTCATTTTTTTGGGAGGTTGGCTACTGACGTGCCAATGCTCCATTGAATAGGGCTACGCATCAACAGCAATTCGACCAAGGCCTCTTCAGTCCTTGGTCTGCTCTAATACCACAGGGCCAAGGATGGATCACTGACTATCATTCTTTATCGGATCAAAGCGAGCAAATAAAGACGGACCAATTCATCGCATTTTTCAGTTGCCAGAAGGAAGGGGCTCGAGAAGAGTGGTACCACGACTTCGCCCAACGAGCTCAAACCGAGTATGATCTTCTGGGTCATATTTTTGATTGGCTGCGGACTTTATCCAAACGCATCACTATTCAGCAGCTAGTCGTACAAAAAGAGGATCCTTGGATGACTGCAGACAGGTTGGAAAAAGCGAATCGGCCGCCTCCGCCACTCCCACCGTCTATTTTTGACATCCCCTGGGCTAATCAGTTAAAGAAAGGTCATACATAGTTCATTAAAACCTTTTTTCTAATTATATGACTACCTTCTTCTGATTGGTTAAAAAGTCTTTATAAGACTATATAAGACTCTACACAATTTCCTATTCCCTTTATCGAAAAATGGGCAGCTTCTAAAAGATCTCGGATTTTACAGTTCACTAAAAAATGCATGACTTATATATTATTAGAAACTGAGAAGGAAGCCGTCCCTGATGTCCTTGATTTCCACAATGTAGTCGTGGATTAACCTGGCGAGGTCGGGAGACCCACTGAGTGTGCCAACAAGGTCTGTGTAGAATGTCAGAAAGGGCGTAGTAAAAGAATCAACAACATTAATCCGGATTCTGATGAAAGGCTTAAAGAAGTCGATTAAACCTAATTGCGGGTCAGCGACAGCAAATATAGCAATAGATGTATCATGTGCTTAGGCTTACCGGGGAAGAAGGCGTTGATGACGGCATCCACAGTCTGCTCTAACGTGGAGAGAACCGTTTTGTAGACTTCCAAAACCTTTATAAGCTGCTCAATCTCTTCGATGGTGAAATCCAGGGCAGGATTTTCCACCATGGGAAGAACCGCGTTTTTGGTTGCGGTGAAGCTCTCGACGGCGTTCTGAAAGCTCTTAATCACGGTGGGAAGCCCGGCAAGGCCGCTGCTAGATGGCGCTGTTGAATCTGCCGAAGTTATTAGTTAGCTTACCAACAAAGCATTGGATGGATGGGCCTCTTTACTTATAGAGGAGAGGTTCTCTCCGATGCTAGATGCCATGTTATCTACCGATTGTTGCAGCTCTACAGCGTAGGCAGAGACCTTGAATGCAACAGTACTGCTATCCGAGAGGGTATTATTGGTTGGTGCAGCAAAGACATGAGTGCTGAGGATAAAAGCCGTAAGGCATGCAGTCGTCGAGAAGCGCATGTCGGATGAAGAGTAGGTTGGGTACGGTGGAAGGCCGGACAATGATAGCACTCTCGAGCTGGTTAGATTCTACTGTCAAGAGATAAAGTCCAGGAGAGTTCCATGCGAACAGCGGCCTTTTATACAGAGTGAAAGCAAAGTATCCGTCTACCCTCTCGGGAGTCTCCTGCTTATTATTGCCAGGGACTCGCTCGGATATGGCCGAGCATGGACTTGCACCGTGGCTACATCGGCTTAGAAGAGCTGAGGTTATGGAAACAAGAAACACATATGTGTAACTCTTGCCGAATTTACAATCACACTACGGTGTTAAGAAAAATCATTAGGAAAGCCATTCGAAGTTCAATTCCCCTCAGATGAGATCTGCGGCCGATGTGCCAATCATTTTGTCCACCACCGGATACTCTTGCAAACCTTCCCCACATTCCCAGGGCCTCGGCACTAATATACGATGGATCGTCAGGTAATAAGTTACTTGTATATCCATGAAGATTAGGTAATACCTGTTTTCTTAGGCACGCCTCGGTAAAAAAATATACGAGGCTAGTGCCAGATCCAAAGACGTCAATAACTCTCTGGTTCTTGCTCGTCGGCAAAACATATACGACGGATAATCGGCTAAAAGATCGTGTAGATAAGGACATACATCACTGAAATAAATGTTTGTCGACTCTACTGCAGTTCTTCAGTTGCCTCTGCGGAGATATACGACGGTTCACTCCGTTAACTTTCAACCTTGCAGTTGTAGGGTGCAGGCTGTCCTATGCGACATGCCACCCCCAACCCCCGCAAACCAGTGAGATTCTCCAAGATTTGTTTGTGTCATGACTCTTGTAACCTAGCTCCGCATACCGGAGATGAACAGATGACAAGCTCATTAATCTAGGAAGCCCTAGGCATGAAGCCTCGTGAGTCGAAATGGACGACCGGGTCGTCCGGAGATGAAGCTCGCCCTGGACGTAACCATGAAGATAGTTATAAGCTGAGAAAATCCTTGTTCAACTGGAAATGTCCATCTTATCTTCACACTTCCCTCATTCATTATCTTCCTTGCAAAGCCTCATCTGTGATCTTGTTTATTAGCTAACATGCAACTTCGCTTCCAACTTTTGATTGCTGCATGCCTATTCGCGTGTATCGAATGCGCCTCAGCTATGCACGCAGCCGCCAACTCGGCCGACCCAACGGTTACCATTGCGTCGGGATTAGTTATAGGAACCGCGACGGCTATTGTGTCAGCGGCGCAGTCTACTTAACACCAGAATGAGATCAATATTGTTATAATAATAACATTATCTCTATATGTATGCCTCCGCATTCTTCGCATCTATTACAACCACTTGATATGGGTGTTTTTACTGTTCTTAAGCGCCGCTTTGAACGTGCAGTTGAGGATTAAATGCGCTACAGTATTAACCATATTGATAAGTATGATTTTCTTACTATACTACCAGCAATACGCGAAGAGGTTTATTCTATTAGAAATATTATAAGCGGCTTCTCTCATACAGATATTTTACCATTCAACCCTGAATCTGTTCTATCTCAATTGCAAATTATTGTCAGAACCCCTACTCCGGAGACCTCAAGACCAAAGACCTCATCAACAAGCAATGCTTCCCTTGCAACACCTCACAATATTCGGTCTTTACAGCGCAAAGCTGAATCAGTAAAGCGACTTTTGAAGCAACGTACTACAAGCCCTCCTTCTCCCACAAACCAGGCTCTTGATCAGATAATAAAAGGATGCTCAATAGCAATGCACTCTGCAGTGATATTAGCAAAGAAAAACCATGATCTACGAGCAGCAAATGAGCATAAAGCTAAAAAGAAGAAATGTCGATCAAGACCGCTTTATAATGAAGGTATTCTGACTGTTGCTGAAGGCCAGGAGCTTGCTGCAGCGCTTCAAAAAGATAATTTACCTAATCAATCGACTACTCTAGGCGAGGCTTCTCAGCCTCGCAAGCGCGCACCACCTAAGTGTACGAATTGCGGACAAATAGGGCATAATCGTACATCATGTCGAAATAATTCTATATAGAAATATATGCAATTTTCTATGGTTAATTATGAATCCAGGTTGCTTCAATATGTAAAGGTGCGGGTGGGTGATCCAAATAGCCGTGTGATCCAAATGCCCGTGGAATACGTTAGTTATCTTCTGATTACTTAATAAGTGCATAAGCTTTTTAATTCAGCCCGAGCGCGTTGATATTATTGATTAGGACCCCAATTTTCAACTCACAAAAGTAACTATATACAAAAAGTTTATTAATAGTATAATTATTATAATGAATTCTTCTATGACCGAGAATATTACAATCTCTATACCGAGATTAACAGAGTCCAAGGGGTTGAAAGACTGGAGGCTAAACCTTAACTAAAGTAGCAGTAACAGTCTTAAGATATCTTAACTTAAACCTCCTATAAGTGCCTCAGCTTCTCGCGATTTAAGCTCTCAACGACGTCAAATATAAACCTAGCTCTCATCCATCTATTGATCTGAGCATTTTGACAAAAGATAATTAACTAGCTATCTCCTGTACAAGGGACGACGAAGATAAACCGCGTTTAGAAAGATCAAGTATCCACTTAACAAGCGATTCTTCTCTCTATTCAAAAATTTACATCCATTAACGCGTTTTTCGGCCTTCATGAAGATACCACGTAGAGGATCACCCAAAGGCTATACATGGAATTAAATAAACACGTGCCACTTCATTAATAATATGAATTTACATAAATTTAAATCAAAAATTACTTAATTACTTAATTTAAATCACGCTTCTTGTTCAGAGGAACATTTTGGTTTTTCATTGCAAATTGGTGGCATGATGACGTGTTGTATCTTGTAAAATCAACGCGCACGGAGCGAATTGAGGGGCTGGGTAGTGCACTACGTTCCAAACGCGAGATTTACTACAGTACATCGGGGCTACAGTTGCAGTGGAGACCTACTTTAGGGCTTGCATCTCCTTTGATCAACTTGCAACTTGCAGCAGCGTGGGTAAAGGTAATCTATAGGTGAGTTAGACTCGCATGCGTAGAAAATGCGGCTCTCTACAAGACATGGAGCACCCAATCACCATTGAATGTACTTGTGAACCCCCTGCATATCCCCGTCGATTCCATCGGGTTGCCATCTTAAAACCACGAGTTGCCTTGATGGGTCTGCCGCATCCCTCCGACAGATGTCGACATCTTGAAGCCGCGCCCAGCCTGGTATCGAGGCGCGTGGGGCGGCTGTTCGATAACCTTCTTCAAAGTCGATGGCGATCTCGGCCGCATGAGCGGATTCTTGTGCATCCCACAGCCCTTCATACCGGGGTACACGGCTAAGTAGACCAAGGGCTCGACGTATGGAGGCATCACGGCACTTGATTGCAGTAAAGAAAAGGGGCGCAATGATGCCGGTGTCGAGACCAAAACACCACACCTGTGAACCCACTCTAAGCCTGTCTTCAGACATGATGAATTCCAAAGAGGTGACGATAGCTTCGAATTGAGTCGTGCAGAGATCAAATGCACTCTCACGATCTGGCAGCGCGTCCGAGAGAAACGCTACGGCAAGGATATGGTGGACACGAAGCAGGCAGGGGCCTCGCGGATCTTGGACGGTGGCTCCTGCAGAAATAACAAAGGCCTCGAAAGCGAGATGCCAATCTTGAAGTTGTGTCTGTAGACTTCGCTGGATAGAGAGTTCGGTAAAGGGGTCAGGAATACACCCGGTAACTGCCATGCGTACAAAGCGGAAAGTAGAGTTAAGCAGGACAGTGCTTGACATTCTCGCCTCGTTGAGGTTGTCGAACCGACGTCCTTGCGACTTAGGTGGGATATCGGGGACATCCAAGAGAGTGGGGAAGTCACATCTCCGGGGTCGGCCATAGAGAGACTGCGTGAGGCTCAGTCACGAAAGCAATGCTTTTAGGGCAGTCTCTTCTCTGCACAAGTGGTATCTCGGTTTGTGACCGTTGATAAAGCTCAACGCCCCGGAGACATGGACTAAAGCTGATTGCCTGTCCCCTCTTAGAAACTCGATGCAGGCAAAGAGTATACATTCAAGTTCCACTACAAGAGGTTTCAACCCGTCTGACAGTAGGCTACCACGAAACAGCGAGATCGCTGTCGTATAAAATTGCAGCACAAACCGAGGCAGAGGGTCCCCGTCGGTCAAAGGTGAGTCGACCTGCTCGGAGCTCTCATGATACGCACTCAGAGCAATGACGGCCGGCAGGATGGCTGGCTCGGTCTCGCTGAGGTACAAGGGCAGCACACTCCACACATCGGAATGAAAGTATCCGGCGAGCATGGGAGCGGTACGGTTCTGGAAATGTTCCAGGGATCGCAGCTCCTTGGCCGAGCAAGTCCCCCAACGACCGGGGAGCGGCTTAGGTGCAGCACAGCAGAAGGATGCTCTAAAGTGTTCCAAGGACATATGATAGCGTTGCAGCATCGCGCGTGGTTGCCGGTCGTACCCATCGCAGTGACGCCGTGCTGTTGTACAATTCTCACAAGAAGGCCATGTTTGATCGCACTTGATTCGCCGCGTTCTAACATGCCCTTTGATGTTAGTAACGGCGTCAGAGGACGATGAATCAGCGAAATACATACTTGCAAGTTCGACATCCTGCTCGGGATTTATTATGCCATCTTCGAGATTTCGATATGCCAGACATGTTGCTCTAGATGGATCTTCATATCAAAGATGCAGGGGGATGGACAACAGTTACAGGAAGTTTTTGCCCACTGATTGCTCCAAGATGCTCACTGAAGGTGATCAGGGGCAAGTAGTCAAATAAAACGCATATCTCTTAGTTCACGGATGATCGTTTGAAGATCTATGGGCTGGGGCCGTGAGGGGACCCAGCCCGATGAGCAAATCATGTACTTGCGCAGATATTAACACGTGCCTCCGACTTCAACCGTGCGCAACTAATAGTGGCACCTAGAACTAGGCCACGCCTTCGTAAATTACAGAAACAATTAATTAATCAATTTTAAATAAAATAATTTCTTAGACTTGATATCTAATATTCTTCTTATTCTTCTTATCTTGTTCCTTTATTTTAGAGAGATATCTATTATTATTCATACCATATAACCATCAGGTCAATATATAGAACGTTAGTGATATACAAATGAAAGTTATAAAATAGATTTTAATTTCATACAAGTATTGCTAGGTTGTAGCCTCTGCTAGCTACAAGTATAAGCCATAATATTGCCTTCATCTACTATAATATCCTCTAGCTTGCATATCAAAATAAATAAAGTAGAGCAGCTCTGATGAGCTACCTGTGCCTAAGGAGATGAAAGTTACTGCTGTTATTACTGTGAATTACCAGAAGTGGCTGTTAGATAATCCGGCCATTTAGTATATCAAGAAAAATAGATAGGAAGAGCAAAGAACATGGGATAGATAACATGTTTGATAGGTTAAAATAAGATATGATTAGCAACTTGGTTAGAGTAGAGTATAGTAGAGTAACTCAGCTACTATGCGTCTGTAGTAATTTTGGAGGTAAACTATAGATGATATTATTTAGGAGACACTATGATATAGATGTCGGTGGCGTTCTTGATACTGGTGGATGTGAACAAGGCCAGGGTACGCTTGTCGAGTACGTACTGCAGCAAACTGCTGTCGGGCGAGACCTGGACTGAATAGCCATTGGGGAACGTGGATGGGGGCAGGATGATTTCAGTTGGCGCGTCAATATTTGGATCAGACGTGAAATGCAACTGGAAGGTGGCAGAGCTCTCAGAAAAGCTGAAGCTTTTGGGAGTGCCAGCGACGGCAGCGGGGTATGCACGGCTGTAGTGCTTTGCCAGTTCAGTGTAAGGCAGACCAGACGTGCCGTTGTACAGGTTCTCGTACGCCCAGCCGATCCAGGAAACCATACTTGCGTCGGTCGCCGACATGGCATCTGCTAGGCCCTGCATCTGCTTTTCATCGCCCATCCAGAATGTGAGCTCGGTCAGCACACCGGCGGTCCTAAGGCGCTCGCTGTCTTTACGGCGGTTGTTGAGCGTGGTGGAAATAGAGCCCAGCTGCGGCGGGCTGTAGTAGTGGTACGATTGCACTGACTTCGAGCCGTCCCCAAGAGGGACATTGTTAAACCCCGACAAGATGTCCAAGGTGGCCCCTTCGAACCAGATGAGCGTGTCATTATCGACGGTACGGATCTGCTGGGCCGCGTGGTTCCAGAGCCCTTCTAGGACCTTGTGGTCTGCAACACCTGGCACTAGCAGTGTTGGATCGGCCCACGTGTCGCCCACCCACGGCTCATTCAGCAGGTTATACCCGACCACGTTGGCCATCTCGACATACTCGGACGCGAGCTTTTTCCAGTACGCGGCGAACGCATCGCTCAGTCCGTCGTAGTTATTGTATAACCGCCCAAATGCATTGCCCACTGCCACCGACGTGTAACCCAGAGCCCAGTTGACAGTGTCACAAAGCGACTGCGGCGATGGGAAGCCGCTGTTATCCACAGGGAACGGCGTTGGATTGAGGGGGAACGGATACATCTCGTCGCTCGATACCCAGTTCCCCTTAACAAACCACTACAAAGCCGAGTCAGTATCAACTGTGCCAAAATGCCCCTGCATCTACTTACATCAGGTACGCCATGGCCACAGAATTGCCGCGACAGGCAGTCCTGATGCACATCCACCAAAACATAGAGGCCATGGTCCTCAGCCATCTTGGTCTGCTTCATCAAGATATCTAGAAATGTCTGGTTGTACTGCCCACGCACAGGTTCTCCACCGGTCCAGCTGTGGCCCAACCGCACAACGTTCAGACCCAAGTCGTGCAGATTTTGGACATCTTGCTCGCCAAACGAGGAGACACCAGGCACCCACTCTAACGGTCGATGCCATGGTGGCTGCTTCATAACAACATTGGTTCCGTGAAAGAACCGTGTACGGCCGAATTCATCAACGATCTGATATGTGTCTTGGTTCACCTGGCTGATACGCGCCATGCCTGGATGAACCTTGTACCAATGCTCGGCATCCTGAGCCAACCCACCCACTGGCTGTGTGCCGAGCAGCGTTGCAGCAGCAATGGGAATGGACAGCATTTCAATGAAAGGACCAAGTGAATCCCAATAAAATTAAAAGGAAAAGGGAAAAGAGACAGAGGAAGGGAGCGTTCGGATGATAATAATAAGAATTGTGCTTGGGATACTTGTAGTAAATCACACATCGTCTCGTCTGTCATCGTAAGGTAGTCTTGGCATGTTTATCCTACATGTGAATGCTTGCCATTGCTAACTATTATAGGCAGGTTGTATGTATATATGCGAACTAGACACTAGTAAATAATAAAATATACTACCTACGATATGTAGAGCCATGCATGTGTTAGTATCTCCGCAGTGGGGTAAAATAAGATAAAAGAGTATATTAAGATGTGATATTACGAAGTGAGCCTACATGACGCTAAGAGACACTATCCCAAGAGGGCAAAGATCACAAAATACAAGAGCATACCATCACCAGTGTATAAATACACAGAACGTCATATAGATTGCAGTGACCCAATGCGAGGAGATTAGTCTAGTCAATAATATTCAACTACAGATTAACGCCAAGCATAAGCGTAATCAGATAACAGTAACTAGAACAGAGTTATTAAAAAACAGTCACAGTAACTACACTCAAAAATATTTAAAGATGCTTATTTCCATATATCTAATCACCTTAACATAATTCTTTAGTCTAAGTTACTCTAATTACACTAGGAAGATTAGTAAAAAAATCATATTTAAAATATTATAGAACTTCAACCCATTCTTTTTTTACTTTAGTTATATTCTACTATTACATAATTCCTTCAGTAACCATAGTATATTGTTACTAGTTACCCTCAGAGAACTTCTATATGGTTCACTATATTATATCATCCCTCGACACAGCCAGTAACAACTAGAGTGGGTCCAGGTGCCTGACATGTGAAGGTTTCGAATCTATCTATACCCGATCCTTTGTCTAACAGGATCTGCACAATCTCAAGATGGCCTCCTAGTGAAGCAGCCTGAAGAGCATTGCCATAGAGTCATCTCTTGAACTGTCTTGCATTTGAACCAGAACCAAGACGATGGCATACAGCCCGAGCAAAACCGGTTGCGCCGCAAAACACAAGTTAAATGTTTCTAAGCCCCACAGCCAAGCCACCAGCTGTAAAATATAAATACGTGCCAACAAACAGTATGTGTATCGTACCAGTTTTAGAATACTTGGTTTCACTAGGTTCGGGTCGAAAAGCCACTGGCAAGTGAAGTCTCGTATTAACATTTGGAACTCACCTATGGGACATCAACTAGCTGCGTTCATGTGGACAGGAGTATCAAGCTACTATCTGGAATTACAATAACTATATGATCACAGACTAGTACCTCATTTTGGCTTGTGGCGCGGCCATAGTTTATTGATAAATACAGAGCCTTGAGGAATGAAACCGTGATATATTCACAGGTGGGTAAAACCTGAAGCGGGGTACAGATTTGTGCCAGACCTAGCTTCAACCTCATTACGGTCAATTTCATGCTAAAAAGGACTATTCTGACAGTGTTGCAGGTCAATAAATTTTATCTTCACTATCCCGATCGCACCGTTGATCTCAAAGACACTTTGTCCTGAGTACATGAACTGTACAAGAGAGGCAAGTTTAGAAAATTCTGTCTCCCTAATTTTCTTGCGCATAAAATTGAAAGACCTTTCGAATTACACGGGAGAACAATTATGTACAGCCTTCCATACACCAAGGAAGCTATAGTGCAATCAACCGTAAACAGGAAACGCAAATCTTTCCAGTTATACGACAATACAACATGTCATTCTACAGGCCTGCTAGCCAACGGAAGGACATTCTTGCAGGCGAAGGCCATTGGGATTCAAATTCACTGGTCAGTCAACCAAACCTGTCTCTATTCAATAGCCTTTAACACTTCGGGGTTTGGATGACTCGAACGAGATATCTAGAAAATGGGGAATTGCAAAGTTCAGTCCTGCATATCGATGGATCATCTATCATTCGATGTTGAACAGTCAATTTTGGGATGCGATAATTTTCGGGGCAAAAAAGATTTATAGCTGAAGAGTATTTTGAATAATATACGAGTCAGTCCTTTTTCTAATGATATTGTGCAGGAGATAAATAACGTGTATGACATTAAGAAATATGAAATGGCAATCAATTTGTTCAACGGCATCGCTTCTTAGAACCGAGACTTGACCTCCTACTATTATCTAGGTTGCATATATGATATTAGTTTTTAGGTGCTGAGGTGGTAGTGGTTCCATTTACCGTGACCTCTCACCTGAGTTGATACTCTGAGCTGGGGTACAAATGTGACGAGACTCTACACAGTCTATAAGCGCAGGTACATCTATTTTTGATCATCAGCATCAGGTCAGCTTTGAAAATACTTTGAACACCTTACCAGTTGAAGTAATGTCTTTGGCAAGAAGAACTCTCGCAATGTAACCCGCTGTTTCCACTGTATTCTCTTCTAGATTGTGAAATAAGGTGTCTCTAGTATCTCTTTCTAGAACGAAGACTCACTTATGGTTGCAATATCCATGAATATGCAGAACCAGTAACGCAGGATGTTATACTGTCACGTCGTGGTGCAACAAGAGATGCCGTACCAAATTGCGAAAATGATGACAGCCCAGGTTATCTCGCAGTAGATACATGTGTTTGCATGGGTGCTCCAGTGTAGTGAAAGGTAGCACTAATGAATATGATCCGACCTCCCGTGCCAGCTACTGTAAAATCAAATGTCAGGTAGGATGCGTTTTTAAAGAGAAATTATTGTGGCATGGTGGACAAACTCACAGTCATTCCCATCGCTCCTGTGCCTTTTCGCCGTGGCGACTAGATGAGGAATCGTGGCTTTAAGGGTATTATATGAGCCAATAACATCAATATCTACTACCGCCTTAAACGCGTTGGTTGACAACTTGTTGATCGTTGCTAGGAAATTCCCGGCCGCATCAGTACTATCGTATACCAAATACAAGTTTTCTCAGTGGATCCCGTTACCAAAAGCCGTAGAGCGATAGGAGAGAGGGGAAGAACTAACATAACGAAAAGTCGATTGCTCCTAGCTCAGATATGCATTGCGGCACCGCAACCTTCAAACTGTCGATCGAGGTTTCGGACGTTCACGCCACCAATACCGAGTACTTTTGCACTAGAATGAATGCACTAGTTGAATACTTTGGCTACCTCTTCTGTCTTCTCCCTTTTGCGTCCATTGGCACCTAAATATACAAGGAGCCAGACTTGGGCACTGCAGATTGTCCTGGCACCTCCTGTCAAAAAATCACTTTATTCTCTGTTACCGGGGGCAGTCAGCCCCATGCGACGCCATTATTAAAGTAAACCACAAATATCGGACTTATCAAACAGACCATCCTTCCAGACGCCACTCATGTACAGTGACCTAGACGTGGACATTTTGTTTGCTACCCACACACATGATATCGGTTGTGGACGGGGTTCTCCGAGATCCTCGGGCAGAGCAGGATCCGGGCGTTGATTGCATTTGCTTACTTTCTCGCCATGATGACCAAATCCCGGTCATCATGGTATACCAGTGATTTGTGAGCACGCGAACTGCGTGCCATTCAAGAATATAACGGCAAGACGAGCTTCGTGAACCTTTCGCGATCCCTGGTTTGGTTGTCACCTAGAGTGTTCCTCTCTAGACGTAGTACTACTCTGCCTTTAGTTGGAGACAAACGAAGATAAGAATTCGTTCAGTAGTGCGGCATATGAACAGGAGTAAGGTTGTCGTTTTCAAAACAACAATTAAGAATGGTTTCAACGCCCTTGAGAATGGGTAGAGCTAGCCGCCAAACAATTAACAGAAGAGTTGCTCTGATAGTTTGACAGAGCAAACTCAGCAAACCAAACAAACTACGCAAACCAGGCTCGCTAAGCAGGGCTGCAAAACATCGATACTACTGGCTGGCTGCTGTCTAAGACACTAGCCAATAGAAAACGGGATCATCAAGGCGTGCAACTGGACAGTAATCAACTAGTGCGACCTGGTGTTGATCGCCGCCTAACAATAATATTAATAATAATAACAATCGCTCGTCTTCAACCAGTCGACGATGTCGCTGGTTTCTACCATGGCGGTATGATTCCCATGCATAATTAACCCTGCCTTGTAGATCCTACACTTTCCCCATGACACTTAACTCCCAAATATATATGGAGTAACTATCCCCAAGAGTTATTTGTCGGATAACAAGTGAGGCTAATATCCATAGTGACGCTACTCCACACCGGTCAGAAACGTATGACCAATATCAATATGAGCAGGAGTTGCTGAAGCACCAACGGCATTTGCCAGATTCTCACGATTCCTCAATAGAAGATGAGAAATACGGACAGAGGCCTGGGCTGAGAGGGAGAATAAGAACTCTGTGGGACAAAAAGGTCAAGCCTGCCTTTCCAGAAGCCATTGCAGATATCACTCTCATCAAGGACGTGTTCACTACGGAAACACTTGTTCGCAAGGATTCTCATGATGCGCAAAGATATCCTGAAATTGAACGGGTTGCAGAGATTCGACATGGCCTGGATCTTGGTGGTGAAGAAAAGGCATTTTTGTCAAAAAGAAAATTGCATGTTCGAAATAATTTCGCCAAATACTTAGGACTGGACTCGGAGAAGGTAAACCCAGACGACATTCCAATAGTAGGATTTGGGGGAAGCGGTGGCGGATACCGCGCCATGATCGGACTCGTCGGCTATATGCTAGAGATGAAAAAGTCAGGATTGTGGGACCTAGTCACCTACGTATCTGGCGTGAGCGGTGCATGTTGGTCCATTGCATCCTACTACACCTTTGCAGAGACAAACATCGACCACATGTTAATTCACTTTAAACAACGATTGTCACCCTACCATCCGTTATCTGATGAAGCCATCCGCATGACGCTGACTGCGACGAACGGCCCCTACAATACATTAGGACCGTTGATATTGAAACATATCAGTAAACTGCATATCGTTCTTATGGACCTATATTCCGTTTTCACAACAGGGTATCTATTTCTCCATCAAAGTCAAGAAGAACACCCCCTTATTCGTAAGAAGATCAACAATAAGCGAGGATGGTGGAAGTGGACTGACGCCCATAAATGGCTTGAGGATGGCCACGAACCGCTGCCAATTATGACTGCAATTCGTCATGAACGGCCATGGAAAGATTGGATTGATAAGGAGCATCCATTTAAAAATGATGATCCCCAGACAGAACATGAATCAGACATAGTCGACGCTTGGTTTCAATGGTTCGAGATGACGCCCTACGAGATTGGTTGTGACGAGCTTGAATCATGGGTCCCAACATGGGGCTTCGGCCGACCTTTCGAGAATGGAAGGTCCACGTTACAGCTTCCCGAACAGTCACTGGCCCTGCTGCTCGGATTGTGTACGAGTGCACTCGCTGGTCCACTTGATGCGTATCTTGCAACCATAAAGCGCAACCTGCCGACTGGTTCGTTTGGAAATATACTTCATGACATGGCTCTGAAAATCACCAACATGTGGGGAAAGCAGAAAACTAAAGTCTTTCAACAGCACCATCCACTCCATGCTTGCAATGAGCACAATTTCATGTTTCATAAAACCCCTGTTCCAAAAGGACAAGCAAGGTCACCGGGTATTGAGAACTCGCCTCGAATCCATCTTCTGGACTCTGGCCTTGACAACAACTGTCCTACATATGTTCTTCTTCGACCGGAACGGGAAGTTGACGTTATTATCCTCATGGACGCGTCCAGTGATGTTCATAAGGATGTTTTTCAAGAACGTGTGGACCAAATTGGTAGCCGAAGAGGTATGAAATATACTCGGCGGCATAATAATCCTGAGCATGGATCAGACGCCAACTCTTTCTCGGACAAATATGCACAGGTTTATGATGGTGCTGTTTGCAACCGACCCACAGAAGTTGTGGATTCATACGGACATACGGTCACCAACCCCCCAGCCCCTACCTGTAATAAAGATAACACTATTATATATATGCCACTTCTCCAGAATGAAGATGCTGTGCCAGGCTATGATCCATCCAGGGCTAAATGGTCAGGCAGTTACAATCTGGTCTGGGCCCCAGAGCAGATCGACATGTTGGTGAAAGTCTCCGCTGCAAACTTTGAGGCGGGCCAGGAATGCATCAAAAATGTTCTTCTTGAAACCTATTTGAAAAGGAAAGCTAGGCGTGAAAGTCTTTTGTCTTAGTGTATGTGGCACCCAACTTGATATCGATTACTCTCAGGTCTAACAAGGATGTCCTAGGCGTAATCGGGGCCTATCTTGGTGTACATAACTACCTCTGAGAACTTCGAGCTTGGAACGACGTCGAACTTATCGGTTAAAGTGCTGATGGATATTTGACTTAGCAAGGAGCGGAAGGCGAATTTGGGGCTTTTCCCATCATTTATTTCCTCTATTTCTTGTCTTGTCTTGCTTTGGATTCATGGGAAGCATATTCAATGCTTCCTTGACATAAAGATCACTCTATACGTAGTAAATATTTTTTGTGATCTATTAGATAAGTTTTACATTGTTCGTTTCAAGACTACTTAAGTTTGTTGATAATGCTTTCGTTTTTACAACGCACTTATCAGTCACAACTACTGCCTTGCGAGATATACGTCCCGAGAAGCTACCCTGAAGCCCTGTGTATTTTAGTACTCCAAGAGTACTACGGCTCTAAAGGTCCTTTATAAGTCAACTAATTCTGCATTCTAAGGATCGTATATCGAAGACGTAAATTGCTTCCATATACTCCACGCAGCTATTATTGTAATCAATACTTTCCTTGATTCAAGTATCGACTACAGGGAATTCTACAGCTTCTAACCGAGTTACTACTGTTTATACAGATGCGACGTCGTGATCCAATCGGTGAGATGTCAACACCAAAATGTATCATTATCTACGTGAATTGTTCATTTAATAATCCAAAGTGTACTGCGGCTCTTTATCAATATATATGTTAGGTCAGATCAATGTATTTTGTTTTCGGAGCGAAGTATTATCCTCCCGTGCAAGACAGGATTGGACCAAGGATCAGTGGATGTTCTTCTGTTGATATCTCACCCGTATAGATTGATGGTTTTGTTCACGAGCCGATTACAGCCACGACAACGGCTCAGCCAACTATCGATGACTTGGGTTAACTGAATTCACTGAGTGAAGCCCATGAGAAGGCCAAAACATATATTTATAATTATCATTATCGTAAGAAACTCCTGTTGGTCCTTGTCATCCATAAATTACTTCTAACCAGATTCCTGCAAGACACGTTTTGAGTACATTTAATAATCGGCCACGACAAAAATTGAATCTTGAATCTTGAGCACCTATGCAATCCAACCGCTTTGTCAGAAACGCGATATAAACCTCTACATGTGCATATGTAGAATGTCAAACGGAACGGGAGTATAGTGTGCCTATCAACCGAGACACTACGCCAAAGAGGTTTCGCCCCATAAAGAACGTCCTTGGAGAGTAAAACTTAGAGGTTGGTAGTAATAATAATTTACAAGTTCCAATTTTCAACTAACAACAACATGTCTCCGGGTCTCAAACTCTCCAAGGTGCTGTAGCACCGTTACACGTAAACACGACTGCCTACATTGGCCTACGTCTGAATCAGATTCAGCTCTTGATATTCCGCGTTTATGGGGTTAGTTTCTGGACGATCCAGGAAAGCCACTAACTCAGGATGACGCGGATAGTCTCGGAAATGCCGGAACTTTCGAAACTACCCCATAATAATAGTATTATTCTGAATTGTAGGTATACGCTGTATCTATGATCTACTTAAAAACTAGTGCCTTGTGAGTGTTTTATCTTTTTCTCCGGTCATTATTCTTTCACAACTATCTTGGCCGGCATAGATTGCCTTTGATCTTTCATCATGACCCTGCTTCCGTCCGCTGAGGATGGCTATATGCCATACATGCTCTTACTTGTAAATGGAAGCTTTTGACTGCCAGTGCGCTAAAATACCCTTTGTACACAGACAAGTGCGATGGCACTACTACATTCACTCGTCACATACGTCTATCCTATCTCTGCACTCAAACAATTCTCCGGTGCATCTGCGCCGGAACCGACAGCGCTCACCGCACACATTTATGGTGCCAAGAATATCTACACGAGCCTTATTCGCCTGTACACTGCATACAACATGCACACCCCCGAACTTTACAACTTGGCTCTAATCACGTACGTAGGCGTCTTTTTCTTGTATGGAACCGAATACCTCATCTGGCGTACTGTTCGCATGCGAGAATCGGCATTGTCGTTCCTAATATCGGGTGGAATGATAATTTGAATGCTAAATGGAAGAGAATGGTACTTGCAAAACTAGTACGTATAGACATGCGAGTTGACGTTGATATCGGCAATTAATCTGGTTTTTAATCATCTATCCCTTGCCACTTTTGATTTCCGCGTCTTCGTCTCGTGCTGACCCGTAGGCATGGCTGGCTGAATCGTGAAAGATGAAGACACACAATTTAATCATACTCTCGTGGTGCATTCAAATGATTAGACGCCGTGCCAATCTCATTTAATCATTCTATTTGCTCTCCCGATTTTTCCCATTGGCTCTTTTGGGGTTACTAGCTACCCGTATATAATAATATAATAAGAATGAATCCACCGGCGACCAGGCTCACGTATTGACGGTCCCAAAGTTCCCAGGCAAGTCGGGTATCGCTGATCAGGCGCCCCTGAAGCCCGACTCGTTCGGGCCTAGCGGATGAAACCACAGCGTAACAGGCTCACACGGCTCAGGCTCACAGGCCGCAGCCTTTGTAGTGCAACGCGGCTACAGTGCACCAGGCCCCTGCTGATGCCGATGCGGTCCACCATTATGACCAATCGTAATATTAATTGTTACTCCTAATGCCAACCAAGAAATCAAGAATATTAATGATGTCGCTTCTCGTCCTGGCGATCAATGTTACCGTCGCCAATATAAGAAGGTCCCTTGGCCTCGTCGCATCCGCGGCCTCGCAACTACTCTGCGGAGAAGTGCTCAACCGCCTCCAGATAGTCAAGATGCTGAGCAAGTTTGTGCTTGCGGCCTCGCTGCTTGTCGCACCAGCCTTTGCCGATCTTCAAACAATCACAAGTAGTAACCACAGTCGAAGCTATTGGATTCACGCACCAGATGATTTACAGGACGGGAAGACGTACCCTGTGGTGATCGCTTTTCACGGGAGCAGCAAGCTTGGCTTCGATATTGATGGGTTTGCGATGGAAGCCGATGTCAGACTGTCACTCCCCCTGGTGCCGACCCCATACTCTACCAACGTTAGTGCCGCCCAAGGTTACACATCCAATTAATACACATTCCCCTGCTAATTTGATCCCACAACAGCGATATTTTGTTTATCCAAATGGTGTCGGTGGAGTATGGGCTGGTCCATCCTACGGCAATGTCTCAGTTGCCGAAGATCTTCAATTTGTTAGCGATCTGATTGCCGATATTAAGGAAAAGTATAGCGTCGATAGTAGTCGCATCTATGCTACTGGCTTGTCAAACGGCGCTGGGTTTGTTGGAACTATTGCCTGCAGCAGTGTTGGCGGTCAATTCGCTGCTCTGGCTCCTGTTGCTGGATCCTTTTATACGGATTTTAATGGGACGAATTGCACCCCAGCCAGATCACCGCTTCCCATTCTCGAGATTCACGGAGGGAGCGACAAGACCGTTTATTATAATGGCGGCCAGGGTGAAGGCGGCTTGTTACCTGCTATTCCTATCTGGTATATTCTCCCACTTTCATTGCTATAGTTTTCAGGGTATTTCATGTGGTTGAAAGTAGACACAGCTAACAGATACCTTGCCAGGCTTGGATACTGGGAAAAAAGAAACGGGTGCACATCAAACAACTCGACTGTGAGTAGTGACAATGGCAATGTCCACCACACAACATGGCTATGTGGCGGGCAAAATGGGACATTGCAACATTGGAAGGTTGATAAGAATGGTATGTGTTCCATTATTCCTAGTGAATGCAAATACCTTTGTATACTCACAATCAGTTTCTTAGGGCATGATTGGCCGTCGAAAACTATCAATTTCGATATGATGGCTGCAGGAATGGGCCCTCAGCCTATCGAAGCAAACGATATTGTTATAGACTTTTTTGATCAATTCTCGCTCATTGATTGACTGAACAGAATTTTAGAATTCATATATGAATTTGAATCATTCATTACAACTGCCAAGAAGGCCACTACTGCCTTGCACCTGAATAGAAGAATATATACTACCCCATGGCCTGTTATGCACTTATACTCATACATACAAAATTAAATTCATAATAGAACATGTCTTAGATCGGTTGATAGCAATACATGTCCATGTTGACGAAACTTCTGTCAACAGCAAAAGGATTAGATCACATGCATTTTCTTGATTTTGTTTCAAGATAGCAACATTTTATTCAAGTATATCTCTGTGATAAATATTCAAAAACTTGAATGGGCTTTCTATCTAAGTTTTGGACCATAAAAATAAACATAAACCGGAACTGGTATGCTGATTGCAGTTGTTATTAATGCTAGAAGTGTATTTCTCCAACTATCGCTTATATTAAAATATATACTTGGCATAAAAAGTAGAAACCTGAAGGAAGTTGAGCTGGGAGAAATTGGGATGCTGCTGATGTTGAGCTAGCATGCTTGATGTAGCAGTTAAATTATGTAGGTTTCAATGGCTGGCAGGTGTGGAAGTTATACGTAGCAACCTAGAAGACGCAAGATTACACACGGATTGAAAATTGTATTTTCGCTTGAACGTAATCAGGCTGAATACAAAAAGATTCTCAAATAAAATGTGAATCTCACGCAGAAAGTTATTTGATGGATTGGAGACTGGGACAGAAGGCTAAAGAAACAATCGACGGATATGCCGACTGTAGCCCATCACACCTTGGGGAGAAAATACCATTTATGAGCTTATATTCCTGTACAAGACTTGAGGGCGAATGTGAAGTGCATATATGAATTCATTGACGCAGTTGGCGGTATCTCAAATCGGGTTGAGACTATTTCACCGAGCTGGACGCATGGAACAATCACCTGATGCGGCTGATGCTGAGACGGATTGCGCAAATAACTCATCAACTCCAATCATTGAAATTATACCATCAAGTGGCTTACCTCTTTCTCACAGCAAACATATATACAGCGCTTCGCTGAATATAGATGACAAGAGCAATGTCATCATCACAATCATCGAGCTCAGTGCCTAAGTTTCTTAACCGATCAAGCTTGAGAAAAGTCGTTTAATAATACAGCTTCTATTACCCTCCAAATCCTGCACAGGTGAAGTAAATAGCGTTCAAATACTGTCGACTCCTGCCAACTATGTTTGTATTTTCTTCAAGCATCAAGCGAAGCTCTGCAGGCTTAGTACTCAATGTAATCAAGCAACTAGTTATGCTCGAAGAGGCAGCTATCAAATGCAACCAACTAGCTCCCACAAAAGCATTATGTATTGATATAACGAGTACCCTAGAAAGGGTATAGGTTTCTATTAGCTACTGTGTATCCAAGGAAAGGGGAAAGTTCGTTTGGACTGGGAAACGTGCGCAAAATATGGAAACCCGCTATATTTAGGTCCACAGTTCTCCCATCTTACAGGCCTTTCTCAAAGCAAAGCTTGGTGGCCCATAGAGACTAGACACTACCTAATAAGACTACTCTTCACTCTCTAGTCGGCTGGTTCTTCTTTGGCTCAGCCTTCTTTCCTGTCGCAGCTGTCTATCTGCGGCTAGCGTCTGAGCAAATTTGCTGCTTTCCCGGATCTCCGGACCCTTCCAGTAAAACACATATATCGGAATGGCCACAAAAAAGGCCAGGCAGCCGAGAATTGTGCTAGCCCACTGCAGATGGAATTTACCCCCAATATTGCTATACATCGGGGTTGAATACATGGCCGCAATACCAGCTAGGAAGTCTCGAGCAAATCCATTGCCACCAGTTGCAGAAGCAGAGTATTCCCCATAGGCTGCAACCATGTAGTCAATAGTTGCCATATAAATAGAATAATTTGCGATGGCAATCAGGAACACAAATATCAACGGAGCAATCCAAGGAGTATAGTCTGGTCCCATTGACGTCCACGCGAACCCAAATAGGCCAATAGTTTCCAAAGGCGCAATGAAGAGAAGCAGGAGAAGACGACGTTCCGGGAGTCGTGATGTATCGCCATATTTGTTACGAATATGACGTTGGCGAGCAAGGTCAGGAAGAAAAACAAAGTAAGCAAGGAGATAGCCCACAACAATAGCGATAAAAGTTAAGCCAATCTGCACAGTATTGAAGTTCCATTGTTTAAACACCAGAGTAAATGACTCGATACATGTGAATATCAATGCGTCTGAGAAGCCAGACAGCAGGGAAAGGAAGAGAACGATCGGCTCACAGAGGAACATTTCAAAGGGGCGCCTCCAGATGTAGAGTATTTCTTTCACTTCGAGGTGATTTTCTTTCAGTTCACCAGGCCCGTAGACGTTGAGGTCTTCACCAGATCGACGGCGTCGCTTGGCTTCCCGGTCGATTAAAATGGTTGAACGAGTCTCAGTGACGAGCAGCATATGCATTAACTGGGTGACACCACCAAAAATAAGTTGAATCCAGAAATTCCAACGCCAAGACAGGTATTGTTGAATTAAGCCTCCAAATATCGGACCTATGGTGGTTCCCCCAACGGAAGAGAGGACCACGTAGGCGACGGCAAATCCCTGATCGTTGGCTTCCCACATATCAGCCGTCATCCCTAAAGTTACCGATCCTCCCGCAGATGAAAGCCCACCTAAAGCACGACAGACAACAATAGTACCGAAGTTTGGAGCTAAGGCACAGGGAATCTGCCAAATATTGACCAAAAACAAACTGAGCTGCATAATTGGCCATCGTCCGAATTCTTCGCTCCAGGGTGCCCATAGTTCACATCCGAAAGCATAGAAGACTAAGAAGATCATTTGCCCAACCCGAGCTGCCTGTTCGCTGATACCAAAGTGCTCCGACAAAGGCGTCACTGCGTTTGGATAAACACTCGTATTAAAGTTCATAGACATTTGTACTGTGAAAATCACAGTTAGGATTGTCCATTTCTTCCACGACGGAAAACTATAACCGAGTTTTTCATAGCAATCGTCTTCTGTCAGCTCCCGTTTTCCATCTTCGCGTTTTTGAGCGCTCCATTCTGACGCGCTTGGGTGGCTTTGTGTATCTTCAAGATGGCGATTCTTGGGGTGACTGGAGGAACTATGCCTTTGGCGCTTTTGATCTTCTGCAAGAACACTGGGTTTCGTCACGGCTCTTAGATCTAATGGCTCTGAACTTGGGGTATTATAGACCATTGTTGTGTTAAAATAGCAAAGCAGCCAGCAACTGTTAAATTGAGAAAACAAATTCAGGTTTTTAAAATGTAGGAACAGCAGGAGCAGGATAGTGAGCGTTTTAGGTAGGTAAAAAAAGCGATCAATAGGCTGGGCCCCTGATTAATTATATAGCAACCAACATTCATCCCATTTTGAGATGAGCATGGTAGCACGTCTTATATTATATACCTTCCGAATACAGCGAACTACGTCATATCAAAACAGCGGCCGAATTTCCGCTAGCCATCACAGTGGTTATCTGATGCCAACTTCGTTCATTGCCTTTTGTTCTCGGGAAACAAGCTATTCCTATTAGTGGAAGGGCTTAGATTCAATTCTCCATGTAATATGTTCGAAACCTCGTTGTTTAACCATGATGTTGCCACATGAGCGATTTTAAACTTGATAGTGAAAATAAAACGTAGGGTTGCGGCGCTTGCCGGAAATGCTGCATTGGGAAGCTCCGGCGGCACTCCCTTTCGGTTTTCCACCTATATCGATTGTATACGTTGTCAATAAACTTATGACGCAAGGAATGCCCGCAAAGTTGTAAGCGCGCGCTTGTATCGTACAAATAAACGTCATGAAGTTGGGCCAGGTGGAGCGATGACATCATATATGATATATTGGGGGAAAAAACGAACAATATTTTAGAAAAATTATGGAATTCCCCACCTATATTCTTAAAATTGAACATAAGGGGCCCATCATCTTACAATTTCGTGTTTTTAATCTTGCTGTATGATAACCAATTTTTACTTTGAATAACATTATGCACCAAATCCCGCCTAACTTGTTTACCGACAATATTGCTCTTGTAGAAGTCCGTAGCCGTACTATAATGCATCTCCTCCTTAGTGATGCTATGAGAATGTGAAAAGTGTAAATCATCCCAAACTTATCTCCCCTGATAATAACATAATCGATGGGTACATAGCCACAAAATAGTAAGTTGTTAACGGTAACTGTCTAAGTCTATAATTAGCAGGTGCCTATTCTAGCCCTTGTCCCACGGTGATCCAGCATCTGTCTCCCATTACCTTTGTTTCTATCACACACTCTCTTTTGGCATCATATAACTGTGTCTAGTTACCATTTACCAACCAATGTCGTATTTCCCAGCCACTCGGGGCTTGCAGAGTTTGTGTATAGCATAATGCTCCATGGTGCCAGAGCTGCCATCGGACATCCGCCCATCCCCACTAGTCGTAGTCAGCATCTAAATATAGTAAGTTATGCAGAAATTGATATACTTTTTGGTTGACGACCAACCATTTTTGATAATTCACATTTTAACAATTTTAATCAATAACAAGATTAGGGCGCTTAAATTATTATTACTGGGCCTTATTCTTACAGGGATAAAAGCTAAAGATCAGGCTGACTTCTGGAATATGCTATGGACTATACGCTTCGTGGAAACTAAACACTCGAAGAACGCACCAGCCTGAACAATAGAAACACAATTAGAATTGATGTTAGTCGCTTGGGATTTGGAGTAGCCAACGCCATTTTAAAGGCCTCAAGATTCAGTACACCGCCTCCAATCCCAGTGTATGCAAAGTGAAAGGAGCCAATACAACATAACGCGGAGGGATAGACAGCCCGGAAAGTTCCTAATGTTACTAGTAGCCATCACCACAGCAGAATGGAAATTTTATGATGCCACAGGATTGATGGTCAGGAGTAATGGAGCATTTTCCTTTTTTCAGCGATAAGTGGGATTCGATGTGAGCGGACTTTGTCTATCACTCACTAGTGGATCAAGACTCGGTATGCCTTGGAGTGGGAAATCTGGGGTTGCATCCCGATCCACTACAAAACTTGTTTTTCGGGGCAGGGGTTTATCATCATCCGAGATTGCTTCTACTGTACTATCCGAATCAACGATGCCAGAGATCAACTCGTTGTAAAAGTTTTGGCCACTAAATTACTACGCACCCTTGTTAGACCCTGTTGGCTATGCCAATGCGCTAATTGCCACCGTTTGATATAAATGTTAAGATTCAATATATTCTACTAGTTGACAATGACAAGTCATTGTGAAACCGGAGATGGTTCTCACATCAATAATTGGCCAATCAAAGATGCAGGCTGACACAGTCTGGTAATCGATTTCATTGACTAGCTAGTAAGCCTGAACGACGCTCAAGCTTCCTTTCCTCATCTACATCATCAGCGTTCAAGGATAAGGTAGGGGTTCCACATCCGCGGAGCGATATATTATTTTGAACATACTGTTGTACTGCGAGAGGGATAGTTATACCTTTGGCCTAGATCACAGGCCAGATAACGGATCCAACCAGGTTGAATTTATGTTCTCAGTAGTCAGCAGACAACAGACTTGCAACGAATACATAGCGCCGGGAAGGCAGATCAACACATCGGTATCATTGAGATTTGATACAATGAACACGCTATTTAACCTTATGGGTTTCGCAGAGGTCCATCAACACATCCTTGTTTTCATATTTGACAGCTCGGAACTCTCGCCATATTCTAAGCAATCCCTTCTCGTGCTAAAGCATGCACCCAAATGGTAAAGTTGATGATTCCATTCTTTGGGATATTAAAGTTAGTGGGTATCTGTATGCCAAGCATGACTCCGATATAGGCTTTCCGTATGAGCCGACTCCGACACCGGAGCCGCATGACTCAGACTACCTACTCTACTGTGCGATAATACTTTTATTTGGTACGAATAGAGGGATAGACAATTTAAAACAGAAAAAAGCCAACCTGAGATCTCTTACCATAGAGGCTCTTTCTTCAAGACATTCAGTTTCATAACTATTATTTGAATCCTCTTCTCCATTTCAAATTCCCATATCTGCTATAACATTTAGCCATTTCGTTCTTTTTTTTGGCACCTTCATAATGGCAGGCGTCGTAAGAGCAATCAATGCAAAGATTCGATCCAACAAGGCTCTAGATTACTTTTGCTCCACACGTATGTCCAATTGTACCCTTATGTTGCAGCGAGATGAGTTGCCTGCTAAGAATTAGCTCCAGATTTCTGGGGCCCTGCCTCGAATTTTGGTCTTCCGATGGCCGCAATCATGGATACGCAAAAAGACCCTGAAATGTGTGTTCATTGTGTGTTTTGGTGGGAATAGTTGATTGCTTACCGTATCACCGTAGAATCTCAGGCAGAATGACGAGCGCGTTCATCGTCTGTTCGAGCCTTCTGATGAGATATTCCCTTGCCGTGTCACCAAAAAACTATCTGTTATTCGCTATGCATTCCGTTAATCTGGCCGCACAATCTTTTCAAGCCTGGCGATTTGTAGACTACTGGTAGTGAGTACCCATATCTATCCTTTCCTCAAGGCCTGTTTGTTATTCGACAAATTATTCTGACGTAAGTGAATTCTCAGTCTTCAAGACCGTGTACAAACAACCAATGTGTAATACGACAACAGATTTGACGTGGAAACATCCTAAAAGCCATTATGAAATATTCTGCATTGTTCTCGGCGTTGGGTGGAAATTTCAATCGTACCTATCGGTTGATATCAGCGAATTTCAAACCTATTAGAAAGTGCATCACCTTGTTTCTCGGAGAAGTCCCATTATTAATTAGGTTTAATTTAAGGCACGACATTGTCTATTTCAAAGATAGAATGAAAACGTTTGAACAAAACTATGATTTGTGAAATTGAGTCTGTCAATTGATGATATGGAATATAAAAATTTAATGCATTGGACATTTGTTTGACCTTATGTCTAATTGATTGTGCTTTTTCAAATTTTCAATATTACTAGGGTATAAAAGATAACATTGTAATTGCTCACAAACTGCCAACTTTCAAGTGTCTCCATCAAGTGAATGTTTTATTGCGAGTACTTTGATTTCTTCTACATCTTTCCCTCGGTCCGAATTTTCTGTTCACCAACAGAAGCACAATAGCGCTATTAATCTATATATTTTCGAATGTCTCGGCAATAGCTCCATATTATAGTGGAGCATAAGATCTAGCAATGATGATTTCAACTCCACTTAGACAAGAGGTTTACTGAGCTGAATATCTCAGACCTCGCATAAGGTTGCTCAACAAGGAATCTATCAGGTATATCGTTCGTACAAGGGTAGAGACAGTTGTAGTCAGGGCCCCCGCTTGGAATTGAAATGGCCGTTTTTTATGGCGTATATCTCCAGCATCTATGTCTATCTACTTCTAGCAGTCTCGAGAAACAAAATGCGTCGTATTAATACGTTTCAGTGGGGCTTTAATCGTGTTGAATTTCATGGATTTCCGTTTCAATGGATGCAAGTTGAGGATAGAGGAACCCTATTTCTGATTAAAAATGTCCTAAGATGCCATGTTTTCTATGTGAGACACCGAACATATATTTGTTAACTCGCATCATTTTTTGATCGTGTAGCAAGAATATCAAGAATTTTTTGGGTTTATTTAGTAGAGTAGTCCTGGTATCAGAATTAAGGACCGCTGCCCACCGAGATATCGCCCCACTCCCCTCAAAGCCCTCAGGGCCTTGGTTGCCATATTCACATGGCACGACAAATAATCGTTTGGTTCTACCCATTCTCACTGGAACTGTGAGCAGCCTCTGCTTACTATCTCTTAATATCTTCAAGGGTGCTTTTATATTAACGAAATTTAGACATCCTAGTGTGATAGTTGCCTGTGTAAACAGCTTTCGTAAAAAATGCGCTATAAGAACGCGGAATAACTCTAAGAATTGCTGGTTAACTATATAATACTAACAGCAAATTTGGTAAGTATTCCTATTATCGAGATACTGTCAGACGGGATATAGTTAAGTTGAAGGCACTTCAGGAAAGATGAAAATAACCATATTCACAGCTAAATAGCCTCAATTCATCGCTGACACTCACAACGTCATGGAATATGTTTCATAGCCTATTACGTCTCTCCAAGGCTGATGGTGGGTGATGTCTACCAAATTCTTTTATAAGCAAAACAATCACAAGATGGATATCCACGACAGGTTTATATTTACATAATCTTAAAGGTTCCAGCTAGATATTTTTGGTTATATTCAGCTGTCTAGAGGACTGTGGTCACATGTAATCAAGCAGCCATGACAGTAAAGTTCTTGGGAGGATAATCTTGGAGTGATTGTCAATGCTGTGGAATATATATATGACTTCACTTTCATTGACTTGATATGTTATTTTTACATGTAGATCTCGAGTGAAAGAATTTATGCTATCCAATGTGTGGCTACTTAGATGACGATTAAATGTTCACTGTAAAAAATGCATCACACGATAAACGTGTTGAGAGAGAATCTTGATAGTTCGTGTTGTCAATAACGATTGTGCCGAAACATTTTGCAGAGTCTGTATCGTTGGAAGTTTGGTATTGGGACCTTTCAAACGATGGGATCTGCCTTCTTCGCCTTGAGAGTGGGTCAGAACAAAGAAAGAACTGAGCACTGTTAAAAAATGAATGAAGTTACCGGTCATCCGGAAAGCGAGCGACATGGCTGTTGGAATTCATTCAATCCGTGGACAACAATTCATAACAGGGGATAAAATGAAAAAGTTGATAGTGAACATCAAAATCATGCCTAAGCTAGATTATTCTGAGGAATAATCAATTATCAGTGTGGCTTAGAGTCTAGTACAGTGTTGATCTTCCCAAGTGAGTCTTGGATAGGTCTATCGGCCCAGGAAACAAATAGTCAAAGATTCTCTAGAGTTTTGAGGTGCCATATTGAACCCTTAGACAAAGTAAATACAAAACTGATTAGAGTACTGAGATCAATCCTTGTATGTACTGTGTCTAGAGATACATACGTATAAGTTTATCGAGTTGAGAATACGAGATTCGTCTTGACATGGCATAAATAACCCCTTTTTAGGTTACGGCAAAGGTTTCACAGCCTTCGGCCATGGAGATCACCAGATTTGTCACTCAACTTTCATGATGTGGTATACGTTTAGTTGCTCATGTCCACATGACCAAAGTGTCAGTGAATCAATTGGCATAAATAGAATAAACTGCCAATGTCTCGACCAGATGATATCAGGAAGTTGATGACTTCAAGTCAAGTATTAATATTAACACAGCCCGGCCGCTGAGATACGGTGGTCGGAGAACTAAGTGAAAAATAGGATTAAATACGATCCGCATATTACGAGAAAACAATTCCCACATTTTTGGCCCTCGTAATTGTGTAGAACTGCATTTCAGAACCCAAAGATTCATTGACACGAGTCACATACAGTTCTTATTCCAACTTACTATCTAGAGGCTATACAAATTTCATTTCAGTTACAACGTTGAGATGGAAATGATCGACTGTGACTTCAGCTTTCATTTGCCATGCTCTACTTGTTACGAACAAAGGGCACCAACTCATAGCTACAGTGGACCATGGCCAATCTCCAACCCTTTGAGGGTTATTTGGGCTCAAATTGCTGAGTATTTAATAAGTTAGAAAGTAATTTTTACAACTTTGTCATTCTCAATACAAAGAAAAAGTAACAAACAAACCCAGTATATAACTAAAAGGACTGCTACCAGCATATACTAGTTATTACTTTTATTACCTTTGAAATCATACTAAGCTCAAGCGAATCAATCCAGCGACATACAAAACACAACATGAAATTCAATATTACAGCTCTTCTAGTCCTTCCGCTCGCTAGGGCAAGCATTGCACTGGAAAAATTGTCACTTCTAAATAAAACGGACCACAGTGAAGGCATATAGCTGTCGAAGTCGAATGCAGAAGCTGCAACGTGTCCTGTCGGATACCCTCGACATTACTCCAGATACAACTTCTGCTGCAGCGCTTCCAGCTTTTTTTGTTTTTGCTGTCCCAATGCATGCTGTGCTCAGGAAGCTACCTATTGCGGAACCGATTGCCACTGCTCTGGCCCTACATAATCTATATTGGCTGTACAGGTATGTACTAATATCAATTAAATAGTTCATCGATTTTGAAACAAATATATTAATTCCATGCCATATCTAGGCGCCAAGGATTGTTAATATTTACAAATTCTCGTCATTTTCTCCGTTCATAACGATGGACATGGACTTTCTCCATTGTTAGACTTTCCCCTACTACTTTAATTCCTTACCTCAGTACCTCCGGTTCCATTTATGATCATTAAATATGGCTTGGGTTGTGATCTCTAGTCTCCACCATCCCGAGACTACGCGAGCATATAGAAGCTCTATATCAGCCATGAGTTACGTTATATATTGAGCCTCCATATCAACCTATGTATCTAATTAATCATAAATTTATAATACCTGTATAGGTAAAATGCGCCAGATCCTTAGGTTATTACAGCTTGACCACTGTGGCTGTTACCAAAAAAGACTCAAAGTGATCGTCTACGTCGATTGCTTATGATGAATAGTATTCTAACACAGTCTCCCAATTCAAGGCATTAATACAAGGCTGGCCGTGATTAGCGTCACTTTGGCTGTGGAGGCGTCTTTCAAAATATTAGCATTAATACCAATTTGTACAGCCCACAGTGGAAGCGAATGTTTCACGTAAGTTATATGCCTCACATGATTGTTGGATACTTGAATTACTTGAAACCTCGATGATTCTAGTTGATTAGTCCAAGGGCACGTGATCATGGCGAGAGGCTTAATAGGCAATGCAAAGTGAAAAACAGGCCCTACATCCAGGAAACGAAATGTGGAACAAGAAATGCAAAGTATAAGGGGAATTAAGGAGAAGCGTGGGGTTGAGATCTGACAATCAACTGACCTCAAGGATATTACTCGCCAATGATTCTACATACTGAATCTCAATTCCGACAAAAGATCGCTCTTCTCATTGGAAAAAAGGTGGCCGTGCTTAAGGCTGGGGATTTAGGCTCCTCCGGTTCAGCTTTGGAGATAATGATTCCTACCTACATTGCCCCTGGGGAGAGGCTTAACCTCGTCCGCTTGTGAAATTCTAAGTGCCTGAATTTTCTTCTCATTTGTCGACTCAATGAGATATTTTACAAATTGAACAATCCAAAATAGGCAATAGCCTTTTCCTTGTCAAACCGAATATGCGCTGGACTTAAAAGAGTTATTAAGGTGGAAACTTTTTAGCATGATGGAAAATTATTCAACAGGCTTTGTGATAAAACACTATGGTGTGTCCTACATCAGTTGTGAAATTGCGAACAAGTCATGGCTGATTTGATACAAGATATCTAACAGCATCGGTGCAAGGAGTAATATTATCGTCAGAAACTGTAGTAGGGTAATTAATGTTTAGTTTAATCAGACAGAACCAGCGATAAAGTACAAAATGATACCAACAATTGTCAATGCCAACAATGTAAATATGTTAGGACGAAATGAGAATAAATGGAAAAGAAAAAGGCGAGGCATCGAGTCGTCCACGACTCCATCTTGTCTCGGCGACTCGGCGATAACCCGCAGCACGCAATCCAGGAAGTAATGGCGAATTGGCTTCTTAATAATCATCAGCCAGCGAGATTTTAAGAGTCAACATCAATTTCGACCGACTCTCAACCTTGTCTGAATTTTGAGATCTTATTCATAATTTGTGATAGGAACCATCTAACATGCAAACATCCACAATTAGATCGGTCGCGATCATTGGCGCTGGTGCAGCAGGTGAGCTAGCCAAACAAACCACTTATTACGTTTTCCTAAGGCTCAGCATGAAAAGGTGCAGCGGCCGCAGTTGCCTTCGCAGCAGAAGAATACTTTGAGAAAATACGGGTATTTGAAAGGAGGGAAAGCGCCGGTGGAACTTGGTGCGTTGGTTCCACTTGCAAAGTCTGAACGACGAACTGAGGGATTCCAGGATATATGATCCAGATCCAAGTCCAACAATCAAACCTCAGCCAGGAAAGTTACCGCCGGATCACGATCTGCCATTAAACATCCCCAAACATTTACCGACGACTAGAGAACACTCGTATCAGGAGCGATATGAAAAGACTCCAATATATAATGAACTAACGTAAGCCATCAATGCTAAGTGAATGCCACAATTTGAAAAAGAAGTTGAGCAGTGTTGATCGTTGTAGGACCAATGTCCCTGCCATAGCAATGTCATTGTCGGATATGCCGTTTCCTTATGGTCCATTTGTACCGCATCATGTACCAAAGCAGTACATAGAAAACTACTTCTCAACGCATGAAGTTGATAAGTATCTGGTACTTAACACAACTGTCGAAGATGTGTCGCGTGATTATGACCGGTGGCTATTGACTTTACGACAATACCATGCTGCTGAGCAGGTCGATCACTGGTGGAAGGAGGAATTTGACGCGGTTATTCTTGCAAATGGGCATTATAGTGTTCCTTATGTATGGAATGCTAGCCAGAAAGAATTAAAATTACTATAAAACCAGAAGCGCTGACTGTTGTGATTGTAGATCCCAGCCGTGGAAGGTCTTGAGGCTTACGTCGAAAAATATCCTGACCGAGTGATACACTCGAAGTCGTATCGCTCAGCAGAAAACTTCCGGGGTCGAAAGGTTCTAGTGATTGGGAACTCGGCTTCTGGACACGACATCACATTGGGTGCTGTGAAAACCGCTAGCCTCCCAGTTTATCAATCTCGACGTTCGTCCTCGCACTGGGATGGTAACAAGCCTGATCCAGGGATTGTGTGGAAGCCAACCGTGAAAGAATACTTACCTACAGGAGAAATCATATTTGAAGACGGAACTGTTCTGGACGATGTCGATGTGGTGATTTATTGCACGGGATATAAGGCTTCCTTTCCGTTCTGGAATGCGAGCGCGAACGGAGGTCCAATTTTCGACTACAAACAAGACCGCCTTATCGGAAATTATCTGCACACATTTTTGATAGATCAACCATCACTTGGAATTGTTGGAATTCCTCGGACACTGACCTTTCGAAGTTTTAATTACCAAGCTATAGCTCTTGCTAGGGTCTTCTCTGGACGCAATGCACGACCGTTGCCTACAAAGGCCAAACAGCGGGAATGGGAAGCCCAAAGATGGGAGTTCGTCCATAGTAAACATCGTAAATTCCACGATATATCATGGGATGATGGCGAAACAATGAACTATTTTCGAGAGCTGTATGAAATCGCTGGTCTACCACGCATCGAGGGGCAGGGTTCGACCCCACCTGTTATGGACGCTGCAACGAGGTGGGCAATTGAAAATGTAAAAAAATACCCAGCTCATGGAGATGACGAAGGAGAAGGGCATTCAAGCAAGCTTGGAGACAGTTGGGCCGTTGTTGAGAGGCGCCATTGTCGGGATAGTTTACACTTCATATGAGAACAAAGCGTATATAAATGAACCATGCCTCTCAACCTAAGGATATACATAGGGATTGAAATGACGAATGAATCAAAAGTTCAGTTCCACATACGACAAAAGTCGTACTAAGTGGTTCGAAGGCAAACCTTGGTCGTGTATTACTTGTATTGACCCTAAATCTCAGATCCGGATTCTCATTCACCAGATATACGGATTTCAATGTTATGTCGCTTGATGGAAAGTAATGAAAGATACTTAGGCCAGCAGAAGCTGACTAACCCATCAGTATAATTCAGAGGCTCGCTTCATATATATCTGGTTTATACCATCATTAAAATCTTATCCGAAAACTTTCGTCATCACAATCATGATACGGATTTGATTCTGCCAATTTCGGTAGATTTCTCAAGCTCAAATTCACCCGAAACCCTACCTTCATTATGCCCTTGCATCTGCTACCATTAGTAATCTGGTCGCTAAATCAGGGTTGGGGTGATAATTCGAAGCACTTTCAATCTATTCAATCACTGTACATCGCGAGTCAATCGATATAACACGACTAATATAGACACCCGGGAGTCCGGGTCCCCCTTCCGAAAAGCTTAAGAAATAAAAAAATATGAATTTCTAACTACCTCCCCCCATACTGAGAAAACTGAAACATTATTTCACTCATTTTTAAACGTCTCTACATTCTTTACAGTCTTTTTAGCATATAAAGCAGCATATTTGAACTTATTATTTTATTTTTTATAGTCTTCTTTACGGTTGTTTTTATACTCATAATTAAGAAAAATACATTATTTTATATATATATAAAATTAAAAGAAAATTTTTCTTTATAAATTTAAATCTAATATCTAATTTATTGTGACATGGATAGGTCTAGGAAGCAGGCTTATGCTGAATCTGGCAAGACCAGGGGTCTCTAAGATATCTTGGGAGTCAATTGTGATATATCATAATTGATAGTTTGATACCATCAGACCTTAGATATGATGTAAATACCTTTTATCTTACAATATATGTCTATATCTAGCCAGATTAGATATTAAT
Source organism: Talaromyces proteolyticus (assembly GCF_021365285.1). Lineage (NCBI taxonomy): Eukaryota > Fungi > Ascomycota > Eurotiomycetes > Eurotiales > Trichocomaceae > Talaromyces > Talaromyces proteolyticus. The sequence goes on from NW_025764280.1 coordinate 93,263, forward strand.
AATCTAAGGTGGAGACTTGGGTATATAAGCTTAATTTCTAATCCAAAGGAAAGAATCAAAAATTAGAAAAAATATTTTTTAATATAATTTTTAATGTAACTTTTAATATACGCTCATTTAGCCTTAAATAGTCTTTAGTTCAAAGCCATTATATATCTTCACTACTACATAGATCAATTCAATTTTCTAAATTCCAAATCTCACAAGACTACCCGAATTAAGGCCTCATTTTAGGGACTTTTTAGCATCTTGTTGTTGAGTAGAAGGTTTGTAATCAAGCGACGCGTCGTTGCAAGGTGGCCGAATTTTGGGGTGGCCGAACTTGCGGTGCTTATTTTAGTGCAATAAGGGCTAAATCACAAGCTGGTTTTTTTTGTTTTTGTTTTTTCCGCTTTGAACGAACTAACGTCCAGTCACTGGATTAAACATACCCTTCCTGGTCTCCATGTAATTACAATGTTATACCTTTCACTCCTTTGATTTTATGTTTACTGTCAATTTGGTGGTCCTAGAATTCGGTAATCTGTGCGCGATGATTCTTCATAGCCAATCTTCGAAGCGGGCCAAATGCAATAATGCGGGTCTTAATGACTCAGGATTTGGAATGAGTCCAAATGACTCATAACCGCCAATCTCCCAAAATCGATTCCGTATTAATAGTATCTTTTGCGATCCATCACTTTAAAAAAGCTATGCTAATGCATGTGGTAGAGAAACAATAAAGGTTTTAAAAATCCAAAATGCTGCCACGTATCAACGTTACGACCAACATTGTTGCTGTCGCCGATGTGTTGACGCGATCGTTCAGTGACAGTCCGGTTACAGCATATGTCCTCCACAATAAGGACTCGACTTGGCATGCACCAATCATACCATTGGATATTCTTCAGCCAAAGATGGTCGAATGGACAACCTATAAGGCTAAGATTGGTGGAGAATTAGTAGAGGCTGGCGACTATGCGGCGGCTGCCATCTGGTATCCCTACCTGCAATAGGCTACTTAATCCTAGATTCGCAGAACTGACGTGTGTTCCCTTTAGGTTTCCACCTGGAGTAGATCTTCCAGCTAGCTCCGATGACGATGAAAGGCTTGTAGAATATAGAAAGACAAGCGGCAAATTAAAGAAGGAGTTTCTAAAAGGGAGACAGTACTGGTATTTGAATATGATCGGAAGGCATCCTGAGAGAAGTGATCCTGGTATGAAAAAAATGTTTCACCTTATTTTTGATCGTTGTCCTTATGCTTAAAAACCAAATAGGAGTCATACGCGCTCTTTTTGAGCCATATATTGAGCGTGCCCATGAGCAAAAGGTTCCTATTTGGTTAGAAGCAGTTAGCGATCATAGCAGACAGGTTTACGAACATTTCGGCTTCAAGACGGTTGCCACCTTTCGAATAGGCTTGGGTAAAGTTACCCCACGAGGTGAATTACAGGAAGGCGGTGAAGGAATCCCTTTATATGCCATGATCTTGGAGTAACCCATTTCAAATCAGTCGACTTCATTGTCTTTTCGACTATGAAAGATAAGAAATGTGGATTACACTAGTCCAGCTCGAAGATACCGCCCTAGTATATATACAGTAGCCATAAGAGATTAGAAATGCTGAATATCTTGCGTGCAACTCTCTGTCTTATTCTTTTTTACTTGATTCGAGGCCCGGATATTGATTTGGGGTCAGTATACCCAGAGCTGCCGCAAGAACAAAACCACCTACTTTGCCAAATCCTTTTAAAACTGCTTGGCACCAATGAAACTTTACCAAATCCCCACAGAGAAAAAAGAACTGCTGCGCCGCCCAAAGAGGGACCATGGCTATTTGAAAGCCATACCCACCTCGCAGGCTGGCAACAGATTGGCATATTTTAGTTGCATAATAGTCACCAATCTTTGATGCGTTTTCCATGTTGTCTTGATGAGCAGATCTGTAGCTTGTGGGAATAACATTTTTGTTCATGACTCCCTTGTAATTTTCTTTAATTTTATAGAGTTTTGTCATTGCAGTGTGGATGATAGTTTCACCGAACCAGTACAAAAGCATGATTTGAGCGATATACGCATCCCGAAAGGTAATCACTTGGGGGAAGACTGCATGAAGCTTAGTGTTATTATCCAGGTATGGATGGCTTTGAAGCTGAAGTGGTCCAGTTTTAAACAAGCCTCCAAATTCTTCCGATTCGAAATCAGAATACCAGTTTGTAAGACGATGGCTTATTGCGAGCCAACAGCTGAGAAGGTCATCGATAGCAAGAAGATCAATCTTATAGTTGCCAAATTGCAAAGACTCTTCTGTTTTAGTGGCGATGCTGTCTAGCCTCTCCAGTAGTCCTGGAATATACACCAATAAATCGAGGAGGTTGTCATGGGGGGTATCTGACAGACCTTGCCATTCGGGGCGAGCGAGGAAGAGGGGCTTTCTTGTTCCATATGCATCCCATATCTATTTTATGCATCAGATCTGGCCTTTTTTGGTTTCTTCGCCACCACGCTGAAAGAAGTAAGAGCAAAAGGGTTGAACGTACCGCTGTAATTCGTACCCGGCTGTACAAACTCAGATTGAGAGGTAACGCTTGTGATGGTGGTCCGCGCAATTCTAGAAGCCTACAGGCACCTTTGACGTGAAACATCCACCCATGCAGACCCTGATAGGTGCAATGGAAAAGCTTTTTATCAATTGGCATTAGCAAGCATTGATCCTGGTTCCATATCCAATCATACTTTAGATTTCGGAAAACATGGGGGCGTGGGGGTCGGAAGAGAATCAATCAACGACAACTTTCGGGGGAAGGAAAAAGAATAAAAAATGTCATGCACACCCACCTCATACATGGCCATAATCATAGTAGTAGCCAATACTCCATCATTGGCCGATTTCATTGAATCCAATGGCAAAGACCCCAGTCTTCGCAACACCGCACTATAAAACCTCTGGCTTTCCTGCATATACGCATTGTTATGGCTTGAATCACTGATATATGCAAGACATAATGCTGTCAACGCTGTATCTAAAATTTCCCAACGACCAAGCAGGTTTGGCAAGCCTCTGATCCATGATGATGGCGTCTCAAAGGTACGGTAGCTAGTCATAGAAGCAGGCATGTATTTCTCTAAGAAATATGAAAGCACTTGCATCCTGTTCTCAGGAGCCATGTTTATACTCCCCGTCAACGAAGGCGAGCATAGCTCTCTCTGTTTTCCCTCTGGTACGTCGACATTATGTCTGTTACGAATTCGTTTTAATGTGACCTTGTTCGATTTTCCAATTTCTGTAGTGGGAACTACGAGGACGAAAGGCTCGACAGGGTAGCCTTCACACTGAAATCCAGCCTTTTCGCATCGTTCGCATGTTGGCTTCCGTCTATCGCACTTTGCTTCATGAGCATTTTAATGAATATTAATATAGACGAAGTAGGTGAACAAACTTTGATTTTTCGTTGTTGGCACGTCAGACAAGGACGACCGAGAAGAGCTCTCTTGCTTACCGACAAATTCGGCATGTCTTTGGAAGTACAGTAAGGTGAGGAAAAGATAATTATTGGGAGTTGGTACTCCACATACGCACGAACACATGGGGTTACGCAACAAGTTTATACTATAGTTTAAGTGGCGCTTCCAGACAACTGTCAGAAGGCAATGGAACAGCTATAGTGACTGTCCAATTACGTACGATGATTGATTGCACAGAGATATCCAATCGAGGCTGCAGGCCTAAGTATGTCTTACTTATTTATACGTGCTTATGCAGTGACCGACACTTCACGCCCCAATTCAGGCAAATCTTTCCGAGCTAGCCAGTCAGATTCAGTTTCAGTCATATGCACAGCTTGCTGACAGTCCACACCCGTTGACACCCGTTAAAACTAGATAGCCAGTCGGATCGACTTCGCATCCTAAGACCATGCCAATTTTCACTAGCTCCAAACTGACCTGTTCAAAGAGATCCCCGAAGTTCGGCGACTACTAATTAAACCAATGCGTACGTAGTATAGTAAGTACTAAGTAGTGATAATAAAGATAAAGTACGCAAGTTTGAGATGCGCAGCCTCCTGTCAAACTGTATGGAATGATAAAGCAGTTTTCATAGTTGATTCAACATCAACTATGCCCAATCTAATTTTACCTCCTATGTAGGTAAGCATTACGAGTCCTATATATTATCTAGATCCCACATGTAACGTAGGATGGATATTCTGTGGGTTCGGGGAGTCTCCATATTTACCTTCATTCGTCTTCAAATTTCAGGGTGTGTATAGTGCTCTTGGCAATCTTTAGAAAAAAAGGCATTACATTTAATTAATAGAACAAGGTTCTAAAGCTAAGCACATAATAATTCTTCTTCAATTGACGACAAAGGGTTATAGTTATCCCTTAGCCTATGGAGAGTCGTCTTGGCATTTTGGCGGGCATGTGCGCCTTTCCCGTGGCCTTCCCAATTTAAATAAGGGAGGGGAATTCAGAATGATCAAGATCTGGAAATCATGTTATTTCTTGTAAACAGCACTCACAACCAACGTTTGCTATCAAATTTAATTTAAACCAAGCGTTTTTTCTTGTCTTTCTTCAAATTATCTTCGTTTCCTTTTTCATATCATTTTTGAGCATGATATCCGGTTTAGATAGGCTTATACTGGGTGGATAGTGTCATGGTGTTTAAAGTTACACAAGGAAAAGCCATCTCATTAATATCCTTTTAGATTATAATGTTCAAAAAACTTGTTAAATTGCATATATACTTATAAAATATATAATCCAATGAGATGCATGCGAAGAAATAATCTCGATCTTATATGTAAGTATATGAGTGATTACTGCCAGCTTCTACACTTGATTTGCTGGGTGCGTACTAAACAGACCACGATCGGAGTCTAGAGTCGACACGCATTATTCATTACCCCTTCCACGACAAACGACTGACAATCATCATTTCTCAACTTGTCCAAGTACATTATTTTGGATTATCAGGAATTTGATATGTATAGCTTAATACTTTGGATCATCGGTACAATGTCGATATCCGCAAGGAAAATGATCAAACGCAAATAAAGCTACTTCATACGAACTCAACGATAGGTGGTATAATTGATACCACCAACGGAAAGATAATTATATTTACGTCGATACCTTCCCAATAATCTCAAACACGCTTCAATCATCCGATGTGATCTCCCCGACCCTTCTATAATATCACCCCTGTGGGAGATTTTGGATGTTGCGTGGGGAGATGATTTGGGAACGGTATAGTGTGGGGTGAAGTATCTAAGATCACCTTGCTTATTTGCCCTTAACTTATAGTAAAATGTGCATTCTCCATATATAGTGCTATGGTCCCGATGTTTTGCCGTTAGCTCACCCCATCAAAGGCTCTAGGCTCGTGACGGCATATCTGTAGCTATCTAGATTTGTTGTCGATCGGCTCGCGTACATACATCATTTTCAACCTGTTATCCGTACCAATAATATACTTTCTCTTCCCAGAAGCCACTGACTTTACTGTAGCAGCCGTCGACCTTACATTATGGACAAAGAAAACGGCGCTATGAAAAGCGCCGACGAGCTATAGTCAGGAGAAAAAACGGGTGGAGTTATTGGGCTGAGAGACGAGATTACGGATAAGAAAGATGCCATGCTGGATGTGGAGGTGATGGAGAAGGCGTTTTCTTATCTGATGGCAGTGCATAGATATCAATTGATACAATAAAACCATGTTGGTTCCATCAATATATAAGTTGCAGAAATTCACACATCCAAAGTCCTAGACATATCTTAGTGCAAGCTTCCCGACCAAGCTCTCTTTACAGTTGTAGAAAGAAGAGAATTTTGAATATTTGATATATTGGCAAAGAAAGACTACAATTGGGAAGAAGATGATCACCCGGTTTCGGCAATTTGTTGCCGAAACCGGCTAAAGATTATTATTTATTTCCCTTTCTTCGTCATTCAAATCAAATATTACCCAAAGATTCTTGCAACAATACTTTTCGGTTATGCCTGATATTTCCAAGCACGAATCTATCTTGGAGGGCCTCATAAATGGCACCTACCACACCCTAGGTTTGAGCATCGGCTCACACAAAGTAGTGACTCCGGGAGAAAAGATCGCCAAAAGAGGTAGGAGATGGCAACCGTTACCAGAATATCTTGCCAAATTTCATCTGATAACTCGTTCTCTGAAAGACACACATGGGACGCCTAAACTATTAGCGCCACCGGGCTTTCCTCAGGGGGTCTATGCAATCATCTCTATTGATATCGACGCGCCGTTCATCACATGGAACGTGCTTAGCCCGGCGGCACATTGGATTCAAACTGGTTTAAAAAGCGCACAGGGATCTCAAGAGCTTACAAGTGACGAGCCCGCGATTGCATCGTGGGTGGGTGCTGGCCCACCACCAGGAGCTGCGCCTCACCGATACGCCTTTTTCCTCTATCTTCAGAAGCCAGACTCCATCATTCCACCAAATTTGAGGGAGGGCCACTTTGGTCTCATGCAACGGATGAGGTTTGATGTTGATGCAATGGCGAGACAGTTGGGACTTGGTGAGATAGTGGCGGTCAATTATTTTGTTTCGAATTAGGGTTGCTTTAGGGAACATGACCTAATTATATCTGAAGTATATTCACAGATCAAAATGTCCAATAAGGTATGATGTCCCCTGCAAAGAGTCAGGTAGATAAATAGGTAACTTCGGAGTCTACCAACAAGCTATGGGGTATAATTCACCCAAAAATTGGCTACGTTACCATTGGCTTCATTGTGTATGTGTCCAACTGTAACACTATAAGGCACTACCAGTATTAGTTGCGAGAGAACTCAATTCTCATACAATTTTCATTTCTTGTCTTGGCATGGTGATCATATCATTGACCAGTCAGTGTAGGTAGGCAGTAAGTCACTCAGTCATAAAAATGGCTGGGGTATGATTTAGTAGGTAGCCCATATTCGTCGAGGAAATTCGATAGATCGATGTGAACAGCCAGATGGAAGTAATGTACAATTTTTATCGGCCACACCAAGGAGACAGTAATTAAGTCCAGTTAACTATTTACTTCCATGCTTCCGACATAGTTATTACATGCTTGCTGGAGCATTGCTTGGATCTGGACTCTGGGCTACGGAGGAGCCAACAAAATGGAGGCCTGAAGAGGAAGTACGTTCATTGAAGTGAGCAACCTACATGTGGATCGCAACGTGGCTTGCTTACTGATCATTGCAGTTTGTTGCAAAAACGTGGACAACTAGACCCACAGCTGACTTAGGCTAGGAAGGAGTATGCTTATGGTACGAACTTGGCGGCTAACTGCAGGCTCATTTTTGCGATATTATTCATAGGTCATATTTACTTGCGTTCGTTCTACTGGTGATTTTACAATAATATGGGTTTTCTAGCCCACAACCTAACTATTAATGCGACAATTCTTCCAAATATGAGCGTTAATCTTCCACTCGACACAGAATGCCACTGATTAACATTACGAAAAGAATGATAATAAGCTAAGCACGTTTAAATGTGTGGAATCATTGGAAGGTGTGAAAATCGCTGTGATAGCTATTAATTCCCACGTCAACAGTCTTGAGATGGTTTGAAGCCGGAGGATCTACGTTCCCTATGAACCTTCTGACTCCATTTGGGATTGGGCAAGCCAATGACGAAGCGCTCAAATGCTAAGTCTGAGCCACCAGGGCCTCTGACGAAGCCGCTAACTTAATGAGCAGTTTTCAGGTTTGTGAAAGGGGTTTCACGCTCATACATTCTTAGCCCCACATTGAAAAGCAGAGGCGGGGACTCCGAAATAGCATCGATGAGCCAAGCCGCAACGTGTTTGAGGATTTGCTAAAGCCTTGAGAGTCCTCCGCAGGCGAGGTCTAATTCGCGGTCTTAGGCTGCGAGAATTCATCCGCAAATCATGCTGAAACGACGCGAATAACAGGGCTCATCTCGCCTGCTGGCGTTGGCGTTGGCCCCCGTAAGGTGTGACTGGCCAGGACCTTTGGTTGTGTAGTCAACCAGACAGTCCAGACTCCAGACCCTTTTCTTCCCCAGCCAAGATCAAAAAGAGCACTCCCTCATTCGGAAAGCGCACAAATGTGGGAATAGAAGCGGCCTTTTACTGTACATGTACTCCGTAGTCATTTTTAGGTCAATCTCAAATAATACGTAGTGCGTATGCCATACGAAACGCCAACTGGTGGAGCGTACCATTAAAAGTTCGCGGTCGCCTTCTCCGTACTTATACATGGTAATAACTAAATAATAAGCGATTCAGGACGTCATGAATAATAATACTAAATACGCCCTTCTTTTTTCTTTAACATTGTTGTCGTGGCTTGAAACTGCCTGGTGCGAAGAGGGCTCCGCACGAAGTACACTCCCACGTTTCCGCTCAAATCGCCCCAAATCCTGCTTAACGATAATAATAATATTGTTGGGGACAGGGGTTGCGGTCTGCATAATGCACAGGCTTGGACTTGCAATCGAGATGGGACAGGGTATGACTCATTTCGGCCAATTGTCAACTCACACTAACTGTAATTAGATGATTGCCGGCAAGATGTAACACCTCGAGGGCTTTCGTTATTGTCGATTCTATGTCACAGAGCCACAGACCACTCCCAGAGTACGAGTTCGCACACCAATCTAGTGAGAATCCACATGACCACGAAGCGCATCCTGGACCTAGTGTCACATAACTAGGGGCTAACTAGTTTCTTGCTACATTTTCCAATCAATCATTTGGGTGAGACAAATACGGGGGTCGCACAAAAGAGGAAAAAGGGGGGCTATGGCCGTCACGCTAGAAGCCACATATTGTACGTATTCTAGAGGTACGTGATACCCCGTACGGAGTAGTAACTAATAGTAAGTAATACTAAGTGACGCATGAGGCCGAAGGATTGGATTGCCCGCAATCCTTCGGCCGAGCTGCGTACTCACTACTCCGCGTCCATCATTATGATTTCCACGTGGTAAACGATCGCCTTGTTTCAAATATTCACCTTAATTAAAGTTTTGGGGGGCTTCTTATTCCTCTTCCTACCCAACCCAACCCTGTTGATGATCTAAATGGTTCTGGTGTTGCTCATCCCTTATAACTAGACAACTAGCGATTTTGCTTTACTTCTGCTCGACTTTCATCTACCCTCCCGACATATCAATTATTAATAAGTACGTGCTGGGAGGTGTGACCATTTAAGTCAATATCCGAGGCTATTCGTTTTATACAAGACCGCAAGCACAGTTAATCGTTTCGTCAAGAGCAACGGACACCCAGCAGAAAGGCTATTGTTTCACCTGAGTCACCGAGAAAACGCAACCAGATGGTTGCTCCAGTTGTTGAGATGCAGTCCACTAAGCACCATCCCACTACGCGGTTGATGCAAACAACCGATGCTTCGAAGCCTTTTACAAAGGTGTGTCTAGCTATCTATAACAGCTTGTTGTCACTATGCTGACGAGAACTCAAACAGGACCTTAAAGATCTCTTCGCGACGTTAATGGTCAGCCTCAAACTCGGCCTCAACCGTGTGCGATTCTCAAGAGTCGATTATTCGTTCACGATCGAGCAAGCAATTGCCAACCTTGGCTCGCTCAAATTCACGCAATCGGCCCGCATGCCTGACCCAAAAAACCCTAGCCGAATCATTACAACCACATCGACGACCACATTCTCGATGGGCAAGGAGATGGCACGGAGACTCTTGACCGATTTCGTCCAGGCTCGCTTCATGGAGCCCTTAAACGGAACGGTCGGCCATCTCAGTAGAAACACCGTCTGTCAGTTGACACCCAAAGGCATTGCCCTTTTGCAAATATTTTGTAACCGAAATGGCATTACGGCGCCGCATGTGATGAGGGTGCTAAAATCGTCCCGGAATCGGGTGACCCTTCTCTCTCTCGAGCGCGATGTCGAAACCGATCGGGTTGTGACCGATCGACCTACTGTGGAGGTTATCTTTCGCCGATTTGCTGGCACAGACAGACCGAAAATTCGACCCGCTTCGTCGGACTCCGATAGCATTAAAGGTAGCGAAAGCCACGATGGCATTGTTGGGGTGAAGTTTTCGAGAGACACAGGCCTGGATGGAAAGAAATATACGTACACATTCCATGGCAGGTCAGCCGTCGACTGGCTAATGGACTCATGCACGACGATCGATGAGAGGGAAGCTCACCTAATCTGTAAGGAATTTATCGAATGTGGACTTATCACTCGCATCCAGCACGAGGAAAGGTTCAACAATCCCGCCAGCGGTGCCACGACTGGCTTTTTCCAACCCACGTCTCAGTCTATATACACATTCACGGACCGAGGTCTCAAAGTTTGCGGTTGGGCAGTCGCCTCAGACAAGAATTCTGAAGAAGAAAAGGCAAACTCAATGATTGGTGTGTCATTTTGTGGTGCCGATGTGTCGAATAAAGCACGCTTGGATTATATTCTAGCGGACCCATCATTACGATTACAGTTCGGCGAATTTCTATGTGCTTCATTTTGCGAGGAGAATCTATCATTTTATCGTGACGTGTCTGACTTTGTGAACAAATACAATGGACTGAAAGCGTCTGGGGAGTTGCAGAAAAAGTCAAAAACCCAGGAGTTCCTTGCTACAGCTTATGGTAAGTGGCATAAACACCAACTATCCATCCTCTCATAACTGATCTATCGTATCTAGGTCTTTACAATGCATTCTTGGCTCCTGGCTCTCCTTGCGAACTCAACATTGACCACAGCCTGCGCAACCGACTTGCATCGAAGATGACTAACATTGGTGCCGATGAGGAGAAGTTTTCCCATCATCTCTCCGATGTGGTGGATTTGCTTGAGCTTGCTCAGGCTGCTGTCTTCAAGCTGATGGCTTGTGTATGCATTCTTCTTTAGCAGATGAAAGACGATTATAAAAATACTGACCTGGTTGAATGCAGGATTCGGTGCCCAAATTCTTTCGGATGCCGAAATATGCGGCTGTTCTTCAAGAGCACGAATTTGATACCATATCCGTCAGTCGATCATCCTCGCCGAGCGGCGCGTCTAAGTGAAGCGACTAAGCAACATCTCGAATTTTGTATCTTTACGACTGACGATTTTTGGGCACTGCGCCGTTGCCTAGCTGTTGAAATACACTTCACAGTCCGCCTGCTGTCGATAATTTATCTTTTCTTTCTTTCTTCCTTTTTTTGTTTCTTTTATAACGCTTAAGCGAGCAGGCGGTCTGGGTTATTACGCATATAGACTCATATTTACATTATCTTCGGTCAGTCGATAGCATTATCATAGACGGAGGCGTCGTCATTGGCTTTAGAGGATTATTTAGTGTTTGCCTTTCATAGGTGCTGTATTTTTTCGCAATTCTGTATTCTTATCTCGTCGACCGAGTCACTGTCATTGATGTAATCACCTCTAGAGCGATCACGATGAAGCTTTCATTTAGAGTGTAATTTGGCTTGTCTGATGGTTCACTAGGTTACAGCCTATATTCAAACTCAAAAGGGTCAAAACTCTATCGCTATCAACTAATCACTAATATAACATTGATTAATCTGACAATCACAAACTGCGGATGTAGAAGCAAGTATTTGAACGCGTTCAAAGGGATACCTGGCACTGTTTTCATACTGGCTAGTACGATTACCAGCCTATGTCAAACATTCAAATCATCTGTCCATTCTCATTCGAGAAGATTCAAGTAGATTTAAGCTTTCATGTCATACTACCTTTCAATAGTGTACAAGACAACCAGTTTATCCGGACATGTGCAAGATTTTATGCAAAGGAGAGCTTTAAGTTGCTTTACGACCTGCAGGCTTGCGATATAATTGCATGTCCTATCATTTACAAGACATGAGAAGAGAAGGCCATACACTTTGGATCCACGGAATAATTGTATGGTGATAGATCATCTCAACCCATTCATTCATGTACAACTTAGAAAAGGGAAAATCGAACTAACAGATCCGCCGGGGAATATAGAAGTACACAAAGTTACATAAAAGGGTCGAAAATGATTAGGTATTTCTTGCCAAGAGCTCTTTTAACGGTCCCTGGAAACCTTTTCTCCCTCTCATAAACCAATCGATCAATAACAAAAGCGCCATCACACCAAATACTGGCCCGGCGTAATTCATGTTCTCTGCCGTAACTGGCATCTGAGTTGGAAAAGGAACAAAAACAATAATGAAGATTCCAAACAAAATGGCATAAAGGTTAACACCCAGACCATAGCGACCCATTGTCCAGGGGCCAAATCTGACGGGTTCTCCGCCCGAAGACTGACTGAAGCGCCGTACAACAAGTAAGATTATGGGAATAATGTATGACAAATAGAGAGAGCATGTGGTCAGGGCTAATATTGCGCTCAGGGCCGTTGTTGACCCGATATTTATGAGGGAAATCAGTACGACGACAGCGCAGACCAATCCAATTGACCGAAAGGGTACATGAAACCGGCCATCGATCTATCTATTCATTAGTAAAGTGCAAAAGAATAGAAGATATGGGGAGCAGCAGTAACAAACATGAACAAAGAATTTAGAGAATGGAAGTCCTCCGTCCCTAGCAAATGCCCAGGTAAGTCGCGAGACGGAGGCAACAATGCCAATACTTGACAAAATCCCGATAAGTGTAATACCACACTGCATTACTGTGGCAGCCTTGACTGATTTTGTAGCGGAGTAGAATATCTCTATGCTGGGGAAGCCCGTTGAGGTATGCACAGCGGCGTTGAGATCACCGATGAAGAAAAGAAGAATGAGAATAAAGCCGAAAGCAAGCGTACCATTGATAGCGATTGATTGAACAAGAATTCTTGGAACCACTTTAGCTGGGTTACGCACTTCTTCGCTCATATGAATTGCACCGTCAAATCCTAAATATACCTTAGAAAATGAGAAATAGAAAGACCAATGAGCTGAAGGACATACCGAGAAAACAATATGTTACAGTCAACATTCCGAGGCACCATGAAATCCCGTCGTTTGACCAACCGCCGTTATTCATCATAGTCTTGAAAACAAATTCGGGAGTACTTCGATTGGCGAGAAGTACCAAGGGAACACTTAAGGCAATGAAAAATACAATATGAAAGATTCCGCCTAACAGCTGGATCGAGGGTAATAACTGTATGCCCCATACATTTACTGCGAAAGAGAAACCTGTCAAAGCCCACATGATCAATGTGCTATGCCAGCGAGCGGGAACATATGTTGGGTTGTTTAATATGACCATTCCCTGGATTTGGCCTGCTATCAGGAAGAAAATACTCGTCGCAGCTGCTTGCCATGCAAATACAGTCGCCCAGCCTTGGAACCAGGTAATGAACGGTCGGATCCGAGGCGGCGCAAACAGTGCGGTCCAGTGATATTGAGCTCCGGCAATTGGGCATATAGACGCCATCTCAGCTAGCGACAGTGCCAACGCCATTGTGCCGGTCAGAGAGAGGAGCATTCCCCAGACAAGTGATGATGGACCGCCGTTCACGAGGGAGGTAGAAAAGCTGCTTGCGACGCCCTCCCACGAAGCAAGTAGGGTCACGGACAATGCGAGAATAGATAGCGAATCAAATTTCCTCTTTTCTCGTCTTGTCAGCATTCCTACTTATTTCTCCGATGCTGAAAATATATACTCACATCAAGCTTTCTGTGCCCGCTAGAACCAGTCGAGTGCGTATAGTTTTGTCCCACGTCCAACCTTTTGTTATTCGACGTCGGTGGTCGCACCATATCGACAGCTACTGTCGTCTGTCTTTTGACCCCAAAATGGCCCATTTCAATGTTGCTATTCATGATGCCGTCGTTGTCAATCTATGCTTGCCAGTTGCTGCACAAACCAGACGTGAGACAACGGTTATCTATCAAGATGTAGCATCAAGCGAAAGGCATAACGCCGGCACATGCATGTGGCGACACGGTTAGATCATAAGCATTAAAAGTGTCTGCTGGCTAAACTATCAAGCTGAATTTACTCCGTAGTTAGTAAGTTAGTACTAAACTATCGAATAGCGCCAGAGACTTAACGCACCCAATAGTAGTCAATCATAATTTAAAATAGCGAAATTGCTATAAGAGGCTTAGCACAATTCGTGATATGCTAACCAGGATCGAGAGGCACCGCCGAGAAATTCAATATTTCTTACTTTCTTTCTTTCTTCCACCTTTTTCTTGGTTTTTTTCAGTTGGCGGTCAATGCGATATCGTACCATGTCTTAAGTTGACCGAGTGGCGTTCTGCGCCTGCGATTGCTTTGATACAGGGGCTTTTACTTTGATTAAATTCAACGATTCGCGTCCTTTATTCACAGCTATCCAACTAATGATGTATAACAAAAGCCGAGTCGAGAAATGCAATTGCATGACGATCAGTGTGATTTCTCGTGGTATTGTGGTCGAATTGCATGCTGTCAAGGCTGTCAACGGCTATGAGTGGCTGTCGACAACGGGACAGGGAACATGAATCGTTGCACCAATCACGAAAGAAGAGCTTCAATCAAGCCATCAATTAATCTGCACCGTCGCCTTGTCGGTCTGGCAAATCAAGCCGGCGACACTAAGCCAGTCGCACACGCGACATAAATTCGAACAGAGCTAAATACGCCTTCTGATTTGACCGGAGTCTAAGGTTTAACAACATCTTCCGAGTCTGCGCGCTTTCTCCTTCTAGATCCGTCTTGTGGCCGCCGTCTTTTGTCTCATACAGAGTCAGACTCAGGCACGGAGCCGTCCGGCATCGGTGGCGCTCTGGCTTTTTGCGTGTCTGTCAGGGGCACAACAGCGCTCGGCGCTTACGGTATGGACTTGAAAAATATTGAGATGGTCATCGACTGCAGTAATTACTGTTATTGCGGATGTTGGATACATCGTTGCCCCTGGGTCGAGGGAAATTCATCGACAGTAAGCCCTCCTGCGACTGACATACGTGGAAAGCTGCTCCAGCGTGACGACGACGCAAGCGTATGCGGATCACTTCACGCCGCGTACGGAGAAAAGAAGCTTCTGGCCTTCTATTAGCTGTAATAAGCCCACCCCTAGTCGACACTACGGGAAGCTAAGGCGGCCCAGGTGGGGTGAGGAGGGCAAAGACCTTCCATGCATCGATGTCAATAACGCTGCCATTCCACAATAATAATGAAAAGCCTCGCAGGCTTATCTACACGATTGCTTGGTCCACAAAGTCGCGGCTATCGCCAATTGCCATGCTTCCACCCCCTCCGTACGACGTGGGGCGTATGGATTACGGAATACTCTTCCTCTATGCCGTACGTACTATTCAACGGTCCTCTCACGGCGATAATGACGCCTCCCAAATTCTGGTTGGACGGGGACTGTCACCTTCTAAAACTGACTTAGTGATTCTCCACAATTCTCTATCACAACTTGCGACGCTGTGGCACTTTGAATGGCCCTGGGAATCGAAAACCCTCAAAACGCTAACGTGATAAGATGTGTGTGAACTTTGAAGCACCTGCATGTCAGCCCTGATTGAGTTCATAGGCTTGTTCCTGAATCTGTAATGGCCCAATGGTAAATCCCATCCACAGATACTTTACCGAGCATGCGCTCATTGCGTGCACGCCCGAACATGTGCTTTTGGCCTTTCTTTCATTTCCATATTATTATTCTTTCCCCGACTGTGGATAGGAACGGAACGTACAGCTGTAAATCCCACCCACGCACGAAGATGGGAGAATAAAAATTCGCATAGTTTCTTGCTTTGTGTTGGGCTGTTTTGTCTGTCTATGATTTATGAACTGGAGGGCGAGCAAGATACACCAATGGACATGTCACGTGTAGGCGCGGGTGCTCTTCCCCCGATATTCAGCATTTCGGACGATGATCATGGCGGGTATGCCGCTGTTGCTGTTTACACTCTGTTGCTTCTGACCGTCGTCGTCGTTGCAACACGATTGTCGGCAAGGTATTACATCGGACGAATCATTCAAGTTGATGACTTTCTTCTTGGAGGAGCCACAGTAAGTAGTGTATATTATCTTGTTTACGCGCGATGGCTGATGAGCGACAGATCGCAGGGCTAGTACAAAGTGTCATCGTGCAGCTAGCCATCAGTCATGGACTCGGCCAAAGGCAAGATATTGTCTCCACCAACAATTTGGATCTATTCCAAAGGGTAAGAATCTCTTTTTGTAACGTAGATCATATCTAATACCAGTTCGCTAAAATTACATTAGTATTTATATGTTGCACATATATTGCTCATCCTCACGATTGCCCTGAGCAAACTCTCCATCGCCCTACTCTTCAAAAGTCTTATGAGCAAAGGGGTTCCTTTTTATGCAAGCTGGTCTTTAATCGGAGTTATCACGGCATGGGCAGTGGCTTCGATCGTTGCTCTTGCAGTGCAATGTTCATCCCCTCACCCGTGGGACTTTGTGGATGGGAAGTGCATTGATCAGGTGAGTTCCAGGTTGGTCTTGGAGTAACCTACCTCCATGCTAACGAACTGAAAGGCTGCTCTCTTCCGTGCAATCGGCGCAATCAATATGATCACTGATTTGGGGTTGATTATCTTACCCTGTGTGGTTCTATGGGGGTACAGGTATCAACGACGAAGAGGGTACGAATTATTGGATTATTGTCCATCCGACTCGCGTATGTGTCTTCCTTCGAGCGATGATGATCAATTAGATATTCTAATCTATCACTTAGTGTCCCGGTTGCCGTTGCATTCCAAATTCACTACTATAATATTTTCACAGGCTCCCATGACAAAACCTGGACAGCTATGAACGCCAGTATTTGGGACCAGTAAATCACTTTAACTCGTTACTCCAGGATATTATTACTAACTGATAATAGGGCTGTGATGAACATTAGCATAATTACCACGGCTATTCCTTCGCTGGGCCGTCTCGCAGTTGAGCTACAGCCCAACGTAGGCGCCTTTGCCATGACTGAAAACCATGGCGTCAGAATACGCGACAAATACGCACTGTCTTCGCTAGCAAACCAGTATCCTCATCAATTCATCGAACAAAATCGACTTGGTACCCACACGTCTGTGCATGGTAGTGTCGAAGCGGGAGATACGGAGAGTATGGAAGGATTGGTGAGAGACGGAATGAATCAGAACGTGGTGACAATACAGCAGACGATTGATTTCAAGGTTGAGTGAAATCTGTTTATTGTAATGTTTAAATATCGGCACAACTTTTTATGTGTAACGCTGATAGTATATCCATTGACTTTCAACTATTGACCCTATGCCAACAGCTAATCACTGTGAGCAATAGCTGAAGTCCTCAAAGAGAATTTTTCGAAAAAATCGCTCAGTTCATGATAGTCTTCAAGGCCCGTGATTAAAGAGACATCTGACAATATCAGTGCTGGTCGGGGGAGATTTGCACAGATAAACCTACAGTGATCTGGTCGAACGACTACTACCGCTCCCTGCTTCTCATCAATCTGGTAGTTTTTATACGCATGCCCATGCCCAGAGTTGTAACTTTCACAATCAACAAATGTCTTGAACAAGTCTGATCCTGGTTATTAGATATTTTTAGTAATTTTACTGAAACTTTCCAAACATACCACGTATGCGCCACCGGCTATTTACCGGGGTGAAATGATCTGGAATCTGTTCCTGTTCAATGCCAATTCTGTCACCAGAAAGAAGAAGAATGGACTCGATAAAGCTGTCCCGGTCGTCATTTGATGGAGTCAATCGCGTTACTAGTCCATCTTCAGAAGAGAGGTAGTCGGCAAGCTGTTGCTCCTGATGTTAGTATGTGTAGACAAGTGAAAGGGCAAATAAGTCAATACTTTTGCAAGCCTCTTAGCGTTGTGTGTTTTCCTGATATCTCCAGCGAACACTACAACCCGCCACCGACCATCTGCGGGAAAGGCACGAACAAGCTGCATGGCTCTCGCGTCACAAAAACGCACAACCTGAAAACTAGGGAAGCGCATGCCAACAGTCAGCCCCCTTGCTAGGTCGACCTGACTCCTGGCAGTACATGTGAGGGACGAGTCCTCATACTTGGCCGTTAGGCCAGCTGTATATCTGCCAGCTTTAATAAAGTGCTCTGCAAATTCACCCAACTTATTATCCTCGGAGGAGCTATGGTTTGCTGAAAAAATTTGTACAAAAAAACGATCAAAATCGATAAGATCGGAAGCTACTTTTTTGCGCTCCAGGCAGTACGTTTCAAGGATTGAGGGCGATGCTTGTCCTTTTAAAACGGCTGCCAATTTCCAGCCCAGATTGTATCCGTCTTGTAGACTCACATTCATACCTTGTCCAGCCTTAGGACTATGGGTGTGGCATGCGTCGCCGGTCAGGAAAACTCGGTAATCTTTGTGGAAGTGGTCGACCAGTCGTTGACCGATTGAGTAAGCCGACCACCAGAAGGTCTCGGTTATCTCCATCGAATAGGGTGCAAATATCTCTTTTGCTGTCTTGTGTAAATCTTCTAGACGCACGTCCTTAGGGACGGTGCCGACCGGAAGTTGGATATAGAACCGGACCAGGGAGTTGCCTTCTCGAGGGATAATCTATTCTTATCAGTTGCTGTCACGTAGTTTTTTAAACATGAGTTGGAATATATACCATTAAATTTCCGTCTTTCGTATGCAAAGTTGCCTTTTTTCGGATATCTGGAAAATTCGTACGTGGATATACATCCATGACACCCCAGACTGCATCCGTACTGTCACCGATCATTTTGTACCCAAGGGAATGTCTAACGGTACTATGGGCGCCATCACACCCCTACCTGTATTAGAATTCACTGGTCTTAAACTGAGAGAAACCAAACGGCAATACTTACAAGAACATATTTAGCCCTGAAAGTACTCTCGATGCCTTCCTTCTCGGCCTTGACCACACATGGATACTCATCATTACGACTATTCCAATCCACCGCCACTTTCGTCACGTTCCAATTATATTCGACCTCCAGCCCACTCATTTCCTTCATTTTTGCAAGCAGCATGCCATTCACGCGCGCTTGGTTTAGAATCAGGTGCGGGTGGTGTGACAATCCCGGCATTGTATCAGCTGTCCGTCCCGTCCTGACCAGCCGTTTCCCTTCCACTGTCTCATCACTGGCATCCTCAGACCAGAAACATACCTCTAACACATGGTAGGCTTCCCGAAGTAACGTTTCAGATAACCCAAAAGATTCAAATACTTCGACAGTACGGCATTGCACGCCGTCAGCCTGGCCCAGTTGCATCGGTTCCGCATTTCGCTCGAGGATCTTGATCTGGGACGATGGAATTCCGCTTGAAGAGAGGAATGTGGCTGCGCAAAGGCCGGCTGAGCCAGAACCACAGATTATGATCGGAATCTGTAGAGGTTTATTGTTTGACATGATTTGTATAGTATTGCGCTCTGTGGTGTGTTTTGGGGGCTGTTTGTGGAATAATGCTCATATAAAGGCGGGGGGATTTGTATGAGTAAATTTGGGGTCATGGATCAAAAATCAGCAAAAGTACTTTGTCAGCACGGTGATAGACAGCATCTAATAGAGGTAGGATGCCGGCTTATTCCTATTCTAACTATCACAAGTGTATCGAAAGTAGCTTTAAAAAAAAAAAGGAAAAGCACATATATTGTACTCGCACGTATATAACTGGTCACCGAACGTTGAATGCCGGAAGAATCGCCTAGTCGGTAATGTAGTCCTAGTAGAAATCCCGGTCACTACCTAGAAATTTACAATATGAGACATACTAAGTCATAGAGGATACTACTATCTTGTATGACCCGAAGATCGGGTTAGAAGATATTCGCGACGGAACCATCCCGAAGTAATACTTTGTTATGCTTTGAACCACCGGGATCGTTCCGAACTTGTCGGTATCCTGTTCCGTTCGAGGTGAGTACTAAGTATAACGGTAACGGCTTTCTGTAGTTATATATAAAAACGGTTGTTGCGCATATTACTTAGATGGCTTGGGGCTATTTAGAGATCTATGTAGAATAAAAGTTGGCTTCTATGAACAAGGATAGGATTTTATCTCCCAGTACAGCTAGTAACAGAGGTTTGTCAACTGCTTCAAATTATTACCAATTTGATAGAAACCTAAATAAATCGTATGACGAATGAGCGCAAACCAAAAATCTTAAACATATCCGGAGGATACTTCGTAGTAAGTCCCCGCTGGATAACTTCAGGTAGTATACCTTGGGAAAAGAATTTTATAGATGACACGATATAGTAGTAATGCATACTCAATGAATGACCAAACCAGGTAGAATAATTAACCACCATCAATGACGAACAGTCCGGCCCCATCAAGTATACCATGTCGGCTGTGGGATCTCTCCTAAAAGCACATATCTACCCAGTTCTCTATTCTTGTACGCCACCGGGTCATGGAGTGTGTGTGTCCTCAAGTCTCGCCAGAATCTATCTAGTCCCACTTTCAAAGAAGTGGCCCTAGACCCCGTTACCTCAAAAACACCCGAGGTAACTCTAAGTCCTATGTCTATAGTGACGACCTTGACACTGGCAACCCACTCTGAAACTTCTCCCCGCTCTTCTGCCGTCAGCTTAGCGTGGTCATTGCCGTAGCGAGCAAACAGAGCAGTGATGTTGTCGCCAGCACGGTCGGCGAGAGCTTCAGCGGCGCGCAGGTGTGCAAAAAAGTTACCATATCTTTCTAAAATGTAGAACTCTTCAGTAGGAGACTGTTTGACATCGCCACCGAAGGGCCAGGCGCGTGTGTTGCTGGTAGTGTATTTGGAAGCGTATTCCAGCGCACCAATAGCAATTCCCAGGTAGAAATTGCTAAAGACAAGTTGAATACTACGCGACTTCAGGTCAGCCTTCCGTAACAGGGCGGTGGAAGAAAGAGAAACTTACGCCGGGAGAAGCAGGCTCCCCCAATGAATCTGCAACACACTAGGTAGCGGTTTACGCTCCACTGCGTCCCATCCGAGAGCATCTGTCCAGGAGGCATGGACGTTTTCAATCTTGACACTACCGGACTCGGTCAAGCGCAGGCCAATGTTGTGCCAGTTATGCGCGAATTGAATTCCCGGTTGCCTCGTATGCACAATGGCAAAGATATGGTCACTAGTGCCTTCAAGGACGCCCTCCAGGACAGTCAGATCTGAGATTACTCCCCCAGTATTGAAGTGCTTGGCGCCATTAAAGACGATGTTGTCACCGTCGGCGCTAATTTGGAGGTCATTGTCACGGGGGTTTACCGCGCCGCCAACGAAATAATTGTTCGTGATTATTAGTTGGTCGAGACGGTCGCGTTGCTCGCCTGTGCCTACGATATCGGCCGTTCGTGACCAGAGTAGATGGTAACCAAGCAGCATACCGATTGACCTAGTTATCGATTAGTTCATCTCTCCATAAGTACGGCCAAATTCAAGAAAAGATAGTCTAACCCGTCAGCTTTTGCAACCTCCCGAATGACTTTATATCCGACATTCCAGGGTTGCTCGCCGCCACCATACTTCTTGGGGCCCAAAGTCTTCAGCAGACCAGAGTGTTTAAGCAGCGCGACCTCAGCCACGGGGGACTTATTCTCTTGATCGCGCACTACGGCATCCTGGGCAAGGACCTTGGCGACCTCGCGAGCACGAGCCAGCCAGCCTTGTTCATCCTCGGGAAGGGTAGACCATTTGGCCTGATACTCGTCATAGACCGCGGGGTCGGTCGCAGGGACCGGTGCTTCATCACCCATGCTGTCTGCTTCAATGTTGCTACTTACTGTGGTTCGTCGGGAGGCGTCTCGAAAAGGCTACTATAGATTGCCCTGTTCAGAATACGGACTGTCCGAGAGAGCGCGGCTGTCCACCCGATTATATGCCTGCCCATGCCCTCGATTGCGTGCTCTCCTAATCATCACGCACATGTTTCACATGCGCATCGCAGGTGGACTGAATTGTTGAATTATTGAGTTCTTAATTTTTGATGTTCGCAGACAATGGCGTGATATGCCAGCCAGACATGCAATCATATGGAACATTTGATGGCCCCCCTCCATCGCTGAGCAATGCCAGCAAAACCATAATTATTAAAAATAGTCCACCACAGGCCATACAAGTGCTGTTACCGAGGGGCACACGCGCAAGTGGAGGTGCCCCGCCAATCAAGCTTGGGACAGCATCATTTTGGGCTGCGATGGTGGAAGCGATCGCCGGGAACTGCAAATCAGACGCC
Source organism: Talaromyces proteolyticus (assembly GCF_021365285.1). Lineage (NCBI taxonomy): Eukaryota > Fungi > Ascomycota > Eurotiomycetes > Eurotiales > Trichocomaceae > Talaromyces > Talaromyces proteolyticus. Next base: position 115,391 of record NW_025764280.1, read on the forward strand.
GACTATTGGTTAGCAACGTGAGTACTTTATAGTGCTTGGTTAGTTATTAACTATTTGCTACTGCCGGTCTGTCGCTGTTGAGGAGAGAAATAATTAACCGGCCCCACCAGAGCTTCAATTTCTATGTTATCTATTGATATACATGTATCATAACGCATAATCTACCTTTTATGTAAGCGAAAAATAGAGTATTCATCAAACGCTGACTTTGAAAGCTAACGGGGGCTGGTTGTTAATTGGGTTTATTCGAAGTTCTCGTCGGAGCAATCCGACATGTTGGCAAGCTGGATTGCGAAACATGGAACCATTAGGGTCGTTCGTTTCCAATTGTTGGTAGACACATGATATTTTCTCATTCTTATCTTCGACCCTGGTTGTATCCTCTGTATTCTGCTATACTCAGCATCCTTTGTGGGGAATTTGCGGAAATGTTAACCGCCTCGAATGTGTATCAATTCAAATTTATTGGCCATCAATTCATCTTAACACTGTGCCGAATCACAATATTTTTATTATCAGTCCATACTCTTACACTCACTCCTACGTGGCCATCAGAAAAAATACCTAATTTTCTACCTTATGGTCTTTGAAAATGAAAGAATTAGGAAGTGGGAAAACACTAAGACGAAGCTTCCAACCAGTGAATGGCCCGCCTTCATTGCCTATTTGGGTCAAATCCAACGAGATCCATATAGTATCCATAACATCGACTTGTCGTCGTATTGAAATATCGGCATAGTCTGACTATAGCAGCGACTGGCGTCTCAAGAACGACGTTATAATTATCACTTCCAACGCGGGAGTCGTATTTGCCCGCATGCCAAACATTCTGTCGGACAATGAAGCAGAGGCTTGGCTCGAAGAACTAGTTACATACCTTCGCACCAATCCTGATGCCTCCTGGTGGAATACTCACCACTCAGGCTCTTGGGCCTGCTGGGCCTTCTTCGCGAAGACCAAAGACCAGCGAACATGGATGTATACGAGGTCCAAAGATGCGAAACAACGACCGATTACGGTTCTCGAGTTTATGTCTCAGTATTCGTTTCGAAAGCCGTGGCTGATCAAGCTGCCAGGGATGGAAACCCCTGAAGCAGAGTATGCAAGTATCCGAGGTAGGACTTATGTGCCTTTCCTTTGTCACGGTCAACAGGATAAGGTGAATAAGAGAATTATTGAGCGGGGTGAGGAGATAAAGGAGCAGAATACCAAGAATATGAAGACGGAAATTCGCTTCCTCTTAGAACCAGCCACAATGGTCAGAGAGGTCAGCAAGGTGGATAGCAAAGAGTCCGGAAGGCTGATATGTGAGGACACATGAGATGTCGCTCATCTAACCTCATCTGAATGATATCTTCGTCAATTTGACAAAGTTCTTGACATTTCAAAATTGCATTTCTACGGTTTCTGGCAATCTACTCTGATATGTTGCGAGGATGTTCTGTTTGGGTTCGTCAAATAAGCTACTCAGTAAACTAGAACACAGAGATGTATGCATACTTTTTGCCTTTAAATGTCGATATCAGAGAGCTATTTAATACCAGATTCGCGCTTATACAGCAAATACCACAACACTACTCACGCAGAGATGAGTATCTAGACTATGTTCTTACTTCCACATATCAAATAGGCCTGATATTAACCTGACAACCAATTAAATCGTGCGGGGTGCAAAACGCAAAGCGCAAAGCGGGCGTCGCCAACCATTACCCCAGGAAGTGGATCTTCATCCAAACCAGTTAAGATTCTGACAGTCTCGCGCGGTCAGAATGTGGCCTTTTTCTAGGGCGAGTTCAGTACTGACTTGAAATTCTGACTCTTTTGTGGCTCCATTCTTACTGCGATATTTAGTCAATGATTTACAATCTTTATGCATTTTTATCATCTGAGCTGCTGCTGCGGCTGTTCCAGAAACTATAAAATGCGACATAGTGCGCCTTGTATTCAGCTACAGGTGCATTAATAAGATATAAAATTAACAACTTTCCAAAAATGTCGCAAAAACCAAGTATTGTGATTATTCCCGGCTCTTTCACTGGCCCGGACATCTACAGCAACTTTGCTTCGTTGCTTCGAGGACGAGGTTATGAAGTTATTGTTGGTATCCTGCAATCGGCCAATCGCACGCGGCCAGAAAAGGCAGCTACGTTGCAAGAAGATGCAGCCTACTTTCGCGGTGTTGCAGAAACGCTAGCCAGTCAAGGCAAAGATGTCGTCGTTGTAGGACACTCGTATGGCGGTGTTGTAGCCACCGAGAGCGTCAAAGGAGTTATTAAGACGGAACGTGAGGCTCATGGGAAGGCGGGTGGCGTTGTAAGAGTAGTATATTTAGTGTCTGTTGTGGCAGACATAGGGCAAGGCAATTTCGAAGCTTTTGGTGGTCAGTTAGGACCATTTATTCGCATCCTGGTAAGTGCATTGTCTCTCCGTTTGTTCCACTTTTTCTCTTTTCCGACAGCAGCAATCTTGGGTTGACATTCCATTCCCGAAGGGCGAATTTATGCACATAGATCCTGAAGCGGGCGCTCCTTCGCTTTACAGCGACCTGCCTGAAAATGAAGCTTTGGAGTGGGCAAGACTCAGCAAGATTCAGTCCACAGCGAGTTTCCTCGACCCCGTGACTTTTGCTGCCGTCGACTATGTTCCAGTCACTTATATTCATACGTCCACGGACAGAATTATCCCTCTGGAGAACCAGAAAGGGTTCGTCGCAAAACTCAAAAGTCGCAACGCCAAAAATGTGTCCACGATAACCATCAACGCTGATCATTATCCTATTGTGACGGCCCCCGAGGAAACTGCCAAAGGAATCATTGACGCCATTGAGGGTAATTAAGTTTTTGTGAAGTTGCATGGGGTCCTTTCATGTCATGAGTACTTTCCTGTAAATAGAAATCCCCATTTTCTACCAAATTCTTTGCCAATGACCCAAGCATTTGGGTCCCAAGAAGCACCCCCTGGTTTGATTTTAAAGCTCATCATACAGAAGATATCTTTAATAAATTCTTCTTCATCAATCAACCCCATCAAATGGATTATGTTATCGCGCATTCGAGGAAATGGAAACCGGTCAATCCACAGCGGATGGATGCTGTACAGCTGTAGCGCAGTGGGATGTAGACTTTCCGGTATATGGGGTTGAGCCGGCAGAGACTTTGCTGGGTAGCAGGTTGAGCAACCAAGCCCCATCATCGAGCCATTCAAATACAAGGCCGCCCAGACGGTCATGGGCATCTCCGACGATACGCCTGTCTTACTAAACACCCCGTCTTTGATGAACACTTCCATAGGGAAGTTGGACATGTTTGGCGAGCGTGCTATTGGTAGGTATGTATCGTCGTTATCATTATTAGCGGTAGTAACGGAAACGCTTTGTGGTGTTAAGGGGGTCGCGGCATCGCCATTATTATTATTGTGTATGGACCGATTTTGCAATGAACCATTGATTTTAGCTTCTGTGAGGCGTTTCCCTATCCAGGCTACCAGTTAGCAGCTGTTTTCTTGTTGTGGTATAGCACTGCGCATGATTTGATATAAGGACAAAGGTTAATGTACTTCTTGCTCGCTGGGCCAAGCGGTCTTGAATACGTTTGCGTTGGCGCCGGTCTTCTACCGTATACCAATTATCCGCTCCAGGGTCGCAGGGGTCTGGACGGACCATGGCAATGTATTTAGTATTGAAAATTGCCTAAGGATCGGTTCAAGCGTGGACAAGTCGTTTGTCAACGACAATACGAGTAGTGTATAGGATTGTGCAGCAGACTGAGCGAGGAAGTCTCACTGACCGTGTCAGCTGCTGACAAATGCGAGTCGGCACCATAGTTAAACCACCGGTGCTGTGGGGGATAGATGGGTAGACTATACTGTAAACATATTAGAATGTGGTGCAATTCAGCCAATGGCCCGTAGCCCGGAGTTGGTCTTTGCGCTCATTGGCTGTATCGGCTAGTATAGCGTCTTTGATTGACTATAATTGATTCATTCTGCTCTCATTGTCGCAGAAGATGTTATCCCAGAAGACGAGAGCAGTGGCTCTTAATTCTGCCACATTTCTTTACTTCTTTTAATGTTGGGACCGGTAGATTTGACGAAACAGAATGCGACACAACGTGGATAGAGGACTTATTCAACAAATCTATGTTCAATGATTAGTAGTATTTATATAGTATAGGGAGGGTTCCTTTAACCAATCCACGTTGTGTTGCTTTATTTGAACTCTTCTCATCCTACTGAAGCAAATCCAATATCAATCTGTAAAACTCGTGATAAGCCTTAATAGAGTTCTCAAATCTCGTATCGTATGCCATGGATCTTGGTCAAGGCGTCTCCACGGTACAACATACAAACAACCATTACATCAGTCATACCTCAACATGGAATTCCCCATATGGCCCCTTCATACTGAAAAATTGAAGTCACAAAAGAATCACTTCAAACTTCAACATAACCCCTCAAAATTCACACTTAATCTATTATGATGCCCCCAACCCTTTTTCATAATAACTCACAGTGCAAGCCAAGCCGTAATCAAAAGGATAGGGAATAAAAGCGAACCTCCTGTATTTTTCCAACAGGAATCTGCACTATTTGTCTACTCTTACTACCCATAACGTCTCAATATACTCGAACCCAATGACAGACATTCCGCCACAGCAGCACGTTATCGAAGAGAGTAACTTCAATATAAATGCCGACCCAATTTCAAACAAGAGTTCGTGCTCGATCAAGACACCCCTACCTTTCTCTTCGCCGTCTTCATCTGTATATTCCTCGTCGGAGAAAGGTTGTACACCTGCAAACTATGACTTACTCAATAACACAAATGCCAGTGTTAGATCAATCTCTAGCAGTCTCCTCCAGGGCGAAAGCAGAAGTGCGCACAAAAACGGAAATAACGCAAGTTTGACAAGCGTGAGGAATATTAAAGGCCGTGATCTTAGTTATCAAAATGCACACCAACCTCATTATCACCAGAATGACTCGGAACAATGGTCTCAGTACTCGTCAGCCTCGACCACGTCTTCATTTCTGAAATCCATAAGAAGCCACAATCCTTTCAGGTGTGCCACCTTTTTGAAATATGATAGTTCGCTTTGTTTTATAATATCCAGTGATTTTAACGTATCTCAAGATGGTTACTTCGTCGGTCAGACTCTCGTTCTGGTTTGATGACTAGAAAATTCGCTCTACAGCATCGCCAGAAGATGCAACAGTCTAAAGAGACTGTAGCAGAACGAGAGAGACAGAGCCTCGCTGACGGAGAAAAGCAAATTGAGAATCTTCGCTTTGAAAAGAATGGTCATTCCGTAATTGGACTCGCTGAAAAACTTGAAATGCTAGAAGGAAAAATCGATTATTTATGCTCGTTGCCTGCTTTTGGAATGCCCGGTATCAACCCTTCCAGATTTTCGTCCCCAGGAAAAGGGCCAAGTAAGGAAACAAAAGGCGCAGAAAAGAATGCTGGTGTTCAAACAGACCCCGAAATACTTTACCAATGCCATATCGAATCGGATGAAGGCAAACAACAAAAACAAGCTATGACAACTAGGGCCAGGCATTTGACGAACATGAACACAAATCTCTCATCTTTAAATGCCCTACTGTCATCCGATCTATGCAGGTTGCGGAATACTATACAGGATCTCCAGGCCGAACTCTGTGTGACACGTCGGACTAATACGGTGTTGGAAAAACGGCTTGGTTCGTATGAAGAACGTAAAGTGCATATTGATTTGCAAATTAGAGTTATTCAGCAACTGGGGAGGTTGTTGGGTAGAAAGGAGGAGCAACTTAGGCTCGAAGAAAAGAAGATGGAAATGTATACGGATAAATTGAATGGGCTTGAAGATGGGATCGAAAAATTAAGGATAGAGCTGAAAAATATTCTACCAGCAAAACTTCAAGTAAAAAATCCGTTGGTCGATAATTGAAAAATGAGTTCTAAGTGGGAATATTACGAATTAGTAGGCTGCATATAGATAAAAATAAGATTATTTTCATATATACGGCTTTACTGTCACCTAGCGGTTCATGGAAGCTTTTTAGGTGTTGTCACACGACATAGCTCTACTTATATTCACAGATGTCATACCCTTACACAGATATCTAGGTTTGGAACACCCATCTTGGGTCATCATCCCCTAAAAACTCACCATCTGCTGCCCCAACCTCTTCTAAAGATGCAATATTCTGGGTCCTTCGAATTTCCGCTTTTTTTTCATTTTCTCTGCTCAAAACAAGCCATAGCGTACCGGTCACCGCAATGTTTGCTGCTAAATACGCCAGAGCAAGACTATGACCGACGAAATATCGAGGACTCCATTCAGACCGGTACAGTTGTGTGCCCATTACAGCGCCAAGATTACCAATAGAGATCTGCATGGCATTGGCAACGGCCCGCTTAGTTTGGCCGGAGACGTTGTTGGCAGGCCACGAGAGGACTATGGCCGTAGAAGGGTAAATTCCAGCAGCTGCAAAGATGGTACCGACATAAGAACTGCCAGAGCTATGAGTGCTGAGGAGAATAATATAACCAATGATTCCGAGCGCCGAGGAGCCCATGATAAATGGTGCGCGGAGATGAGTCTTTTCCGAGTATACTGCAACCACCACCACAAGAATAAAGGCGACGGCGTAAGGCGGAACAGTCAGCAGTTGAGCACTGGCGTTGGAGTAACCTAGGCCGGAAATAATCGAGGGCTAGTTTTTGTTAGTGCCTGATTGCAGATGCAAGCGGGCGATACCATTTTTAACTTACCAGAAACAGCGACAATGTGTATAGTGGTAAAGAGACAGTATGGAAGCCGAGTCCATATAACCAGACCTTCGGATCCTTAAATGCAGTCAAGACTGCAGCCCATGTAAAGCTCTCATCGCGAGTAGCATCGTTATCGTACTTCAGTCTAAATTGGATGTATTCACGCTCTTCTTCAGTCAAAAACTCGGCTGTTGATGGGTAATTGTGAACAAAAAAATATGCCAATACAGAGACCACTACAGTCAGTAGACCTTCCTATAATCAAGTTAGAGCCTCGAGAAACAGCAGGAAATAAAAATGACGTACAAGGATAAAGATCCATCTCCAGCCATTGTAGCCTCCTACTCCTTTCATGTGGCCAATTCCCTAGATAGCAGGTGATTAGTTACGCGTACCAGCCTTTGCCAAATATACATGTCTACTAACCCAAGCTAATATACCACCAAACGCTCCAGCTAACGAGGCAGCACTGAAAAACAGCGAGATGCGATAGTGCTGTTCATTCCGTTTATACCACATTGATAAGTAGAACACCACTCCTGGAAAGAGACCGCTTTCAGTAACCCCGAGAAAAAACCGTGACGTCAAATAGCCAGCGTAGTTTTGAACTACTCCTAGCAGGGTTGCGACAATGCCCCAGAAAAGCGTGATTGTCGGCAGCCATAAACGGGGGGTCGTCCGCTTGAGAATGATATTGCAGGGTATTTCAAACAGAACATAGCCAATGAAATACAGAGTCAGCCCTGTGAGATACTGGTCTCCAGTCATTTTGATATCGGTCGTCAGACCGTCCAACTTTGCGTTGCCCACTGTTTAAGCATCAGTATCGCGTGCGGTTATTCACGCGCAGGCAGGTAAATGATTACCATTGCTTCGGTCTAAAAAGGATAGGAGATACAGTAACGTTAACGGAGGTAAAATCCGAAGGTCGAGCTTTCTTAAGAGCGCCCTCTCTTTAATACCGAACTGCTTTTCGCCATCGTGAGCATTGGGGGGGACTGCAGGCTGTTCTTCCTTAAGATCAGTAGCAGACGGGGCCATCTGTGGCTGTATTTCTTTTCCAAGAAGTGTCGACATTATCTCACTATATCTAGCGACGCAGCTCAAGGGAACAGAAAAGTCAAAAGAGAATGCCGCGACGCTTCTAGACGCGAGTGATAGGCGGGAGATTAATACTCCCGCGAATGTCCATCGACGATCGCAACACTACTGCCATCATATCGTCGCGATGCCATCCATAAGTCACAATGGCTGGGTCAGCAAATCGGCACTACATATGACGGGATTTTTAGGCCCGTGAAGCGCCAATGAAACCTGTTTACCGTCAAAATCCCGATGGCCATGCTGCTGCCCCGCTCGCTGCCTGCAGGTGTTGTCGAGACGCCGTCATGTCTTAGCAGACTCTCGACGCGCATGCTCGTGGTTGCTGCGGCAAAGCTTGGCCTGCGTCGTGATGACCATTCCCTTCACTTAACAGTGTTACATAGCAATAGTTATTATGAATGTGATGTCCTGTTGAATCGCAGCTCAACAGTGCACGTGGTGTGTCTGGATCACGCAATACCGCGGCATGATGAGCAATCAGCTCTAAAAAGCGCTCTCAGTGGGTATCAGCGTCAGTTTGCATATAATATTATTGTGAATACTGTCAACACTGAACGCTTAGCATCGATGGCCATCTATGGAGCCGCCAAGAAGATGTATATCTATGTGGTCGTAAGAAATGACGAGTGAGCCGTCCAGACGATATAGTACATGTAATAACAAACAAATGGATTGATAGATTACATATGTAATAGATTAATACAATGTGTCAAAGCTACATAACAGTCCATATGTACTCAATATCAAGTCACTCACGCTATGCAAGAAACGACACAAAACGCCCAGAAATGCACGCAACACGCAACGTCCAAACACATACACAACACAACATACACAACAAATACCACCAACTCATAACATAACGTACAGTTCATCTAGATATCTAATCATGAAATTTAAACTACTTTTCTACTCTGCGTAAATGATTGTAAGACTTTTAGTACATCCAAAACAAATCAGCCAAGCCAATAAAACTACACGTTTAAGGCTATCACGATGTAATAACGACTTTCAGGTATTGATATAAGAAAAAATCTCACGGTGCTAGAATAAGTGCTAGCAACGCCATCCGGCAGTAGAGACCATAGCGCATCTGTAGCCGTAGTTAGCACCTGGTCATTACGAAACAAGGCTTTCAGTTGTAAACTCACCTGGCGGAAATACGCTGCCCTCTGGTCAAAGTCGACCTCTTCCCCAATCTCGGCATTTCTGGGCAACGGGTGCATGACAACCATATGGCTTTTAGCATGCTTCAAAACCGAGTTGTCAATAACAAAACTGTTCTTGAGTCTCTCGTATTCCTCCAGGTCTGCAAAGCGCTCCTTCTGCACTCGTGTACAGTACAAAACATCGGAGCGAGCGACAATCTCCGGTGTCAGTTCTTGCGCCTCGTGAATCAATTGACCTGAAGAAACGACCAATTTGCGGACCTCTTCAGGTAATGATAATGCCTTTGGAGCCACTAGCTGGACGCGAACATCATAAAACTGGAGAAGTTTGATCAGGGAGTGCACGGTACGACCATATCTCAAGTCTCCGGTGAAGGTAACCGTCAGACCCGTGACTGTTCCGAGTTCTTCTCGGATAGTGAAAAGGTCAAGGAATGCCTGAGTTGGGTGTTCACGGCTACCGTTGCCACCGTTAATTATTGGAACGGGAGAGAACTTAGCCGCAGTGTGAGCACTGTTTTCATCTGGATGGCGGAGGACTACCGCGTCTCCGTAGCATGCAAGGGTGCGGATTGTGTCTTGTAAAGTCTCTCCCTTTTTCGTCGAGGAATGCTCTGTCGAGATGACCACCGTACGCCCTCCAAGTCGTTGCATAGCAGCATCAAAGGATGCCGAGGTACGAGTTGAAGGTTCGTAGAAGAGAGTACATAGAACGCGGCCTTTGAGAATTTCAAGAACGCCCTGTCGCTCAACTCCAAGGCGCATTTCTTGAGCCACCGTGAAGAGAAGGTGAAGATCAGCCCGGTTAAATTGGTCGACAGAGACAACATTCTTCTGCTTGAAGGTAGATCGCGAAAGGAGTTCGAGCAGTGATGGCGACAGCTGAGAAGGGGATGTAAACAGCGGCGGTCCAAGATCAGGCACACTAGGCATTGTATCACCAACCCTCGGGCGGCTTTGTCTTACAGGGGTGCTAGTTGAGAAACGTCGGCTAATCGAAGTGTCAACCTTGGGTTGAACCCTAGGAGAGAAAGCCTTGACAGATGGTGATGGTGGCGCGATGCGGTGACCAGACATGTCAGTTCCTCTCGCAGCTTCGGGCTGGATTTCGCTGTCAAGACAAGACGTCCTGCCTTGGAAAACAATCCTGTGAACGGATCCCCTCATGGGTTTGCCGTTGAACGGTGACCAGACATCCCCGCTTTGGAAAATATACGGACGGTCAACTTCAACTTCAACGAACGTATCATGCTGATCATGTAGTTCAAAGATCTTCTTGGGGTTGTGATACAATCGATCGGAGATGTCATCGATTGTCATTTTGTTCTGAGACACAGCAGTGAGCAGCAGGGGCAAGGCGTCAGCAATACCAACCGTGGGGCTAGCCATATCACCAGCAAGCTGATACGGAATAGTACCAATAGAGAAAACGTCAATCGTGCTCAAGTGTTCCCATAGAGCTTTCTGGTCATCTAGGGTAGGTAGACCAACGCAGTCAGGGTAATCTTGCTGGCTGAGAAACAGGCTATAGATTGAAACATCGCAGGTGACTTTGAGGCCCTTCTCTTTGCTCAAAGCGATCAAATTGATATCCTCCTTGGACGAGACATTCAGGACGTGGACATTACGGTTGTGTAAACTAGCCAACAAGAGTATGGAGGCAAGATCGGTCGCTTTCGCGTCCGTAATCATAGGCTTATTAGCTGGCCAAGCCCCAAAATGGCTGGTGACCGCAGCAACTTTGTTGATATTTCCGGAAAGATGGTTAAATGGGATGAACAAAGCACCAACCTCTCCAATGACCTGTCCAATTTGCTCCGCATTGGAAGCCGTAGCAGCGACTGACAAGTTGAAGTCGCAATATATTCCGCTCTTGGAGTTGTGCTGGGCAACGCTCAGGGCAACGGCATCAGTCACAGAAACGTCAACACCAACGGGCATCACACGAATCATAGTGAAACCCGAAGCAACAGAGGCCTTGCTAACTAGTTCAAAATCTTTGGAGCCTTGGGTAACAATTCCTGGCACAAAAGAAGCAATATTGATCAAGCCAGGAAGAACCACAGTGCGATGGCTGGTCTGGTGGTCAATAGTGAGAACTTCCAAGTCAAATTTCCGTGCAAGAGCCTCAATCAATATCTTTGCATTCTTGACGTTAGTTACCAATGGAGTTTGGTAATCGACTGCCATGCGTCGAGTCCTATAGCCTTTGCTCATATAGTTTGCCGGACGGCGATATCGGTTGCTGGACGGCAGGTTGATATACAAATCAATGAGGTTATTAGCCAGATGCTGGGTGAGAGAGTATTCGGATTTGAGATCTTCTTCCTCTCCGGCAAGAAGCTCCAGATATTTGACGGGAATGCCGTGTTCCTTAATGTAATCTGCAGTACCCGCAGTCGCAAACAAGTTGTAACCCATCTTATGTAGCTTTTGAATAGACGGGAGCATCTCCAATTTCTCCTTGAATGATCCAATAGAAAGAAGAATGTTTTTCTTAGGAAGGCGGAAACCTGTTGAAACTAGAGCCTTGAGGTAAGCTTCAGCGCGATCACGGCCAAAACAGGCAACTTCGCCTGTCGATGCCATTTCAACACCCAATACAGGATCTGCACCGGAGAGACGGGAGAAGGAGAACTGGGGAACTTTGACGCCAACATAGTCTTTGGGTATGCTTGTGGGAGGGTATTCTTGGAAGGGTATACCAATCATAGCCTTTGTAGCAATTTCAATCAAATCAACGCCCATTACCTTTGACACAAATGGGAAAGACCGAGACGCCCGCACATTACACTCAATAACCTTTATATCGTTGTCCTTGGCAATGAATTGAATGTTGAAAGGTCCGGTAACGTTGAGCGCATTTCCAATCTTTCGAGTAGCATCTTCAATGCGTCGAACAGTTTCGGGGTCCAAATCTTGCGGGGGGAGAATGAGTGTAGCATCACCCGAGTGAACACCAGCATTCTCAACGTGCTCAGAAATGAAGTGACCAACCATGACACCATTAAGAGCCACAGCGTCCATCTCAATCTCCTTTGCGTTCTCAATGTACTTCGTGATGACGACTGGGTGTTCTCTAGAGACCTCGGCTGCTTGGTTCAAGTAGTTTGCAAGGTCATCTCTCGAATAGACAGTATTCATCGCCGCGCCTGAAAGAACGTAAGACGGGCGAACCAGAACAGGATAGTTAACTTTGTTACAGAAAGCGGTGGCCTCCTCTATGCTCGTCAGTTCTTTCCAAGCAGGTTGATCGACTCCGATGCGATCAAGCATGCGAGAGAACTTGTAGCGATTTTCGGCGTTGTCGATCATTTCCGGGGAAGTTCCCAAAATCTTAACATTGAGACGATGTAAAGGCAATGCAATGTTGTTTGGTGTCTGGCCACCCATAGACATTATCACACCGCTAGAAGATTCCAGCTGATAGATGTCCAGGACGGTCTCCAGGTTGATGTTCTCAAAATACAATCTATCTGCCTCGTCATAATCCGTGCTCACAGTCTCGGGGTTGTAGTTGACCATGACAGTCTTATGTCCCTGTTCACGAAGTGTACGAATAGTCCTGACAGAGCACCAGTCAAATTCAACAGATGAACCGATTCGGTAGACACCTGAACCCAGTACCATGACACCATGGTCGTCAAACGAAATGTCGTGCTCAGATCCATTGTATGTCAAATAAAGATAGTTGGTGAAAGCTGGGAATTCTGCTGCAACCGTGTCTATTTGTTTAACAACCGGGATTAGACCAGCCTCGACACGCATGCGCCTAATAGCGAGTTCATTTGAGCTCAAGAACTTCGCTAATTGACGATCGGCAAACCCGAGCTGTTTTGCTTGGCGGATTAAGCCAAGTGGTACATTAGTGGCATTGTATTGACTAGTAAGCATCTTGCCAAAATCGCTCAGGCCTTTGAGTTTACGCAAGAACCATTTGTCGATCTGAGTCAACTTCCAGATATCATCGACAGAGTATCCATTATGCATGGCATTTGCGATGGCAAAAAGACGCTGGTCTGAAGGGGTCTGGAGCTCAGTGTCTATCGACATCAATGCACTTGTCTGATTGAATCCCATGTTGTGATAATCGATAGATCTGATAGCTTTTTGAATAGCTTCTTCAAAGGTTCTTCCAATGCTCATGACCTCGCCCACACTCTTCATAGAGGAACCAAGTTGATTAGAGACACGAGTAAATTTCTTCAAGTCCCAACGAGGAATCTTGACAACGACATAGTCAAGCGATGGCTCAAAGCAAGCGCAAGTTACCTTGGTAACGGAGTTCGAGATCTCATTCAGAGGAATGCCTAGACCGAGCTTAGCGGCAATAAACGCGAGAGGATAGCCAGTCGCTTTAGACGCAAGCGCCGAAGACCGAGATAGTCGAGCGTTCACCTCGATGATACAGTACTCCTTAGAGAAAGGATTAAGGGCATATTGAATATTACATTCACCAACGACGCCTAAATGGCGGATAACGTTAACGGCGGTCGTACGTAGCATGTTGTAATCCTCGTCTGAAAGGGTTTGAGAAGGCGCGACAACAATGGAGTCACCAGTGTGAATACCAAGAGGGTCAAAGTTTTCCATGTTACAAACAGTGATGCAGTTGTCTCTGGCATCACGAACGACTTCGTATTCAATTTCCTTCCAGCCCTTCATACTTCTTTCGATCAAGACCTGGGGGCTGGCGGCAAATGCCTTGGTACAAAGTTCTCGCAGCTGAATCGGGTCCTCGGCGAAGCCGCTTCCCAGACCACCAAGAGCATAGGCAGCCCGAACAATAACAGGAAATCCGATGCTGTCAACAACTCTCATAGCCTCATCAATGTTGGAAGCAGAAGCGGACTTGGCACATTTTTCACCAATGGATTCCATGCTTCGAGCAAACAGCTCGCGATCTTCCGTTGTAATAATGGTATCAATCGGAGTGCCCAAAACCTTGACGCCGAGTGCCTCGAATTCATCTTTAAGTTGAATACCAACTTGAAGTGCTGTCTGACCGCCGAAAGTGACATAAATTGCATCCGGCCGCTCGTGCTTGATGACTTTGCGTACAAAGTCGGCATTGACGGGCAGAAAGTAGACTTTATCCGCAAGACCTTTGGAGGTCTGAATAGTGGCAATATTGGGATTTATCAGGATTGTGTAAATGCCTTCTTGTTTCAAAGCTTTAATAGCTTGACTGCCCGAGTAATCGAATTCTCCTGCTTGGCCGATACTGAGACCACCACTGCCTAAAACGAGCACCTTTTTGACGGAGACACGGGGTGCCTTCTTTTCGTTTTCGGCACGGGAACCGCCAGGGAAGGAAACGGGTTGTTTCAAGGCTTCAGGAGAAGCTAGCGTGGTTGTGATGGTACTGATGAATACATCGAATAGAAATTCGGTGTCACGAGGACCGGGAGTGCTTTCGGGGTGGAACTGGACGCTGAAAAAGGGGCGATTGACATGCCGGATACCCTCATTGCTTCCATCGTTGGCATTTACAAACAGTTCCTCCCAGCCCTCTGGAAGTGTGGCGGCATCAACGGCGTATCCGTGATTCTGAGAAGTAATATGACACTTTCCGGTAACCATGCTAGTGCAAGGAATATTATGGCCGCGGTTACCAAATTTCATTTTAGTCGTGCTTGCACCCACGGCTCTAGCGAGGAGTTGGTGTCCGAGACAGATACCGAAGATAGGTATCTTGCCTTCTTGGACAGTTTTGGAGATGTTCTGCACCGTGGTCGAGATAGTTGCTGGATCACCAGGGCCGTTGGAAATGAAAAGGCCATCATATTCTGTTCCAGCGAGTGTGTGGAAATCGTAATCCCAGGGGACAACTAAAACCTCAACGCCGCGTGAAAGTAAGCAGCGAAGTTGATTGTATTTCATACCGACGTCTAAGCAAAGCACCCGCACTGGGCGACCAGAGGGGTGCTTCAGAGAAACTGATTCCGGAGGTGTGAAGAGACGGGGCTTCTGGATAGACACTGCAAGTGGGTAGGTTAGTATATTTTAAATATATTTTTGCTAAGTTATTGAACATGCATACCTTCCGCGACAAGATTCTTTTTGTTTGGATCATCCCATTCGACCTGCTCAAACTGAGACGGCCACTTGGCTGACGAGATTCCATTGGCTCCGGCCCCATTTGGAACTGTGGACTTTTCAAGCAGTAAGCGGCCTAGCATACTTCCCTTGTCCCGGATCCGTTTGGTCAAAGACCGGGTGTCAACGCCGTAAATAGCGGGAACTCCCTGCTCCTTGAGCCATTGGCCGAGGGAAGATTCAGCCAAGAAGTGAGAGTAGTCTTCGCCAGAGTATGTAGCGACTACAAGAGCTGCAATGTGGATCTGACTCGACTCAAAATGTTTCGGCAGCTCTTTGAGGACTTCGTCCATGGTCTCCCGTGATGGCACTCCGTAGTTGCCGACCAAGGGGAAGGTAATGACTAGGATTTGGCCCCGGTATGAAGGATCGGTGATGGACTCGGGATAGCCTACCATACCAGTCTGGAAGACTAGCTCACCGGCAACGCTGTTCTCAGCGCCAAAGCTGTAGCCTTGGTACAGGGTGCCATCCTCCAGCTCCAAGACAATGTGCTTCTCAGAGTTGGCGACGATTGGGAACGAGGCGGGGGGGATTGGAGTGCCATTGACTGATGGCGGCATGACTGGCAATGGCTTCAAGTCTCGAGCGGAATTATAGGAGACTGCATCTCCGCTGGAAGGGCTGGCGGGGGCAGCGTTGTCGCTCACGCGAGAAGCGTCCTCGAAGGGCGGCGACATTGTTTCGTCTGCAATATAACAGAAAGAGTCCTCTGAGGGACTGGATCAAAGCGGCTCTCTACCGAAGCATTAGCAGGCTCCAAGACGTATTCTCGATGTCTTGACTGCCACTGCTGCACGGAGGAGGGGTAGAGAGAGGAGGAAGAGTGAGCGAAAACTTTCTCTGCGGGAAGGCAAGAGGCAAGAAAAACGGGTCGAGCCCGCTATCGGCAGAATAAATTTTTGTGTAGGCCAAGGTGTACCTCTTATTGGCCAGAACTGGTGGGACCTGGAAGCTGTGCCGCCGGCAGCCAATGGTGACACCGACTGAGGTACCCCACTATCAGCCTTGCCTGACCGCCTGCAGATGCAAGGATATTCGCTGCACGGACTTACAAGTACAAGACATCTGAAAGCCTCGATGAGCGAAGAGGTACCTCTGTCATTGATGAATTATATTGTGTAGGAATTGGCGATATCAGTTGGCTTTTGGTATGATGTGGGGGCACGAGGGGAGAAGGTGTTAGGAAACAAATCATGAAATCAGAAGACACTAAGCATGGTAGACTAACTCAAGCCGACGAATATATCAATCGATATATGTTACATATGCATGGCTTTATCCTGCGCTGTTCTTGGCTCATATCAATACCAGTTGGCATAGTTATGTCATCCTACATTTCAAGCACCCCGGGTCACGTGCCGGTATAGAGGTTCGTGCGCGCCTGCCTGCTACAAGCAAATCATCGCAGCGCTTTTCCGCACTCGTTCCTCTCTTGTGCTCATGTGAATAGCGAGCGTCGAGCGTGCTAGTTGCCGCTGGTCGCCCGACGTGACAGGAACGTTCCTCGTGTTTCTTCTTGGGCGGTCTTGCCGTTAGCTCTCTTGCCATTTTGCTGCGTTTGCTGCTGCTGCTGGTGTTGGTTTGTTAGTGCGGTTTCATGTCGATTTCTGATATATCGTTTACAACGGCGAGCCATTGTTCATAATGCTCGCCTCCCTTTTGCGTCCTCGCAAGGCACGCCAGCAACTCCAACCCCCCGTATCCCCCGGCTTCCCCCCGCAAGAGACTACTCCTTTGCTCCAACGGATCTTGGGCGACAACGCTCAAATCCTCCCACCGGCCGAGGCCGAGCGACACGCTTGGGACAACGAGCACTTCGACCCTGAAAATATTGGCATTGATGATGAGCTTGCCCCCTTCGATGGTGAAGGCGACGACCACAGCGACAGCAATAACGGGCACCCCCTTCTACCCATCTTCTCGTCTCCTCATCTTGGTAGGTCAAGTGCGATGACGTCATGCATCACCACTGTTAACCGCCGTGCTTTTCAGACCTCATCCCAGTGTACACGGTCACCCACGCTATTCGTCTCCTAATCGAGTCACGATGTGAAACAACTCTAACCTGGGACCAGCTACGGTCTCCCCAGATTGCCCAGTTTCTTCTCAAGCCTATTCAGCAGCAAATCCGCGACTCGCAATTCAATCGATCTACGCTCTACGCCTTGATGGCCAATTGCCTCCAGTTTAACAAAGAAACCGAGATCAACCCAGGAAACAGTGGCACCAACCGGACTCGGGCACTAGTTAGTGAGCTTCTGGCCATCAAACTCCTCCGGGAGTACACAACCCGAGAGTTGATTGATTCTCTTTCATACGACTTCTATCCTCTACAAGGATCCACCCATCTTGCTTCAACCACCACTCTACGGGGCCCGGGATGGAACAGCGTCTCCAAGAATAAACAGGCAACTGGCCACGCTCGAATTTCTTGTCTGGAGGTTGCCATCAGAGCGCAGGCCAAACGCTTTATCGCCCATCCTCTCGTCGTTCAGCAGCTGGAGGCCATTTGGGCAGGCACCATTGTCTTCCACTCAGCTGCCGACAATCTGCATCGCACGCAAACTGCAGTCCACACTCATGCTCATGTTAGGTACAGATTCATCGATCCTCTGGAAATCGATCAACATAACAAACCTCAGTCTTCCCTCCCGCCTCCTGAAAATCCCCGACGAGCTGTCACTCTCTATGATCCAAGAGATGCGTCTCTATTCAAACTGTCCCGACTTCGCGTTCCTCGATACCGTCAATTTCTCTCTACCGTCTCTTTCGCCGCTCTGCTTGGCCTCTATCTGGCTGTTCTTTGTGAACGTTCTTTGCATATCACCACCGTTGAGGTGATCTTCTGGTTCTGGAGTGCTGGTTTTATTCTAGACGAAATAGTCGGTTTCAACGAACAAGGATTCAGCTTGTATCTTATGAGTTTTTGGAATCTTTTCGATCTCGGCATCCTGTTGCTACTTTTCGGTTACGCGATCTTCCGGATATACGGAATGGCAATGCCCGATACTCACCAACTTACTGCTGCGAAACAAGCCTACGATCTACTGTCTGCCAGCGCTATCCTTCTCTTCCCACGCCTATTCTCTGTGCTCGACCATTACAAGTATTTCTCACAGCTGCTCATTGCTTTCCGTATCATGGCCGCTGACCTCATGGCTGTGTTTCTGCTAATTGTCGTGGCCTGTAGTGGCTTTCTGGTGGCTTTTTCTTTCTCTTCCGGTTCAGCCCAATCTCCTCCAGAGGTTATATACGCATTGTTTCAGATTTTGATGGGATTTACGCCAACAGCCTGGAGTCTTTGGGAAGAATATAACATTCTCGGTCGCATCATTCTAACGCTCTTTCTCTTTATCTGCCATTTCGTGGTAGTTACGATCTTGATCACCGTCTTAACCAACTCCTTCATGGCTATTGTAAAAAATGCCAACGAAGAACACCAATTTGTCTTTGCCATAAACACGATTTCCATGGTCAAATCAGATGCGCTGTTCTCCTACATCGCCCCCTCCAACATAATCAGCTGGCTGGTTTCGCCTTTACGGTACTGCATTCCATTTCGGGACTTTGTCAAACTTAACCGCACTCTCATAAAGTTGACACATTTTCCCATATTGTGGTCGATTTGCTTCTATGAAAAGGTCATACTTAGTCCTAGAATCTTTGACCCAACCGATCTGGTGGAAGCCGGTTCCCGCGCCATTGGTCGCTCCACAGATGTCTTGCGTGCTAGAAATAGACGTCTTAGTCGATTCGATTCCTTCCATCGTCTTACTCGCGAACCATCCATCGCCACTTATCAGCAGGATCGAGTGCTAGAGGAACTTTTCCAGAGGCCATTTCAACAGCAATCTCTACACGGTATAAGTGAAAGCCCTGATGGACGTCGGAAATCAACAATGGTGAAACATTGGATGCAAAACATGGACTCGGAAGATCTTACACCGAGGAGGTTGGCTCCGCTTCGTCGGGTAAACTCAACGGTGCGGCGTAACTATACCGAAACGACACGGTCCGTTGCATCGGATCCTGAAGAATTTGTCAGCCATAGTAATCTCCGCCCTGTTCCCGAGCACTCTGTTCTCTATGAATCAGCAAAACATATGAAAAGACATGTTTCACACACTACCGATGTCGAGGGAGATGACGAAAAGTCTAGTGGCGAGAACAATGACGATGAGTCTGAAATGGGTCAACCATCTATGCTAGGCTCTAAAAGGGGGACCAAACAGTCCGATAATACGCCTCGAGCGAGTGGCAAGAGCAGCGAGAAGAGCACACCTAAATTCTTCAGCTCCCGTCCATCCACTGCTATGTATAATTCTCGAAAAAACAGCCCCACCAGGCACCGTCCTACCTCACGCCATCACGAGCGCAATGTCTCTGGTGTCACCGTCCTGTACAAGACTCCCGGAGATGCCGATGACAGTTCTGATGGTTCTCTACCAGGTCCGTCATCATCCCCCTTGAAGCGAATAGAGACCCGAAGGCCCATCCCTCCTACTGCTCGACAGGGATTCATGTCGGTCCCTAACATTCATCACATTGGGTCTGACATGGGCGAAACTGGCGTGCTTCCCTCAAGTTTGGCTACTCAGCTCGCAGCCGACAATGATATCCTCGGAAGGCTTGTTTTGGCCCGTATGAATAACATCGAGGAGGGCTTCCGCGAAGTATTGAAGGAAGTGAAAGATTTACGCGGGAAACATGCTCGTGAGCCTCGCGAACCGTAATTGACCGTTCCCAACGAGATCAATGAAGAAATCTACGAATAAGAATATGAGGGCTACCTACATCGAAGACGCCAACGCGAGAATGGTTTTCTTTTCTCTGGAAAGATATATATTAATTGAAAATGATTGGAGAAAACGGTTTTAAAAAAACAAAACTTACGTGCGAGAAAAGAGAAGACTTCGAAACCTCGTACTTTTACTGTGGAAGTTCGGCAGTCGCATGAGCGACACAATTATTTCTTTGTAGAAGATACCCTTGTACAATTATATACGCATACTAGCAACGAATATTACATGTAATCATCTGAATGAATACCCTTGCTCGCGGTTTTCCATTCCAAATACAATATCAATATTGACTATTGTAGTACTGCATATTTAACGTTCACGCCCGTTCCAGTGCTCAACCCAAAAATAGTTCTGGAAATCCTCGTTATTTTGCACGTCAACCTAGAGTTGCCAGCTCATTATTCGTTAACCTTCCAGATGTTTCCAGCCAATGCTGATACTGAAACACGTCAGGGGTCATTACACCATCTTCCACGCTTCATGTTTCTATCGATGTGAATGATCGATTGGTGACGAATCCTCGGCGATTTGGCGCGGCGGCTATGCACACCCAAACATATCTTGGGGCCTGGCGGGTACACCTTACACGCCAGTTGACGATAGCAGCTGTAAACTGTATATATATTCATTAGAGCTTTCCTTTTGCTCTCGTCAGTAAGGACTAACTTAAAAATATGTGATTGCAATCATGAAAGATACTTCCAAACTATCTCAGATCGCTCGGGATGTCGGTGTGCTCGAATCAAAAAGACTTCGTCCACTGCAGCCTCGAGAACCAAAGCCCCAATGGGCCACGGCTGCTGACGTCGCCGCTGCCAGAGGAATCCTCGTTCAGCAGCGGACTCAATGCGACTCATGGAAAGATCCCTCAAAGCAAAAACGGCGATTCCTTCGTTCCAAAGAGAAGAATGAGTCCTTGGCTGATCCTAAAAAATGGAAATTCTCTAGAGTTGAACGCTCTATCGCACTTGACAGGCAGATTAAGGACCTAGGTCCTGTTGGCGTTGCACAGGCTATTCTCGATTTCGACATAATAGACGAACCACTAGATGTTAATTTGATGTACTCAGCGAGTTTGAAAGAAAAGAATGATTTCGGTGAAGAAAAATGTCATGAAAATGATTGGTTAGAATATGTGACAGGAAAAGATTTACTGGATTATGTGACTTTCCTTGTCAGCTACCCAACACGACAATCAGCCAAAGACAAGGCTCTGTTGATAGCTCTAAATCGCCGGTGTATGCCAGTGGTTAGAGAATTATTACAATATCACTCCAACCCAAACGGTCTCCAGGACTCATATTTTACCTCTGCAGTTATTGAAGGCGATTTTGAGCTCGTTGGACTATTTTTGTCTGCACCAAATCCGCTGGAAGACACTGTAATAAATGGAGGATTAGTGAAATCCGTTGAGCAACGCCACTCGCATCTTGTATCTCTACTTGTTGCACATGGGGCCGATGCAGGTTACGAAAATGGTAAGGCTATCGAGATTGCCGTTCGAAACAGGGATTTGCAGGACCTCTCTTTGATGTGTTTGAAATCTCAAAAACCGCTGGCAACAACAGTCTTCGAAAATGCGATAGTCGCAGCTTGCACTATTCCCGATGAGACCCTGAGAAACTCGATCATAAACATACTCTTATGTGCCGGAGCGGACCCCAGCCATACTGCATTGGAAGACTTGCTATTGAACGCTGTCAAAGTAGGGAGCATACCTACAGTATCTCTCCTTATCGACCATGGAACATCACCTAACAGAAATGAAGCAGAATGTTTACAGTTGGCTGTGCAGAACCTTCGGCTCGATCTCCTGGAGATAATCCTTCGAAATGATGTCTCAGCTAATGGTACTTCCAAAGCGCTAGAACGGATTCCCGAAGAAGTACCAGAAAGCCAATTTCGCAAATTATTAGCGCCTCTGCTCAATAAAGGGGTTACTGAGGAAGCTCTTGGTGTTTGCTTAGCGCGTGTTGTTAGTAAACGTTTCAACTGTCTCGCAGACACGCTTGTAAAACGGGGAGCGTCCCTAGACTACGACGATGCAACCTGCGTTCGATTTGCTTTACGTGAGCATAATCTAACACTCCTCGAAACACTCCTCGCGGCTCCTTGTGCGGCCTATAACCTGGCAAAGGCCATTCCGGATGCTATGGCAATAGGGTCTAATTCTGTAAGGCGTAATGCTATGCATTTGCTGTTGAGAAAGGGTGTCTCAGGACGAGAGTTGCACCGAGCCCTTCGTACAGTGATTAGGGAGGAAGACCATTATCGCGTCGACTACGAACTAGCTGAACTCTTGATTCGACATAAAGCATCTGTCGACTTCATTGGATCTAACGGGAATTGCCTACAAATCGCCACGGAGAGAATCGATTTGAGAGCTATTAAATTGCTATGCCGGGCAAACCCATCGCCGGAGGTTGTCTCTTCAGCTCTACCTTTTATCTTCAAATCATTCAACGCCAACGACTACTCTAAAATGTGTGATATAGTATCTGTGTTGTTACTCCATGGCGCGCGAGGAACGCCCTTGGCTCGAGCCCTCATTGATGCTGTTCAGCAAGATGAACACGGCCGTATTGTCACCTTGCTTTTGGAAAATGGCGCCGATCCGAATTATAAGGACGGAAAGGCAATTGAGCACGCATTGTGCGCCACAGATACCAAAATATTGAGGCTAATTTGCGAAAATGGGAGGCTCGTACCAAGCTCTCTGGAAAGACTGGTTCCCCAGGTGCTAGAAACTCGATGTTTTAGTATCGATAAGGCCGAACCGCTCATCCGTTGCTGTGCAGAGTATAGAAGCATTCTCGATGAAACACTTCTTCTAGAAGTTGAATCCAAAGGTTGTCGTCGAGATTTACTTGACCTTTTACTCGAACTCAATGTAAATGTTGATTACAAGGACGCTGCTGCCGTCCACTGTGCTGTTCGAAAAGGCGATATTGGAACAACGCGAATGCTTCTGTCCAAAGGCCCTGGGCGCGGCCACCTTTCAAGTCTTCTGAAAACAGCCTCAAAAATCCAAGGTAGGAAAAATGAAAAACTGGAGATGATGCGAATTCTCCTTTCACATGGCGGCCCTGGATTTGGACAAGATGATATTCTCCTTCAGGAAATTGAACTATTGACTGGAGAGGATCTCTCTTCTATCAAACTGTTGATTGAATACGGCGCATCAATAGACCATAAATCTGGTGCCTCAATTCGGGCTGCAATTGATCGCAATCAAATTCACCTTTTTGGTCTATTGATGCTCCAAAGGCCCAACAAGATATCCCTAGATAATGCTTTTGAAGCGTGCAGGCGGAATGTGGCCTTTACAGCTCAGGAGAGATTATATATCTTTGATTCCTTGTTCAATACTGGCCTAGATTGTAGTAGAAATGCTAGTCAAATCAGCCTCGCCTTGATCGAAGCCGTTGAGCGCGATCCCTCTGATACGACAATTCCCGATTTACTATTGAGGAACGGTGCCTCCACAGATTATGACCAAGGTCGCGCGCTTCAATCAGCGGTATTGGCAGCATCACTACCACTGGTCGAGATTATTCTTTCCCAAGGTAGACTTGCCGACAAGGCTGTGGATATAGCATTCGAAAAAATGATTAATTCTCGTTCAATAAGCCTTCCTGAGGGGCTAAGAATAGCTCAATTGCTTCTGGGCCATGGTGTGCGAAAGTCTCTTATTGAAAATGCTATGAGTAAAGCGTTGTCACCAACTGAATATATTTCCAAAAAAGAAGTCGGTTTATTCCTGTCTCATGGAGCCGAAGTCAATGCCTCTAATGGGGCATACTTTGTCACCGCAGCTATTAGAGAAGACATGGAATTGTTTCGCTTACTTCTCGTCAGCGGCAAGCCCGATACATCTATCATTGTCCCCGCTATTATCCAGTCAGTTCTTCCAGAGAAATCCCTCATTCACTATCTACGGGTCTTATTAGACAACGTATCACATGCCACCATAATGGAGTCCACCCTTTTTATGGCAATAGAACGCTTTCCCCGTGGAGAAGAGCTTGTGCGGTTTCTATTGGAGCACGGATCTACCCTAGGATCTGGTATTAAAACGACCATAAGTACTGCATTAGGTCCTGAATGTGTTAATCTTGTGGTGTGGGCTCTGTTACGCGAAAATCCTAAGGTGAGCGATGGGGTAATCGTAACGATATTGCAAACTGGCAGAGAAGGTTAGTAATTCAAGGCTTGACTGTTTTATCTACGCTGATATAATATGTCAGACTCTTCGTTCGTAGCTCCAAAGACACGAATGTCACCAATAATTCTCGCAGCCAAGAATCAGCGTCATGCAGTTATACGGGAGTTGGTCAGACAAAAGGCTGATTTGTCTTGTCGTGATTATCAGAATCAATCCGCGCTATTCTATGCAAGTCGCAATGGCGATTTAGAGACTGTGAGGATTCTAATTCAAGCCGGTGCGCTTCCCGACGATGGAAGTCTCCATGAATCTGCTCGAGAGACACATTCGGCAATTGTCTCCATACTTCTTTCTGTTGGCCATGATGCCGGATTCCCGTCACTTTTGCACGCTGGTGAAGAACTTGGGCGCACACCTTTGGAGGAACTATGTCTAAATACGAAATGCCAAGACGATGCTGCGTGGAACACAAGGCTTCGCGAGACAATTGGTATGCTGCTTCACTCTCAGGGAAAGGAGATCAAAAAGGATGGAAATAAGAAGTCCGTCCTTCACCTAGCACTTGACAATGCACATCCATTTGAGATAACTGAGGCTCTATTAGAGTTTCCTCAGATCTGGAAGTTCATCAATGAACCAATCCACCAATTTGAGGACTCGGAAGGTTTCATCTACTCTCCAACAAAATACGTTGAGCATTTCTACCATGGGCCCAAACCAGTCGCTAAAGAACTTACCCGACTGCTCCGGGGAAAACGGTGTCAAGACTGCTACTATTCTTCTAGAGATAAAGACCAGCCATCGGATGCGGTTGGGATTCCCAAGGAGATCGCTGCCGAGATAGATAAGAGAAAGCGCAGAGATCGAGAGCAGAGACAGGAAATGATACGATTAGATGAACTTGCGGCACATCAACGAGAAATTCGAATGCAAAGTCATCAGCTTGATATGCGTATGTCTGAAGAGCGACACGACCAGGGAATGAAACAGATTCAGGACCGCGAGTTATTCGAACAGCAGTCGATGCAAAAGAAGCACAAATTAACTATCTTACACGAGGAAGACCTAAATCAGCAACGTCGCAACCAACTAGAAGAAAACAGCAAACTCAAAATCCGGCTTCTGGCTGATGAGTCAATCCACCAACAGTCACTTCTTGAGGCTGAGCGAAACGGGGAGCTTAAGTACAAGAACAGATTGCTCATACAGGATCGAGAAGCGGAGGAGGCAAAATTTAACATTCAGAAGGCATTCTTGTTGGAGCGCGATCAAGTAGACGAGAAGCAACATGATCGGCAAATGCAATGGATTGACCGTCAGGATCAGAGTGTCAAGACCAGAGCGGTCGAAGTCAAGAGCATAGCTGAAGCTGCTCGGTACGCCAACATGCCCCCGAACCTTTTACAATTGGAGGGGCCAGATTAGGCTATGGCATTAAATTTGATTGGATGTCTTATCCTTTTTCCTCTTCTTTCTGTTTCTCTTTTATTTATTTATTTTTTCCCCCCAGATCTACAGAATCTCTGTAAGCGTAGATAAAAATATTATAAACAGCTAGCCCAGTGCACATTTCTCTAATAAGTCGATATAATTGCTCTATCGGTCTTTACGAACCTCCAATTTTAGTCTCGGGTTCGACTTGATTGTTCCCTGGTGGGTTTCGGCGTCCGGGGAGGCATTCCCACCGCGCATTGTATACTGCTCCTGGGAAGTAGTAATCTCGTAGTCCAGCTGAAGGCATCGGGAAAGCAGGGCCGTTCCTCCAATGATAGCCACGATGCTTCTTATTATAGCCTGCTGCGAGTCCTATCGGTACCTCAATTTTATCACTACAGTCATTTTGCATGCCAAGGGGCTGCAAATGTTGTCAGTGCAACCAAGACTTACGATACCGTTGATCTCGAGCGACACAGACAATATCTCCATCGGGTACGATGGTCATACTCTGCTATCAATTGGTCTTGAAATTTTCAATGTTGAAAGTGAACATTGAGCATCAATTGATGGAATGGGACGATTATCTTTTGCATGTAATATATCTATGTAGCATAAGAGAGATCCGGGTGGCCAGTTTCCGGATTAGCGCATGTGGCCCGCCGCTCGATATCCCCACCCATTCCTCACCCCTTCGTCACCGTCCGCACTGTCGCCTGGGCCTAACCTACATGAGACTAAGTAGAAATTAGGACAGGCTAAGCTACTTAAAGGCAAGCGGCGCTTAAAGTAGCCAATACCATATTAAGAAGATCAATAAAATAATTCTATCAAAGTATTATAGCATTTTAAGATATCTCTTTATTTTAGTTGTATTACTCTATCATTTAAATCCTTTAGTAATCTTAATATATCGTTATTAGTTATCTTTAAGAAATCTCTATGTGGTTTAACATATCGTATCGCTCCTCGACATAGCCAGTGACAACTAGAGTGGGGTCTAGGTGCGTGACATCTAGCCAACTTGGATATAATTGTCTGAGATGTTGGATTTACCCATTCTTATGAGATATAATTGTGATTATAATAGGGTTTATGCGATAAAATAGCAGGATGAGACAGAATAGTCAATATTAGGATCGATCACGATAGTTGTGGCTTGGTATGTTGCCTCTGGAAGGCATGAGATCATCAGGTTCCTGTGTGATTGATACCGTGCACGGCTCGAGGTGATGCCGGCAAGACCGCACTACTGTCGTGGCAGGACGTACTGATGCCCCTTGGGGGGACGCTATCCTGGCCCTAACCCAACCGCCTATTAGCCCGAAACTGTGAGACAGTTACTGGAAAACAGGCAAATGTTGGGATTTATTGGTTGAACGTAGGGCTTAATTAGATATAGATTAATTGCTAACCTGTGGTATATATAGCTATAGATGCGGATTATATAATGTTTTAGCTAGTTAATATCTTAGTAGTGGCGTTATAAGATCCTTTGAAGATATTTTAGAGGTGTTGAAAGATTATAGATCTCTTATAATATATAGGGCCTTATATTATCTTTTTTTTTAATAGAATTAGTATTTTTAAGCTGATTCTAGAGTATATAGTAGATTAGAGATAATTTGATAGATGATGGCTTAGTGTTGGTATAGCTATATTATATATCAATTATTGTATATATTATTTAATAGATAGATAAATAGGTTTATTGCTATATGTTATATTTATATTATTATTATTATAAATATTTATCTATTTATTATATTTTTAGAAATTTTTTTCCTTTTATAATACTATTTTGTTTAATGCACCACCTCTTTATATGATTTTTCTGTTTTCTCTAGTTTTATGTTGTCTTTATGTGAGTAAGTGAAACTATATATATATATATGTATATATTTATAGATTTATCTTTTTACATATCTATACATATATCTATTAAGAAATCTAATATTAATGTAGAATAGTATTTTATTATTTATATAAAGACTTATATATCTATATATTCACCTATATATTATTGTGAGGCCTGGCAGCAGCAAGAGCGCTGCAGGCTCACAGAGGCTTATAAGCGTGCCAACCCTGGGATTGGGCAATGGCCCAATTACCTCAGTATTACTTTTTGGCATTTAGAGGTTGGCAGTGCCAAGGAGCCTTACAGTGTAATTGGGCCATTAGGGACGTTAGAGGCCCCTGATTCGATTCCCGCAGGTGTGGAACTGCGCGACAGGGTTGTCAAAGCCTAATCTTGCTCGGCAAGTCTGGCACTCCTGCCCCCTATAAAAGACGGTTCCAAAGAGTCTTTTAAGTATAAGCTTATAAGGCCTTTAGTCCCCAGGAAGCTCCGAAGCGTGGTTCACTTCGTGGAAGCAGTCCCTAGAAAAGCGTGCAAAGCAGCGCCTCTAGAGAGAGGCGCCCCTCAAGAGAAGGGCCTTTTAGGGAGGGTAGAGTGTGAGGCCTGGCAGCAGCAAGAGCGCTGCAGGCTCACAGAGGCTTATAAGCGTGCCAACCCTGGGATTGGGCAATGGCCCAATTACCTCAGTATTACTTTTTGGCATTTAGAGGTTGGCAGTGCCAAGGAGCCTTACAATTATCTCCTCTTACCTATTTTTTCTTATTCTCTTTGGAGGATAAGATTATTTTTTTATTTATAAAATAAAATAAAAAAATAACTAATATTATTTATAATACTTTTATAAATTAAGATTAGTTAATAGAAGAATAAGATTTTTTATATCTATCTACTATTTATATTTACTTAGCCTTCTTTATATATTCCTTATCTGCCCCTATGTCTTATATCTTTTTATTTATATCTATATCTTATATTCCCTCATCTATATGTCATTTATCTATCTACTACACTTACTTTACTCTTTATTTAAAGTCTATTATGTCTTTGTAATCTTGTAAATATAAGGATCTTTTACTTTATTAATAATATCTTTAAGCTTTTAATAATAAGCTTAATCTTATCTATAACGATATGGTTATTGGCCTTTATACATATTATAAGCGCTTAAAAAAATCTATAATTAATTATAAGATAATAAGTATTCTTCTCTATATATATTATTATCTGCTTAATCTATTTAAATATTTAATTTTATATATTAAATATCTTCTTTTTATGTGTCTAAATGTTTTATTTTATATATTTAAATATTTATTAATAGATTATAAATATTAATTAAACAAAAGTTTCTTACTTATAAGATAATTAAAAAGATATATTTTTAATCTAAAAATTAGAAAAAAGCTATTGTGAGTTTTAACATGATTATATACTGTTAATAGGTTTCTTAATCAGTCAACTATCTTAGAAAGTTGGTTAATATAACTTCTATATAATAGATTAAGCTTATGCTTATATTAAGTGCTTTTAATTAAAGAAGTAAATACCTGTTAGCTTACTATGGTGTTCTAAAGCCTTTATTTAATATAAACCAAACAGTTAGACTGGACATCTTTATAGATCTTTATAATTTATATAGCTTATCTGCTTTTAATTATGGAAATTTGATGGGATTAGTATTTATATAGAATAATTATTTTATATATCTAATTCATTATATGTCTAAGATATAGCGCGATCTAGATAATTATATTTAGATTTTTTATAAATAATTTTTTTTGTTTAGCCTTTAAATATTAAGATTTATTAGATTTTTAAATATTATAATATTTTTAATATATTTTTTAAAGTTTTTTTTATAAATATATTTAAATTCTTTTTTAAAGATTTAGATTTTTAATTTAGCTTTTTATATTATAAATATAGTTTATAGATCTAATTTTAAGAATTATTCTTTTTTTAATCTTTTCTTCTACATCTAATATATAGCTTTCTTATAATAAATCTTTTGACTTTATACTTAAAATAAATATCTAGAGCTTTAACATCTTATAGAGCCTCTATCAGCTTCTAGATTACTTCTTTAATAGACTAGCCTTTCCATTAGACTAAATACTGAATCTACTATTTATAAATTTATTCTTATACAATATTTTATACTATATATTCAAATACATTATTAACTAGAATCAATTCCATCAGTATAAAGCTTCTTACAGCAGTATAATATAATTTTAATAGAAATATATAGAATATTGAATATAAATCTCTATATTTTAGAATTAAATCTAAATAGTAGATATTTATTTTCTATATTTCTAATATTTAGAAAGAGTCTATCTAATAATCATCTAGCTTCTTTAAATATTAAAATAATATTATATTCTTTATTTAAAATATAATCTAATTTTTTACTTTATAAATCTTTTTTATTCTTTAATAATTATAGAATTTTACCTAAGATCTTTTTATAACTTCTAATCTTATTTAAAGCTATACTTATACTGTTTAAAGTTTTTTTATTCTTTATTTTATATCAAGATTCTTATTTAGAGATTCTTTTATTACATCTATATAAAGATTCTTTTAAAATTCTATTAGTACCTCTATTAAAGTTTTTTTTATAATATTATAATAGCTATTATTATATATATACTACATTATAAAGATCTATTAAAACTAATCTATTTATTTATAATTAATATAATAATATAGATAATATTTTATAAATTAATTCTATTATTTAGTTTAACCATCTAACTAAGGATAAGCTATAATAAATAATTAATAAATAATTCTAAGATAGAAATATATACTTTATTAGAATCTATTAATAAAAAGTTTATCATAGTCTAATACTATATATTTTAATAATATAATCCATTGAATTAGATGTTTATATAATAGCTTTATTAATCCTTTAACTATTAAAATCTTTTAAATAGAAAGATAGATATAATATTTTAAAAAAAGATCTATTATAATTAAAATAGTATTAACTATCTCTCCTTATCACTCTACTAAGAGTAGTTTAATAATAAAGTTTATAATTATAATCTCAAATAATTTATTAGAAATTAATAGAAGCTTTAATAAACCATATTCCTTATATTAATATATTTTTATTTTCTAATATACTATACAGATTTAGATATAATATTCTATATCAGCTTTTATTATTAATTAATAATACTTTTAATATACTATTATCAGAATTTATTTTTTTTAAAATATTCTTTCTAAATATTATTATAATTATTTTTTATAATTTTTGACTATAAGGCTTTATCTAATGATATATAGACTATATCTTTATACTGAAGCAGATCATTATTTTCAATATTCTAGTTTAAGTCTTTGATTTTATAAATATCTTTTTAAAGATTTTTTATTTTTTTTTATATAAAGATGTTTTTTTGTTGATAGATCTAAAAAAAGATCTTTATATCTAGCTTTATATCTATATAGATTATCTTAGTCTTTATAGCTTTAGTAGTTAGAGACTATAATATCAAAAGCTTTAGATTCTTTATAATATCAGTGACAGTACTCTTATTTATAGAGATATTTTCTATTTTAGATCTATAAAAATCATTTTTATTAGTAGCAAAAAAATTCTTTTATTCTTCTTTTTTATATATTAATTTATTTGTAGATTCTTTATATTTAAGAAAAGAATTTATATTATTTTATTTAGTTATAAATATCTCTCTTTAGAATTTCTTTTTAAAATAGAGAGAAAAGATTTTTCCTTTTCTATATCTTTTATATAATTAGACCAACAGTTAGATATATTTATAGAATTTTTTAATTTTAGATAGTATTCTATATTGAAATTATATACTAATAGATATTCTGCTTATTAGATTTAACATTTTAATAATACTTTTATAGTAGTGAAGTATTATAGATTATTATAGTCTATTAGAATTTTTATTATATATTAGCTATTTTTCAAATATTATTATTAGTGTTTAAAAGTATTAATTATAATTATTAATTTAGTATTATAAGTTTTATATTTAACTTTTGATCTTTATAACTTTTAAGATTAATAAATAATAAGATACTATATATCATTTTTAAATAATTGAATAATTACTATATTTATAATGCCTTTAAAGATGTCTATTTCCAATTATATAGACTAGATAGAGTTAAAATATTATAATAAAGACTTTTGATAGAATAAATCTTTAAGTTTTTTAAAGAATTTTAAAGCTTTAAAAGTGAGTAGTTTAAAGGTTTTTTTTTATTTTTAATATTTTGATACTCTATCTATTATTTTCTTTATAAATTTAATTAAGGCCTTTATAATTTTAAAGAACTTCAATATAAAGTTATAATAGAAATTTATAAATTTTAAAAAAGATTAGATTTTTTTATTATTTATAGTTCTAGTTATTTTTAAATAATTTAGATTCTGTTCTTCTTTATTTTGATATTTTTTAAGGATACTATAAATTCTAAATATTTTATAATATTAATGTTAAAGCTATATTTACTTAATTTATAATATAATTAATATATTTAAAGTCTTTTTAAAATCTTTTGAATCTAGATTTTATGATTTTTTAGATTTTTTAAATATATAACTATATTATTGAGATAGATTATTATATAGATATTAAATAAGTTTGATATAGTCTTATTAATATAAGTTTAGAAGATAGTAGAGACATTGATTAATTTAAATAATATTATATTATATTTATAATAGCTATATCTAGTTTAGAATATTATCTTTTACTTATCTTTATATTTTATTTTTATATAGTAATATATATTCTTAAGATTAAATTTAGTAAATATTTAGTTTTTAATAGTCAATCTAAGGTCTTTAATATTAAGAAAAATGGATATTAATTTTTTATTATTATAGCATTAAGGCTCTGATAGTCTATATATAGATAGAGACTATCATTTTTCTTTAGAATGAATAGAATAAAGATTTTTATTAAACTTTTTAATAGTTTTATTTATTTTTTTTTAGAATTATCTTTATATATACTTTTAGTATTTTTTATTTAAACTTAATAAATCTGTATATTAATTTATAGAAAGGAATTATATTTAGTTTAAGTTTAATAGTATAGTTATATATTATATATTTAGATAATATATTTATGGCTTTTTTAAGAATATATTCTTATACTTTTAAAGATATTCTAGGATCTTTTGGTTTAATTTTATTATTGATTTTTAATCTAAAGGTTTATTAAGTAATATTTTTATATAATCTTTATTATTAATTCTGATTATATATAGCTGTAGATCTTTAATTTTAAGAATATTAAATAATATCTAGTAAACTAGATATCTAATTAGAAGCTCTTTCTATATTATAGCTATAATAAGGATCTCTATTTTTTTAAACTGATATAGATTTTATATTTTTAGGTTTAATTTTTCTAATCTATATTTAGATTGATAATCTAAAGCTATAATATATCTAAGATAATGTTATATCTATCTATATTTATTATATTTAATGAATATTTAATAGTTTTAGATAGTTTTTTAGTATTTATAGCCTTAATATTTATATTATATTAGTTATAAAATTAGATTTAATATTTATTAATAGTTTTAATCCTTTAAAATATCTTATTTAAATATATTTTAAATTTTTTATAAAAATTTAATCTATAAAATTGTTTTAAGTATTATTATTAATAAATATTTAAAGTGAAAAAGCCTCTAATATACTAAAAAGTTTTATTATTATAATTAATAATTATTTCTATTATAGATTTTTCTTTAATATAATATTAGATTTAATCTTTAGTATAGCTATTATATTTAATAGCTAGAGCTTTAGTTTTTTAATTTATTTATATCTCTTTGACTTAATTTAATCTTTAATTTAAGATAATTGCTAGTAAAGTGTTTAGATTAATTATAATTAAAATAATTTTAATTGTTTATATAATTTCTATTTTAGTTTTAGCTTATATTAAATCTATAGAATCTTTCTCTTAGAGATTCTAGATTCATTTAGAACCTTTATTTTCTATATTTTAATTACTTTTTTAAGCTATTATCTTTTTTAAATCTTCTTATAAAGCCTTTAAGCTTTTATTATTTATCAGTCTTAATCTTTTGATATTTAAGTATAGTATTTTTTATTTTTTATAGAAATGCTATTATTTTTTTATAGTATTTTAGCTTTTTTAAATATTTTTAGATTTTTATTTATATATTTTAAAGAATTTTGATATTTAATTATTTTATCTGCTGCTTTTTTATATATTAAAGGTTCATCTATTTTTTTAGTATTCAAAAGAATTAAGTAAACTCATATATAGATTATTCTTTTTATTACTTTATGTTAGTATATTGGTGTAGAGTATCAATTCAGAGGAATTTAAGATTATTAAAAATTTAATAAAGATAGTCTTTAAAGTTATTTTAATTTATATTAATTATATTTTTATATTTTTTCTAGAATAAAGAATACTATAAAAATTAGGATTAATCTAAGTTATTTAATATTTTATTAATTTTATATTTTGGATATATATTATATTACTCTAAATATCTTCTAAACTAAGATTTGGTTCTTCCAATAAATATTTTATATTCATTATAGCTTTTTTTATTATAGAGATAATCTAGTTTAAATTTTGAGAAATATTTCTTCTTTAATGTTTTGGTTCAGGGATATTTTTCTTTTATATCTATATCTTTAAAGATAGGGTCTTAGATTTAATTTTAATTTTATAATATATTTTATTTCAGTTCCGCTATTTAGATTTGCTGTCTTAGGCATTTATTAACTATTTTTAACTCAGAAAGAGTTATAGAGTTTAATTACTTCTTAATAAGTTGGATATAGATCTTATTTATGGTTGTTAATTTGGAACTATATCTTTGATGTTTTTTTATAATATTTCTATAAGTTTATCAGTATTTTTAGATTTACGTTAAAACATTGTTTTTTTTGATTTATTTAGGAGTTATTTAGGAACAGTGATTACCAGCATGCTTTTAATGATGATTATTTCTAAATGATCACTAATCTTCTATCCTGAGGTTTGGAGCAATCAGAATATAAGACAGTTACTGGAAAGCAGACAAATGTTGGGATTTATTAATTGAATGTAGGGCTCAGTTAGATACAGACTGATTATTGATCTGTAGTATATGTGGTCACAGGTGTGGATTATATAGTGTCTCAGCTAGCTAGTGCTTTGGCAGCGGCGCTGTGAGGTTCTCTGAAGGTGTCTCAGAGGCGCCGAAGGGTTATAGACCTCTTATAACATGTAGGGCCTCACAGAAACCCCCCCCAATAGAACCTATAATTTTGCCTCATAAGTAATTATAAAATTATGAGGGACGTATAAATAAATAGTGGTAAAATAATCTGGTGTATTTTAGTATGAATGCTTAATAAATACTAAATAGGTAATATAATTTCTACAAATAGGTGATGTGGCTTCTACCTTAGATTTTTATTAGAAGAAAAAAAATCAATCCTTAATATCTAATTAAACACTGTTGCTGTCACCCATATACATCTTTTGGTTAGGCACTTTGAAAATTGTCTAATGTTTGAATTCGATGGCCATATCTATCTTCCTGTCAGCTATTCACACTCGGTTGACTGGAGTCTCCGGCTTGCTATTTTCCAGGAAAGCCTCGAGATTGTTCCAATTCCCTGCTTCAAAATTGGCCCAGCTCGTGTCCGAGCACACCGCAATATGTGGTAACAAAGTGACCATCCAGTTCTCCCTTAGCTTGTCATGGACTTTTGGCTCATTCTCATGAACGTCAAGCCCGATCCCAATGATCTGTCCTGCTTCTAGGGCAGATACCAGGGCCTCTTCATCGATGATCTTACCACGAGCGATATTCACTACTCGGAGGCCCGACTTCTTCGCAACTCGAAACTCACGTTGCGACAGTAGATGATGCGTGCTTGGAGTATAAGGCGCAGCGACCACCACGCAATCAATCACGGCGAGCATCTCGAGCAGATCAAGGTAGTAATGGGCGCCTCCCTTAAGCTTCGCCTCTGCATCGGGCTTTCTCCGTGGACCCTGGTATGCTATCTTCATGCCCAGCGCAGCCTCGCACTTTTGCGCAATCGCGATTCCAATGTCGCCCATACCAATAACACCCAACACCATACCAGCCGGATCAACAGCTTTGGTTCCAAGCTCTCGACTCTTCTGCCAATCAAACCTGGCACACCACTGCGCATAGCTCAGATACCGGAATGTCTCCAGCACGAGAGACAGCCCCGTGTTCGCGACACTCTCTGTGCATGCGTTGGGTGTATTGCAGTACCAGATTCCCCGCGCAGTCAATGCTTCGATGTCGGCTGCATCATATCCGTGTCCACTACAACAGATAAGTTTCAAGCTTGGAGGATAGTGCGGGATAGTTTTTTTGGTGAAAACGAGGTGTGATGCATACGGCCCGGCTTTAAGCCAACCTGTTCGGATGATAGCGGTGATATTACAGTATACGCCACCTGGTTGCAGTCGACTGATGAAATCGTCGACAGATGTACAGTCATAGACCAGAAAGTTGACTTTTTCTGCTAGGGCTTGCCGTCGGGGATGGTCGATGTGTTGGACGCTGGACTCGATTAGGAGGACGAAGGGCTTTTCGGCCATTATGGCAGTTTCTAGCAACCGGAAAGCGCGTGGATGAATTTCAATTCAGTTTTACGTATTGAGCACATCTCCGAAATTATGGAGTGACCCATCACCTATTGAATTAGTTCTTGACAAGAACGACCCCCGTAGAGATATCGACGCTATCTGTCGGTATCGCAGTCCCTGGAGGGCGGTGTCAAAATCGGATCTAGGCCCACTTACCGGTAGGCAATCTATTGCAACCGGCTGTGTGACCGACTAACCGAGTGGAGAGAAGTCCAAAGTGAATTGGTAATGATGGAGGCAGATACAGTCCGTCAAGCTAGAATTACAGAAGACGTGCTGCTGCCGGCCGGGCAGATCAAGCGGAGTACTCTCCGGCCGTCTCTTCCTTGCCTTGCTTCATGGAAGTTGTACTACTATAAACAACTCATAATCCCCACGCTCCGTGAATCATATACAAACCACATTCCTTTGCTTTATCCAAAGCCAGATAACACTACAATATGGCACAGACTGGCATTCGAATCGCGATCGACCGCGGTGGCACATTCACAGACGCATGGGCCCAAATCCCTGGCCATCCTACCGATATCATCTTCAAAGTTCTTTCCGTATCACCGGGCGAATACGATGATGCGCCTACAGAATGTATCCGACAAATCCTAGAGATCGCCAGTGGCTCCGTCATTCCCCAAGGTACACTTTTGGATCTCGAGCCTGTGGAGTCCATTCGGATGGGTACTACAGTCGCCACGAACGCATTGCTCGAGCGCAAAGGCGAAAGGGTTGCCTTGCTAATTACCAAGGGATTCCGGGATCTTCTCAAGATTGGAAACCAGGCTCGACCCAATATCTTCGATCTCTCAGTACAGCGGTTGACTCAATTATATGAGGCCGTGGTCGAGATCGACGAGAGAGTTACGATTGAAGGGTTTTCAGAGGATTCAGAGCCTAGGACGATTGACGTGGATTCTGATACGGAGCTGCAGATTGGCCTTACGGGGGAAGTCGTGCGCGTGTTACGCTCACCAGATCTGAAGGCAGTTCGAAAAGACCTGCTTTCCCTTTGGGACCGAGGCTATCGCTCAGTGGCCCTTGCACTTATGCACTCATACACATTTCAAGAGCATGAGACTGCCGTCGCAAAGATTGCGCGGGAGCTTGGCTTCAGAGTTACAATCTCGTCAGAGCTACAAGCTATGGCGAAAATCGTTCCTCGCAGCCAGTCAGCTGTGGCTGATGCTTATCTCTCGCCTATGACCGAGAAGTACTTGGATGGATTTAGGAAAGGGTTCAAGGGCGAACTAGCAGATGATAATTCTAGAAAGGTCTTCATCAACCAATCCGATGGTGGATTGACCTCGGTTGCGAATTTCTCTGGCCTTCGAGGTGTGTTGAGTGGACCAGCTGGCGGTGTTATTGGCATGTCTCGAACATGCTATGATGCAGAGGATGGAACGCCCGTGTTGGCGTTTGATAGTAAGTTGTGGCATTCCAGGGATATGGGCTAGCTCGGGCCCCGATAAGTCTTTCCATACTGACAGATGTTTAGTGGGTGGTACTAGCACCGACGTCGCCAGATTTGCCGGAACCCTAGAGCACATCTTTGAAAGCACCATTGCCCAAGTGACTATCCAGACTCCACAGCTTGACATCAACACAGTGGCTGCTGGAGGTGGGTCAATGCTCTTCTGGGAGAATGGTCTATTCAAAGTTGGTCCTCATAGCGCTGGAGCCCATCCGGGGCCAGCGTGCTACGGACGGGGGGGACCTTTGACCGTGACGGACGCCAATCTCTTCCTCGGGCGCGTTATTCCTGAATACTTCCCAATGCCCCTTGACTTGGCCATTGTCAAGGAGAAATTCACATCACTTACAGCAGTCATCAATGCCGAGAAAGATGGCTCTTCTCAACTCACGCCAGAGCAAGTGGCGGTGGGATTCCTCTCAATTGCGAATGCAACTATGACTCGCCCTATCAGAACCTTGAGCGAGGGTCGTGGATTTGAGACTGCCACTCATAACCTTTGCTGCTTCGGTGGAGCTGGTGGACAGCACGCGGTTGCCATTGCGAGAGATCTTGGAATTCGACGAGCGCTTATCCCTCGCTACTCGAGTATTTTATCCGCGTACGGAATGGCTCTCGCCGATGTGGTCGTTGAGAACCAAGAGCCCGAAGCAACATCTTTCAATGTGGAAGTTATCCCCCGACTCGAGGAGAGGTTTGCCAGACTTAAGAATGCTGGCGTCGCAGGCCTACTTTCTCAGGGCTTCTCAGAGTCCCAGATTCGCCACGAGCTATTCTTGAACATGCGTTATCAGGGAAGCGATACAGCACTGATGATTGCTATGCCCAAGACCAACAACTTTGAAGACTTTGGAAATGCGTTTGCCGCCCGCCATTGGCAGGAATTTGGTTTCACGCAGCCCCGAGAGATTCTGATCGACGATGTTCGGGTGAGAAGTATCGGTAAGGGTATGGATGTGAGTCTTTCCAGTCCATGCGCGGAACTGAAGAAGTTTGTCGATTCGCCGCCTTCGACTCCAATTCAGCTAGACAGAAAAATCAAGGTCTACTTTGAACAGTGTGGCTGGGTTGAGGTTGGCCTTTACTCGCTCAAGGACCTTTTGCCTGGCACCCGTATCAACGGTCCTGCCATAGTTATTGACAAGACTCAAACGATCATCATTGACCCAGCCAGCGAAGCTATCATCCTACCAGAGCATGTCGTAATTGAAATTTCGGGAACGGAAAGGCCTGAAATCAGTACTGATG
Organism: Talaromyces proteolyticus; assembly: GCF_021365285.1. Taxonomy (NCBI): domain Eukaryota; kingdom Fungi; phylum Ascomycota; class Eurotiomycetes; order Eurotiales; family Trichocomaceae; genus Talaromyces; species Talaromyces proteolyticus. The sequence continues at coordinate 154,167 of NW_025764280.1, forward strand.
CCGTTGATCCTGTACAGCTCAGTGTCTTTGGTCACCGTTTCATGAGCGTGGCAGAGCAGATGGGACAGACTATGCAGAAGACCTCAATTTCAGTGAACATTAAGGAGCGACTGGATTACTCTTGCGCTGTCTTCTCAGGAGATGGCAGTCTGGTTGCCAATGCACCTCATATTCCCGGCCATCTGGGTTCAATGAGCTATGCAATTGCCTATCAAGCTCGCCGATATAAACCCGGCGAGTTGAAGCCCGGTGACGTCCTTCTAAGCAACCATCCTAGTGCGGGCGGCACTCATTTACCAGATCTGACTGTCACCACGCCTGTCTTTGATGATGACAACAATCCTACAAAGATCCTCTTCTTCGTTGCCAACAGAGGTCACCACGCAGATATTGGAGGTATCCAGCCAGGCTCCATGCCTCCACACTCCACGGAGCTCTGGCAAGAAGGAGCGGCGGTGGAATCCTTCAAGGTAGTCAAGGAGGGCGAATTTGACGAACCGGGCTTGATCGAAATTCTCGTCGATATACCTGCGTCGTATCCCGGCTCAAGTGGCACTCGTACTCTCCGCGATAACATCGCTGATCTCAAAGCCGCGATTGCTTCGAATAACAAAGGCATCCATCTGATCAAGTCATTGATCAAGGAGTACACTTGGCCTGTGGTCCAATATTACATGCAGGCAATCCAGGACAACGCCAGCCAGGCCACCCGTGATCTTCTCAAGGTCATTGCTCAGAAGTTCGAAGGACAGCCCTTGGAAGCAATTGATTATATCGATGATGGGACACCTTTGGCTTTGAAAATAACCATTGAAGAGAGTGGAGATGCGGTGTTCGACTTTACCGGAACCGGGCCTGAGCACTTTGGCAACTTGAATTGTCCGCCAGCTATCATGTACTCTGGAATTATGGTAAGTTAGAACTCAATGATCTTCCTGGTTGAAGATGTCTGACTGACACGCTTGTTGCAGTATTGCCTTCGATCAATGATTTCATCCGATATCCCACTCAACCAGGGCTGCCTCAAGCCCATCAAGTTGATTTGTCCACCTAATACCCTCCTGTCTCCTTCCCTCAAAGCAGCCACCGTGGGTTCCAATGTCGAGACATCGCAACGAATTGTGGATTTGATCTTCAAGGCATTCCGTGCAGCCGCAGCTTCGCAAGGAACCTGCAACAACTTAACGTTCGGCTACGGTGGCACTGATCCCGCCACTGGCGTCGTCACCAAGGGCTTTGGTTATTACGAAACAATCGCCGGCGGCTCTGGCGCTGGCGCAGACTGGGATGGCGAGAGTGGTGTTCACACGCACATCACCAACACCCGCATCTCAGACCCCGAGACCTTCGAGAGACGGTATCCAGTTATCCTCCACGAATTTTTAATTCGGAAGGGAAGTGGTGGCGCTGGTCGACACCGTGGTGGTGATGGGTGTATCCGCGACATTGAGTTCCGGTTACCAATGCAGGTATCAATCCTTTCAGAAAGGCGTGTGGTTGCGCCGTACGGTATGGCCGGTGGCGAGGAGGGGAAGAGAGGTGTCAATATCTGGCTGAGGAAGTATCCAGATGGGAGTAGCCGGTATATTAGTCTTGGTGGTAAGGCCACGACGCAGATGAGCGCTGGTGATCATATCATTGTCTACACGCCTGGAGGTGGTGGCTATGGTAAGGATCCGAATATGAAGCAAGAACAGGTTTTGCTGGATATCTTCAAAATTAAAGACAAATTTGTACCGGCTGCGTCGATTCTTCGAACTCAAGGGAGTGTTTCAGAGAGGAGTTCGACGGCTACTAGTAATTGAGTCTAGCATGAGGCGAGATTAGATATGATGATCTTTTTTCAATTATATTTCAGGAACGAACTGTGAAATAGCTAATATCCCCGAAAATTACACATCGAATACTTTTTTCAAAACTACATTTTGCATAACCTCACTTTCATTGGTAATCTCGAGCAGGTATACGATCCGGATTACCTGGAATCATGTTTGGGAGCGGATTGTTCCATCTTGACCAACTTCTTCCTTCCCAAACCTCTTCAACTGGTAGCTCATCGGCGAGGACTTTTGCATTACGCTCATTTGCAGCCCAGACCCTGATAATTGTCAGTCTACACAAGTAGTCATTCCATTTTGCGTGGTTCCAGATTAACAATACCTCAAAATATTAAGGCCCACCAGTTTCTTCACTTGATTATCCGTCGCTCCTCGTCGCATCACAGCCTCGATCAACCGTGGATAGTCTGCCACCGAGGAAATACCATTTGCTAGCGTGGCAGTACCCTCAAAATCACCTCCGATACCGACGTGATCCCATCCTGCAAGATCCACAATATGCATGATATGATCGACGACCGTTTCGATATTGGCCGCTTCGGGATCCTCCGCGTTAAGAAATCTCTTGACGAACATGACCATTAAAACACCCCCATTGGACTTGAGAGCTTCGATCACGTCGTCGGGTGCATTCCGATAATTCCGTGCTAGAGAGTAGCAAGTACTATGACTGAAGATTACGGGAGATCGAGTAATCTCTAGCACTTGTCTCATTGTGCGATGTGAAGCATGCGACAGATCCACCATCATACCGAGACGATTCATTTCGCGAATCGCGGCAGCCCCGAATAATGACAGGCCTGCATCTTTACCTGTCGCAGTCACGGTGGCCGCCGCTGTCGCATACGCGTTATCGCAATTGTGGGTGATGGTGATGTATCGAACTCCAAGATCCCACAGCTGGCGAATAACTGCGATCGATGAGCCGGTTTGGTGCAGGCCCTCTGCACCGAGCATAGATCCTATCCTCCCGGCTTTGAATGCTTTTACGGCATCAGAGGACGTTGCGCAGAATTTCAATTCTGGCGTCATTTCGATGAAGCGACGGGCTACGTCGATTTGTTCGAGAGTGTCGCGAACAACATGACTTGGGTCGTCGATATTTTCTGTATCAGGGCATTCCATGAAGACAGACCAGAATTGGCCCCCGACTCGGCCCTTCTGCATGCGCTTGAGGTCTGTATGACTGGCCAAGCCTATACGTAGTTTCATCTGTTCAGAACTTGGATTCCTCAAATTTGAAAGGCAGATGAGAGTTCTTACCTTCTTGAAAGGTAAATTTGCCGTCATTGATTTGGTTTTGCAACTCAATGCGAAGTAGGTAAGGCAGGTCATTATGACCGTCAATCAAGGGAGTACTTTTGAGGACTCGAGCTGCTCGACCTGCATAATCCGTCTCCGCAATATCATTCCTTGGTCCCAGTCGATACGCGATCCATAAGGATCCAGTCAACAAGGTGAAAAGACATAACGATGTGGAGACCGAGCCTACTTGTCCGAGATAGAGCGTTTGGCTTGCCATGCCTCATTGATTCTCCCTCAATACTGGCACAAAAACAACGTAACTAATTCTAAACGGCCTGACAGATGGTATCGCACTCTCATAAATCCCGCGAGAGGGATTTATCAGAGGTAGATACCATCTGCGCGAGCCGATCTTTAGGGTTAGGGTTAACGGCATCGACGAGGTCCAGCCGATCAACCAGATGATACAGGGTTATCAACGTTATCAGCTGGAGATACGACGAATGAGCTGCAACGTTGATCTTAGCCCTAAACTAATCGTCTCAGCGCAGAGTATATGTACTTGCTCGCCAGACATCATTACAGATTGTTTTCGACATCATTACAATTTCGTACAATCGGCAGAACATGGAGACAAAATCAACAGAGAGCCCCACGGCACAGGTCTGCGAACCGCACACCGGTGAAGGCGCAATTGAAATCTACATTGATCCAATCAAGGAGGCACGAATGATGCGTAAATTTGACGTGAGGCGCCCCGTTCTTGCACATAACATAGTGATATCAGATCAACTAATGCAAATGCATGCAGTTTTGCGCAATCGGCTTGCTGGGATTGTTCTACATGATGGCCAACCTGGACCGGAGCAACATAGGAAATGCTCAAACCGCAGGAATGCCCCAAGACTTGGGTTTGGTGGGCAATCAGTTTGGCACGGCCACTACTTTGCTGTAAGAACCACGTTCAATTTGGTACTGAATCCGCTCTCTAAGATGGACCTGCAGGTACGCGACTTACGTTCCATTCGAGGGACCGGTCGCAATCCTTCTGAAAATCATTGGACCTAAGCCTCTTCTCTCCACGTGTGCTTTCTGCTGGGGAATAACGACTCTTGGAATGGGTTGGTTTGCATATTTGAATAATATCGTTGGATCCTTATAACTGACATGAGGATTTTGCAGCATTCATACAGTCTTGGAAGGGTCTCTACGCCTGCCGACTGCTAACAGGATTCTTCGAAGCGGGCTTAATCCCTTGCATCAACGTTTATATCGCCCTCGTGTACAAGAAGAGTGAACGAGGAAAGCGCTCTGCAGTTATCTTTGCATTCAGTGCGTTTTCGAGCGCATTCGGTGGAATTCTCGCTTACGGCCTCACACAAGTCCACGGACCTCATGGATGGGAGGGATGGCGCTGGCTTTTCGCTGTTGAAGGAGCTATGACTCTAGTCCTTGTGCCAATGTTCTTCTGCCTCTTCCCCAAGCACACAACTACCGCGTGGTTTCTAACGAGTGAAGAGAAGAGTATGATGCAAGCTCGCTACGACAATGACCCACACTGGGGACAAGATGAGGCGTTTACCTGGGCCGAGTCGTTGAGCGCATTCGCTGATCCCAAATGGTGGGCATTCTGGATTTACCAATTTAGCGTCGATATCTCGCTCTACGGTTTCACCACGTTCCTTCCCAAGATCGTTTCCGGTTTGGGATATTCGGGTGTGCACGCAAACTTAATGACTGTCCCGATCTACATGGTCGGTCTTGTCTGGTTTCTTACGATTGCGTACTGCTCCGACAGAGTTGGTCTGCGAGGTCCCTTCCTCGCTGGGCCCCTACTATGCCTGATCATTGGATATGCAATTCTGATTTCGGTGGAGAGTGTGAAAGTAAGATTTTTCGCATGTTTCGGTAAGCTTCCTTTGAGTGCCAGTCTCATCAGCCCCATTGAATTGACTCATATCTACTCATATCTCTAGTTGTTGCCCTTGGTATCTATCCAACAACCGGATTGTCACTCATGTGGCTCCAAGACAATACAGCTCGTCACTTTAAGCGAGCCACAATGGTTGGAATGACTCTTTGTTTCGGAAATACTGCAGGTGTCGCTGTTGGTCAAATTTTCACGACCCAGTCCGCGCCGAGATATATCAAAGGGTTATCTATTAGTTTAGCTCTCGCGGTAGTAGCATTGGCCATGGTGGCTGCGTTGTCAATTGGAATGATGATAGTGAACAAGAAGCGGGCTGCAAGGATGCAGAGAGCTGAGGAGGCAGGGGAAGTATTGGACAAGAGACCCGAAAAAGGGGACTACGATGTATATTTCCGGTATTCACTGTAGATTATTAGCAGCTGCTAGATTTAGGGGTTGTGACTCCACACGCTTATCAGTCAAGGCGTTTCTCCGCTGATAACGAACGGCGCCGCCGCTTCTTCTTTTCTCCTCTTCTACCATAATCTCGGAAATCAACTCTTCATGGCACCCCCTGCCAAGCGTCAAAGGCGCATATACGTAGCGTGAGTAGACATTTGCATCGTACGTGGCTCACACTAATATTCTATCGACAGCTGTCGGCGATGTCATTCGCAAAAAATCAAGTGCTCTGGTATCCAGCCATGTCGGGCATGCTGCGTCTCAGGCAATCACGACCAATGCCAGTTCCCACCTCGAGACCGGAAAGTCTCGGTGTCAGAAACGTAAGTGAGACAGTTCATCGTATATAATTTCGTAGTAACCAAGACAATGCGATTAGGTACATCAAAAAGTTGGAAGGAGAAGTAAGAGATTTGAGAGCGCAGCAACAGCGACCAGGTGCTGCTTCTCCGTGCCAGACCACATACGAGGCTCCCAGTGTTGCAAATGACCAGGGCCAGAACCCAGCGCAGTTTACGGACACTGATGTCTCAAACCCGCTACTGGAATCGCCCACTGGGTTTGTCGCAGCCGGGTCATCATCACCACCAGTCTATATTGGCGAAGCATCTTGTGTTGCCTTTGGTGATACTCTTCTACAATGCGTGGACAAAGATACTGATCTCGCAGCCTGGCCTCCACCGACATATTTTCAGCACGAAATTTTCAATCGCCTTGTACGGCCAGATCTTGTCTTGCCGGACCGGATTCAGTCTCGACTTCTAGTGGGGGTTGCAGTGCGGTTCATAGGAACTGATTATCATCTTCTTCTGAAGAAGACTTTCTATGAAAAGCTGGATCGAATATGTGCTGGAGAAGAACCCCAAGATTTGGTGTGGATATGCAAATTCTTTATATTGCTGGCACTGGGAGAGATGTACTCCAATCGCCAGCGAAGAAACATGAGCCAACGTGTGCCGGGCACTGATTACTTCCTTCAAGCTACGGGCCTGTTGCAAGATTTATATGAAACTCCATCAGTCGAGCAGGTGGAGGTTATGATTCTTTTTGTAAGTGCTGCTCCATTACTTCAACAACGGACAAGAAGTACCGCTTCGGGCTCGACTGACAATAGACGTCTAGTGCTTCTATGCGAATGCTCTTGGGCGTACAAAATCCGCATACACATATATTGGGATTGCAATGAGAATGGCCTTGGCTTTGGGCCTCCATAGAAACTTGCCAAGCGATACGATGCTTAACCCTGTAGAGCGCGAGCATCGAAAGCGCGTCTGGTGGACACTATATACTCTGGATCGACTATGCAGCTCCATTCTTGGATATCCCTTACTGATCAGCGATTCTCTGATTGACGTGGAGTTACCGACCGACGAAGGCCTCAGCGCATCCGAGCAAGAGGAGTTTTCGGATCCTGCGCACTTGATCGCGACTATCAAACTTGCCCGGATCACAGGTCAAATTCGTACGTCACAGTCCCAATTGTACCATTCCTTGCGAAACTGACCAATAAAAAATTACAGTGAGCGACTTATATTGTTTACCTCAACGGACCCACGAACCCTTTGTGCAAAGAGTACACCGGATCCTTCTGAGTTTGAGGAAATGGGATGAAGAGCTCCCCGCAAAGCTGAGCTTGCAGCAAGAGCACTTGCCTCGCCATGTCACAAGTCTTCATCTGCATTATAACAAGTGCGTTATCTCAACGACCCGACCTATCTTACTCTATCTATTCAAGCATCGCTTTTCCCTTACGGCTGACGCGGCCGGAGTAACTCCACCGCCGACATTCTCACCAACGACCCTAGCGCTAGCAGAAAGCTGTGTTCAAGCTGCACGAGCTTCTAATTCAATACTATCTCGATGTTTTGTAGAGGGATCCCTGGCATCTTTTGGATACTTCGATGCACATTACCTCTTCTCTTCCTCGCTGATTCTGATCATGTCGGCCGTCATGGATCCAAATGTGGCCATGTCCGACGCCATTTCGTACGCGTTCACAATCCTGAAGGCTATGAAAGAAGATGGCAATATTCCTAGCTGTGACTACTATGAGAGGTTGCAGAGAACAAGAGCTAGCGTGGGAAAGATGAGAGAGAACCACGAGACCGGTTCGCACTCACCAATACTTGCCAGTGGAGGCGAGACAATATGGGAAGCGCAGATACCTCCCCATGAAGCAGATGGCCCATCGTTGGGATTCAGTGAAGGTGTTCCGTTGGGTCATCCACTCATAGATAGTTTCCTTGCGGATAAGGCGTTCGCTCGGGCTGACGGGATGGTTCCCGAGGATCAATCTCTGAGAGACTTGGCTTGCGAATTGGGTGATGAGTTTCTTTTCGGGGCGCAATAGTTTAGATTTACTCATCTAATACTGATATCTGTCAGAGAGAAATGATAGCTCCTATTCAATGATAGATATCACGATATCAAATTCGGAATGAAATCATCCGTTCCAAACCGGCAGTCGGGAGCTTGACCCGAGTCAATCAACACACATAGATCGTCCCTGATAGTTTATCATTTGGGTTTCCGACGATACTGTCGGCTAGAAACTGTCTTTTACGTCCATATAACTTCAATACACTCGATTATCGGATCTTTTTCTGCCTCCGGCTTACTCGTCTGATACAGAACCTGCTTTCCCATTCTGGCATAATGGAGAACCAATCAGTGGTCACTCTACTCAAACAATTGATGGAAATACCATCTACGAGCGAAGAAGAAAATGCCATCGGTATATTCCTAGAGCAACACCTCCAATTACTGGGTTATACCGTCGAGCGTATTCCCATCAGCCCCGATAGTACTCGATGCAACGTCTACGCCTACATCGGATCATCGCGCAAGACACGAGTCTGTCTGTCATCACATATGGACACTGTTCCCCCGCATATCCCACTCCACGAGACTACAGACACTATCTATGGACGCGGCGCATGCGATGATAAAGGCCCACTTGCTGCTCAAATCATCGCCCTTGAAGAGTTACGTAGAGAAAACCTCGTTCAGCCGGATGATGCATCTCTCCTTTTTGTCGTTGGTGAGGAAAAGGGTGGACCGGGCATGCTTGCTGCTAACTCGATGGGCTTGACTTGGGACGCTATGATATTCGGCGAGCCGACCGAAGGCAAACTTGCAGTCGGCCATAAGGGTCACTTTGTGTTTGAGCTCGTGTGCGAGGGGATCCCTTCGCACTCTGGCTATCCGCACTGTGGACGTAGTGCTATTACGAACATGACGTCTCTTCTGATGGACTTAGAACAAATTCAGTTCCCTTCGTCTGAAATTATTGGACCATCTACATTTCACTGCGGGCAGATCAGTGGAGGCGTGGGATACAATATCCTGGCTGCAGAATGTACGGCGCTTTGCGCGGTTCGCGTGGCTAGTGACTTGCCTCTGGTTGAACGATTGGTAGAGGATGCTGTGTCCAAGCATGAACATATTCGTCTGGAGAAGAAATTTTTGTATCCAGAGTTGTACTTGGACCATGATGTACCTGGGTTGGGGACAATGGCTGTGGCTTTTGGGACAGACGTGCCACGCCTTAAGGGTGACCATAAGAAATATCTTTATGGGCCGGGATCTATTTTGTTAGCTCATGGAAAGGATGAGCAAATTGGCATATCTGAGCTGCTGGAGAGTGTTCAAGTGTACAAAAAGATCGTGAAACATTGTCTGGGATCGTGAAAGGATGCCGGGTGGCTGATTAGTCGGCAACGGATGTAAGAAGCCGAGCGAGCAGACTGTATCGCAAGACATTCAAGTACATCAAAGTCTATCGATTGATTAAGTACGGTGACCGTAATGAATGAATTTGTTTTGCTTTATTGCGTTCTCCTAGTTCTCAACCGAGTCTTAAGCCCCGACTTGTACTCTAACAACGAAACAATTCCCAAGAGACTCTTGGACGAGGTATACACTCTCCATTGTCTGCCTGGACCTCCCACATTTCGCCTTCAGGCTTTGGAAAATGACACTCAAAAACCTGGGCAACCTACCGGTAATACCGCTACCAGAGTCTTTTGCGTTGACAGCAGCATACAGCGATGACCCATTCCCTAACAAGGTCAACCTCGGACAAGGAGTCTACCGTGACAACAATTGCCAGCCATGGGTCCTACCCAGCATTAGAGAGGTAAGACTACTGCAACCTGCAATCAAATCCAATTCATCCATCCATCTCATACTTTACTTCATCTCAGGCCGAAGAAACTCTATACAACCAACAAGTCAACCACGAATACCTCCCCATAGCCGGAGACTCCAAATTCCTCACCAAAGCCCGTGAACTCCTCTTCGGTCCTCAAATCGCCTCATCAGAGAATATCGCAAGCCTTCAAACCGTCGCAGGAACAGGGGCAAATCACCTTGCCGCGATATTCTGTGCCCGAAAACTTTGTCCAAAAAATGTCTTCATTTCCGATCCGACATGGGATAATCATCATTTAATCTGGAAAGAGGCCGCGCCGAATGTGACGCAAAAGCTCTATCCGTATTATGATCCTTCTACCCGGAGACTCAATTTCGAGGGAATGCTTGCTAAGCTAGAAAGTTCAGCGGAGGAGAATGATGTGGTGATACTGCATGCTTGCGCCCATAATCCTACCGGTATCGATCCAACCCGGGAACAATGGAAAAAGATCGCCGAAGTTGTCGGACGCAAGAAGCTCTTTGTAGTATTTGACTGCGCGTACCAGGGGTTTGCATCGGGGCATGCCGATGCAGATGCGTGGGCGATTCGAGAGTTCTACTCTATGCTGTTCACCGAGTCGTCATCCTCGTCGTCAACGCCAGCAGGCATGTTCGTCTGTCAATCGCTATCCAAGAATTTTGGACTCTACGGGGAGCGCATCGGAGCGCTCCATTTGATTACTCCATCCTCGACTTCACCCGAGGGAGCCAGAGCGCACTTGGTTCAATTAGTTCGTGCCGAAATCTCCTGTCCTTCCCTGTTCGGTGCACGGATTGTGCATACTGTTCTGGACGATGCTGAGTTGCGCTCGAAGTGGCAAGAAGATGTACGGATTATGGCGCTTAGGATCAAGAGCATCAGGGCATTGTTGAAGTCGGAACTGGAGAGAATTGGTGCTCAAGGGGACTGGTGTCATATTGAGCAACAGATCGGCATGTTCAGCTTCACGGGGCTTTCTAGTGCACAAGTGCAGGAGCTGCGGGAGAAGCATCATATTTACATGTTGAGTAATGGGCGCATGAGCTTGAGCGGATTAAACGAGAGCAACGTGGTGTATGTTGCTCGAGCTATTAAAGACGTGTTGTGAGAGCCCGTGAGAGAGTCAGGAAGGGATATTCAACATATGCTGGCATAGTAGTGGTTGGTTGGATATCACTCGCGGCCTGGAGATCATTGGTAGTAATTTAATGTTTTATAAAGTTTCATTTTCCACGGCTACAAAGGGATATTTCGTAAGTATATATAAACAAAACCACCACCACTCATTCCGTCATATCGGAATCTAGATCATTCTCGAGCAAATTGGCGTAAGTCCGAAGAGAGTCACAAAACACCTGCATCATTTCAAAAACATGGCCGCCCTTCAGTATCTCCGACAATAATCGCACCAGCATCGCACCCATCCGCCGTAATTGTTCGGCGCCAAATTCATCGGCCCGGTCACCCGGCGGTGCCAGGTCTGCTTCCTGCAGTACACTAGTAATAATCCTTAGAAGGCGCAGTGTATCTTGATGAATATCTGTCGGGCACGACGCGAGCTTCTCGAGCCATTTACACAGGAACAAGGCGCATTCCAGGTTAGAGAGGGAATGGATCGTGCTCCATGTCAAGGTCTGTGTCCTCGCGACGTATTCCACGCCGAGGCGAACGGGAATGGAAAGAGCGTGGATGCATTGGAGGACGGCGTGATAGATTTGAGGGGTTTGTGCGGGCCTTGGAGCGTTGCAGAAGGCTGATGTGGTGGCTTCCGGATCCCCCGTTCCCAAGCTGCGGTCTGGGTCAAGATTGAAGTGTAGTCTGATGCATGCAATTCGGAATATTGCTGTCGCGTTGAAACCGAGGGGTCCTTTCGGAGATGAAGGGGTGATGGACGGGTCGTCTGCATCTATATCCATGCACACTCCGTATTCCTTAGAACCTTCCTAATCGGGAAATAACGTTTGTGTTCGAATGATTGTAACAATGCATTTTGCATACCTTTACACTGCAGGCGACATCATTATAGCAACAATTAGAGGTTATTTGTAAAATTTACAAATACGACAATTTGACAACACTGCAAGTATCCAATATTCATTGTATCAGGCCCTGGGATAGACCACATCTAACCCTAACTACTGCTTGGGTCGCACCGAATGTAGCTCCACCAAATGGAGGCAAATTTTTTCTATAATAATATGAGTCAAGGCGAGAAAGAGTATGGAAACTAAAATATTATATACCCAGCAGGGAGTATGAAGGATTCTTTCTTCATCAACACGCACAAAATCAAACTCCAGCAGAGTCCGTATCAGCAACACCATCTGTACTACGTCCCTTTTTCTCCGGTCCCAGAAGCAGAAGTAGAATGATGTAGGCATAGGCTGCCCCCGTGAGAATGCAAATGACCTTCCCGGAGTAGTAGCGGTCGACAACCGTACCATCGGCTTTCGTCAACGGTGGCAGAGGAAATCGTTCACCAATCGTGGCTTCAATGGTAGAAGAAGCCGAGGAAGCCAGATTACCGAACTGGTACGCCGATCCAACTACAAACGCTTGGAAGGCAACCGGGGACAGCTCCAGGACACAGATCGGGATTACGCTCCAGGCACAGACGGAAAACAATAATGAGAACTGGAAAACATGCCGCAAACCATATTTATGGGAAATATTGGCGCGCCAACCGTGACTGGTCGTATTCACGAGAGCACGCGCAAAGGCGGTTGCAAGCAAGTAGCCGAATGCATAGCCTTGTTGCATGAGACCTGCTACCAGACCACGGGCTTCTTTGGGGCAATCCTCCAGCGCGGTGACGGCTGCAATTCCATACATGCCACCCATTGCGACTCCATATGGAGCGCGAACAGCTAGGAACTGTTGATAGGTTTGGCAAAAACTTGTCCCAGGCTCCAGCACAATAGATAACACGAGGTTGATGATAAAGGGCCTAATAGCAGCATCAGCAGGAAGATTCCTTGTGAGTTCATGAGTGAGTGAGCATACTATTTTCGACCATATCTATCCGCCACAATACCAAACGTGATGGAACTAACCGATCGGAACATCAGAACGACAGTGATGCCCCGGGTGATATCCGAAGTGGAGGTACCAAAAGTTTCCGCGAGATCAGAAACAGTGAGCGACACCGTAAAATAGTCGAATGCGCCCCAAGAACATGCAAGGAATGAGACAGCAAGAAAGCCTATTGCTGTGCATTCAACATTGCAAGAAGCTTGAACGGGTTGGCAGCACTGTTCGTAGGAGGCTTGAGTGAGGTGAGTCTCGAGACCACATATTCTCGAATACTAATGGGCTTGTGTCCTGTGTCCTCTTCAGATTGAAAAGCACCATCTTTGATAGAATGGTGCTCTTCATCTTGTATCTCTGCTTTCGAATCGTCGTGCATTTTGTTTTTCCAACTCAAGACAAAGAAAACCACTTCAAACCAACAAGAGCTGCTATACGTTCCGTTCTTATTTATGCAGGATCAGAATTCCATAGTCTATATGTTTACAAGATAATGACTGATATCTATTATGATCACTATTGGCTGTTCTTTTTCCCACATTTTCTTTGGGCAAGCTTTCTGGGGTCCGGAGCTTCAACTTCTCCAAAAGCAAAATGTGTAACCCCTTGCGGGGCTATTCTTACCAACCCTATCGATAACTAGCGTACCAAAATGGAGTATGCGAAAGTTGGCCAAGGAATGGATATCTTAGATAGCGTTGAGTTTGGAGTCGGAACTAGGAGAAAGATAAGCGTAACCGACTCCAAAGTCCTCGGGTGAATTCACCAATAGCCGGATTTCAACCCCGAATTCGTGTCTCGTAGATTTGCTGTGCTGATATAGTCCATTTATTGTTTGCCATTCTGCCTAGCGTATCATTAGCCTATTCAGAAACAATCTTCACAATCACGATGAGTTCCACGACTTCGTCGCCCAGGTTGGTGACCGTCGCTGCCTGCCAGCTTGGTCCTGTTCATCATGCAGACTCTCGGCAAGATGTGTTAAAGCGCATGCTATTGCTTTTGGAACAGGCCGCGCAGCAAGGAGCAAAACTTGCAGTCTTCCCAGAGCTTGCTTTCACCACGTTCTTCCCACGATACCTTCTCGACGAAGCAGACTTGGACCAATATTTTGACGTCGAAGATCCCAGTAAGAGTGGAATTGAGCAGTCCCCAAACGTCAAGCCTCTTTTTGACCGTGCAAGTGCACTGGGTATTGATGTGTATGTGGGCTACGCGGAACGCAGTATTCAAAAAGACGGAACCCATATCGACTACAACTCCAGTGTTTACTACTCAGCGAATGCAAAAAAAATTGTCGGGAAATATCGCAAAGTTCATCTTCCAGGCACCGTGGAGCCTCGTACTGAGCCTGGCGCCGTTCAGCAGTTAGAGAAGCGCTATTTCCGCCCGGGAGACCTTGGATTCCCGGCATTCAGAGCGCCCGGGCTTGTCGAGGGTGCACTAAAGTCGAGCGGCCAGTATACCGCTGCACAATCAGCTGGCAAAGGCGATCCGATCATTGGAATGCTCATCTGCAATGATCGACGTTGGGCCGAGGCGTGGCGCGTGTACGGCCTCCAAGGAATGGAGATTTTATGCTGTGGATATAATACCACTGCATTCCCGACTACTGCCAGTGGGCATCAGCTGGATCTAACTCCTGAAGCGGCCGAGGAGATGGTAATGTTGCACCATAAGCTTTCCTGCCAGGGAAACAGTTATATGAATGCCTGTTTTAGCATCAATGTGGCAAAGACAGGCGCTGAAGATGGGAATCCCTTGGTGGGTGGTACTATCATTGTGCATCCGCTTGGGCACATTATCAAGGAAGCTCAAACGAAGGATGACGAGTTGGTTCTGGCAACAATTGACTTGGCAGATTGCCACCGACCTAAGAGTACTGTTTTCGCGTTTGAGAAGCAACGTCGACCTGAACACTACCATCCTATTCTGGATCAGACTGGGGTTATTGAGCCAGACTTGCTATGATCAGGCGACGATGAAATTATGGAGACCCTTAACATGTACCTACATATGAGTGTGGTGTGTTTTGTATTTGGAGCATATATTCCCATGTATTGAATCGGTCAATTTGTATATTCGTAAATCCCCGTAGCTAAACGCTTTTCGTGTAACGAGACCCATATCCAGACATACTGTACGTTGTTTCTTCCCCTCTGCATTCGAGTACTAGAGTCAACTCTGTAGGCCCTGCAGAAGCTTTTGATCCAACCCCTTGATAGACTCCTCGAATGTCTTTACAGTGACCCGAGTCTTCAGTTGGCCAGGCTTAAGAACACTGGGGACGCTAGCGCCGTACCCAAATTCATCCATGTATGCCGGGCCCGCCAGAACCTCTTCTCATGTAAGTCCTTACTGAGATGCACAAAAGTAGCATTTCTTCCTGTAAACTTCAACCGCACAGCCATAAGTTCCCCCAATGTGAGTTACTCATCTTAAGCCAATAGCTTGGTCTACGGCACTTCATCCTCAATCCAAGCGCTGACAAATCTCAGTAACCACACCTAGGCTGTGAATGAAGGACAAAGACGGAGAAAGCGTCTGAAGGGTTCAGAACCCCAGGCCAGACATGGCCCGTGATGGTCTACCATCAGCTCTGAGAACATCAAATACACGAATTGGTAATGGTAAGGTCGGTAAACTTCAAATTGGAGTTGTTAGGGTCGAAACTCTGTACAGATGAGAAATTCGAGACTCACCTAGGAAATATACAAAGGATATGGATCGATAGCCGCAAAACCCCTTCTCTAGATAGAGTCGCACTCTTAATTCAACCGATCATACCATAGCCACCAGGGGGCTGGATACTATCGTGAGAAACGGTCTCATTGTGAGTGATCCCTCGATGACCCTGTCCAAGCTGTCAACGTCTTCAGATATGCTACGGCCCAAGGATGTCAATTGTTTCAGCAGACTGATTTCGATCAGGTCACGGAAGCGGCGTGCTTCCCGCCGGGCAAGAAATTGGAATCTCCAAGGGGAAAATATCTCTCATAGGATATGATCTGCCCGAAGGCCCCGAGACCAATATCATTGATGCGCAAGGCGCATACATTACACCCGGTGGTGTCAATTCGCACGTGCATCTGGTGCAAAGAAATGCACCGACTGGAGACACCTGGGAGACTGGTTCACGCAGTGCAGTCGCTGGAGGCACTACGACCGTACTTGCATTTGTATCGCAAACGAAGGAGATGACATCCTTGTTCCCGGTCCTTGAATAGGATCATGGAAAAGCGCGCGGCCAGAGCTACTGTGATTACGGATTTCATTTTATTCTCACGAATCCCAGCGCAACAATTCTTGGGCAGGAATTGCCTCTGATTGCCAAGGAAGAAGGTATAACAAGCGTCAAACTGTATATGACTTACAACTTGTACAAACTGTCCGACCGTCAACTCCTCGATACTATGCTTGCATGCCGCTCGCTGGGACTGACAACCATGATTCATGCTGAGAACAGCGATATGATTAATTTCCTGGTCCAGGGGCTTGAGAGAAACGAGAACACGGCCCCTTTCTTCCACGCGATTTCGGCACCAAAAATGGCTGAAGGCGAAGTGTCATACCGTGCCATTCGACTCGCAGAATTGGTAGATGCTCCGGTGCTACTAGTCCACGTTTTTCCGATGGAGCCATGAAGCATATCAGGGAAGCGCAAACGAGATTACTTCCGATCCATGCAGAGACATGCCCCCATTATCTGTTCCTATTGCCTGACAAACTGGCAAACCACGAGCATGATGTCTTCCATGGTGCCAAGGGGGTGTGTTCCCCTCCGCTTCGCCACAACCCAGAAGATCTCGAAGCTCTCTGGCGCGGAATTTCAAACGACACGTTCACGGTATTCTCATCAGATCACGCCCACCAAATATGACCATCCGCAAGGGAAAAATGCTGGCATGATTGATGGAATTCCCAAATTTAGTAAAATCCCCAAAGGAATCCCAGGAATTGAGACCCGACTCTCTCTTCTTTTCAGTGAATCGGAAGGATGTCTACCGAAAGGGAAAGCCCGACTGAGCCTGGCTCGTTTTGTGCAACTCACATCGGGCAATCCGGCCAGACTATATGTGTTGACGCGGAAGGGATCCATTATGCCAGGATTTGATGCAGATCTAGTGATCTGGAATCCACACAATCAAGGCGAGAAAACTATTGCACAGGAGAAACTCCACCACGGGGTTGATTATACGCCATTTGAAGGGATGCGTGTTCGGAACTGGCCTCGCTTTACGATGTTGCGGGGTGAGATTGTATGGGATGCAGACAAGGATAGTGTGACTGGAGCGAAGGGATTTGGGAATTTCTTAAAGAGAGAAAACGGTCACCTTCTCGTTGGAAAGCTTGGTCAACTGCCCGCAGGGGTGATCGAGGGAGAGTGAGATTTGTGGCGTCCCAAGTCTATAGCATGATCACTCGATTCTCAAGCATGAAGATAATAATGGAGTGGTCATCGATGCCCTTAAGAGACTTGGAAGACGGGGATTATGAAACCTATACAATACAGCACAGAGCGGCTCTATCACTGGCACATAAAAAACCAAGATTGACTGATTGATGGTTGTATAGTTGTCAACAGTCTCTATGTAGTGTATTCTCATTTATATCTATGAAATTCAAAAATGGCATTCTCCACAGTGGTCACAAAGCTTTTCAAGTCGCTTGTTTTGACAGCTTTGACTCGGATTTGAAAAAGATTGTTGTTTTGAGGAGATTCTCCAACATGATTGATTGCTCAAGACTTGGTCGACTTCGTACAGCCGGTCTGGGGATTTGCCACCTTGATTACTCTCTATCCACTCCTGTATGGCAACACTATCTTCATATAGAGAAGTTACGAATGCCCCGTGATGGGTTCGTGGCAAGTGGAAATCCTAATGGCCAAAAGATTTGGCTACTAGAATAGAAAATGAAGACGGAGGCGATATGAGATACCCCCCAAGCAAAAAATGATTCTAATATAACATGATCCATAGACATGAACTTGGAAGGGTTCTGAAACTAGAAGGAGAGGAGGAATGTTTAAACTCCCAAGGTGTAACGTAACGTACCTGGACAATTGTATGCTTGGAATCTTTTCAAGTATAACTAGGTGCGATGCAGATCAAGTCGTTTCGCTATCATATAATCTCAAATAATACCAAAAGGATTAGATCTAAAAAAAAAAAATAGAATAAAGCAGCTTTTGATTGCATAACCCAGGAAACCGGAGGCTACAAAGTGAACCGTGAAAAGATTTATAGCCGAGCTCGTTCGGGAATCAAGTCGACGGCTTCCAGGGCCAGACCCCTGTTGCTGTCAGCTATATATTCGTATATTATTCTCTTTCATATCCATCGGAAAACTTACCAAGATGCTTGAAATCCAGTACCACCGGCTCCGTAATTATGGATGACAAGCTTGCCATCAATGTACTCACGTTCGACCCTCGCACCACCTTTTCGGCTGGCTATAAAGAAATTAGCGACGGGAAAATTTCATGCGATGTGCAAGAATACAGGATACATACGACGAAGCCCGACGCCGTGCTTGATGATCTTGAGATTTTCGGGCTTTCCAAGCTGGGGAACTAGGGCGCAGCATTTTCGCTTAATGACCTCTGCAAATTCCAAATCGACTTCTCCATTCCATTTGTCCTTTTCCCGACATCCGCCCAAGATCACGCCGCCCATTCCATCTTTGCCCCGTGGAAAGATATGGGTTGCATCTGCATCCCGATGTGGAGCTTGGAAGTACATCGTGGGAATTGGTTCTTTTGGACCTTCAGCGAGCATAATTTGACCCTAAGCCGGCTGTGAGACCTGTCATGATAAGCCAGTAGGAAAGACATACTCTTGCAGGATATAGCATTTTGTCCTCGACGCCACCAAGTGTAAGGGACCCTAATCCAGTGCAATTGAACACCGCGGATGCCTCTGGGTACAGATTGAAGACCTCACGAATGTCGGTGAATATCTTTCGACGGATTTCAATTCCACGAGAGTAAGCTTCCATCTGTAACCTACAGCTCTCAGTCATGAGCTTGATTGCCAGTGGGGAAACCAGTCATACCAGGGAAGATATCGCTGAACATCAAGAACAAATGAAGCCATCTCAAACCCAAAAGCTGCGCCATCGGGAAGTTCAACCTTCTCAATTGGCTTTAACCCCCCAACAAGATCCTCAAACCAGAGTTTCCCCGTGGAAGGCGTGATGATCCCAACCTCTTCGATCGGTCGGTCATAATGGAATCGAATATTCATGGCCTTGACACCTGAGTCTGGTCTCACCCTAGAAAGCTGTTTAAACTTCTTATAGGTGATAGAGTCCCATTTCTCTTGTCGGCCATTGTCTGCCGAGGCCGGAAACCAATTTGCACCTCCCCAGTTAGACGCGTAGTCTGCAAATGAATCGCCCGGTAAATACTTAGCTGCGATGGCAACATTTGCAGTCGGGTAGCGGTCTTTCAGTTCCAGCGCAGTAGTAAGCCCTACGACGCCAGCACCGACGACGACATAGAACGCTATTTCATTAATGTTGTCATTAAAAATTTCTCTCATTGATGAGTGAGTATCTTCTCTTACACATTATGTGGTGGAACTATCCGCGTTCTAGGCACAATTCTCCTCAGAGGTGAAAAGATGATAACACTTTGATGGCGTCGGGTCTTTGAAAAAGCCAGTAGCTGTTGACATGACGCTAAATTTCTCGAGGTTACTTGTCTATTTCACCTATCGGAATGTGTTGATCTTGCCGGTTCATCAAGGCTCCACTCACAGCACCCCAAGCAATGAAGTTGGAGTAGAAACGCAGTTTCACCTCGCGACACAAATACTGTCAACCCGCGAGTATTACTTACGATATCATGAAAATCAGAACACTAATGCTCGTATAGTGCTTGTTATACTGGAGTTATTACCAAGCATTGGCGACCTCTTTTCTTCATCTTGAACTAAAGACTCTTGGGCCGCCGTGGTCACTAATGAATGAGGAACCACTGATCAGTGACGGTTTAAAGAAGGACAAGGTTTATATAAATACTGACCTCCTGGCTTAAAATCGGTAGTCATCATAATAGAGAAGATTGAATGTTTTTGCTAGAGCTTCCCGGGGTGCGTGTCGAAAAGTGATCCAATGAAAAGGAGGTCCCGCTTTTTCTCCCATCATATAATCCAACCTAATTTTCTCCTTGTTGTTGCGTCAAAAACGGCCAATTATGGTCTTGAATGAAGATTATAGGTGAAAATAGGGTTTTCATTTACTGAATAATAATAATAATTTTTATGAAGAAACCAGTTTCACCTTATCGGTTGACAGGAGAATTCGGGGTAAAACCCCCCAACTTCCTCGGATTTCGACTCTAGTTGGGTCCACCGATAACAGTCGCAAGTATCGGGCATGGATAAGGACCCCGCTAGCTCACTTGTATTGATCTGAGGTAGAAGGAATACGAACGACGTTTGAATTGAGATTCTTATTCCGAGAACCTGGCCCTCTGAGAACGACAATGGCCACCCATCACGCCGATGTCACCTTACCAAGGGTGTCTGGATCATCCAATTCTCGACTAATCAACATTCTCCTGGTGAACCCAAACTCGAGTGAATATATGACCAAGGACTGCTTGACAGCCTTGGGACCCAGTTTGCCCTCAGATGTGATAGTCCATGGATTCACTGCACCCTATCCTGCTCCCACAGCAATCGAATCCCAAACTGATGCTGTGCTCTCTACCGAGGCTTGCATCAGGGCAATTAAACCCATCAGAGCCAACTCAGAACAATTTACAAGCCTATGAAGAACGCACGAGGTGTTACACAAGGTCAAAGTTCACAAAATCCTAGTCAACCTTTTGCCTCACCTACCAATGCTCCAATAGGGCCAGAACAAGCAACATCTGAGCGTCTTCCATTGTCTGTGATATGTTCCTACCTGGAAATTTATCAGAACTGACTCAACTCTATCTGGCTGGTGGTAGAGAGTCAGAAACTTACTACTCAGCTTAAAGCATTATTCAACCCCAAAACTTATTTATTAATAACATCACTGTCAGAGTGTCATTCGGTGCGGTTTCGGTTCGGTTCAGGGGGTGTTCTGCCGAACCGCACGGTTTCTATCACCAATGCAAAATGCCCGTACTAGTAGAGGCATTTAACTTTGCTAATAACTTAAACGTTAGCGCCGTGCTAGGCAACTGGAGTAGGGGCATTTATTTATTGCCCTGCCCTCATCACAGTAAAGTAGATATAAAGTAAGCCTCTAATCTTGTTCAGAATAGAATAAATCTAGCAGTCAAGATTCTCTAGCTCTTTCTTTAAATAACACAAATAGAAGCTATTACAATCATGTCATAAGTCAGTCTTAACACAGAATATACAGAATGCAAGATCTAACAGAGAACAGATGTCGAACGGCTCTACTGACCAAAGTTCCAACCTTCCTAAAGCTACGAAATACTCCGCAATCCTTTGAGTCGCCATTGCAGATTTTCAAGTACAAGTCAGGGTTGCAGTATAGATGGTACCTTTTGCTAAGTCTGAAAGCGTCCATCCACAGGCAATACACACCTTAATTTATGATATAGAACCAAAGTATATATAATTAGCTACACAAGAGTTCCGTCATAGCAGACTCTCAAGCCCAATCAGCGCGACAATTGACGGAAAGTTGTTTCCGACATCGCAAATATGGGGTCGTGACGTTAAGAGTAGACTCGCACCACCAACAATTCGAATGCTGATATGCATTTCGATGGAGGTGTAGAGAATAATGATGGAATCACATGACGCGCGATCGGCGTCCCGCCAGGCTGCTACATTCAAGCAGCCAGGCAGCAACACAGCCACCACTTATCTAAGCAGGCTCTTGCCAATGAGCCTCGTGAGATGGCGTTACGTACTAGTTATTGAGCATTGTCAACAAGGCTGGCTCCATGACAGCCTGGTTTAACTATTTGGTCAGAATGGCTTGACTTGACTTGACTTCCACCGACCACACCAGTCCAGTCGCTTTCTGATACTTTGCCTGCTCTTGTTCCGTTGTGACGAGGTGCTGCGACAAAGGTCGTTATATAACAGCAGACTCTTATAAGCATCTGGAGTATTGTTCTGCGGCTACTGAAGACCGTAACACAGAGAGATGGACCCTCAAGCTTCAATCGGCCGCGGCGAAATGGCCGAAATCCTCGCCTCGCTGCAGGAAAACAACAATGAGACGGCTGCCAACGTCGATGCTTGTCATGAGAAAGTGGCCTCTCCGTTAACGGGTATCTTCACCACCGACAAGTCCTTCTCGTCGCTTCCCCGGCATACAGATAAGCTCATGTCGAATCTGCGGATGCCACTGCTACTGTTTTCTGACGACAAGGCTGACACGCTGGTTTACATCGATGCCGCCGCCACTGAACAAACAAAGCATCGCTGGTTTCCACTCTCGCAGGCAAATAATAACATCATCCCTCACCGCATACACAGCCAGAAACTGCTCAGCACCGGGTCCCCCGTCCTGAAGGGACTTTTCGAACCACGCAGACAGGCACGAGCCCGACGACGCTACGGACTAACACAAAATATGCCCCCATCCATTAAACACGTCATTGATCTTACCCCCGCCTTAGAGGGTGACGATGCGGTTGTATATATGACCGAGCTTTCATGTCCAATGGGCGTAAGGAAATGGGCACAGTATCAGCCCGGTTGGAGGCTTCCATCAATCTGCGTCAGTGGAAAAGATGAAGTAGAATGGCTTGAAGTGATTGAAGTTGAGTCTCCAAAGGTCGAACCCTCGACGACAACTTCTCCGTCTGGAAAGGGGAGCAAAAAGGGTAGCACTCAAGGCAAAGGGAATGGGAAGGAAAAAGACAATAAGGTCAAAAAGCGACCCAGATCGCCCCGCCGAATCTTGAATTGGGAAGGAAATTTACCAACTTTACGCTCAGAACCGCCTGCTCAGTCTACGAAAAAATCAGCAGATATTGATGAAGAAGACATGCCGCCGATGATGAAAAGGATACCCGGCCTCCCTCTCGACTACTCGCCTATCCGCCACCGAACTTGTCTTGAACGTATTCTACATTCCCTCGAAGAACTAGACCCAGAACTTGACTCCGCGCCTAAAATGTGGACTTTTTTTGCACTCGCAAAACTTCTTGGTATTGTGGAGAACCCACTTATCGGCGATCACATCGTGGCCTGGTTGTATGAGGGCAATAATCCACTGTTCGTAGAAGTCAACCCCGAGTTAGCCTACCGGATGGCCTGCGGTTTAAAAAATACCCAGTTGTGTCAAAGTTCTTTTGCCATTCTCGTTGGTGAAGAGGCTTTATCCCTTCTGAATTTGTCTATGAATGGCTTGATTCCTAGGCGTGTGGCTCAAACCATGTACGGTCGCACCCGCGAGTCACTCGATGATACAGAGCTTCAGCGGATCGAATACGCAAGCAAAGTCTTTCTAGACCGTATTCTAAATACCTTCATCCAACTTGCTGGTAATCAAATGGGATGGTTAGAGATAATAATTCGAAAACACATCAAAGGGCCAGTTACACCGAGCCACGAACCGGTTATCAATAACCTTATCAGCTTCTTTAAAGATTGTGTGCGTAGTCGGATTTGCGAGGTCTTGCAGCGGCAGAGAGTGCCAGACATCGACTTCGAGTATCATATCGCTACACAAGACAACTACCCTGGTTTGAAACATCAGACCGCTATAGCTGATATGCCATATATTTGTCGAATTTTGACCCGAACCTTTTGGAAATCACTCAATAGCTCTGTATCTTTCCTGGGTGGAATGGATATTGCAAAAGTCCTTCTACGATACTCCTCTCTTAAGGATATGGCGCCTGAGCTCCCCAGCTTCAAGGATCAAGAGTGTGCAACTATTCCATACATCTCCCCTGCTGATGTGCAACTCTCACTGGACAACTTTCACACATTAGCGAATGGCTTCGATTCTCTACACTGGGCCAATTTGAGCACGCGGAATTATTCCAACCAGCGATTATTGGAAGAAGATGCTGTTATTTACTTTGATACAGACAGATGTGAGGCAGATATTGGATTTTATCTCGGGGTAGTTGCAAGTGGTATCATCGCTGCCCCCAATTCAATAGGCCCGGTGAATGATGGAGTGCAATTTCACACAGTCGATACACTCATTAGTCTCAGTGAAGACGAATTCAAATTCTTACCCTTGTGGGCTGGCGGTAATGACGACGGGACTGGAGGCGTCTTTATCGATAACGATGTTCCCATGATTGAAGCTGGTGGTTTCTCAACCGCCGGTCCATCGATTCATACCGGGTATTCAGCACCATCGGAGGCTGGGGATTCAATGGGTAGCTCATTCGATAGCATTGATCCGGATGAGGCAGTGAGCACGGTTCATCGGGCTTCGCATGAAGCGACAGACAGTTATGCCACAACAGTTCGTTCTGCGTTCTCGACGGGCTCGTCTACATTTGAACTAGTCGAGGAAGTTCGAGGTATGGACATCAAAGGTGAACAATCGGGTACTGTCAGTGGAAAGGATCACGACATTGACTTTGATATTGATACATTGGAGAGCGATAACGACTTTTACTTAGAGGATTATGATGACGACGATGACGATGATAATGATAATGACACAGTTGGCGCCTCGGACAAAAATTAATTCTACAGGCTTCACGGATTATGATGGAACTCGCAGGTGTGGGCTAGCTTTTTCTTGTTTTTCATACACATAATACACAACTAGTACCTTAAAACTAGGGTATACTTAGCAAAATCATGACAAAATAATATTATGATTTCTATAATTCTGTCCTGGCTTTATCCTCCCTTCATTTGTTCACTTTCCAAACCCAGATTTCTGAACAATCTCTTCCAAAAGTATGTGTGTTCTCAAAGCTGAGTCAAATGTTGCATAGTGTGCTTCGTCGTCTATAGCAAATGCCTCATACATGGCAGCAACATTGATAGACCTGCGGTCGGTCAGGATAGAGTCTTTCTCTTCCCTCCGTAAGAAATCAATTTCAACTGGCCCTTCGTTTCCGACCCTGAGTCGCAGTTTTCGTTTTGGATCTGACATCTGCCAGTTTGACTCTGGCGTGGTGATCTGAATCTCTCCTTTAGTACCAGATATAATCCAGTTAATGCCAATACCATCAGCGGTTGACTTCACTGTTCGATAACTCAGCGAAGCTATGGCACCGCTTTTGAGGGTTCCTTGGATAACTATATGGTCTGGGGCAGTCTTTGGGTACTTGGGATCTTTGACTTGGCCATCTGCACCCAGGATCGGAAGTGTTGGGATTGTGTTTTTGAGGATAGACTGTACATCTGCAAATTCACCCAGGACGTCGGTAAAAGAATCAAGAACTATCATTTAAAAGTCAGTACTAAACTGGTATGGAGAAGAAATTGTATATCAATCGATAATTACTCACAATGTCCGAAATGAATCGTGAACAAATTTCCTCCAGACTTAAAGTCCAGATAATATTCGCCGCCCTCAAACCAAAAGTCGCTTGGAACGGCGCTTGTAGAACCAATGGCATAAGAACTGACGACTTTTCCGATTTTCCCTTGACTTATGACTTCTTTCACTTTGTTAACAAGTGAATCTGCTCGGGATTGCAAGCCGACGATTGTTTTCACGCCATTCTTTCTCGCAAGTGATGTCAGCTCCTCTGCCTGAGCCAAGCTTGACCCCAGGGGCCATTCAACAAAAACATCCTTTTTAGCTAATAGAGCTGGTTTAAGGAGCTCGAAATGCTTCATGACAACAACGCAGACTACAACGAGATCCACATCGGGGTCGTTGGCCAAATCTTCAGGACTGCCGTATGCTTTGGTTTCGGCAGGCAATTTGTAATGAAGTATGGCTTTCTGGGCAGCCTCCACAGATGAGTTTGAAAGGGCGACAATCTCGTATATTGGTGAAGACAGTAAATGAGGAAGATGCGCAACGCTTGCCCAGACGCCGACTCCTTGTCCACTGGTGTGGCTGGAAGAAAGACCAATCAGGCCAACACGAATGGGAGCCATATTCGATTTCCAAATCTCGCAATGATATCAGGCCAGTTCGGGTTTTATGATCAAGGAGAAGAGTAGGCTGCAGCATTTGATACCGGGATTGAAGTCTACTTATGCCCATCCCTAGTGCGATAGTTTACCCTCGGAGCTTATGGGAAATATGGGAGATCATCATTTGGAAATAGGAAGTAAACACTGCTCTTGCTGTCTGAGGGTTCCCGTGATGTGATTGGTGAGGAGCGGGTGTATATCTGATTGGCTCAAACTCCGCCTCGTTATACAGTCGAGGCCAACGTCAGCGTCAAGTCTGGTAAAACACGAACACGCTAAATCGTCCAGTTCCTATGGCTGGCTCGACTAGGAAATCACCTATGATGATGTCGACGTCCAAACTGGCTCTGTGTTGACAACCCGACCTGCGTAGACCTCCGTGATTGGTCGAAACTCCGCGGACATTGCAGGTTGGAGCTTACAAATCAGATGTCTAGCATGACATTTGCCCTGCTCTTTTTTTCTCTTCTTCTATTTTCATAGCAAGTCCATATGGAATATGCGCAGAAAGGCCTGTCAGCAATGTCGTCTTGCCAAAGCACGCTGTTCCCTCGCTGCACCATGTGCTCGGTGTGCAGAACGCCAGCTTTCCTGCCACTATGTAGGCTCGATGCTGAGGCGGCATGTAGCAAGGGATAGGCCAGCTTATATTCGGCCTTTTGAGAATTCAACTTCAACAACTTCGTCACAAACAAAAAGCCGTCCGGCTGTCTCATCTTCCTTCCAAGATACTATTCCAGTGTCCTCATCTGCCCAAGGCACAGCTTCATGTTTCGTTGAAGATGCTGCCGATGGCCGGTGTGAAATTTCCTATCAGGAAGAAGCTGCGTTTATAACGGAGGCGGTTAATGGATTCCCGGACGTGAATTCCATGCTCGAAGTTCCATTGAATACGACCTCCAACCCCATCGTAGATACACCATCGTCAATTTTTCAATGGCAAGGACAACAGAACACCGAGCCACAGCTGATGGGCCCACTATTAGGGTCGGATGATTTCCAGTCCTCTCAAATTCCCATCGATGACAACAACACTGTCCTTGATAGTGAGAGTATCGATTTGACAGGGTCTAACTACTCCATATTAAGTCCTCAACAAAAACCGCATCAAAGTGGGCCTCCGTCAAAGAGTACACAGACACATACTTCGACCTCAGCAACCAGGATTCTCACGCGCAGGATTCTGTTGGGCAAGCTAACTTCGTATCCACAGAAGATGATTGGTGGCCACCCGCTGCCTCCATTCATTCATCCGCAATGTGTATTACAAGAGAGATCGCAAGAGGAATGCGTATCCAAAGGCACTCATACTTGTCTACCGGAGTCTCTAGCAATCTGTGCAAGTCTCGTACAAATGTTCTTCACAAAGACCAGTACGAGTACAGCATTTGTCTGGAGGACCATTAATGCTGAACATCGTCGGATGTATAACGAAGCATGTCTACAATCTCCATTCTATGATTATATTGATTCCAATACTAACTCGTCCAAGCATTGGGGTTATGATGCATATACACTTCTGTCGGCTCTCCAAGCGTCGGCGATCTATACGTTGTTACAATTTATCGATGTATGTGCCTTCGGTGACGATATACCATGCTTCGTTGAAAACTGTATTGTATGTACTGAAATTCAATTAACACGATCATACGTGTATATTTAGCTAACATCTTTGAAGACCATGGCCAAGACGTTACACACAATCATCGACTACAAATCAACCCCAAATTCCTCCCCGGACTCTGACGGCTTGCGGTCAACCTGGGTGCTGAGAGAAAGCACAAGGAGGTGATTACTATCCCGATGATATTTGTATTACTCGAGATTAATGAAATAACATTGCATAGAACTTTCTGTTTGCTGTACGGGATTGAATTAATATCAAATTACTATAACAATTCATGCGGGTTTGGAAATTGTCCTCTTCCTTGTCAAAGAGACCTCTGGGATCCTTATGCGAACAATAGTGAGTGGATTAGAAGATATAAATGCTGCATTACCAACAAGACTTGCTCTTTCTTTTCTTCTGGTTCCGGTGAACAAGTCCTGGCGATCAAAGACCTGGTTAGTGCTGTTCAAGAGACACCAGAGTTCGATTGCCTTTTATCTTCTTTCCCTTCTTCATTGTCTTCTACAGCTGGTGCGGTGGCAAGATGGTGTAATGAATTGGACGAATTGGGGATGTTGGTTTGGATGGCCACAATGCTGGGTCTCGATTAGCAAAATGCAGAGTATTTGTTATTCTCAAATAGCAGAAGTAATAGTAACGGTACAAAATTGCGGCTAATATCATCAACACAGGGATATCTCAGAAAAGAGCGGCCGAGGCTTCCTCCACTGACATTGTGACGACTACATGTAACTGGCAAAAGTAAATTCCCGATATCGTTAACTGGTATATCGCTAGCAAAGCATGATAAAAGCGAAGAACGAATTCTGCCTCCACCGCTGCACCGAAATCAAGTCGATGAAATTCCGAATGTCCAACTCAGAATGAGAAACTGCACAAAACAAACACCTTGCTCAAAAACAGGAGAAACCACAGAGAGAGGGAGAGAGGAGCCACCGATAAAACCAAGCACATCGTCTCACCCCTTGACTTCAGCACCTCTGTTGAATGTTGTACATCCTCCGGTTGTTGATAATGCGAAAGTCCAGGAATACAGCTCAGTTCGCGGCAGATCCTTTCGGCGGATACTCCTTCCCCTCCTTTTCGACCTTGGGTGCACAAACACACCATTCAGCCTCTGGAACAGACTCGAATACCATGGGGACATGAAGGCCGCATCCCCACCAGGTGGTTTTTTCTATAATTCAATGGGCGCGTTAGCATGTCCCTGTTTGGTGTACGAGCAAGGGGCGTACGGCAAGTTGAGCAAGTTGCCTTTCTGCACATTGTGATGTTGAATCGTTGGGGGTGGCCTTTGGAGTTGGCCCTGGATGAATCAGTGTTCAAATGCTCATGTGATGCTGGCGAAACGTCAGGCACAGGGGCTCTGGCCTGCAAGACGAGCAAAGGCTGTGTGTGGAGGGAGAATTCGGCGATGCAGGGCAGGGAGACGCTCTCGTAATAATAATAGCAGCAGCAGAGTTCTAGGCTGAGGCCAAGGCGCTGTGCGGGGAAATTTGCATTCCCAGAGATAAGGAGCAAAATTAGCATTCTGTTCCCCTCATCGGCTCAGGCTCTCCCTACAGACAGCCCTTTCGCAGGCGATAAGACCCATAAAAGCACGGAAAACACACCACTCACACTGTTTGCCGCGGAGAAGAGTGAGCATCTGCACACGCCACTGGCTTTGGGGGGAAAGTCTAATAATATTTCAAGGGGAAAAAATATGTATAGCTTCGTTTCTGAGCGGACCCATGCACACCATCCGATAGTAAATATATAATAAGAAGAAGAAGAAGAAAATAATAATAATAATAATAATAATAATAACAATGTAACGCCAAACTTTCGTTATATGTTCATCCACTAAATCAATCTAGTGCGCTATGCGACCTGCGGATTCGGCAGCCAGAATTGTCCGTCTAGGAATGTGATGAAGTCGACCGGGTCTGGTGCCGGCCGCATGCCAATGTCCAGCACGTCGCGGGCTACTGCTTTAATCTGCCGGTTGACCGTCTGCGAAATCGCCCAGGTTCTGCCCAGGGACTTGAAAACACCCACCGTGAGAGACAGCCGATCCCGCCGAGGGTCGGGCATTTGTCCAGCTTTGACCGAGTACGCGGCAAGTTGCACGATGGAGCTGAGCACCAGCGCGCAGATGAAAAACGGAGTGTGTTTGGTCTCGGGAATGCGGATTGCTGCCAAGTTTGATATCTCGCTCGCGGCTTTGACGGCCTTCATGGCATGAGAGTGGTGCGAAAACGCCGGCATGAGACATATGCCCGAATGCCCGCAGATGACCTCTGCAGCCACGGCTGGGGACGAGAGAAGATCGGAACGTGGAAAATGCAGGTAAATTGATGCGCCATTAATAACCATCTTAGCCTGAAACATCATCTCATCAACGGTCCCGTCCGCGAGCATCAGCTCCGATTTGGACTCGGGAAGATGATGAAACCAAGAGGCGATCCTGGCATCGACTGACTCCACCATCTCTTGGTGGCCATTGGGTGTTTCGGAGAGTGACACGACCCGGCCTAGGATACGCACAGCTTCAATGCGGTAAGAGTAAGACGAGAAGTCGAAATCCTCATCGGCAAAGACACGGTCGTCAAACTGTGCAATTGTGGGCGGGGAAGCCGGGGGGTACAGACCATCCTGGTAGATCCGTTCTTCACAAGGAAGCGGAACTTCGAGCGGGACAGTGCTGGCTGTAAAGGTAGCCCTGGCTCCCAAGGCAGTCAACATGCCCTCGATAACAAAGAGCTCCCACCACGTTCGTCGAAAACTTTCTTCCCGGATGGGATCGCCTTCCGCCATTGTTTCAGCGAATGATCTGAGGTGAATGCCAAGTTCGTAAGCTAAATCCATGGCCTGAGCCAGCAGCGCGCCGGCCTCTTGACGCTCGTTGCGCGAATGAAGAACAATAGTCAGCAGTAGTAGAGCCTGCACCTTTTCTACCCCCGGCTCTGCGTCTGTGACGTCGACTACCACATTGGGGCGATATGTCTCGGGGGAAGCGGCAGTGGTGAAGTGAGTGCCAATGAACTTAATCACCCGTTCGAGGTATTGTGGTGGATGGTAATGGTAAAGCATGTGCAAAGGCGGAAGAATCGGGTGGGCGGAGTGAAAGTGTGAGTAGTAGACATCGACCAGATAGCCATCAGTTCCCAGGGTCGATGAAGACTCCGGGGTCAGAGGTGACCTAGCCGTAAGAGCGTGATGGAATCCCAACGAGACGGAGGTTGTCCCTATATCTGGTGGCGTAGATTGCGAAGAAAGAGGGCCGACGGTGCCAGGGAGATGCCAGTCGGATGTTTTGGGCGCATCAAGGGGAAACAGTCGCGGATCGGGCGTAGTGTGTAGGTCTGTTGGAGGGGGATCGGCGCGCCGCTTCTTCGATGGCCCTTTGTAACCTCTTCGAGAAGGCGTGTATTCGCAGGTCAGCTGGCCGGACATACACCGTCCGCACACAGGCTGCTGGCCATCGCATTTGAGATGCTTTTGGCGGCAGGTCAGGCAGGCCAGTGGCGATGGGTTCGAGCTCTTTGGGGGAGCATTGGCCCTCCCGACTGTAGTGGTATTGGGGTTGGTGCTGGTGCTGGTGCTGGTGCTGGCGCTGGAGCTGTTGATGTTGCCATTTACATTTCCATTGCTAGAATTGGGCCCGTCGTTGCCTGCATTACCGAGAGGGCTTGTGTCAAAGGAATACGCAAAGGGGCGGGGGTTCATGGTGGTGACAGCGAGCTTAGCAGCGGTGAGTGGGGCAGACGATAATCTAAACGGCGACGGTGTTGGATCATGAGTCGGCAGTGATTTGATGATTTGATCGGGGATCGATAGATCTGATCGAGAGTCAGACGGCGCAGCGGATCGCCAGCGTTACCAGGACCGCCGCAGTAACGCAATTGGCAGCAACTGCAGAGCAGATGATAGCCGATGGATAGTGTGCTGTTGCAATTGAGAAGGAGTTTGCAACAAAAGAGGGGCTCGCAAGCAAGAGCGGCGGGTATCCGGTTCGCGTCTCGATGGGGGAAGAGAGAGGAGGGAGCAGGGCGCAAAACAGAGACAGAAATGCAGAAAGCCGCGCGAGAGCTACGGTTGCGATAGAGAATAGGGAGGAGAGGGAGAAATATTGGAGGACAAATGCGTTAGCAGGTGCATGTGGTGGCGGTGGTGGAAGGTAGTCTTAGCTTACATTGACAGCAAGCGCCGGGCCAATCAGCGCATCAGCCATCACATAGATACATGTATTTCACGTGATTAGCAATTTTATGTGTATATGTACACCTATATAATCAGATGACTATGCAACACGTATGGTATATCATTAATTCACCTTGGCCCTTTTTTCGAGTATTTATTTGCTTCTATACTCGGTGATCGGTATGTCGGTATGTAGATAGCCGCTGATTGGCCGCGCGTCCGCTCTTAGTAGTAGTGCTAGTCGTCTTGCAAGTTGGTGCTGCACCATCCATCAGTGAACCACATTGGGTCCATCCATGCAATAACAGCTCCCATTCAGATGTTGATAGACGACTACTGCTGGTAGAACACATCCGTCTTGCTGCCCAGCTCTTCCAGGTCCGGTCGCTCCTTTTCTACCCCCGTCAATTGACTTGGCCAATGCTTGGCGAACTGCAAGCTGGCCAGACCTATCCAACATTGAACAATGAACACTGAACACTGAACACCTGCAGCTAACAACCGCGAACCACAGCCTCCTCCTCCCCTCCGCGTTATATCTCAAACCGAACAAGCAGCCATGATTTCCGACGACGATCTTTTTAGTCTCGCCATTTTCCTCGGCTCCGTCGCCATGCTCCTCATCGTCCTCTACCACTTCCTCGAGATCAACGCCAAAACCGAGGCAGAGCCTTCGCCCGATAGCACAACAGATACTGCGGCGTCGAAGAAGATCCCTGTGGGTGCCGACCCCGTTGCGTTTACACCTGGCGCTGCTGTGGCTTCCAAAGTGAAACCGCGGTAGATTATTATGTTTTGGCCTCTTTCGAACTCGCATGCATCATACACTGGACTGGAAGAAGACATGTTGTTTTATTAGTATTTCAGGAGGAAATTGGCAGGGACAAGTCGCTACGCGAATGTATATGGACCTTCAGAAGATTGTGCGCTTTTCGATGAATTAATTTATGCTTGTATTAACATCTACCGGTCTTGCTCTTGGGTTTCGTGCTCTTGTTACGCTTGTTCCGTGTAATATTTCAGGAGATGAAGATTATATATCGCTACAGACTAAAGCCCAAGTAAAGAAAAATAATGCTTCTCCACATAAGAAGAGCAAGCACGCTAGCTCCCAGTTGAAACGCCAGGTATCCGGCTAATCCCATGACCATGCTAAAGAATCTTGTTGCTTTCGTCTGATTACGACGAGTCACCTTGTTGGAACCAATCATCCGCATCCTCCTCGTCATCCGTCACCACCTGGTAAACCTCCTCGTCGTTTACGAATACCTTGTTGCGTGTTGGATTGGAGAATTCGCATCCCTGCTGCTCAAGCCCGATACCAACTTGCTTGCGGCGCCTTCGGACTGCTAAGAGTACCTCCTGTGCTTTCTGTGTCGGCATGTCATTGCCACGCAATTTGTTGAAGGCACGGATCGGCGTCGGTTCGACGGGGAAAATAAGGGAATCGCTTTCTCCGGCTTTATTCGCATCCGGAGTGATGATCGATCCATTAGCGTTTAGGTATCGGTCAAGCTGAATATCTAATACGAGAAAAACAAATCCCCGGTTTCAATAATGGTTCATGACAATGCAATAACAACCTGCGAGGTGCTCGCTTTCTCACCGGTGCCGTTCACAGACGGTCCATCCCCGTATTTCCATGCCAGTGCTTGGACATGCGCCTGATGCAGATGCTTTTTGAGGTCTTCACCATCGTACTCGGTATCCGAGTTCGGGCAGCGGCTCCACTGACAACGCGTCTGTCCAGGGACGTGCGCCTTGTCGACATGGCGCTCGAGCGTATGAACATCATGGAGTTGCGCGGGACACGTAGCCCACTCACATGTAAAGATCGGATACGGCGCATCTGGGATGGGGAGACGAGCGGGGGCAGCAACTTGAGCGCTCCTTGCGGCTGCTTTCAGAGTCGCCTTGGTTGGATTCTTGTTCTTCGACCCGGGCGGCCGACCGCGACGACCAGACCCTGGCCCCGAAGTGGGCGTGCCAGTCATCGTCTTTCGAACTAGCGGTGTCGTAGTAACAGACAGAGAGTCAGGACCAAGTTCAGTGTGAGGCGCGTCCGAGGCGGGGCCCTCCTTATCAGTGTTCTCACGTGACTGCCTATCGCGGCGCCGTTTGCGAGGAACACGCGGAGGCTCGGCCAGGATGTCTTCCAGCTCGACAACAGGCATGGCCGGTCCCCCTGGGTCGACCAGGTCCCAGCGAAACGTCCCCAGGTCGGTCTTGCTGCCAATCCCCGCAAATATGTCCGGGAATTTTATCAGGTGGTAGTTCAGCGGACGCTCCGACGGGTGCCGTCCAGCCGTGATTAAGATATCTCGCGCCACTGATTTGGGATTGTAGTAAACTCGTTCCAAAGCCGCTGAAGGTTCTATCGGCTTGGCGATCTTCTTAAAAGCTTTGATAGATCTGATGCAGAACTCGTCGTCCGGGTTAAAGTCGATCTCTGGCTCATCCATGTGCGAATCGGTAGGGGATTTGGATCGCTCCGATTCAAATGGACGGGGAGAGGGTGCACCAATGTCTATGCTGGGCTGGTCAAAGCCAGAGGAGCCGCCATGTTCAATGGAGGCGTGATCTATTCTAGCCTGTTTAGAGAGGCGGGAACCCGTCTCTTCGTCACTTAGTTCTTCCTGTTCATCTGCTTCATCGTCTTCGTCACTGCTCAGCAACGATAGGTCGACAATCTCAGAAAACAGTCGCTTCCTCGCCTTCTCTTGTTTTGGCCCAAGCACTGGCGGGGGAATAGGCTGTGCTAGGGATTTTCGTAACGATGCAGGTTTGTTCTTAGGCAGGGCGGACGCATTTGTCCCCAAGTCCGCTATGGACATAGAAGCCGAGCCACCATTCGCGTCGAGAAATAGAACATCTGCTGTAGAAAGCTGTGGCATGTTTTCTATTCGAGGAGACTTTGGATGTGCGGGATTTTTCTTTGGTTGGGGCTTCGAAGCAGCCTTTTCTGCAGACGATGGAGCTGGTTTTGTAGCTTGTAGCGCCATAGATTCTATGGCTCCAGGATCCGAGTTTTGCACTTGTTGAGAAGTCAAGCTGCCATTCGCTTCCCCATTCTTTGGCTCTTGCGAAGCAGTGTTGTTACTGATAAGCGCCGGTACCGCTGCGAGAAGAGATCTGGCCAGGGCTTGTCTATCTAGAACAAATCCTCGAGATTCCAATTGTGCACATAGATCTGGATACGTAGGGTTGTTTCGTAATAGTAGCATCAAAGAATCAGAAGAACATTGCCCCTTATCGTTCGTAGGGTCCTTGCTGAGATACTCTGATGCGGCTTGAGCCAGTTTCTGTTGAGTCGCTGCAGGCCATGTCGCATCCTGGGCAGCAAGTTTGTCAGAAGTATAATGCTGCGGCTGGTCGGATGGCTGATTGAGCATCGAATTGACATTAACTTGAGTAACGGATGTAGTGCTACTCTCTTTATTGGGAGTCTGTTGGTCTTCGCGCTTATCCTTCCTCCTACGCCGCAATGCAGGGAATTTTCCAAGATCTGGCATACCATCAATCACACCAGTCAATGATATGCCTTTATTTTTTCTTGCTGAGCCTGGAGTTTTAGTTGTGGCTGCTGCAGAGTCAGGTTCTGTTATCAATGACTTCGAATTTTGGCCTTTCTGGCCTTTGTTCTCCTGGGAACTAGAGCCTTGTTGACTTTCCGTAGGGGTCTTTTTGAAATCATCCCATAGTTTAGAGAACAAAGATGGATCTTTGGCTCGCATTCCCTTGAGTTTTTCCAGCATCATTCGCATTTCAAGGGCCATACCATCTTCGCCGTCAAGAGGGTCTGGCTCAGGTGCGAGGGCTTTGTCCGCTGCTTTCTTCCTAGGTGCCTTTCGTTTAGAAGGCTTCTGTTTCGGGCCGGCAGACGTGGTATCAGCCGCCGCTTCTTCCGCAGCCCTAGTTGCAGCGTCAGTCTGGGTCTGGGCTTCTGTCTCCTGCTGTCGCCTCACTTCTGCTGCTTCTACTTCTACCGCTCTGGCACGCTCTTGTGCAAGTACATATTGTTCGTTATAAAGTTCGTTAGGGTTTATGAATTGAACTTTCGGCGGAGATATAGGTTCTGTGCCAGCACCAGATTGTCCATTTGAGTATCTGTTCGTCATAGTGGGGGGAGTACTCGGACGCAACGTATTCTCAGCATTAGATCCTGTCATTATTGTACTGAGAGAATTGTGTCCGTTGGATTGATGTGAAACTGAGGATATATTTGAGGCGGCGTTTACCAAAGAATGTAAAGTTGGAGGAGTTCTTTTGTTAGGAAACTGCTGACGCCGTGCTTTGGAGTTCGCTCGCGGCGATGGCTGTCGCTCTGTTTGGGAAGTTTCAGGGGCTTTAGCGGGTTGTTGTCGTGCCGTACCACTGGATACCGGTTGATTCTGGTGTTGTGGCGTTGGACCAGGCGGTGACAAGGGCGATCTCTGAGGTTGCCGATTATAGCCGCTCGTTGTTCGACCGGCTACATCTAGGGCCTGATTTGATATCTGAGGCGAGTAATTGAGGGAGACTGGTGCGGACAGAGCTTGATAGGAATCTTTGCGGTCTTGTCTTGTCGTGTTGTACACTGGCCGGTTAGAATCTTTGTGAACCGTCGACTCTATTGCAGGCGCGTATACCAGACTATTAAGCCCTGAGCTTTCCAGACTCTTCCCCTGCGGCCCTGTGGTTTGATTATAGGGGTTCATAGAATTTGACAAACCTCCGGAATACGAAGAATAATCTTGAGAATGCGGATATACACCGTTACCAGCAGCAGAATATACCCTCGAACTATCAAGCTCTTGATTGCTGTGACTTGTCGATGTGGCAGCTAAAGCACCTTGGCTATTCCAGTTGTAATTCGCTTCCATATATCCGCGAGGGGGGTGGATGGGCTGGCGGCTGCTGGCATATTGATTATTCAAGTTCTCTTTCCTGCTGCTGTCGTCCTTTCCATATCGGTATGAGTTGTAGAAGTTCGAATATGATGACATCGTCGGCATAGGTGAAAGCGTAGCCCATTCTTCTTCTGCAAAGTCATATAATAGCGTCCTCCAGATGGTCAACCTCGGTGCAAAGGTTCGCCGATGACTGCGCAACGATGAGCGGGGAAACAGGGCTTGTTTCGCAAGATACCGCAGACCCCGGTAGACAAAATGTCTGCGACTCGAGTCCTGCTATGCAACAGTCCTCCCGCCGCCTGTCATGGATAGAAACACGCCTCAGGGATAACGACGGCGTGCTGGAATCCCTCCAAGTCTCCACCCAATACATCCCCATCCGGATAGGCGCGGTCATGTGACGCACATACAAAAGGCGTGAACCGTCGCTGCGACCGCACACTGTTTACTCTACCCTACACTTACAACACTCTGCACAGTCTCTCCACAGTGCTTGATTCGACGCTTTGTTAGCTGCCCTGCCACTATAATATGCTTTCCCGCTACAATTGCAATGGCTATGTCAGGTGCAGCGCTACAGCAAGGACTGTTAGGGCAAAGGCTGGAACATCAGTCGTGCAATACCGCTCTCAAGGCATAATCGTTTAGTGTCTTTATTGGCGAAATGCAGTGAAGATTCATCTATCTCAATCTAGTTAACTGTTCAAGCAGGGATAGTTAATACGCTTGCTACAGCCAAGTCAATTCAATTCTACAACAATAATTCGACCCAACTTTCTGTTGGTGCTCTCTCGCCTCTTCTTCAACGTAGCTTCAAAGGCGCCAGGTTATCTCCGCATTAACCCATTTGTTCATGGTTTTTGAGGTATACGACTGGCGTAGAGGAAGGTCCAGAACTTGACCAATTTCCATTTTACATACAAAGGAAATTCTGGCCAGGTTCTGCGACTTGCCTGCAGACTCGCACCGAGATTCGATCGATGACAGTGCGGGTTTGATAGTGAGTTACATACGTATCACACCGCTAGCTGTTATAATTATTATGTCCCATATTGAGCATTAATTACTGAGCCAATGTTCTTCTCTGTTTCCATAAGCAAATCACTAAATAAATGAATAACAGTTCACACCATCACGCCATGCAAAAACTGCCCTTCCTGTCCTTCAAAATCGTTGCAAAAGAGAAAATACCGAACTGTGAGTTACAAGGGTACTCCAAAATATACTAGGAAAGCTGGATATCCAATCACCTCCCTCGCGTCCTGGTCTCGGATCGAGTGAAGATTGGTGAAGATAGTTAGACTGATGCTATGCTCATTCCTCACTCTTATTCCCGCCGCCGACACATTTCCCCCATGCAGGCAGTCCACAACCCATCCCAACAAACAAGTATATCAAAAACACAATCACAATTACCAGCAACACCATCACCTTGATGTTCTTCCACCACATCCTCCTCCGGAGCCCTCGCGAGCGCATTCTGAAATCATGCGCACTGCCGCCAAGGCGGTCTGTCTTGTCAACCAATAAATCAATTCTCTCGCCTCGCTCAAGGACTCTTTCGATATTCTCCGTCATGATGTCTCGCACGTTGTCAATTTCCTTCCGAGCGGACGCGAGAGAATCAGAAGGTGGCGCTGTATTGTATTGTTGAAGAAGCGCGCGCAGTTCTGCATTATATGCAGCACACCCATACGCAGGTAGAGCCGAAAATTCAGTTGTAGAAGGCGGATAAGCGGTCAAGAACTTCCGTTTCATTTCCAGCAAGAACGCAAACGGGATGCGTCGTCCTTGTTCGGCAGTAGCCACGACAAGGTAGCTCAGAGAAGAATGTGAGGTGATTTCTTGCTGGTTGTTGCCATCTTCATAGCGACCAGATGGGGAGTCTGCGATGTAGTGTACAAAAAGGCGATCGTGTGTGTAGGTGAGCTTTTGGGGTTTGTCGTGGGAGATTTTGGGAAGAATAATCGAGGCAAGGGAAGAAGCTGATGTGGAGGAGGCTCCAGGAGATGAATGTTCGGCAAGTATTGTAGTCCCATGCGCTATACAAGAGCTAATGAAAGATATGAAGTCAGCTTTCAATCGAAAAGGTTGATCCCAAGAGCGGTTGAGATGTCGTATGACGGATCTAACTCACTATAGGAGGGAGCTGGCTGGCCTCGAAGACGACGCCATTTTTGTCTGTCTGTATATTTCAACTGCAGGTCTCCGTTCAGCTGTGATTCATGTACTTCCTCTGTAAGAACGTGCTGTATTTGTAGAGGAGGCTGTAGTCGGTATTTGAAGCCTTGCTAAACGCGTGGATGCCTGTGACGTCGGTGTCAGCTAGAGGCCGGTCACGTGGTTTATATCATCGGTCTCGGAGTCTGGAGTAGTCCCAGTCAGGGACCAGAACTTACAAAATATTACAAAATACTATAAAATTTCGAATTTAGATCTAAAAGGGTCACTCCATCCTAAAAGCCAAGTTTTCAATCTCATCATCGGTAGCTCAAATGCTTCATCAGGCATGCCTCGAACCCCGTCAATATGCTCCATGCAAACACCAATGCATAAAAAAACAAAACAAATCTATATTAGAAGGAGTGGGTATCTCTGTATGCTTGATCTGTGCTTTCATGTCTGAACGAAAATGAACGAAACAAAAAACTGCCGCCTGGTGCATCAAACCAAAAACAGGTAGAAAAAAGTCAGTGTTGCGAAAATTGAAGAAAAGAATAGTATAGCTGGTATTCATGTCTCTCCTGCGTGAGCATCGATAATGTCCCCACTTTCGGAGTTTTGATACGAGTATCTGTTATTTTTCATATGGCGTAGCGCGGCGGCGCGTCTGGCCACAACATCTTCTTTATGAACGACATTCCTTAGGGCCTCACTCGCTTGTATAAGACCATCAATGCTAATAGCATGGTTCGTCATTTGATGATTCACATAAGTGTAGACTGCAGCAGGAGTGGAACAAGTAGTGAGCAGCTGCTGCTCATTAAGCTTGAGTAAAGCGAGAGCGACTTGGAACAAAAACGTGCTACCACCTCCACTCGCTGCCGCTTCAGCTTCGACATCCTTCGTTGTGTCATTTCCATTGGCTGAGGAACCTTTTTCGCGACTGACCGCAGTATTGGTGCCACCAGGGGTGCCGTTGTGAATTGTGCTTGTAACATTGAGACAAAGTACTACATCCCACACACGATATAGTGCTTCCGCAGACAGACAGTCTGTAAATATGGATAAGAACCACTGGAAGGTTAACGCCTCCAATTCAATACCAAGCTCATCTAAATGGGTGGATAATTTGGGGAGAACTTCTGTGATGTACTGACGCAGGACCTGCTGGTCAGCTCTAGAGGCGAGAAGGCCATGATCATAGTAATGCTGAGGCAGTATGTTTTCGATCATCGATGTCATAATCCAGAAAGCGTCCTCTGCCGTCGGCATGATCAAAAGTAGGGATGCAGCGATGAGGTTCATTCCTTGGCAGTATCCTACCTCAGAGTTGCGACGCGAATAGGCCAGCAGAACATCACGTAGTTTTGCCACACCAGGGCCTTTGCGGAAGAATACGTTGTCGGTCAGAGTTCGGTGGATGTCCATATCGATCTGAGCTACTATTGTGGGATCAACATCCACTGCACTGACCCCCTTTACAAGATCGTCGTAATAGCCAGGAATGCGCATCGCTGAAGCACCACTGCACTCAGCCCAGATTTTTGGTCTATGGGCGACGGGGATACCCGAAAGCACCAGTGACCGAAACTCACGCCACTTGTTCCGGCCGACTTTGCCCTTGTTGCCTAGGCCTGCGATACCCACAACTTCACCATCGGCGAGTGTAGCTTCCGGCATGCTAAGGGACAAATTTGCTCGATCTGGATCCATGGCTGCGGCCACTTCTCCTTCTCGACGACGCTCGGCACGAACCTTGCGAAGAAACTCGCTCCATTTCGTGGTTCTTTCCCGTTGGAGAGCATCATGGAGCTCTGTAAGTTGCTCCAAAAGCATCTTCACCGGTTCTTGTTCGTTCGAAGTCATGATTGTAGTTGTGGTTTGACGGGCAGCTGCATTGGAAAACTCTGGGTTATCAGCCACAATGGTAGAGGTTGAAGCCGTAGGCTGTGAACTTGAGCTGACAGAAAGGGCCCCATCTTTATCAAGAGCAACTGAAGAACCTTGCTTCTTCGGAAGCCTGTCTGACGTATTAACACCAATAATAGGGGCTGTCGAAGGAGTGTGAGATAAAAGTTCTGTTGGTCTTGTGGCAATTCGTAGATAGTCCTGCCACCGTCTCGTTATCGGGCCATCATTGCCGGCCTCCTCTATAGATATTGGAGTTCCAGAGTAGTCCGGGGGAAGTCCGCCATCTTGCTGCTGCTCCGGGGTTCCATCGTCGTCGTCGGTTGGATCTTCACTGCGATAGCTGTTGATAGTCTCTGCCATACTAGTTCGATTGGCCTTTTTCTTAAGATTGACTGCTTCCCTTTGCCGTTTTTTGCGACGCTGGTCATAGATGAAGCCGAAGCGGTCTGTGAGCAGCTCACCAGACTGGTAATTACCATAGATTCCAGTGAGTGTCGGCGGCCGAGACTCCATTGGCAAAATTGCATCCATCTCAACAGGACCGAGATTTGTGACTGCGGTACTATCACTGCGGTCTGCATTCGACCCATGTGGTGAGCTGACACCCGTCACTCGGCGTTGAGGAGCCTTGCTGGTACCTATTTGTGCAGAAGAAGTACCCGGTAAGGTATTGGAGCCGCTATAACTGTTGATGCGCTTCAGAGCGGCGACAGCAGAAAGGCTGCCTTTCACAGATGAGCTGGTAGCATTTCTTGCGTTATTTTTGAGCTTATCTTGGCCTAGTGAAGAGGCCCTGCTGCGGTCGTTATTCGAAGGACCAGGCAAATCTTTGGTCTGGGAACCGCCTGCAAATAGCTTGACCGTCCATGAAGCGACGGATCTCGAGGATCTCCGTGATTGTATACTCGAAGCATCGCCATTTTTAGGATCTGTGATTCTCCCTGACGATGTGGAACGGCTGTCCGGAGGTTGAAAAAGCTTTTCATCAAGTCCCTTCCGGCGCCCAGAAGTAGGATTTCCGGATAGCTGTGTACGGCCCGTGGCTTCGTCGAGATCATCAATGTCAGATATTACACTGCTAGCGCGACTGGTCTTGCGGCTGGCGTTGGTGCTTCCAAAGATGTAGTCTTGCCACATACGCACTGTTCCCTGTTTCCGCTGGGTGCCAGAGTCAATACTAGAGGTACCTGATTTGGAGTCACTGTCGTTGCGGTGCGGCCGCAGAGTCGCTTGTAGATCAGCGTTGTCTGATTCGTCCTCCCCAACGGGATCCAGCATAGCCTGGTCCATGAGACCATTGATGCTAGATTTTAGAAGCGGCAGCTTGGAGGACGACTCGTTGACATCCTCAACAATGGACTCGGCTTTCGAAGACGACGGGTTTTCTAGCTCATATAGACGCCTTTCGATATCCTGGCTCGAAACTCCCGCCTCGCGAAGCATTTTCTTAAGCTCCCTCTCTCGCATATCGGCCCTCCGCCGTAGTTTCGAAATTTCCGCGTCTCTAATCGCAAGGTCACGGGCATATTGTCTCACCACGGCGACAGCACCGCTTCGCTCCAATAGCAGTTCTATGTGCGCAGCGTCAGCCAAGTGTAGTGCTCCAGGAACGTCCATCGTCAGAAATGAGTCGTCAAACAAGGCGGCGCGACCAGACCCTTGTGACAATGTCGACGTGAGTCTATCCAAAGCTGCTCTTCGGTCACGTCTCGCATCGAAAGAGATATCTTCTATATCATCGGGCTCTGCTGACAGTATTTGATTGGAGCCATGATTCAAGGCTTGGTGACTGCGAAGGCCCTCGGCGGAGTCATCGGGCGACAGAGAAGGAAACGAGGTCAGATCAGCGGTTGTTGCAGTGTTTGACGAGGCGGTCGATAGTCCAGAAAGACGCTTGGCTTGCTTTGGCCGGCCGGGTTTGTTGTTGCTAGTGATGTTAACCTTCTGGCTTCTGCGAGAGGATGAGGAGGCCCGCGATGAGGAGCGTCGTTGCGGCGTGGCGGATATCGAATCCGCCATGGCCTGTCTGAACGTGTTCGCGGTGATACGAATGAGCGGCGAGGCCTGAAGACTTCATGAGAGCGCCAAGTGTGGGATCGGGCTAGAGTATGGAGTTGACTGCAACAAAGAACGAGATGAGTCGGGGATTGGGGGAGAAGAGGCTAGAATGTGTGGTGGAATGCGAGGCGCAGGGATGGACATAAGACATGAGTGCGCCGGCGAAAAGTAGAGAGCGGCGATGCGTTGTTTTGGCTAATACTAGATGCTACACGTTGGTGGTCCCAGAGTGAGTGTTCGCAAGAAAATAGTTGGCCTTGGTCGTTGTGGTGTTGTTGTCGGCCCAATTTAATTAAACTTCGCATGCAGAGGGAAACCATGACGTGCCAGCTGCAGGTCACATGTCCATCCCCACACAGCAACAACAACAAGAAGCTATACAATCCTGGCAGTACTAGCAATACTAATCAATGACAATTATAACAAATCCCAGCAGCAGCTTGATGAATTTCAACATTTTGTACGAAACAAAGCTAAGCTCTTATATACACATCAACATGGCTTAGATCAACCCAACTTTCCAGGAACAAATGGATGTCCAGCGCTGAGCCCGCCGCACACAGTCACCGCCTGTCCGTTCATATAGCTGCTCTCGTCGCTGCCGAGGAAAAGCGCAACCCGGGCGACTTCATCTGACACTGCTCCTCTCTGCAGCGGGTTGAGTTGGCCGATCTTTCTCTGTGTGCCCCGAGAACGAGCAGCATCATACATGACCTTGGTCATCCCGGTCTCGATAACGCCCGGGCAGATGGCGTTGACGCGCACGCCCGTGCCAGAGAGCTGGTAGCACGTAGTTTGGGCAATGTTGATCACAGCGGCCTTGGATGCTGAGTAGTCGGTAGAACCTGCATTAGAGCGGATGCCTGCGACGGATGCAGTACAGATGATAGATCCGCCAGGGAACGGTTTCGCTTCAGACGTGATTTGCATGGCTGGCGCAGCGTATTTGACGGCCAGAAAGACACTATCGGCAGACGCCGTCTTGTCAGCTCAATTTCCCTTCGTCAGACACTGTTAGACTGCAACGAACCCGAGTGTATTAGTTCGTAGTGTATTCATGAAATCCTCCGGCTCTATCGCGGTAAAAATCGTCGGTGTGCCAATAATACCAGCGTTGGCGAACATGATATCTAATCGTCCATAACGCGCAATCGCATCATCTACG
Source organism: Talaromyces proteolyticus (assembly GCF_021365285.1). NCBI lineage: Eukaryota > Fungi > Ascomycota > Eurotiomycetes > Eurotiales > Trichocomaceae > Talaromyces > Talaromyces proteolyticus. The sequence goes on from NW_025764280.1 coordinate 197,881, forward strand.
ACTGCCTTGACAGAGGCTGCGTCGCCCGCATCGAATTGCCGTATATGCACATCCACACCGGGATAAAGCGACTCGATTTCTCGTTTATGCGTGGGGAGATATGTTTCGTCGTAGTCACACAAGTATACAGCCTTGGCACCATTGTGAGCATATTGATGTGCGCTCGCTCGTCCAATGCCGATCGGAGAATTCGCGCCTTTTCGGATTATCAAGTCAATATGCATGTAGCGACGGCTGCCTCAACGCTATCCAAATACCTGTTACGATTGCCACTTTATCCTTCACTCTCCTAAGTGCGTTTGTTAGCGGAACGTATATCGAGCCCAAGATCGAAATAAGTTGGGGCCAACTTACGGCCCAACTGAATCTGAAGCAACCGTGCGAATTCGTGGAATATCCTCAAATGTACCAGCATCCGGGATACCTTCGACGAGTTGCTGGCTGAGCGCCTGAAGGCGTCGCTTTGCGGCCGCTGTCATTGCGCTATGTGATGCTCCAGGTTTTGACTTGTTGAAAATTAAAAGACGAGCTCGAAGTCGATAATGTTTCGATGGCAGGTTCAGTGAGGTCCAAGTAAGGATCGTTTGTCCATGTTCTGCCGGCGGTAATGTTAATGGTAACACCGAGGTATACCCCGGACTGAGCAGTGAGAGCCGAGGCTGTGCAGTGCTCACACCTGGCGGGCGCTAAGGCTTGAGACCTTCCCCTTCCACCAATATAATTGTTGTTAATGTTTGATTGTAGTCCAAACACCAAGAAAGAATTAATTAATGAATTACAGAACTTCATGGTCAGTGTTAGATTTACTAAATCTGCTTGACTGCGTTTCATTACATATGAAGGGAGGCGACTCGGCTTCGGGGTGCTGTTCTAGGATATACATGTATCAATTCAACAATTTCAATAACTACACATAAGAGACGAGAGCCCGGACACTAGTCGGCGATTTTGGAGAAATTCTCAAGATAGGGAAATAGAGTATGAGCATAGAAAGTTCAGGCCACCATACACGAATCTCATCAACTGCATGCATGCTGCGGCCCAAAACAACAATCCCCAATAGCTGTACAAGTGGAAGGGACTGAGAAATATCGAGATCAACGAGAAAAATCGGGAGGGATAAGCAGGCGTAATTTATTGGTGAAAATTCCGATATCAAATTAGATCAGCAGGAAATATTCATTCACGAAGAACCATCCATCAACATGAAAAATTGGAAGAAAGGTGAAATAGGGCAAAAGTAGAAGACACATCCGACGCCGAAGACGAAAATATGGAAAATGGCCGAATACCGCACCGACAGCGAGACCCGTAGCAGTTGCCTTTTAAATACATTTCATTGGGTATCACGCTTAAGAAACAACACGGGGAACGCTAGGTGTTACAATGTCCTGAGTAGGCTGCTTGCCAACGGCTACTGTCTCATTGTCACCGTAGTTCTCGGCTTCGTGAAGGTGTTCGTCCTCGTCTTCGACGATCTTTGTGGGAATATCTCCGGGGTTATACTGCTGGCTGGACCGCTCGGCGAGAGTTGAGGTGCTGACCATCGACATCGCGGTGCTAGAGCGGTTGTGCACGAGATCCGGAGTGGGAGGAATGCTAGAAGTGCGGTTGTCTGCGCTTAGGTAGCTGCCCTCACCCTCGCCCAGCTCGCTGCCTTCTTCACGAGTTCCGCTATCAGATGGAGCGAGATTGTCCGCGTCCTTGGAAGAAACGCCTTCCTCATTTTCAGCGTCCTGAGCTAGGTGCAAGCCCTCAACAGCAGCGGCACACTGCTCGCTGATGTTACGGATGATAGCAGCGATAGCATCAGTCTTATCCCTCAGGTAGCGATCAGTCACATCGGGCATGCTCATCTGAGAAAGACGGCGCTGTGACTTGTCCATGTTATGGAGATGACTTTCCATCTCGGGAGTCACATTGTTGGTATCTCCAAAGCTGCTGGACCGACTCGAAAACCCACTAGACATACGCACACGCGAACCGGGCCTCGAGAGGCGCTTCATCGACTTGGGGCTTTCAGCGCGAGAAGATTCTAGCTGGGATTGGGCATTCTCCAAGTTTTGTTCAATGTATTCGCTGATGTCAGGAGCAACGGTAAGGTTGCGAATAATGTGCTCCATATGGTGGGTCTGGCCCTCGATCAAACTACGCAGGTGTACCACAATACGTTGAGCTTCGTCGCGCTGACGTGCAAGCGAGGCATTGCGGTGTTCCATCGCCGAGAGCTGGTTTATGTTGCGCTTTCGTTCACGCTCCAGCTCCTCGGCAATCTCCTGCTGCAGAACTAGAGCCTCCAAAGCATCATCACGTTGCTTCTCGGTCCCGGAAAGACGAAGAGTAAGGCGAGCAAGGTCGTCCTTCTGCTGGTCAATGAGGCCGGAGAGACGGCGATTTTCACGCTTGTGGCCTTCGATTTTAATCTTAAGTTCGGAAGTCTCTTTGGTAAGCTGTTCGGCAAATGCTTGGAATTTGAGGAACTAAAAAAGATATTAGTGAAAATGTACAGAGCAAAATGCTGTGTTTGTACCTGTTGCTTCCAGGTCTCCAACTCTTCCACCAAGAAGTTGTTGCGTTTGGTAACCTTGGACAGTTCTGTGTCGAGACGTCCTTTAAGGTTGATGAAATCCTGCCAAGCCTCCATGGCATCTCGAGAGTACTGGTTGCGTTCACGGACGATCTCGTTGAGATGTCTCATCGAGACCTTGGTCATGAGTGGCTTCTTGACGGAACCACCGAAGATTGCTTTCATGCCAGTATTGCGTCCCTATTCAGATTAATTGCGGTTTCACAGTATAAGCTATAATATATACTTACAAGCTTCTCGCACACATGATCCATGACGCTCATGATTCCATCTTGATTCCACCAGGCTGGGTCCTGGATGCTTTCGACCTCACCTTTCATAACGATGATCTGGCCAGCTGGAACAAGTTTGCCGCCGCCGTAGGCAGAGCGTAGGTGTGGGGGGACTCCGGATGGTGTGACCTCACCATTCAGAGCCTGCGTCATACGGTTGATAAATTTGGTGCGCTGATTAGGCGTCAGGATGTTGGGCGGGCTTGAAGTCAAGACAAAGTTACGGTCGAGATCGACAACCAAGGCATCAGACGGGGCGGTAAATAGAGAACGGCATTCAGCCGAAATGCCGAGAATGTAAGGGCCAGGTTCCTCAACAAGCTCTTTAGCATGGCGAGCATGTACCACTGGGACATAGAGGCCGCTCCATTCGTAGACACGAACGCAGAAACGGATTGTTTCAGCAGCAACGGTGAGAATAGCAGGATAATGGCTACTTAAGATAATACGGCGGGTTGGCGAAACAGCTGCTTCGATTACGCCAACGATGTTGGGGATGGACAGGCAGTTAAAAAGCGGCCACATAGAGAAGTTCTGGAAGCCAGTAGGCGAGGAGGGGAACTGATAGCAAAGAGCGTAGTCTTTCATGTCAATACGAACCAGGTCATTGAGCCGAGGCGCCGGAAAACTCAGAATTCGCGAGACTTCCTCTGCATGGAAGAGGTTGGTGGCTTTGTTCCAGTGAATCCACATGCCTCGGAGATAATCACCAAGAAGGTCGTAGAGGGGGTAGCGGGACAAAAAACTCAAGCAATACGGGATCCAATAGGTCTCATCTGGATTGTCGTAGTAATCGGGCTCTGTCTTTTTACGCAAGTCGCGGATGGTCTCGGCGCGCTTTTCATCGGCACGAGACCAAACCTTCAGGGCGATACCATAAAGAGTGTGGGAGGAATCCTGCTGGAGGACGAACGAGTGATGAACGCAGTGAGGCTGCGATTTTCCGGTACAAATTTCAACATCATGAGGAAAGCAAGCCTATACATCGTTAGTTGGGCCAATTTTATGCATCTGCTTGTTGAACCACTCACCCTCATAGCAGCATGCAATGCTCGTGCGATATCATTGTCCTGCTCTAGTCTGGGGCTACTGCCGAGGATTTCAGGCAGCCAAAACTGGCCAACAGCACCCTTCATATGTTGGACTTTACCTTGAGCAGACGGTGGAGCCTTGACCCATTGGGCGGGCTCACGGCCAACACCGCAGACCATGTAGGCATGCGTCAGTGTCTTGGGGGTTCGCTGTGCCGGTTTCAAGTTGAGGGTCGAGGGAATGGGTTGGGTGATGCGTGAATGCAGCGATGAGGTCCGGCTTGGGATAATGAGTGAAGAGTCGACCTGGTCCCTGGTGACAGGCCGGTCACGCGTCGATGGACGAACAAAGGAAGAATGGTCTCTCAGAGATGGAGCCATTTTGAATTAGAGAAGGTAAAGACGGCTTCGGTTTGTTGGAATCAGAAAATATGGAAGCGATGAGTGACACAAGTAGTCGCTGCTCGAGGGCTGCTGGAAGAGGGTGGGCGGGATGGCCAATGGCTAGCCTCAAGGCTTTCAAATCTGGAAACACAACGGAGAGTAGTCCAAGGCAAACGTAGGAGCGCAGTTCACAACCCGTGTGGCGCTTATTCACATCTCCTGGATGATTCCGGCGATGTAGACTAATGGAGTGACGGGCAGGCAGGCAGACTATCCTGACTCCAAGGAGGTGTAGGAGAGAGTACGAGGAGAGGAGAGGAGAGGAGGAGACCAGATCGGTACGGGAAGACGGATAGCAGAAAAACGGGGGGGAGTGGGAGTGTCCGAGCTGCAGCTGCAAGCAGGACCTGCAGCAGCTTGCTTTTGGTGCGACGGTGGGTGAAGCTAACTGCGAAAGCACACGGCGCAATCAGCAGAGGGCAGCACTAACAGTAATAATAATTAACATAATAAGAGGCACTAATATTTAAGGGCAGCGCAAATCCACGACAGGGACGGACCCGACCCCTGAATAGCGGAAGGATTAGACAGGTCCGGCCGCCGGCAGCGGCAGGAAGTGATGGGACTGGCTGGCTGGAGATGGTGGATGATTGATGATGGATGATTGGCGCGAGGCAGGCCAAATGCTCGAGCCTCGATGCGACCGATTGTGCAGCTTCGCCGTCTCCTTCGCCTTGAGCCTTCAGGATAAGGAAGATATTACGCGAATGCGTATTTAGTCCAGTACGTACCACTCACGACCGGGCGAGCAGGAAATGAGAGCGGCGCCCATTGGGCCATGGTGGGCTGGTTCCTAGTTAGCCAGGCTAGCTCGGAGTAGCTGTGCGTTAGGGGCAATTAGCCTTCTTAGCCCGCTTAGGGTGTTTGATGAGAAGCTTAGGGGTGCAGACTTACTGCTTGGGAAGTTAGTAGGAGTGAGAGTGAGAGTGAGAGTGAGAGGGAGAGGGAGAGTGGAGAGTTTCTGTGAGGGCCCATGGGGCAGTCATAAAAGAGAGTACGCAGTAGGAGACGTCCTGGACTCCCTGGTTCCTGGTTCCCTGGGTCGCCCCTGCCGCCAGTACTCTCAGGTACCTAATGCCGGACCGTAACTAGCAAGTCCTCACTACTTACTTCTCCGTAATAGTAATACTTATTCTTAGGTACCGGTACTTGGAACTGAGTTATTAGGACCGCTGACCGATCGGCCTGTCCGTGCTTCTATCCCATCCTCGTTTTTGTTCTTTGCTATCACCACTACTACCACCACTATTACTACAAGCACCTATTAATCTCATTATTATTACTAGGGTCCCCAGTCGACAATCGAGGTGATTGAGTTCGGCCATGCCACACGGTCGCAGCGCCTTATGTGCATATCCTTGATGCTGAGCTTCCTCCCATACCCTTGATTATGCTGCCCCGAACCTCACAGGCAGCCAGGACGAATGATACCATCATTCCCCTCAGAGCCTAGCGCTCACTCGCTTTCGACCCGTCCTGACGGGACTGCATTCAGTGGATTCCCTGGATTCGATTGGCAATTCGAGGCCTTGTGCTAGGGAATGCACTAAATATTAGTGCCGTGGGCCTACAACTTCGACTACTACCGCGTACTTGCTGTGGCGGGGATGGCTATAGCTGTGCTTCTTGCAAGAGCTGCAAGCCGACGACATATAGTATTTACAAGTCAGTTTCGAGTCGCGACTAAAGCCAACGAGTACGGAGGTACATATATTCTGTTTGATCCCTTGCATCAACCCGATCTCCGTCCAATCGAGCGGCAATCGTTCGTTTCAGGTGAGACCACCATAAGAGATGTGCTGTCATAAACTCATAACAGTACGAAACTGCTCGCCTCCCGCCAAAGTTGAGATCACGGCTGCTGTTGATAGTCTAATACTACGTTTACTCAGTATGTAGACGTACTGATATCCACACGGAACCGTCAACAGAATCCTTCCAACTCACGGTACGAGCACACGTACTACTTCCGGCACGCCCTATGTGGTAATATGCTATCAACACTATCCAAAATCATTATCCAAAATTGGAAGCAAAAAATGACAAGCCTGAGAACCGCAACCAAAAGCGACGATTAACTTGGAAATAGCCGCCAAATGGCTGTCCACTCCCATGCTGAATGGCCAGGCTAAAATGTTCCAGGTGCCCATAAAAAGTCTCCGAGATCCTCTTCCCGAAAGGCAAATTTAAAACCAAAAATGTCTGGCATTTTTTCCATTTTCCGCCTGGCGTCAGACGGATAAAATGACGATTGACAGCATCGGCTGCCTAATTCAGAAGCTACAGCCGTAACCCGCTAAGAAAGGATAATAGCAATCCTCCTAGAGCCAAAAACCATCATCTATCGTGATATTGGCCACTGGTGCACGGGGTACGCGTTCGTTCACTTGCTGTCTCACTACACGGATCTAAGTCTTCGTGCAAGATCTTTCCAGATTCATTAATGGGCACCTTGAATCATCCCTGTCTGAAAGCACTGTATACTCGGTCGGAAATTTTTGATTGGCAGATTGAATTAGTCTCCAATGCCCATCTTTGATTCTTTGTACATGTGGAGAGAAAGAAACGGCAGGAATCAACATAGACTACTCAAGACCCCAGAGTGATAGCGCATGCATTATTGTGAACTTTGAATATCTCTATGAATTAGAATGTCAAATTTGTTTTTCGCTTAGCTTAGCACTCAAACACCACTGCGCATTAATATTCCCCATGGATTGGCGCGACTATCGAAACAATCACACACCATCCATGTCTCATCAAGTCGATTTAACCAACATTCAATCGGGTCCCTGGCTCCTGGAGGTTAGGGGTGTAGGGACCCATGTGGCTTGGACTGGTTGCAAACTTCGTTGGTAACTCTCTTTCACATTAACCTCCAAAACGACAAGTGTTGTTGTCCAATGTCCCTGTCGGGCTGCAAGCATGTCACACCATCACATGTACCATGTCGGCACAGCTTCCGAAGCAATAGCTGCACGGTTTGCTATTGGCCCATAAGCATCAAGGGGGTAAAAAGAAAGTCCGCCACTTTCTTTCTTCACCTTTCATCCCTTTTGTTTCAGCTGATTATTATTATCATTATTATTTAGATAAATTTTTCTCTGCGATATGCGTGCATCGATGCGCTGATTTCACCCACTGACGGATCATATAGTGATATCTGTCGTTTTATGACCAGTCCATTATCCCCGGTCACTTCTTCCATTTCGTCTTTGAAGCCACCATTGCTCGCTTTAAGATTTTGGCATATAATTCGAATCTAACGAGAAATAATTGGTCGAACATGTGTCACATACATTAGAGATATTTCCAATCGAATCAGATCCCATGGGTCACATCCAAACGAGTCCGGTTGCATGGAAATCCGTAGCCAACGTCTCTACGGTGGTGTCCTATCAAGGGGGAGCATTCGCATCAACGTAATTTCATACATTTTAGCTTTGTACCACATCGGATACGTCAACATGCAAGGATGCGCTGTCCTTTTTTCCTTGGGTACAAATTCCTGTGGCGCCATATTTGAAGAAGACTTTCCCATTTGCTCGTTTCCTCAGAAATAGATGTTGGAATGGTTTGGGTCATTTATGCTACGTGTATCCATTAAAGGACAAAGACTCGGATTTTCCAATACTATTTGGTCCAGCATACCTTGAATAAGTTAAATTAGTAGGCCAGCGATATGTAACCATTTCAAATTTTATTTCCGTCACCTCAAGTGTAAAGTTGGAATCACCAGTTAGTAATATGAAAGTATCTTATGATAGTGATATCAATTGGTTTCAATTATTCAAACAAACTTGACTATCGAGAAATACAAACAAATATTGCGAGAACCAATGCTCACTTCCTTTATCAATGTGTAATTCATATACCAGATTTTCTTATGCCAATTTCTTTGATATTCTTTGGGCTAAACCTCAAACACTTGAGTCTGCACTCCTTAGGCGATTACGCTGCGCATGCGGTCCGCCTTCAGCAGCGTTGTTGTGAAAAGTAGAGATTATATCCTTATTACACGGTTTAGCAGAATTCCTTTGTAAATAATCGTAAGGAACAAAAACGACTGCTGCTTACGTATTCATCAATGTCTCAACTTTTGTCATCATCTCGATCATACGTTGAAACTCCATTTCGAGGGCAATCGATGACGTTGACAGCAGTGGATCAGAGATTTTCAACAGATGCTTCGAAATTTTCGTTTGCTCCTTAGGTGATATTTCATAAAGCTGGTACAAGGATCAGTATTTTAAGAAGCAGAAAGCGAAAGCTGGAATCTTCAATATCAATACGTGAGTCGAAACCCGGCGCCAGAAGGGGTGTCAATTGATATCACTGGACCACGCCATATTAGTGGCGTTCAATTACTAATTCTTTTTCAGGCATAATGTACTATAAATATTAGGTGAATTATATGCAATACTAGGTTCTACTTGCTTATTATATGATGCGCTCTTTCCTCCCCAGGTACCGTCCAGCAGTTATCTGTAACATGGGACAAAATAAAGAAACTATACAGGCATGTAGTAGAATATCAAACGATTTTCGGTGGAATGTTCCCCGGCGGCGCCGGAGTTTCCGTCACCCTGTAGTAAGGATCTCCATTGGCATTCTGAAATCCAACCTTTTCCATCACTTCGCTAAATGTAGTATTAGGCCGCTCTTGTTGAATAGTGCGAGCAGCGCCAGGTCTCAACGCAGGATTCGCAGCCAACATATTAGGAGGAGAATACACCTTTATGCTTTCTGTACTAGGCTGGCGCGCAGGAAAAGGAGGCTGGTCAGTCTGTTGCGGAGGTGTGACCGGTATGTGTGTGGGTATTGGAGGGGGACTGGCACTATCCCAGCGAGGACTCTCGCCGGGATGACTTGAACCAAGTAAGCTTTTCACTCTGGTTCCAGTCCTTCGTAGCACTGACTTGGAGCGATGGTTACTTGGGTACCGCCCGCTAAACCTTTGAAGGAGAAAGTCAGTGCGGAAAGAACTGTTTTCATCGGCGGGAATAGGATCTGAGATTTCTAGAGAGGGTCCTCCGGAAGAGCGATGTCGCATCTGTTGTTGTTTTTGTTGCTTTATGTTCTCTTCTACTTTATTTCTCCTTCGGCACATCACAATGATTGCAGCTGCAAGGGCGCCACTTATCAGACCCGGAAAGAAGCCTGCAGCGATAGCCTTGGCCGGGAAATCCTGGCAGGTAGCAGCTACCTGTGCTTGCGTAGAGCTGGACGAGAGAGCCGAAGAGGCCGTACTGGTGGCTATTGAAGAGGGTGCTGTGAGAGAAAGAGTTGCAGTGGCAGCGGATATACTTGTTGAAAGGGTAGATGGAGCCACGGTTGAACTAGACCCTGAAGCCGAGGCTGACGCTGCTGATGAAGTGGATGTCTCGAGCACACAGGTATTGTTATTTGCACAAGAATAGCCGAATGGGCAGCACGCCTCGCCGCAGGATGATAAGGCACCAGACAATCGAGTAGTTTTGATAGTGGCAGTCGGATCAGCAGTGGCATTCTGTGCTTGGATATTGCAGAGAACAGGCTGGATGTAGGAACAGTCACTACCTGAGGGACAACAGACCACAGTAGAGTTGCTATCCACTCCCAGGCAACTTGTGTTGGATGGACAACAGAAATCTGCAGGATACGCACTTCCACACTGAGAGTAAGAGCTTGCGCAAGAGGAAGAATCTGCTCTCGAAAAGAGATCAGATGCAGCCACAGTCAACGGGGACCAGCCTAATTGTTGTACGACGAACACAGTGAAGACCGTGTATTTCGCCATGGTGTTCTGAAAAGAAACCAAAATGTTCTAGTATGCATGCAAAATGAAATAAATCTATGTTTGCAGACGGATATATAGCTAAAGCTGCGCCTATGACACAATGGACAATGGGCAATCAATACAAGGAAAGAAAGGTAGCAAGAAAGCGAGCTTTCTAGGGCCGTCAAAGAAAGGAATGAATGAATAGACGAACAGATTTTCAGCAGCAGAAATATCCGCGAGCCTGAAGAATCTCAGTCCTATATGTCTTGGAGAGCCCGCGGGCCATATCCACCCAAGGGCGAAGACGTCGCATTTCGCCGTACGCGCCCATGTCCCAGAATAGCCATGGTGAAAGCGCCGAGTGGCAGGCAGCGCTCGAAGAGGCGCCAGGGACGGGCATGCGGCTTGCCCGTCTACAGGCTGTACGACGAGCTATTTTCGTCGAGGCACGACGTGAAACACGACGGGGTGGAGCTGCAAGCGCTGGGAGCAGAGGCGATGAATTGGATTGTTGAATTGTTTGGTGGTGGTTGTTCCTCGATGCTTAGTCACGTCTGGAGAAGCCGCCGCTAGCCAGAACATGGCACTGTGATTGGCCATCGGCCTCTCCACTGGCACTAGGCCCGGACAGGATATAGCGGCAGAAATTGTTTCCTTCCGCCGAGCCAGCAGAGACTCCGACTCACCTATGCGAGCCCAACGCAGACACTGACACAGGCTCAGGCTCAGGCTCAGGCTTCACAGAGAATCATGCTACAGCGACTCCTGCGGCCACATAGCTGCCCGCGTGCAGCCTCAATTGCAAATGTGCGCCACCCCTGCTAATCGCGTCTGCGCTTTCGCTGATCTAGCTGGCTACAACAGGGCTGCCCTCGCATCCAATCTCGCGGCCTGCATCGGGTGCCACAATTGACCTACGAAAGCAGATTCGCGCAAAACGGCGTTCCAGACCTGTTGTCGCCAGAAGCCTTTGATTTAGCGTGGATCCAGTACCAGAAGCATCTGGTTGATAAGTTGAATTTACTGACGCAAGGTGAGACGAACGCACAATGGACGATGTCTCAATCTTTAGACTAAGCCTGGGATGCTATGGTAGATACTGTCGATGCCGATATCGATACTCTGACACTCGTGAAGAAATATGCCAAACGTCGCGAGATGGCTCATGTTTTCAACTACGCCTCGATGGCTCACAACAACCACTTTTTCTTTAACCGTCTTGTGAGCTGCCCCCTCAAGATGGCGAGCGTTAACTTAATCTTCTGACCAACTCTTTCCTAGGCTCCTGTCGAGGTGCCCATGTCACCCCAATTGATGAGTGATATGAGTGACAGTGCATCGTCCCCCGAGTCCTTGAAACAGGACTTTTTGGCTGCAGCCAGTGCCCAGTTTGGTCCAGGCTTTGTTTGGCTCGTCTCACAGGAGGAGGGCGGTCTCCTCAGAATTCTTTCCACATATAACACCGGCACACCCTATCCAGAAGCTTTTGCCCGTCAGCAATCCGTTGATATGAACACCGAGCCACCTGCCCCAGCATCCAAAAAGGGCTGGGGTTTCAATAATACCGGAGCCTCGCCTGTTCTCGCACCAGGAGGTCGGATGGTGACGCCCCTTTTGTGTGTCAATACTTGGGAACACGTTTGGTTGATGAATTATGGTGTCGGTGGCAAGGACGAATATCTTGAGCGATGGTGGAGTAGGGTTGATTGGAATGCTGTAGAGGATGCACACAAAGGTTGCAAGGGATACGACATGTCTTCTAGAAAACGGATTTTCTAGTCGTATTTGCGTTTCCCTTTCATGTACTATAGATATATTTGCATCGGGCACTGGGGCACTCTCTTGTCATAATGTGACCATATAAACTCATGTATTAATACTCGTCTTTTTATTTTCCATTGTACAGGTAGTCTATCCGCGCCTTCTCCATGCATCAATTAAAACCAACTTGAAAGAGTGTTTATCACTTCGCCACCATCTGCTCTTTTATTCTCCGCTCAAACGCCTCAATCATAACGGCAGCAACTTTGTCTTCAACTGCGCCCATCATAGCCGTGTGCATTGCATTCTGAAACCGAAAACGAATCTCCAACTGAACTTCAGTCACTTCGATTCCTTGGTCAATGCGAGGGACAAGCTTCCACCGTGTGCCCAGGTGACTAAAAAGGCCTTCATCCCCGCCAGGAACTGGTTTTCCATCATCCCCTAATCCACCACCACTCCGCGCTTCGACAAGCCATTGGGATCGGTCGCACGTCACTCGTGAAGTAAATGTCTCCTGAAATGGCCCATAGCCGACGGTCAAGAAAGCCTGGGACGGATAATCCGTATCAGGGTCTCGTGCTGTCACGGTTGAGGCTGCAAGGAATGGAAGGAACTCGGCGTAGGATTCGACAGACGCGATAATTTTATAGAGTGGAGAAGGAGGAAATGGCAGTGTACGAGTTGCCTGTAGGGTGCGGATCTCTGCGTTATTGCTGCCTTTATTATTATTCGGGAGCAATTTTGAGAGGTTGATAAACGAGCGGCGGCATGGTCGTGAGGTTTGCTTTCGTACGGTGCTGGACGTTGAGCAAGGTGGTGACTGGAGGCCGCTTCTCGTTGACAATGATGCCGTCGTGCGGTACTGTTGGGTGGTTTGTAATTGGTTCCGAGATAGGAAATTTGAGACGTAAATTTCAGGCTGGATTCTGAGGCAGTTTCTCAGTAATTGTGGGCGTATGATGTGTAGCATTATTGATGTCTGCTGAAGCTATTTCACGCGGTGACGAGGGTCGTACTCGTATGTCTGAGTGAAGGTGAATCAAGTCTATATTATACAGATTAAAACGTTTGTATGGGCGAAAAAGAAAGAAAGAAAATATCAAAGTTTTCTAAACATTAAAAAAGGATTGTGGAGAGCAGTGAATGGATGCGCATTGATTACGGCAAATCGCGAGGTTCAACTTTGGAAGTTTCGTTCTCCAGACGTCGCCGAGGGTCGGGAAGCACGGGACTGAACCTGTCAACCAAGGAAACATGAATGAATGCCAAATTGCAAACGAGCACAACGAGTGGATTCAAATGTCAATTTTTAGGACGAATCATTAAGCAATGGAAGGCATGATTTTGTAACCTCAAATGTTGTGTTCTTAAATATATCAATTGCCCAATCACTGTCCTTGGAAGGTTTCTTGGCAAATATATATCTGTTTCTGGCAACTTCGAAATGGATATTTTTTGGATGTCGTCTGCAGACCAATCACCACGATCATCACTGCCCGCATATCAAGTATCAATGCATCTTCTTCTTAACATCACTTATTCCTATAGTCCATGCAAGATCATTAATCAGCAATGCTATTACTTTTGTGTATTATATAATTATTGCGTCGTGTTGAAAGATCTCGTTGAATTTGATGCGGGGCTGATTGCAACCTCTGATTGGCAGGACCTGCAGACTAACAATGCAGACCCGCAAAGCTAAAGATCACGCCAATGAGCTTGTGAATTTTGCGATATGGCCAATCATAACTATTGGCCTTCCATATAATAGCTGGGGTCCTCAAAGATGTCCCTCGTTTCTTCGCCGATTTGTGATCATGTAAATGCCCGCCGTGCTGCACATTAAAAAGGCACCAAATTATTGAATAGATCAGACCGCGTTGGCACCATGGCTGCAAGTCCCGTGGATCTACTCTCCGAGTTTTCCAAAAACAAGCCCGGAAGGCAGGGGATAAAGCGCGTCAAATCCGGTTGCAAAACCTGCAAGTAAGTCGCCTGTCAAGGGATGTCACTAATGCAACTTTCCTGATTGCCCCCTATCTAGAATCCGCAGAGTGAAATGTGACGAGAAGAAGCCGGCCTGTGATCGATGCATTTCCACCGGGCGCACATGTGATGGGTATGGCATCTGGGGCAACGGTGGCAATTACTATGGCTCTCGCCAAAACAAACAGTCCAGGAGGTCTTCTTCCTCTGATAGTTTTGATTCGGCTTGCAGTGCTCGGGGCCTTCCTTATGCTGATAAGAAATGCCTGACCCCCAAGGCGAACGCTGATGAAGCAAGCTGCTTTGAATTCTTCCATGCGCGGACTATGCTCAAGCTCCCAGGCTACTTCAACTCGGAGTTCTGGGAGCGGATCGTGCTGCAGATATCCTCCTCAGAGCCCGCTGTATTCCATGCTGTTCTCGCCTTGGTATCCACTCAACGGAGCCAGGAAATGGATGGCTGTATGCGACCAGACTCGGATAGTCTTTCTGTTGACTATGATGTCGAAATGAGCAAATGGGACCGTTTTGCATTGCAACATTACAACAAAGCCATCGTTCAACTGCAGACTCACATCCAAAAAAATAATCACGAATCTGTGCGGGTAGCTTTGACTGCATGTATTCTTTTCACATGTGTTGAATTAATGAGAGGCTGTTACGCCTCAGCCAATATGCACATTGACCATGGAATTAAGGTGCTCCGCAACTTGAAAGGTCGAAGTACCATGGGTAAATCGAGCCCGTCAGCTACACTAATTCGGTCATCCGATCTCACAACAATAGACGATCACTTGCTGGAAACATTCGCGCGAATGAATATTCAATCGATGCTATTTGGATACCCCTCCCAATTTCTGCACGTCACGAAAGATGACGATGCATATCGACAAAGATACGAACCCCCCAATATGTTTTCAACATTAGAAGAAGCTCGTCAGCCACTGGAGGTATTATTAAATGGTATCCTTCACCTTGCTGATGAGGCTCGCGAACCTGATTTATCTCTTGATAAGGCTGCGAAGCTCTTGTGTCAAAGAGAAGAATTGCAAGACTCTTTGAAATACTGGGTGAAGATCTTTGATAATTCCGTGGCTATGCTTTTACCGTCTCTCAACGTGCGTCAAGCCATGGGCCTAACTGTTCTTCAAGTGTACTGCATCATGGCTGAAATCATGATCGGTACATGTCCCATACCCAATGAAGCTTGGAGTGAGATGGTTTACGACGAATACAATTCCAAATTCACGGAGATTGTCACGAAACTTTCCGATATAATATCATTAAGGAATATACCGGTGCATTATATTCCCGACTTCAAAAATTGTCATATCGGGCCTTATAATTTCTGTGCAGATATCGGGCTCATTGCGCCGTTGTATTACATAGCGGTAAAATGCCGTGTCCCATCTGTGCGAAGAGCAGCAATTAATCTATTGAATATGGCACCTCATCGTGAAGTATTATGGGATGGTGTAGCTGTTGCTGCCGCGGCTAAAACAGTCGTGAATTTAGAAGAATTGGGTTTCTATTCGAACGGTTCCTCTCCGTCAGGTTGGACCCCAGATGAGATTTGCTCATCTGAGACATCATTTCCACCAGCGCAGCAACCACTTCCAGACTCGTATCGCTTTGAAAATGTTCAAATAGTCATGGACGATGGAATCAGCGAGAAAGGCAAGGTCATTTGCAAGAAGCGGATCAAAAGTGGAATTTTCTTTCCTGAATTTGGAGCCCAGACAGAATGGGAGGTGATTGAGGAAGACTTTGAGTATAAGAGAGTTTATACACATCGATTTTTTTGAGATGTGGGAATAAGTGAATATATGATCACATTTTTATTTCGAATGCACCCATTGATCTGGATAGGACGTCAATTAACACTTCCTATGCGACTGCACACCAGAGATCTATATCAAGGATAGAGAAATTGAAAGGGACAGAAAAAAGGTATCTATAATGAAAAATAAAGCATAAACCGGCGTGAGTAGTCAAGAATTTCTTTCTGCTTTCCTCCTTTGAGGGACAGTCTACACATTCTTCTCAACCTCTTTCGCCAACCTTTCAGGGATAACGTCCAGTTTGTTGAGAGGTACTCGTTTTCGAATCCGGGCCTGTAGCCAGCATCGGTACATCTTGAGCCGTTTCTGACGATTAACGAGAAGTCTTTGATCCTTCCCAAGGTTCAAAATTTCAAAAGCGCCTTGACTTCGTCCTGAAGACACTTCGGCCTGTTCGTCACGATCTTGGGTGTCTTCGTTGATTCCACTTAAATTTAGACCATTTTCGGGGGTCCAATCGGTCCAGATATGCCTTAACTCTTCAATATCAAAGAAATACACCCTTGTCCCATCGCCGCGGACATAGAAATTCTCATCGAGATATCTTTCCTTTCTAAAACGCACTTGTGCAAGGTCTCCTCGTCCATAATCGCGAAAGAGCACATCGCCGCCGGGTTTGAGGAGGCGGTGTACGTTTTTTAGTGCCGCATTCCATTGAGCTGGTGCCAGAGCAGACATGATGAATATAAGAATTATGATATCTACCGAGTTCTCCTCCAGACCCGGTGGGAGCGAATCGTCCCCCTCAGCTGTGACGTCCCACACGTCGGCACGCACGTATTTCTCATTGTAATGTTCGCTCTCGCGCATGACCTTAACCGCATTTTTCGAATAGTCACACGCATGGACCATAAGTTCCTCGTTCTCATTGTTTGCTACCAGCGGAAACGCTGTATTTCCCGCCCCTGCACCGACTTCCAGAACTACCTTGCGACCAGCATCCTTTTTTGTCACATCTGCTAGAATCGGAAACTCCTGCTGCAACCACTTCCTATTTTTGAAGAAATTCTGGTTATGGTTCTTGTAGAACCGATCCCAAAATTTGGCGGGATTCGAGTTGTATAGGTTCTTGTGGAAATCGGAAGCGGGGTTCTCGCGCTGCTTAGAGTATTGCAGCTCGGCGTAGGCCTTGTAGTCGTCATCCGTCTCGACATGGTCCCAAGCATTGTGGTGAAACACATCGCTCCCTTCTTCGAGGAACCTCTGACCAAACAAGAAGGGGTCGACTCGTTTCTTGTCGTTGTACTCTGGGTCGTCGGTGCTCCGGGCAGGAACTGTTGGGGGTTGGACCAGTCTGGCGATTGTCATGTAGTCGCTGTCTTCGGGGAGCGCAGGCATTGTGGCAGTAGAAGCGGTGAGCGACCGCGTCAAAACAGCAAGCGTTCCTAGTACCAATTAATATTACTATTGTCTCAGGAAGAAGCAAAAGAAATGCTTCACGATGGCGGGGAGAAGGGGCAAAAGGGAAAAAACAAAACGAACTAGCCCCGAAATATACTAGCGCTAAGCCTATCGATAACGGCGGGGACAGGACCTACTTCCGGCCGACAGGCCAATCGCAGCGCCGTACCAGAACAATGCTGGTGCCTGAGGACGCCAGCCGAACGTGTCCCGCTCAGCCTCAATCAAGCACCCTCTTCACTCTTCGCTCTTCCCTCGTCTTTCTTTCTTCTCTCTCTTCTTCAACCATTCTCTCTCCTCCCCTCCCATCCCTCCTCTTGCGGAGGCCACCGCTTCTCCTCTGCTCAAAGGACCCTGTGTCTACCCGTGGGAGACCTCGCGGGATGGGATTGGAGTTGATGTCGTAGTCGAGAGTGTGTATGTATCGCTCTCTGTCCTTCGTTGATCAACAACAAAATACACCTACATCTGGGTCGAGCATATACCGAGCCAGAAACGAACCGACCGGTTTATGTTTTGGTGATATCTAAGAACACCCTCACACGCATTAGCCGGTCACTGTTCAAAGCAACAGTCGCACAACGGCTAAAGACCAACATGCCAGAGCTCTGTGGCTGTCTCGGGTCATCTCAATCAAACGTCACGACGCAAGTCGCTGCAGACCCTGAAGCAGGATTTGCTCGCAGAGTCGACGGCCAGGTCCAGCCCCCTCGGTATGACGCGGTTGACTCCGGCTATACTCCCGTCGTGCCTCTGCCGCGCTACACACCGCGGCCACTAAGTATCCATGAGAAGACTCTGGAAAACAACTTTCAAAACCAGAATGGCCACAATCAACCTGGACGTGGTTCCTTCGGTGCCCTAGATGAGAAGAACAGACAAGACTTTGAAGATGCTCCCGTCCAATCGCACAGCACAGGTAGTAGCAGTGCAACAGTCACTGCCACAATGGACGACGCATCGTCTGCATATTCATTCCCCAGCAGCTTCGGGCATACATCAACGGAGACGAGAGACACACTACCGCCGCCGTATTCTTCGTGTGGATCTTCCATGTTCTCCAGATCACGGGCATCTTCGCTGCGAAGTCATTATCGAAATAGCATTTCATCCAATCGTCCACTGCCAAGTGAGCAAGCCCAGCAAACAGCAGCAGATATTGCGGCAGCGGCAATCATGCCTCCACCGATGGCACATGTGAATCATGCACCACCGATGTTTGCACCGCCAGCAATTCATATGCATGGCCATCAACGGCACAACAGCACCTATCAGCCTCAACCTAGACAGTCTCACGACGGTCGCTGAGAGTGGCAATCGATAGCGAGCTTCTAAAAATAAGAATTAGACTCGGGAGTCGAATAAACATGGCTTGACATTTGAAATCATATCATAATTTCTTGGCTAGCTAAGACAGCTACTGAATTCTTTTTCTATTGTTCTATGTTTCCTTATCATACCGAACATTTACTCTATATTCTACATGGTGACTTGATTAGGCGTTCACTGGTGTTCATCGGCAAGGAATGGGTGGTGGAACTTAATGGCGGGTTGTCTATATGCTGGTCTTTTGCACACGCAATACATACATACGCGAAGGCACATTTTAATTTTTGTAGCCACTATACATATCATTTATCTACTTGAATTTTCATCGAAGCCCTAGGTTCAAGAAAGCCATCATTGAGAGTAGCTTAGGGTGCCCCCTGCCATTATGACTCTACAGGTTCAAACAGTAAACAAAGAAAGCCCTTTACTCTGAATATGCTTTGAATTACTCAAGCAGACCAAAGGCATGATGGCCGAGACAATTTTTGAGGAGGGACAGCTTACTGGAGTCGGACTACATGAATCTGAGCGCATACGTCGACCAGTGAACGAAGGCGCATTCAAAACGGAAGAGTGCTTAGAGCGAAACCGCGCAAACGAAAACGAAAACGAAAACGAAGATGACAATCATCCCCTTGATGAGCTTTATAGACCCTCCCAAGTGAATGATAATCGCCAGCGTCGCCTGTGGAGGTAAGCGCTCATCGGCTTCTGGCGTCATGAATTAAGTCATTCTAATCTTTAATGAATATAGGTCCTTTTGCTTTCCATTAGTCGCTGTGCTTGTAGGCCCGATGATCGAACCTTCAAGTTTGCCTGCTATGCTTTGCAGGAAAAATCCAAGCCCCTGGTTTCAAGAAGTTTATCCTCGACTAAATCGAACATCAAGGCGCATACGGCGATCTATTGACACCTACCATGGACACAGCCCCCCCGCAGACCAAATTCAAGACGCCTACGCCAATACAACACGAAGTGATAACCCTTTGCACGAGTTATGCATTCTTTTCAAATGCGTCCAAGCACCTATTGGTGAAGCACCGGTAGATCCGGACTTTCAGAGCTTGTTAGAGGAAGGCGGGCCGCTGGTGAGATATGTCGTGGAGGCGTACAGAAAGCATATCGCCAAAGAAAACTACGATCTTTATGGGCAATGTTGAGTGCTAATAGTGGTAATGGTGGCTCGTCTGGCTCAAGTATCCAATGAACGTACGGCAGGCTTTAATGGAAACCAGTAAGATCTAGAAGTTTAGGTGCTATTTTGCATACGCATCAAGATTAATGCTTCGTCGGTGAAATTAATACAATTTGCATTAGTTGTACAGGAAGCCAGAGCAAGCAAAGTATTTCACCATACTTATACCTGGACTGTCTGCATCACTGTATAAATCTGGTATACACCTTCTTCATCACCTCCTGCATCTCGTGGGGAAATCCGTAGAGTTGCGTCATTAGATACCGACCATGCAACACCATCACCTGCCAATTTCAGTTCTCTTCCAGGTCGAGTCCTAACCCAGGCGTCTTCACCCACGTCTTCGACAAAGTAATGCTGGTAATTGTTTCGAAACACGTCCAGAACTTTCTCGTTTGCTGCATGAACACGAGCAAATGTCCCAACAACACGAACTTTTGTATCCCCATACGGCGGGACGGATTCATGAACGACCACAAAAACTGTACGTGGGATATCCTGAGAAGATAGTTCCTTAGTTTTAGACTTGGCCTGTTGGTTTGCTATACGAGCGTAGGCTGTGTCAAGAGCCTCTGCTAGGGACTTGGGGAATTCACGCGTCGCTTTGCTTTGCTTTGATAATTCTTCTTCCTCAGAGTCGTCATCATCCCCCAACGCAATTGAATAGACTGGCTGACCATCGTAACGCTCATTTTCATCATCTGAGTTGTTGCGGCGTCTTTTCTTGCTGAGTGGAGCCCACATAATGGGTTGGAATTGTTCTAAGCGATTGTGAGTCGAGAATTTAGGCATAAATCCTGCAGAGCTCTTACCTGAGAGCCGATAATATTGAAGGTTTCAGAGTTGTTGACTAAAGATATTCTTCATAACATCTGTCGTTTGTACTTTCGTTAACCTGGTTACCAGACAAGATTGAATGATGACCAATTACAATTAAATGTTTACTACGCAAATATTTGTGTAGAAACCACAAAATCTTGGGGTCAGTTAGTCAATTTTACTCATCACAGGATCAGTCCTGTTTAGCTTTTACTTCGTTATTTTTCTGGCCTTACCTGAAAAGTAGAAGTCCTGTTTATTGTTATAGGATCATTTCAGCCGAGGAATGTTGCGTACATGTAAACAACCAAGGAGGTCTAGCAGAATTGACAAGAACCTCTGGAATGCTTCTAGAATTTTAATGGTCTGTTTTGATGGCGGATAAAAAATGTCCTAGTAAGAAGCTGTATTGTGTGGTTCTTGTCAACGTCAATGATCAATAAAAAGGTCAGCTTGTTTTCGTTTATGGCATTGGACGTAGTGTAGGACTATTCATCTGTGAAAAATGGAAATGTGTTTATTTATAACAACTACCGGTTCAATTTCGGAGATCGTACAAATTCGACTCTACCCGCAATGAAAAGACGCCGTGACTGCTCTATGAGCTTCATAATACAATTGGAGAAGTGAACAACAGGGACACATAATACAATGAGTCCCTCCCATATGCGAAATATTCTATGCTTTGGTTTGCACGGGAATTGGGACAATATTCCCTCTGGATCTTGGAATGATTTCCTCTTCCTCGTCATAAAGCTCATCGACTTCTTCATCTGGCTCGCCAACAATCCTTCTCCACAAACCGTCCCATACCCCCTTCTTGGTGGCAAGTCCGCCAATCAGAAAGATAGGAAGTTGCCAGACACTAGCCCAGAAGAGACCTCGAGCACTACCCTTGGCCCCTTGGTGTTTCCAAAAGACAAATGCTTGTTTGACCATCCATCCATTGGCAAGGCCGCTGCTGACTAAAAACCAATCGTTCACATATCCATACCACCAGAATGCGACTGATATAGGAAACATAAGGATTGAATATCGAAGTGCCACTCGAGCATTTCGAGCAGGGTTCACCCAGCACATCATCTTGTGGCCTGCGAGTTTGTATTGGTCTTTGATTAAATGAGAGAGGGAATTGAAATGCGGGAACTGCCAAGCAAACAGCATAGAAGCCAGTATCCACCCCCCGATACTTTCTTCACTGAAAAGCATATCTTTCCATGTGTCATGGCCAGTCGTAGCGGTTTGACCGGCGGCAGCAACCCAACCCATCATTGGCGGAATGGCGCCAACTATGGCGCCAACCCATGTGTTGATCACGTGTATTCTCTTCATAGGAGTATATACAAAGCCATAGAGAATAATATTTGCCGCCGATAGAGCCGAAACGGTAGGGTTTGTGCCGACGTATAGCAAGCCGACACCCACAATACCACTAAGAACGGCAAAAATCAAGGCACCGCGATTAGACACCAGGCCTCGGACAAGGGGCCTGTTCCGCGTCCGCTGCATCAGAGCGTCGTATTTAGGTTCGAAAAACATGTTGAAAGTATTTGCACTTGCGCATGATATGAATGTGCCCGCCGTCAGATAGAGGAACGTAAGGGTAGAGGTAGACAAGGTAGGAAGCTGTACGATTGACGGATCAAGGGAGAGAAGCGTGGAAATCGGATAAAGACCATATGCGGACGTCGTCGAGAGAAGGATCAAAACGGATAAGCGGGGCTTCGCGAGAGCGAGGTATGCAGCGACTTTACGGCGAAGTGAGGATGTTGGGAGTGTAGCGGAGACGGCGGAGAGTCGAGCAGAGGCATCAGGGGGGAGTTGCTCTTCGTCTGCATTTGCCTTGGCCTCTTCTTTTAATCGCTTGCGTCTTCTGTGGGGTCGTTCTTGTTCCCGTGTATTTAGTGAGGAAGTCGAGCTGGCAATGCCCTCTGTGGTCGTCATCCCATTTTGTATTGTCCTTGTGTGATTGCCCCGAGCCGCAGATAGCGAGGACAGCACGCCTTCTTTCGATCTATTCCTGACAGGATCACGAGAAAAGAAATACTCCTTTTGGAGCGCAGTTGGTATGCCAGAGTGCTCATCGGCAGCACTGGACCGCTGGAATCGCGACACGGCGAAGCTGCGAGTGGCTGCTGCACGGCTTGCTTTGGACAGGCATTGCAAGCATACAGCGACCGAGTCTCGGGCCAATTGCGGCCGGCGCAGAATTGCGGATCGTAGTATCATGGCAGGGGGGTGCTTTGGCACTGCCAGATGTCCATAATTGATGGACAGGTAAGTGCTGGCGAGGGCTGGCGGGAGGAAGATACTGTTGTGAGCAAGTGTTGTTGGCGCAGAGCATGTGCAGAGGATGAGATGATCCATCAAATTCTCCAGGGCTGCCGCCCGCCAATCACAGGTCTCAGATTGCCCCGCGTGCCGTGTCAGGCCATCGATTCTTCTATTATTTACAAGAATTAATTACTTACTCCTCGTCCTCGTTTAATTTCTCCATCCCACCAGCCTTCGCGTCAGCATCGCCTCGCCCTGTCTGCCATCATGGACACGATCCAAACCGTCATCGTCGACCCGCTGAAACCGGTCCTCCAGCCCATCAGCTCCGCATTGCCTGCGCCGGTCCACGATGCCATCATCTCTCTGATCGGGTCGCCATGCCACAGCGCGCTCCTGTTGGATTTGGATGTGAGCAAGGACCCGGAGTGCACGTCGCTGGCGATTTCCAAGGCCCTTGGGCTTGCCATCGTCGGAGCCAGCGCTATCGTCAAGGTCCCCCAGATTCTCAAGCTAATCAGCTCGCGTTCTTCGGCCGGCGTGTCTTTCATCTCTTATGCTATGGAGACGGCGAGTCTTCTCATCACATTGTCTTACAATGTTCGCCAGCAGTTCCCTTTCAGCACATTTGGTGAAACCGCTTTGATCGCAGTGCAGGATGTGGCTATCGGTGTCTTGGTTTTGACTTTCGCTGGCAAGCCTGCTGCTGCCGCCACCTTTGTCGCCGTGATTGCTGCTAGCATTTACGCCCTTCTTGTCGATCAAACTCTAGTCGACTCGCAGACACTCTCACTTCTCCAGGCCGGCGCCGGTGTGCTTGGTGTTGCAAGCAAGCTCCCGCAAATCTTCGCGATCTGGAGCGAAGGCAGCACTGGACAACTGAGTGCATTTGCGGTACGTTTTGCATCGACTACAAGTTATGGATTCAAAGCTGATTTGATTGGTGTATAGGTGTTTAACTACCTCTTTGGTTCCCTGTCCCGTATCTTTACAACCCTACAAGAAGTGGACGACAAGCTCATCCTGTACAGCTTCGTCGCGGGTTTCACCCTTAATGTCGTGATTGCCCTCCAAATGCTGTACTACTGGAACAGCCCAGCAAACAAAAAGGCTGCCAAGCCGAAGGGAGCCAAGAAGGCTGTCGCAAACTCTCCGGCGGCCGCTGAGAGCACCGGTGTCTCTCCAAAGCCTGCCGGGAAGACCCCTACCACTCGTAGGAGGGGTTGAGCTCTATTTTCGTTTCGGTAGGGTAATAACTTAGTTTTAATTTAATTTCGGGTTTGACCATAAGATGTCTGTGTTCTTTTTTGTGCCAATGTCAGTAAAATGTGTAGACGATAAGCAAAACAACCATTGGCACCCATACCTGAGGTTATAACTCATCCGTATTCGAGTTTATGCTCATTGAAAGCTCTAGATTATGCGTCTAGGCCTGAGATTGGTTCATTCGGGTCCTGACTTTGGCTTAGTCCCGGTCATCATGTAACGGAAAAGCTCGTCGAGCGGCAGGGCAGGCGAGGGAGCAGCCTCTGGTCCACGGTTCCTTTCGCTGGTAATCTCAAATTCCACGCCGGCGGCGCCAGGCTTGCTATGCACGCCGACTATCTCCATCTTATCTTCATCCGTCTCTTCTTCTTCCTCTTCCTCTTCGTCCTCATCCTCGCTGTCATCTGGTAGCTGCCGTTTCAGTCCTGTCGCAACATTCTCTATACCTATTTCCCTTTCTTCCAGTGTGTAGTGGCCGCCCCAGTTGCGCCGCCTTGCTTCTTGATTTGCTTCAATCGGAGCCCAAGCCCACAATTCTTCCAACTCCTCTTCCGTGAGTCCCCCACTTTCCTCGGCGGTTTTGGAACCTGAGATCCGGCCTTTGGCAACCCAGTCCTGGACACGAGGATCCAGTTTTGTCCGCAGTAGTTGCTCTAGAACGCCTTGTTGGGTGGTGCCTGGGAAGGACGGGGCGGGATAGGCGACCAGAGAGGAGAGGAGTTCATGGTGTTCTGACAATTGGGTAGAGATGTTGATGAGATTATTAGAAATAATACTCGCTTGAGACTGCAGCGAGCTCCTTCACCGTTGTCAGCAAGTCGTCTCCAGTGGGCATTGCTGGCGCGCATACCATGAGGGCAACGGGTCGCTCTGTTGCAGGTTGCCTGTGAGAGAGCCCAGCGAATGGGTCAGTTGCAGCAGGCGCTGGCGAGTCTGCTCGAGCACCTTGATCTGGCCGTCGTTGACAGCGGCCATCGATACGAAGCAGTAGCAACAACAAGAACTTGATGTTATTGGCGGTACATGAAGCGATTGATTATCGCAGAGGCGGCAGACTGAAGGCTGAAGACTATTGGCAGGCAAGCTGGCGGAACCAATCAAACACGCACGCGGCTCGATGCCCCACCTGCTGCCATCACAACAACAGCGACAGCGACAGCGACAGCTCTTCTTCTTCTTCTTCTGCTTCTACTTTCCAATAGCAGCTGGTGCGTTATATCCAACCTGTGTACTGTGGCAATCGGTTGCGCAGATACCATGGTGAGGCCGCAGCACGAGTTCTACATCCCCTCGGTGCACGATGGCACGCGGCTTAGTTGCCGCCTCTATCAGAGCGAGCTGACCCAGCGGACCCTGCAGCAGCCATCTGTCAGTAAAGGTGCTATCGTTGCCCACCCCTATGCGACGCTCGGGGGCAACAATGACGACCCTGCTGTCGGTTCCATTGCTGCCGAGCTTGTGCGCAACGGCTATGCTGTCCTGACTCTGAATTTTCGGTAGGCCATGATTTGACAGCTAGTTTACAGTATCTAGAAGACCGTCTTTTACTAACTAGCATATCCTGTGGCAGCGGTGCGGGCTACTCGGACGGCCGGACAAGTTGGACGGCCAAGCCTGAGATAGGCGACTATATGTCAGCTTACGGCTTTATGCTGAAGTATCTTCAACTGCTTGGACCCTCGAAGCCCGTCGAGCTGATCTTAGCTGGGTATTCGTATGGGTCAATGGTGGCATCTCATCAGCCCACCATCGGGGATGTTGCAAGTTTATTTGCTACCCCGGAGGCTGGGTCACCTGTCGAGACGATTCTCTTACAAGCCAGGGACTTGGTTGAGGGAGCAAATAAGGACGTCACCGAGTCTAATGACAAGCTAGACCAGGACTCCAAATTGCCGGCCGCAACCATTTCGTATTTATTACTGTCCCCCATCCTCCCGCCCGCTTCTCGACTAGTCACACTTTGGGCGAACTTGTCAAGTGTGTCGATAGCGGGCAAGCAAATATCGATACCGGCTCCGGAAGAAGAACTCCCTAAACACCGAACGCTGGTCGTGTATGGCACCGACGACATGTTCACATCAGAGACGAAATTACGACACTGGACGAAGAGCTTACGCGAGGTACAAGGAAGTCACGCTAAGAGTGTAGAGATTTCCTTTGCGGGACATTTTTGGATAGAACAGACGTTCCACACACAGCTAAGAAAGGCCATCTCCGATTGGTTTAATGACACGCAGTGACTTAAACTTGTTCCGAAGGGGGATTGTTTAAAATAATATATCTTGCATACGAATAGTCATGCGTTCATCCTCGTGGCTGGGCCTTACAAGGCAATTGCATGTGAAAGTGGGAATAGCCTCTGGTTACACAGGAGCACTTGACATGTCAGTCTGACTACAGCCTCAGCCTTCAGCTGGCCCTAATACTGAGTTAATACTTGCTCAGCACTTTATTATGCAGCATTTTAGCGCAGTGGTCGTGCCCTGTCTGCTGCTGTCATCCACCAGCACAAAGCGTCAATCGATCGACTGGTTCTGCGGTGCAGCATCTGGCGCGAATATCATATTCTGTATATCATAGTCCATCAAGTGTAGATTCTACCAGGAATGCTGCTTCATGCTGGCTCCAATACACATGGAGACCTCGGCTTTCCTAGTGACATGCCCAGTGAGGACTTGCTACCATCCACTGCCACGAAGTATGACCTCATCACATGTGGACAAGATCCCGACCCAGCGTCGTATATAATTACCAATATCAATAAAAAGGGAAGAGTGGGCCAATTCCGCGCTATTCCGCGCTGGTGGCTGCCTGAGGGGCGGCTTCCCCAGTGGAAAATACATGGCCGCCTCGTGACCGCTGTCTAATTAGGAAGTACTCAGATTATGACTGCCAGTATTCCTCCTTTTCGTCCCTACAGACACCTTCATAACCAGCATGGCGAGCGCGTTCTCGACGTGAGGGTTTTTCTCGTTTGCCAATACTAGCTTTGTATACTGCTCTGCACGCGCAACGAAGCCGCTATTCGGATGCCTTGCCAGGTTCCCCCGGCCAGTGCTCCGCATACGAGCCGATCATGACCACACTCCGCGACCCCGCCTCGATTCACTCGCAACTCCATCGCAAGAAGAGCCTGCAGCTCGATCGCAAGCAAGATGTCTCTCGGTCGCACTTGGGGAAGCGCGCTTCGTTCGCCGCTTTCTCGTCGCTGGTTCGCGACACCGTTTCGTGGGCTGGCGATACCCTGAATACCTACCGAGATGGCTTGTCGAGGGAGGAGCGGGAGAAGAAATTACGCGATGATGATCGCAAACAAGTCCTTTATCTGAAGATGCGCAATGTGAGTCATACAGCGGAAGCTCCCTTATGTGCTGGCGTTATCTAATCTGATCTTCTTGTCCTGACTAGGCCGTGTCCTTCGACGAGTGGCGCGCCTGCGCCAGCGAACTCGACGAGCTCGAGGGTAACAATGTGTGGAAGGAGACTTTTGAATCCGATCAATATGATCCTGCAATGGTTCTGGAACGGATGAGACAGTTGGAAGATGCGCGAATCAGCTGCGATGTCTCTCGCATGTTGTTCTTGATTCGGACCGCCTTGAGCAGAGACCTGGGAAACATGAGCGAATCGGCGCTATATCAGCATACCCATATCGGAACGAAGAATCTTATTGACCAGTACATCAACACTGCCGTGAATACAATTTCGACGCTTCTGGACCTAACCGGAAACGACCGATGCGATCCTGCCGAGATGCAGTACATTCTAGATTCACTACTATCGGCTCGACAAGCGTTCGGTCGCAGCGCTGTACTTTTATCGGGCGGTGGAACGTTTGGCATGAATCATGTTGGCGTTGTCAAGGCTTTGTGGGAAGCAAAGGTTGCTCCTCGCATTATTTCTGGGGCGTCTGCCGGCAGCATCGTTGCGGCTATATACTGTGCGCATACCGACGACGAGCTTCCTACAGTCTTGGATGAATTTCCATATGGCGATCTGTCTGTCTTTGAACCAGAGGGGAAGCAACTTCCTCCACTGCAGAAGGTCGCTCGCTTTCTCAAATATGGGTCTATATACGACTCCTGTCATCTCGAAAGAGCCATGAGGAATTGGCTAGGAGATATGACATTTCACGAAGCCTACAATCGTACGCGCAAGATTTTGAACATTTGTATATCAAGTGCCGGTCTCTATGAACTTCCGCGACTGTTGAATTATATTACTGCCCCCAACGTACTAATATGGTCCGCGATGTAAGTCGAACACTACCTGTTATGGAAGCTCTCGTTAAACTATCTTAGAACTGTCTCTTGCTCCGTCCCATTAGTCTTTTCGCCGTCAGTGCTGATGGCAAAGGATCCACTGACTGGGGAGACCGTACCCTGGCACGACGACCGTCGGAATTGGATAGACGGTTCCGTTGACGGTGACCTTCCCATGACACGTCTTGCTGAGATGTTTAATGTCAACCATTTCATCGTATCGCAAGTAAATCCTCACGTTGTCCCTTTCCTGGCCAAGGAAGAGGGACCAGGAGCCGAATCTAGTCGCCAACACTGGCTTAGCTCTCCGTGGCTCAACACGATGACAAATCTCGCTCGTGATGAGGCTTTGCACCGAATATCCGTCCTCTCCGAAATGGGTATTTTTCAGAACGAGTTCATGAAAACGGCATCTATATTAAGCCAGAAATATTCAGGGGATATCAACATATTCCCAGAGATTCCATATGCTCACTTTCCACGCATCCTTCAGAACCCGACAACTGAATTTATCTTGAAGACGTGTTTGTGCGGCGAACGAGCGACCTGGCCTAAGATCTCACGGGCTCGGAGCCATCTCGCCATCGAGTTAGCTTTAGATTCTGCTGTTCGAACAATGCGTGCGCGAGTGGCCCTTAGTCCTCCGATGGCAGCTAGTTTCTGGGCAGCGAACTCAAACGGCCATCACCCCGTGCCAACTGAGGAACACCGAGAAGTCCAGCGGCGACCATCGCAGAGGCGAAGCTCGTACAGTCACGAATTAGGTAAGACAAAGAGTAGCCGAGCAACGTCAACCCGTCGACCTGGCGTGGGCTTAAAAAAAGCCCACAGCTCCTTGTCAGTGGGATACATCGAAATTCCACGACCGATCAGTCCTGTTGCTCACCCAAAACTGCAACGGGTCATGATTCCAGGAGCAGAGCGACGACAGAGCAAGGGTGTCTCCATTACTGCTAATCCGGGAAATGCCCCCTTCGTCGTAGGAACGGACAGCGAAGACGAGTCTTTCCTTTCATGGACGCGATCCGCCATGCACTCGCAGAATACTGCATGGACAACCTCATCAGTTCGGCCTTGCTCACCCCGGTCATCTCTATCAAATAGAACGAGTCCGGCGACCTCCCGGCGATCTTCTGTTGCTAAAGCAACACCAGTCCCCATGCGACCGCCCTCTAGAGAAACGCCACCCGCTGCGAGAAAGTCACGCTCGCCTGGGGTCTGAGCAATGAGGCGGCTTCCATGGTATTTGCATAGAGACCGTGTGACAGCGGGCTTTGCATAAATCGACCGCTTATGGTATAAAGAACTAGCCAGTCAAATGGTATAATTACGACAGCTCATGATGAACAGCATTATAACGAGCCGGACTCGTCAGGTTTCTTCCCCCTCACCCTTGCCCTACTGTGTGGCGCGTGCGTGTGATGCATGAATACATAATAGTGGGCATTTTTGCCGCAAATGCTTGTATGATTACGCCGATGGCAGGGGTATAGGGAGTGCCAACACATGGCCCTAGTTGGCCTGTATGGGTTCCACTAAAAGGACCAGCCAAGATAAACCACCTTGCTCACAAAGATGAGATATGTACGCAATGTAGTGAAATGGGCACCATCAATGCACCCTGGTTTCGATAGTGAATACAACTTAATCGGAAAAATTGCTTATCATCAAGGTTCTATGTCTTATGAGAATGCAACTTGCGAAGTTGCATTTGAGGGTCGGTAACCTGTTTTATTATAGTTTCTCTCTTATCTGCTAGTGTATGAGCATGTATCTAGAGTATATACTAAGATTTTAGAAATGCGTTTTCAATATAAAACTGCATATATTCCTTTAGCCTCATTTTAAACTGTTCACTTAGGAGTCTTTATTCAAAAATAGACAGTAAGGGCTTAGAATTTGGAGAGCGTTAAATTATCTAAGATCAACTTTGAATCTAATATCTATCTAGATATATATCTTGGTCGTCCAACCAAATACAGTTTCTGATGCCAAAAGAATCAAAGGCTTTTATGATAGGCTGGCAGAAGCGGCTTTCTAGGAGGAGAGGGAGATTCATACTTGGCATCATATGACTACATCCTCACTTCCGAATAATGCAGAATACGTTTAGGAAGCCTTTGCAGGGTGGTAAATAACTCCGACTGGTTGCACAGCAGCTCGTGACACTTGATTTGCTAAGCAGATTTATGCTGTACAACAGTAATATCCTGGGCAAAAAGACGGGCAGATGACTCGGATCAATTTTGCAAATTTTCATTGATCCTTGCCACACTGTCATGCGGATTGCTCGTCGGCGCATTTTCAAATGTTCATTTGATACCGACTGTCTGGGTCAGCGTTAAAAGGGTGATTCAATTGGTTGCTGGCTGCAGGTGGCTATACTTATTACACCACTTATAAGCCATGGCACATGCTGTCGGTTCGCGCGATGGTGTAGCGAACCTCTGCGAGAGGGGTAATTATATTTTATGACTGAAGACTTGCAAGAATGATGTGACTTTGCGGTGGTTACAACGGACTCATCCCATATGGATGCCACTTTGAATGATCTTGATGCGCACGACGAATTAGCCGCATGCTAAGAGGGCCACCCTGTTAAACAGATCACCACGCCGAATGACGATTACAGATTAATCGAGTGTCCCTTTGGCCGAGGTCTACGGCAGGTCTACGGCAGGTCTACGGCATTTCCAGGCATACAATTCCCCAGGGAGCATGTCAAATAAGCATTGTCAGGTGACTCTTGTTTTTCATAAGCTGGTCATGGATCTGGATTGCTGCCAATCTACGCATCAATTTAAAACAAACCCGAGAGAAACTGAAGCCCCCCACGATCAGAGAGATTCCGACTCCGTCTGCGCCGCATTTTGTAACCACGTCGGCGATTACTCGGCCAATTTTCATCTTCATGCATTAATAATTGTGACAGGGCCGATCAACTCTCGAACAGGGCAGTAGTCCATTCGATCAAAAGGAACTGGAACGGTGGGCCAGATCTGATCGAGTAAGAGATCATTGCGGGTTGCCTTGAACTGGCATGGTCAGTTGTTTCACTATGGAATGCTATTAATTAATGCGGCGCTTCGCAGTGAGCGGCCCAGTAGGAACGAATCCCTAATTTTAGTCCGGACTCCACCATCGACAGCGCCATAGCCCATACCCATAGGATCGTCGAGGCCCAACGTCGTGTGGGTGTTCTTATTGGGCTGTAAATCTGGGCGCAGCGGTAGGGCTAATGCAGGCCGCAGCGCCTCAGCGGTTAACCGTGCCTTTTTGTCCAACGAAACGAATCACGACAGTGCCACTTGAGAATAAATTATAGTACGGATGCTAACTACGTAGTAACCACCTCAGCGTGAAGGTACATACTGCTTGCTGTCAGAGGCTAAGGTAGACCGCTCACTCTATGCCCCCGGTGGCGCTTGGAACAGACATCCCGATTAGCCTGCTGTTCAAGAATAGATCAACCCGCTGTCGTGTGCTTTTGTTTAGAATAATGATCTTCGTCTAGCACGCAGTATTCATAGTTTATACTTCATGCGTATCGAGGACGGGGTTGTTGTTTACCTGTTTCGGCTTCTAAATTTGTATCTCCTGTAACACCAATGAAAGCTTCCGGCCTGGGCCAACACAGAGGCCCGGCCTGGTGCCATATACTAGTCTGTACTATGACAAGGGTATTCTTTGTTTTCTGTTCCTCAACCGCCGGCGTTGTTTAATTAATGTATGACCCGCTGATGTACCCTGTACCGGGGTTGTTCATTGCGCCGCCAACTGGACCGAGCGTTGTGTATATCTACTGGCCCCTCTCTCAGCCCGACTGATACTTGTTTGAAAATAAGCTTGATGCTTTCGTCCTCTCGAAATGCTAATAGGGGATATCTGGTTCTTCGATGTTTGGCCTGTCTGCGTGGCGTTCTTCTTCTATCCATACTTGATGAACATCCCTCTTCTCTCTTGACTATCGGATGCTTGCGAGACCTTGACTGGTTCTTGCTACACGGCGTCGTTCCTATCAATTTAAACTTTGCATTCAATATCACCTACTTCATCCCTTTCCAAAACGATCATTATATATCGCAACCTCCAAATAGCTACACACCAAACAAGAAAATACACCATGGCGAACTTCATCAACACCTCTCTCGATATCATACGTCGACACAAGCAACCGCGACGACCTCATCTTCATGCAAGATGGGGAGATGTTGGTATTACTGCCCCGATCGATGGGGCATGGTCTCAATTCCACAATCCACACCTGAAAGGGAAGAAAATCTACGGGCCCGGCTACGTTGCCGGAGTTTCTTCTACGGCCAACAACGACAATAAAGAAGTTATGCTCCTTGACGCGGATGAATGGACATCAGAAGACGAAGAAGAAAAGCGGAAGGAAAAAGAAAAGGAAAAGGAAAGAAGTGCTTCAAAAGCACGTCGCCTGACACGCATCTTACTTCCGTCTAGCATCAATACGCCAACCAAAAAGACAGATGAGCTAGACAAGGAGAAGCCACCTGTCGAGTTTCAATACAAACCAGTCTGTCCTGATTATGCCCAAGAAATCGCACAGAAGCTCGATATGGAAGCGAAGCCTCATTTTCGTTACGTCCCCGCTAGTGAGAAATACTTTAAAGAACTTATTATTGACTCACCCAAAGCCGAAGATGGGACAGACGACAAAGCTGTTTATGAAGGTGTCGAAGGAAATAACTACTATAAAACCATACCGAGACGGCCAACAAAGCAACGCAGTCACTCATGCGATCCATGTGTTGGTACCGATGCCGAGTTTCGACAAATACCTCAATCCAACAAGGACGAACAGGTAGTTGATGGAAACAAGCCATCCATATCACCACGAACACCTCCTTTAGGCATAATGCCTAGAAAAGCAACATCTTCTAGTAATAACAGCGCCTCGGGAGGAGAGCGCAGCAGCAATACCCATCACCGTGACCAAAGTCGAGGTCGGATTAAACACAGCCAAACATTTCCCCAGAATATTGTCGTTCAGAGATCGCAGTCGGTGCTAAGCAAGCCCCGTCGGCGAACAATGATACTTGATATGGTTGGCGATCAGGATGATTTATGGTAATACGATTTACTTTTGCAACAGAACGACCGAATAAGTTTTTTTTTTGTCTCATTGATAGTCATCGCGACGGAGTTTTGGATCGGTTTATTGCTGTCATCTCCTTTATCATCTGTTAAGCGTTAGGAAAGGATATTGTAATAGATAAGGTGTTCTGTCAGTTGAGACCACTTTATCGAGCAGTAACGAATTGGCAAAATTACGAATGAAAAAATATTTTACGACACTTGCAACTCCAAGACTGTAGAGTGTTAAGTAATCAAAACTGTCAAAGTATTGATAAAGGGAAACTATGCTTTCTTGGCAATATCCAGGTCTACTCTCTGAACATGTGTGTGACCTCAGTCTCTATATACACCGAAGACGAGAAGTTCAACTTGGAGATTGTTTTAATGGAATACGACAGTCAATTTTATCGTCGGTGCGCTCCACGAATTTGCAGCATTGTGAGTCTATTTTAAATGCGCGTACCTTTCAATGTTAATAATAGCGAAGCGACCACCGTCTTGTACGCCTTTGTATGTCTAGGACATTGAGGCAGACGACAGTCTCATTTTTATTTTATTTTGCTATATCATCTACTCTCTGGTGCGATTGCGATGGACTACATTGTAATCCGAGATGATTTCCTCCGCCACACTTACATCAGTCGGCCTGCCTAGTTTCTCCCGAATATATTGACCCTTCCACATAAGCCACAGCACCGGAGCAAATGCAAGGACACTGCCCACAAGGGCAAACATGAGGAAGGCAAATTGATACCCGATAGACTGGCATAGTCGGACTCCATAGAATGCAATAGTGCAACTAGTACTCTGACGACAGAAGTTGAAGAATTGGGCAACCTCGGAGCCCTCTAAGCGATACGAATCAATGCTATATGTGTAACAGACCGTCGCAACTACCTGGATCCCAAAGATTCCGAGGAACATGCCCGCTAGAGGACCAACCCAATGCGTCTTGTATTGCATAGTGAAGCCGAAAATCAGCAATCCCGCCGGCACAAGGACTGCTCCTGTCCATAGTCCTTTGAATCGTACTTCTGGAGGTGGGTTATCAACACCTAGTCGCTTCGCCTCGCGTCGAACGATGTTGTCAATGATCCTACCCGCAAGGAGCTATCACGACGATTAAGATGTCAGAAAGCTCAGACTACTGTTTGTGGAAAAGAATGTAAGAAAATAAAAAACCTACCTCCCCAGCAATAGAGCCGATAGTCATCGTTCCTCCATAAGCCAGACCGCTCTGGAAAGAGTTCCAGCCAAAGCGCTGCTTGAAAATAATAGAGTAGGTGACGGCAGGGAAAATGGCGGCGAAGCAGTACTGGGAGGCATAGTACAAACTGGGAAAGAGCACTGAAGGATAGAGACCAATTCGGAAGGCTGGTAAGACAATATGCTTGGCCTTGAGACGAACACCAGGGAAAGTGGTCCATGGCCGGAGCAGCTGTCGATACTTGGCCCTTGTGAGCTTAGGTGGATGGGTGCTGGTGTCTGAATAAGTTCTAGGCTCGTAGTACATGGTCTCAGGTAAAGCAACGATCAGGACGAGCAGAGTGACAAAATTCATGGCAGCAGTAATCCAAAAGATCCAGCGCCAACTGAGAAATTTGGCAACAGGTCCACCGAATAGGGCAGCGAAATGGGAGCCGGATGTTAGCATGACGGTGAACAGGCCAAGGGCACGACCACGCTGGTGGTAGAAGAATAGATCGGTCACGGTTGCTGGGCCAAGAGCCATTGACACTGGGAACAGACCATTGATCGCACGAATACCAACCAGGGCGCCAAAGCTGTGGACAAAGCCGCAGCCAAGAGCAGTGACGAATCCAATAAACGTGGTAAGCAGATAGACGAAGCGGCGGCCGAAGACATTAGCCAAGGGGATCCAGATGAAAGGTCCCACGCCATTTAGGGCCACAGCAATTGTCCTGGAATAGAAGGGTTCATGTCAAACGAAGTTCATATGTGGGTTGCTGGGCTACCATACGTTTGGTAGGAAGCTTGGATTTCTGAAACCCCAAGATCTTCAGCGAGGTAAACATATGATGGGTTGATTGCCGCCGTATTCCACGTCCCAAGCTAGTGGCAAATCATTCACTATTAGTAAAATTCTTTCCTTTCTCCATACCGAGAAGATTTCGCTCACAAACGCAAGCCAGCAGACTTGGAACAGGATCAGCAGCTTAAGCTTCATGGGCCAGTTCAGCGGATCACCCTCATCCTCGGATGGGCGAGGGACGAGATGAGCTCTGGCATTGCTAGGTGCCGGCTTAAGCTCGACATCCTCGACCTGTTCCGGACCGTCCTGGTCAATTTTGCTGGCCATGAGAAAGGTGTCTTCCAGTGAGTGAAGAGAGTAATGATAATGCTTGGACAAACTCCATGCTAAACCAGGGCAGTTGAGTAAATTTATGATAGTGGCTAGCTATAGCTTCTCCTCGTCGTAAAATAAGTCCGAGAAAAAGCCAACCGGGGGTCTCGCCGAGACTGGTCCGGAGTTGTGAGTCCATCTCCATTTTTTACCCCATCTTCGCGGCTGTGGGGAAATACGTTACCCTAATTCAAGTATGGGGAAGGCTGTGGCAAACCAAATTGGTTGTTTCTCAGTATTGATTCGTAGTATTATTGCAAAGCAGTGGATTATATGGGCTGATTATTAGATATTAGGAACATAATCTAATGGTCGGCGACCAGCTGTGCACAGGTTGCCCCTGCATCCACTGTCAGAATCGCACCTGTGATCCACCGTGCCTCATTTCCAGCGAGAAACCTCACTGCGCTGGCACAATCCCAAGCATTTCCCTCTGTCCGAAGCAGACTGCGCTTGCGCCGAGCCTCCCTCATGTCCGAAGGCATTCCTCCGCCGGCCCGATACATCATGGGCGTGTAAAGCATCCCTGTAGTAATTCGCAAGTGGGGTCAGCAATGAGAAGATATGAGTAGACGGAGACTGATTACCGGGACAAACACAATTAACCCTAATTCCTTCTCGGCCATGCTGAGCGGCCATGGCTCGTGTCATGTTGACTACAGCTCCTTTGCTTGTTGGATACAACAAACTAGGTGTTCCTCCCTGCAATCCGGCAACGGAGCCCATGTTCACGATGCTTCCCCTAATATTTCCGTCTCCTGGCTCGTTTCTGCGCATGGCAGGAATAGCAAATCGGACCATAAGCATCATACTGGTAACATTGATCTCGAGACTGCGCGTCCATGCGGCCACATCTACATCCGGCGCCTGACCGGGAGCTCCCATGATACCAACATTGTTGACTAGAATATCTAAGCGACCGAAGTGCGTAATTGTTGTTTCGACAATCCGCCGACAGTCACCTTCGCAGCTAACATCTCCGTCAACTGCCATTGCGGCTCCCTTGCCTTCGCTGGTGATCATTGCCACGGTCCTCTCTGCGGCGGATAACTCTCGATCCACGCATACAACAGATGCACCATCTTCAGCGCATAGGATGGCGATGGCACGGCCGTTTCCAATGTCGTCATCCGCACTGCCTGCTCCTGTGACAAGGACGACTTTCCCCAATAGGCTGCGGTGCGGGCGAGACGCAGCAGAGGTTGAAGAAGAGACATCAGACATGATTCTAGCCTGTAAAGCTTCAATTCCTCATTTCAATAATTCCACAATTTTATCGTAGCTTTCATTACTTAAGAATCGTATTGCGTAGCGGAATTGTCCGATTGTCTCGGAGATCAATGTCCGTGATTCATTTGATGAAAAATGAACGTGAAGATTAGAGTATTCTTTTGCAACCCAACGAGCCTACCTACACTAAACACTATGGACTTCTCTCAATATGGAGTACCAAGCAAGGAGTGGCTCAACTTTGTCACTCGCAATCCGACTGCAGCTCAAGATGGGTTCAGCAACAATGACACCCTCGAGGCCAATCAGCTTCGCGAGACTGTGAATGCAGCCCGGGAGAGTGCATCGAAAAAGCTGATGAGCCAGTCCGGTTTGGTCGACAAAGTCAATATTCTGACATTGTCCATACAGTCTCGAGGGGGTCACTCAATCCCCCTTCGCCGATACTCGCCTCGCGATAGGCGAGAACTCATGCAAGGTCTTGTGTACTTTCATGGCGGCGGCTTTCTTTTCGGATCTGAAGGAACTGATGATTATCTGTGCGCTACAATGTCAGAGACTTTGGGCGTGGTTGTCCTCAGTGTTATCTATAGACATACTCCAGATTCGTCACATCCAGCACAGCACGAAGACGCTCGAGACGCGCTCGAATACATTAAAGCAAATGCATCAACACTTGGAATCGATGTAGCTGCGGGCGTAGGAGTACTAGGCATCTCGGCTGGAGGAGGGCTCGCTGCGACGGCTATACTGCGCGACCTAGAGTCGTCAGAGGAGAAAGGCGATCGTCACTTCATCAAAGGAGTGGTGCTCGCTATTCCGTGGCTAATCCACGTTGAGAATTACCCGTTTGAACTTTTCATTGAGCCTCAAAAGTCAGCTCATATACAGTGTCGTGACGCTCCTGTGATCCCGTGGGCCCGGTTGAAGATGTTCAGCGACCTGCTCGATGCAGATAGTAGCGACCCACTGCTGAACGTAGCACTCACGCCAAATGAGTCCTTGCGTGAATTCCCTCGTACTGCAATATTGGTGGCGGGTATGGATCCGCTGAGGGATGATGGATTACTGTTTGCCACAAAACTGAAGGCCAAAGGGTAAGCTCAAAATTTCGAGGCTGAGATCGTATTGACGAGAGTATACAGTGTGCCCACCAGCGTTTCAGTGTTTCCGGGTCTCCCTCACGGATTCAGGAGATGGGCTGACCTTCCAGCCACCAAAGTTTTTGATTCTCGGATTCTAGAATCTATTCGATGGGCCTTGGGGTTAGAAAGCTGCCTGGTAGACAATTTCGAAGACTGGTACGAGTATAAAGAAGAATAAATAGAAGAGATTATATTTGCAGAAAGTTTCTTAGAATACACAATTTCTACATTGATGCTCAAAATAGAACACCGAGAAAAGTTTGGAGACCTCCCGTCTACTACCTCAGTTGATCAGTTGATAGAGACATATAATTAATCAACATCTGAAAATGCACATGTACGGCGATCTCCAAAGATTTTGCTTATTTTGTAAAATTGTTCACTGAATTTTCTTACTGAATATCCAGTGTGGGGATCGGTGCACGCCCATAACGAAACCTCACTCCAAGGATGTTGGCCAGTCCTAAACAGAGCTTTTGAAGCTCCTCCAAATCATGTCTCGTAGCACCGTTTATAAGCATGCCCTTCATGTGATGTTGTAGCTGGTTCTGGCAGTCCATACCGTAAAGCGCCGAGACAATGGCGTATCCTGTTGTCAGATCGTCTATGATGCCATCGAAGGAGAAGATGCGCCCATATAGCACCTCTAAAAACAAATCATTCAAATCGTACTTAGTAATTAAGATCGGCCATTTTAAATGCAAAATAAAGTCGTACCTCTCACGACAAAGGCGTAGTCGGGGCTTGCCCGCACTGATGCCTCTGGGTCGAATGCCTTGTTCTGGGAATAGATTCTCGTCCAGAACGCTTTCCCCCTCTCCCGAGCTACTTCTTCCGACTCTTTAGATCTTGGAGAT
Organism: Talaromyces proteolyticus; assembly: GCF_021365285.1. Classification (NCBI taxonomy): domain Eukaryota; kingdom Fungi; phylum Ascomycota; class Eurotiomycetes; order Eurotiales; family Trichocomaceae; genus Talaromyces; species Talaromyces proteolyticus. The sequence continues at coordinate 236,813 of NW_025764280.1, forward strand.
TCCTTCTCTCGGAGATCTTCAGGGACGCAATTTGCAAGAGTGCGCATCGCATTACCTGTTCGAGCGGCACCCACTATCCCTGTGGACTTGATTAAACCCTCGCGGAGTTTTCGGACATAGGAGAAGCAATCCTCAGGGGAGAGCGTAGAGAGTACATGGGTATCTAAGTGGCTGTAAACTTGTGGGATAACATCGGGGAAATTAAATGAAGATAGTGCAACCACCACACACATGTACCACCTGAGGCGATCATTTGAAGAGGACAGAGAAAGGACTGGCTCCCAGAATGAGGCTGGCAGAGTTGGCGTTTCAACCGTCATGACTTATTTGCTTTTTGTGAGATTTATTTGTCGACACTCTGCTTTCCCCCTCTTTTCTGTATTTCAGACCAGTTAATGGATCCAACTATCAAGGTTCATATGTGGAGTAGTGGGGATGGGGATGGACATCATTCTCCGGCTGGATCACCGATGGTTGATTCCCGCCGTCTCAACATATACGTATCTGGAGAAAGCCATAGTTTCGCACATCATTGTTTACAGACGTAAAATTGTCATGTTTGTCATTGCACCCCTTTCCAATTGCGCCTCCACCGCGAAGCGTGATAGAGTATGTCAAAAAACAACTGATGAATGAACAAGTAATCCGCAGCGTAATTGCCGGCTGACCAGCTCTCTGATAGTTCATCGAATATCTCTCTAAAATTGCACCGGTAACATACAAAAACGAGCCCAAATGCCGCGCATATGCTTGGTTCCGAAGCGCAGAGGACAACGACACAGTGCCCCATCATTGGCTCCGTGGATTAGAAGTGTAAGTGTACCAATTTCTGAGATTTCCGTTTATGTATGGATCGCATCGAGTTGACAAAATATAACCATAATTTAGATATGAAGATGTTGAAGCAAATACTATTACTCACCGTGCGAGCGCTGAATACAAGGCTTTCCGTGCTGCTGTAGGCGCTGAAGGACTACTCGAGCGTCCAAGCGACCTCCGTTTCTGGAGACCCTCATCCATTGGCTTTCTCAAGCGCGATGAGAGCAGTCGTGAATCCGAGATATTCCAAGATCGCAGTCATACGACCTCCCCAGATGCTCTGCAGTACATTGTTATTGATGAGATGACACCGCGGCTGGGATATGAAGACATAGTTATCGAGCAGTTGTGTGGGATGGCGCATTTAGCAGAGCAAAACGACCAAATTCTCAGCTTCTGGGTACTAAATCGTGGAGACGAAGCGCAGGACCAGGGTATATTAGTCTTTTCTCGATACAAGAACAGAAACGCATCGATCAGTGATAAGGCTGCTTCAGCTTGGAAGGAAGTGTATGCGTTAAGTAATGAGCAGCGAAGAACGACATGGGTAGAGTCCGGGTTGGGGTTTTTAGGCAGGTAGTATTCATACATACTGAATGCAATGATATAATTATTCATAATCCCTTATTATTTGGTTACTGCTTTGGTGAACTGGTAATCATACCCTTCAAATCAAAAAAGACTGCTTGGTTTTCGCAAAGCAGTTGTCAATTCATGGTGTATAGTACATAACTGCTACGATATCAGCTCTTAGGAAGAGCAATCGGCTAGGAAGTAAGGATAATACCGAACGTAAACCTAACGGAATATAGTTACGGATGACCCTAAGTACATTCAGTGTGTTAAGATGCACTTGAATTTTTATTTAAAAAAAGCAACCTTAAAAAACCTAATGATTACTGGTAAAGCTTGGTCACATAACCTTTGATGTCAAGATGGCCATCTCATCACAAAATAGCAATCGCATTAGGAGGGGAGGCGACGGCTCCCATATAATTTAATGGCGAGGACGTAAAGAAAAAAGACCACCGACTGTTTTGTGAACATAAATCAGCTAACGCATCAAGATCGAACAGTTCACCCAGAGGAGTACCCCATCCAGCTAGCAGAATAGGGTGAAGATGCCATTCTTTCTCCGTGGGTGCTATATATGTCACATTAGAAGGTAGAAAAGAAAAAGAACTAGATCAATCAGTATACTCACGTCGGACTTCAAATCCAGGCGAATCACTGGCCACAGCTGCAAACTGTCTCTGCCACAGCCATTCAGTCGTCTCACGCGACTGACCTAGGCCGCACCATTCGCGTAGATTGGCCACTCTTTCTCTCCCTGCCACATCAAGCTCTTTATATGCAGCAACATAGCCAGTGCGAAGGAACAGTACGTCGCCTTGAAGCAGGTCAACACCTTGTTCCTTGATCACTGCTAGTATGTCTGCTAGACTGATTGCGTGATCTGAAAAATGATTCACGTCGATACCATGGCGGCTTGCATATGACGCATAATCAATAAGTACACCACGGCCAGCGAGCCCTCTTGCGGACCAAGTCTGCAGGCCATTGATAGCGGTACGGTCGCAGGCATGTATATCGGCTTGAGTAGTTCTGGTACCTCGGTGGGAGCACAATTAGTCCTAACTGTAGTATAGCCTCACTGGACAGGTCCATTACCCGTTATAAAATCTTTTATCTTGCTGATAAGCAAAGTGACGCAAACTATCCCACTGAGAACTTCCTTGAGTGTTAAATGTGATCTGCGTTTTTGTCAATTTTTGGGATACCTTCGCGGACGAACATGGACTTACCACGTCGTCATTGACTACCAGTGGGTTTTTATCAATGACCTTCTGCTCAAAGCCGGCTCGTCCCAACAAAGGAGGATTGAATAAGTCGAGGGGAAGACTGTATATCCGCTGTCAGTCTCTGCTATAGTTTGTTTTGACCACACTACTCACTTGAGACTGACTCGCTGGCCTGTCTTCACCTCTTCCTTAATAGTCCTCTGCACTAAATCGTCCGTTAGATAGTTTAGCGACCCCAGTGAGTTTTCAGGCCCATCTCCCCATAATCCCCAGGCTGAGTTTGGGGGATCACCGTCATGCAATGGAAGCTGGTCAAATCGTGGTAAGACTTTAGGTTGAGAGGGCATCGCGATGATGATATCTAAAGATAGGAATTCGCTACAGCCTTATTCTTGAACATGATATGCACTAGATAAGTAAAGACACTCTCGTAATGATACATACTCTTGCATCATAGACTATACTATAAGTGTGATGAAAAATTCCTCTTTTCCAGCCGGATATTGATGTCCGAGTGGAGCGCTATTCTTCCTCGGCTTGATAAAACAACAATAGTTCCGTTAAAGTATTTCCGGCTTGAAGAGATTGTATGGTAAAAATTTACCTAATGATATTAAAAATATCGAATTAAAAATCTCCATGAGCACATTGGCACATTCTATTGGAGGGCTTTATCCAAATAGACACCGTCGAGTATAGTTATACATAATGCAATGTCGCCATTCTTTTGAGTCTTGCTTCGTACATGTATGGTTTGTGGAATATCAATTGATCAAAACGTCCTAATTTATTCTAAGACTTTTCACTGTCGTTAAATAACCAGCGATGGGCATCCCAGGAGTCCTCATGCGCCTTTCTGAAGGCACCTCTTCTACCGTGCTTCCTCTTCCCGGCATCGCGGCTATCTACACGCTTAGGGCAGACGACAACGAGAAGCCCATAGCCAATACAGTTTACTTTCTCAATGATATCTCACCACTTCTTTCCTCCAGAGATCAGTACGATGCCGACTCGGATAAACACAGTGACGTGTCTTGGATCATATGCTCTTTCATCAACGGGAGAGATGCCCCAGGAGATGAGGAGCCGCAGATAGAACCACACAAACTGCCAGTACCCGCTGCCCAAGGATCTGTTCTAGTTGTCAATGGGTCAACTCCACAATCAGACAAGGAAGCCGACTATCATGCATGGTACGACCAGGAGCACGGGGGAAAATTGACACGAGTGCCAGGCTGGACTGCAGCAAGGCGATACGCGCTCGTCAAGTCCTACGGCCCTTCCCAGACAGCTAGTTTCTATGGTTTCAACTTCTACAAGGAGGAAAACGGGCTGGGTGGGCCAGAATGGCAGGCTGGTGTGACCGACTGGACATTACGCATCAGGAGCAATGCGGCTAAACCGAATATTCGGAGAGTGTGGGAAATAGTGGCGACCCAGTGATGGAAACTTGAAACTTGTTTAATCTCATTTTTGCTTAATATTCTTAGTCAACTCAATATTGAAGAGGATCAATTGCCCCCATTTTAATAAAGAAACATTGAAAGATAATAGAACTCACGTTTTATTTTTGTTGTTCTATTCGTCTGCGTGAAACCTTCGAAGCATTTGACCCCCCGTTCAGATTTGACTAGAGAATATATCTACGAAAGACTAGAAATACCACAGAGGTTATTATATGAGAAAAGTAATTAATTAGTTTAGAGAGACTAAAAGGCGGCCACAAAACGAAGAAAGGAAAGGTGAAAGAAGTAGCAGTAAATTAGGTATAAAGGCCTAACAGAATACAAGACCATTTAAACCCTTTGTAATGAAGTCCTCTAAGCTAGTAACTGGAATCTGTCTCTATCAATTATGAATTTCTGGAAGAGTAAACAAACGCCAGTATTCAGTAAAGTCCAATGTCTGGGTTGCTCCAACGCTTTCTCCTTTGGTCTCTCTGAGAGTGAAACCATCTCCAAGATAGGCGAACCGGTTAGCTTTGGCCCCCGGAAGTCGATCTATATGAAAGTCTTCCCAGCGTGGATTCTTTATGGCCTCCATAAAGTGGAATGAAGTTCCACCGTAGATGGCGACAACAGGCCCATCAACCGTACCGCGCTTGTACCAGCTACGACAGCCCCGTGTCCACACTGTTCGATCCAAATACTGCTGCATATGCTGGTTATATTCCTCATTGGCGTCTCGCCGCACTTCAAAGCTGCGAATCATCTCAGTTTGCAGTTTTTCCAGCCACTTGTATATGTAGACAGCAGTAGCTTGAATTCCTAATACCAATGATCCATTGCTAATAGGACTGTTTGGACCTATAAAACAGAAGTAATTAGGCATATCTGGGACCAGGAAGCCAAAGTATGCTTTTGGTTGTTCAGTCTCCCACAATTGGCCTAAGTCGACTCCGTTCCGTCCAACTACTGGGAAAGACGGTCGGAATGAGGTGTCAAATCCGGTAGCACACACGATCACGTCGTATTCCTTTGTCTCTCCTGACCGTGTCACAATTCCTTTCTCGGTAACTCGTGCCACGTCATCCCATTTTAGATCAACGTTATCTTGTGTCAGTGCCTCCAAAAAGCCGGGTCCCGGTGTCTGTCGCCGACAGCCAACAGGGAAATCTGGCAGGAGATAGTCTAAGGCCTTGCGCCCCTTAGGGCTATCACCCAAGCGTTCAGCCATGCTCGCACGGAAAATTTCTTGCGCATGCTTCTGGAGGTCACTATCGGCGATTGCACGTTTGAAGTTTTCAATTCGGCGATCCATAATTGCCACTCTGTATTCACGCAGTGTTTCAGGGTCCTTGAAAATGTCTAGAGTGCCTTCTGTGAAATTGTAATCTGCATCCATGTCCGGATCCTTAGCTGTAGGCTCGTTGATACCTGGTGCCGGCGAAATCCACGTCTGTGTTCGAACGTAAACGTCCATTGAGTCGACAACCTTAGCAAGCTGTGGCACGATTTGAATACCTGAAGAGCCAATTCCAATATTCGCCACCCTCTTGCCCGTGAAATCATAATCCTGATCCCACCGAGCTGAGTGAATGAGTTTACCTTTGAAGGAGTGTAGACCGTCAATATTAGGCCACTTCCAATTACTACAGGAATGAGGTATCAGAATACGTCCAATAGAGGTAGTGAGTGGAAACTGACTTGAGTACGCCGCCAGCGTTGATAAAGACGTCGACATGATCAACGAAGACTGTACCGTCCGTCTTTTGGACTTGAATATTCCATTTGGCCTCATCTTCATTCCAGATTGCTGATTTAATGGCATGTTGATATTTTATGTACTTGTTGCAGTCATATTTGTTGGCAACACCGTGCATATACTCATGGATCTGTTGAGAAGTTGCATAGTAGTTCGGCCACTGGGGATTAGCGGCAAAGCTATATGCATAGTTGTGTGCCGGAATGTCGCACTTGCAGCCAGGATATCTAGAAGAAACCTAGAGTAAGTAATTGCGTGCTAAACGAATAATCTGACGGCATTGTGCTATCACTTCAGTCTCTCCTACCTATTTTCAAGCCATGTTCCGCCGAGGTCTTCGTTCCGCTCATATATGACGAGCTCTGCGTTCTTGTTTTGCATCTGTTCACTAAACACGATAGCCATCATAAGTCCCGAGTAGCCTGCTCCCATGCAGGCCACCCGAATTGCACGTCGGGTTCCAATTGGCTGTTCGATGATTTTGTAGGAAGGGTCCAGGTTAGAGGCAGCATCTTTGAGCTTCTCATTGTCAACTACTGAACCATTGCGATAGCCATTAAGCTGCTTTGGTAACTTTTCGTGAATTTCTGAGCAAGCACTCTCGATTGGGATGGAAGGCGCCATGGCGGAGTTTCTCAGGTGTGCTTGATTAGTTTTGAAGCGATTGCCCGGCACATTTCTGCAACAGACCATGCACCCTGGAATGCGGGCCGATATATACCTTCTGATCCTGAAACCTGGCCCATTGCTGCTTTGGGATCACAGTATGGAGGAGGTATGTTGAAAATCAATGTCCGCACCGAGACAGAGGCCGGACATCAACTTCCGGCACTAACCCCAATCTGCTTTAGACCGTGCGTTTCCCCGCATAATAATTGCGCCTAGTATTGCTGGTCAATCATCCTTTGTAGCCACCAGTCTTGTCTTCAGTGGCAGCCAGTGCAGTCTATCGATGATGAAGTTATTATGGCGGCGGATTTGAGCAGAGGTATCCAGAAGAGCGGCCGCCGGTTCTCTCGCCCTGGGCCAGGAGGCGGGACGTGCAAAACATGCACACCGTGCCGCCAGAAGAAAATCAAATGCGATAGCACTCGTCCGTACTGTGCCGAATGCACTACGGGCGGCTTCAGATGTGTATACCCACAAGATGCCAGACGAGAGCCTCGCCCATCCAAGGCTCGCATCCAAAGCCTTGAAGCTACGGCTGCAGCCATGCTAAAGCATATGAAAACATCAGGCATCGTTCCGCCTCATGTGCAGCTTGGCGACATATTATTACCCGCAAATGAAGGCGAGAATAGCGATGATATCACTAATACACTTTCTACAAAAGATTCTCATGATTATAACCAGCTATCTCAAGACGCAAGTCTCGGCCATCTTGCCTCAACTGCAGCTGTTGCTAGCCCGTTACCAACACCGTCCACCTCGGCTTCAGGAGCAACTGAACCGTCACCAAATTTCACGTCTCATCCACCATCAGTCAATGTCAGCTTCACGGAGCAATTACAGGAGCTTCCAGTATCCGGACAGGTGGAAATACACAATGACCGCACCCCCAGTTTACCGATGGAGAAAACAAGTGATACTCTGGATCTAGAATCTCGGACTTATCAAGCAATGGCCTTGGAACCGAGTCCCTCTAGGATGCCTGTTGTCCCTGAATACCTAGCTACCCGAGCCCAATCTCAGGTAGCGACACTTGCAAATACCACAGCTATTACCGGTGCTGAAGGAAGCTCCGGCATGTCTCCTTGTGAAGCGCGTGTCGCCGGTGCATTTCACGAACACGGTTGTGTATCGTCAGTCCATGGTCTCGCCAGTATCATGAATCCCTCATCAAGAGCACAGCATAAAGACAACATTTCCAAAATGACCTGGAGAGGCGAAGGAGCTGTGGCAGCCTCCAAGGCTAGACTCATCAGCAACGCCGCGCTCCAGCGGCAACGCGAGCCACGCCTCTTTCGTCAGCCATCTAATCTAGTCGACCTGGATGGCTGCGACCCAGAACTTGCCAAGCATCTCCTAGATCTCCATTTCAATCGGCAGCATTACGCATACCTTATTTCATATCGTCCGGCCATAATGGAGAGCCTTGCCAATGGGGGCGGACCTTGGATCAACAAGCTATTGCTTAATGCTATATATTACTCTAGCACTCTATACAGTGACAGACCATATCTACGGTCCAACACAGATGATCCAAACAGCATTGGCGCCAATTTTTATCGGCGATTCCGGCAGCTACTGTCCGATGAAATCGATAAGCCTAGTATTCCCACTGCTGCGGCTTTGTTGCTAACCAGCGCAACATTGGTCTCTCACGGGCAGTCAAGTGCAGGATGGAATCTCTCAGGAATAGCATATCGGATGATAATCGATATGGGGTGTCATCTAATGCTTGGACCTGATTACCAAAGCATATCTAGCAACGACCACGATCAGCTCTTGCAACGTGATTTGGAGCAAGAGATGCGGAAAAGGCTATATTGGGGCGCATTTGTCACTGACGCCACCCAAGCTCTATATCTCGGCCGCCCCTGCATGTTTGCTGCCGGAGAAGCGAGAGTCCCACTGCGATTTCTAGATACATTCGAAGAGCTCGAGGAATGGGAACCATATATTGACCCTCAATCGACTGGCGAGCCCCCTCCGCCGTATGCACCACAGCCCGCCCATGCCCTCTCAACATTTAGCTGTTTAGCTCGCCTTTTTCAAATTTCAATCCGTATCACCGAACTTTACGGTATCCAAACCATAAAATGCAGTTCGGAGTATCTTCAAGACAAGAAAATTAGTATTGAGAAAGAATTGGAACACTGGAATGTCACGTTGCCAGCTCATCTCAGATTCGACCCGAATAAACCATTCACCCCACCACCACACCAAATAACACCCCAGTAAGTCTCACTTAATTTGGTCAGTACTTAAGAAAATATCATTCTCATTATTTATGACCTTATAGCACTACTTTTCACGCCCTGTCTATCCTTCTTCACCGTGCCTTTCTAAAAGAGGGCCATCTTCGCCGTCATTGTGACGAAGGAGGCCGGGCACGAAGCGAAGAGAGTTGTATAAATAGTGCCCTGGCTATAGAGAAGCTAGTTCACGCTTACAAACAGGCATTCACGCTCCGACGTGCCCCATTCCTATTATCTTATGCCGTTTACTCCGCGGTTATTGTGATTCTCCGTCAAGAACAACATGAACGAGGGCAATTTACTGAGTCGATTTCCTTTTTTTGGAAATGTCTAAGTGAATTGAAGCATGGTTGCAACGTTGGTCTCGAAAAGCCACTCGGAATTCTTCGAGACATGGTACATGAGTTTCACCTCAATATCCAAAAGGTCGACATAGAAAGTGATGGCATACCTGGGCTGCCAAATGTGGATGAGGCTATTCCTCCCTCAAGGAGCCAGCAGCCTGCAAATAGGCCCGCGATCAATGCAATGCTACCCGGAGAGGAAACAGATTACATGGGCCAGATTGGCCAACCAAATTTGGCTTTTGATAACTCGTCACCAGGCTTTCTCGTGTCGTTGAACCAGCTCGAAAACGATATATCTGAAGACGCTTTGTACGGATTATTCGCGCCTTCTCAGATATTTTTATGATGGTTTCGGGCGTTGCTTCTGTAGGGTGTCAATTTCTCGATGTAAATTGTGTCGCGCGTCGCCATAGCAGTGGGCCGTTACTGCTTTTCTAAGAGCGTCGTTTCAATTTGAGTCGCAAAGCTTGTGGTTCACCCATGATTGGATAAGCTTCACTCTCTTCGCCATTTTTTCACTGGTTATCAGTGATCTGGTTGTACACTGCCCTTGCAAACATGTTGCTTGGAGTCTCTGCTTAGTATACTTCCTTCCCAACGAGAGTGGGTTGTTCAAGGAATTTCCTGGCCTGTGTGAAGTCGAAGCCGTTTTCTTCGAGAAAGTCTGGTTTCCCTTTGGCAAGTTTGATGTCAGCTCCATCAGCAATTCACAAAACCTTACAAGGTTCTCAAACATCGACTAACCCACCAATTAAGCATCCCGAAGAATTAGAAAGCACCCAATATCTTTTCAGTTGCTCATCTTAAGCCTTGCCCTATGGAATATAGGGGCACGAAGAGGGCTGAGGAAATTCAAATAAACGAGGATGATGATAAGCACTATGAGATCAACAAGATTGTTAATCAACGCACTACCCGCGAAGGAAGAAAAGAGACTCCTATCACGGAATATCGCCTCAGAATCACTCTAGCAACAGCGTGCTGAGTTAGGACCGAGTCTGCCCCATGTCAGGACTACCTGATTAGAACTAATATAATAAAATCTTTATGAGGCACAAGATTGTAGTAATACTAAGTTCGGGAGCTAGCTAGTGATGTCTAACACACAACAAGTCCCCCGCTCCGAAAATGTTTCATCCCAGCAATAAAGAGTGTAAAAATTTGTTGGAATCATGAAAACACCAAGCATTGGCTAGGGATGGAGAGTCCGCCAGACCGCCAATCCTAGTCGTCGCCGTCAGCGAGATTGTCTTCAGCATCAGCCATCCGAATCTCTATAAAACGTCGGCTGCCGTTGGCGTTGAAGGAATAGGCATCCGTAGGATCCGGATCGTCCCAAGGAATCAAGGCCTGAGACTTAGTGACAGTGCGAAGATCATGAATAGTAAGATCGTGCGGCCACAGGATTTTCCACCATACCTCACGAGCGCGAACGAAGAAAGTCCACTCCCATTCGGCCCTTTTTTCACACCAAATCTCAAAGGCTTTCTGCCAGTCGTCCTTGTATGCAGTGTACTGGGCATTCCAGATCTCAGTGAGCTCTTCCTTCATATTCTCCTCGAACTCACGTGTGAGAGTATGGCCAGTGACGACATTATCGCGGGAGATTCCTTGATTGGAGTGGGAGACGATGAAACTAGTTGGAGTTTCCGCATCTGATGGATAGTAGCGAATTTGGAGTTTCGCTGGGCGGCCTGCAGTTCGGACGGCTCGAGTCTGGGAATTCCAAGTCGGCCCTGAGCGGTCTGCCACCAGCCCAATTGTCATGGAGCGATAGCGTCGTAGGAGAGTATCGTCGAAGGCCGTAATCTCAGGGGGAATTGTGACACGAACCTCTTTGGAGATTCCTTCGTAGAGGAACATTCGGTAAGGCTTCTTTAGAAAGTAGAAGGCTTGTCCGTACCGAACAACGTTGCCTTTCGTGTCGGTGATTCGTGCCTTGCAGAGTCCGTCTTCGTCACGAAACTGAAAAACGAAGGAACCTCCAGCGTTGATGAATACATCAAATACGTCAGGAAGGGCAGGCAGGGGACCTGGATTCTCCGGAGAGAATTCAACTGGATCTTCCTCCTGAATCCAGCTCCAGGCGAGCTGCGATACCCCTGGCTGATGCTGAGGCTGCTGGTGCTGTGGAGTCCGGTCCTGGATGTGGAAATTCCAGACTGTTCTTGCTGGTATCGCGTCTGCCTGGATGAGCGGAGCTTCCGTGGTTGCCATGTTGAGCTCCAGCTCGACTTCGTTAAGCTTTCGCAGCGCCCGTTCGTACCGTCTGATCGACTTCTGGAGCATCCACTGGCAATCTTCGAGCTTTTTGGTGTTCTGAAGCCGCTCAAGACGCTGTATCCACTGGGGCTCATTGATGTCGAGTTTCCGAAGGGCAACAGTGGCTCGCTGCATTCGACGCCAGGAGACGTTTTGGATAGTTCGATACAGACCCTCTTTGATCCAGACAGTGGTAGGATCGTCCTCGCTGTTGTAGATGTCTTCAGGCCGCATATTGTCGTTATGCAGCAGGTTGGAGATTCCATTCAAAGTCTCCTGGGCTTCATTGACGCTGCTCAGTTCGTTGCGAAGAGCTTCGAACCTGGCTAGGGCCTGGGCGAAGGCGTTGGCATTGGCTTCGTTCGTATGGTCCGCCTCAGTCTGCACCATACGAAGGAACGCTGCTAGATTCTCCATAATACCAGGAGGTGCAGTGTTTGGGACGTCTATGATGGGCTATGCGAGATGCGATACAAGCGGAAAGTCCGTATAAGAAGGATGAGATGGAAGGGGAGGATTATTACGAAGTAAGGATGAGGAAGAAAGTGTGAGTGCGAGATAAGAAAGGCGAAGGATGGGAGATGGCTGGGATTCTCCGTTTGCAGAAATTTCTGGAAAATAAGAGGCGGCGCCTTATTAGGAAAGCATTGCTGCAGGATAAAATACCGTGATAAATCGGACTGCAGGGTTGACTGGCGCGCGCCGTGTCGTGAGATAGCCTCACGACTTTGCTTCCACACCTTAAGAACTTCCTGGGCGGGCGTTATTCAATTCTTTTATTGCAAGCCAGCAATCATCGTCAGCGTCATATCCAGTCTAGTGTACCTGATACTCCATAATAGAGATTCTATATTGTCTTTTTTAGATAATTCTTTCGTTGATGATTTTGTTAATTTTGTAACGTTTGCTGCTATCAATATCTATCTAAACTTTTTAAATATGTGGCACTAAGAAAAGCCCTCTAGGTAGTCCAAAGCAGCTATCTAGCTATAAGGCTCTGATGAAATAGTTAAAGGCTAGATAATAGGCGAATTAGGGCAGAATTAGCTTATATGACTCTCTATAGGTCTTGAGAGATCCCACAAATGTCATTAAGTTGTGGTGAGAAGATATTCGATGTTGAATTGATCCGGGTGGTTAAGACACTAGAAATAGGCACTTACAGGGGCCACTGAGGACTAATTAACATGTTCTTAGACCTACAGACAGTCATAAAGTGTGCCGATTCTGGCAACTCTCACTATACGAGTGAGTAGTAGAAAGAATTCAGCATCCACTATATTCCAGTCTTTTGGCGCAGAAACTTAATGAGCGAATACTCCCGCATACAAGGTCGTGACAGCTCTCACGAAGCTGTTTCAACAACGTCGACATTCTCTCCAGACACTACCTTCCAGCATTCCAGACCTCCTCTCATTGATAGATAGGAGTGCTTGATAAATACTTTAATAATGGCTGCATTATTCATGGCTGTTGAGATATCCCATGCCATAACGTGTCGATAATGCATATATATTTTATTATATATATCGTTTACTCTATGATTCATCAAAAACATTCTTACCTCAACAAGTCAACCGGCTGTAAAAGCCCTAATCTCGCAATTCAACAAAACAGGTTCTTTCCATTCAAAACAGGTCATACACAGCATAAGAAAATCGTTTACATACAACATTCTTTTGAAAAACAAAGCGTTTCATCAATCACTCAGCATATGGACGGTAGATATCCAACTGCCCACCCAGTGCCTCAAACTCCAACTCAACGCCACATCCAACAAAATAGACATAGCCTTCTTTTATTTCATGGCTCTTTGCTTCGCTTGCCCTTGCGGTCATTCTACCTTCTCCGTTTGTCACAACAAGTATACTCGGTCCATTGATCGGTTTAAGCTTCTCCTTTTCACCTGCACCTAAATGTGTTGCCAAAACATTAAACTCGCTGATAGGTGGAGAATACTCAATCGTTTTGCCATTGAGACCTTTTTCTGAAGAGTTCTTTCTTAGGATGGCCTCACTAGGATCGTGTGGCCAGAAACTCAGCGCTTCGCAGAATAATGGAATACTATCGCGCTCCGGGCGCGGACAGAATCCGGTGTTAAGCACGTTGTCGGACCGAGCCATGCATTCCATTATATCACCTGAGAGATACGCATGCATCCCATTGGCGGGGACGTACACTGACTCCCCCGGATGAAGAACGAAGTAGTTCATGCACACGACAGCCAGCAAGTTGCCATTATCGAACTCGTCGTATTGAGAACTCACTCTTTCCAGCATTTTGGGAATGTAGTTGTACTTTCCGAAAGATTTCTCAGGCAGTTTGGTCAGTTCGCGAAGCGTGTCTGCCACGGTTTTCTCGTCTGCTTCCAGTATGTTTTGGGCGACACGTTTGAGACTTTCGTCATTGAAGTGGGTCTGTGGTGCGGGCAAGAATCGCTGCAAAGGTTTATTGTGAAATAATTGTGACAAATCAGTGAGCGGTTTCCAACCAGCGAAAAGCTCGAATTGTGAGAGAGCAATAGCAATTTCAGGCTTATGGTTGGCGTCGGTGAATTTATCGGGGTACTCATTGTGCAGTTGCTCGGCGAGCTGGCGATCTGGATGAATCTGGAGAGGGAGAGCCTTGTCCATGGACAGAATCTATGTTTATTCTCGCGTCAATCATGCGCTATTGTCATTTAGGAGCGGGGATTTCGCACGCACTTTAGGGAGAAATGGCAACCCTGCTCCAAACTTGTTTGCAATCGTCTTTCCCACCAACTCTGGGTGCTTCTTTAGGTGTTCCTCCAGTGTGTCGCCAGTGGCAACGACAAACGAAGGAACGGAGGGGTATGTACCCATCCACATCTATTGGACTATCATCAGCAAGTGAGGTTGCGTTGCGATAGTGGTATTCACCTCGGAATAAGTCTGGTTGTCATCGATCTTGAAATTCGTTCCAGGCTGCTTCGAGGCCAATCTAGCAGCCAGTGAATCATGGCCTTTTTTACCCCAGGGGTCATTCTATGCACACGACTAAGAACAAGCACTATATCAATGGCTTACAGAGTAATGGTACATACCTTGCATTTACAACGAAGCTGAAGTACCGATTCTGAGCCCATGGTGAATTGTGTATTTTCGATGTATCGGGAAATAATTTATTTTGGTAGAGAATAAGCCTGGTGGAATAATTTATGGCCAAGTTAGGGCTCGCGGAAGCATGTGTATCTCATATCTACGTTGCGATGCCGTCATACGTGGAGCAAACTTGCGGGCCAGATCCAACCCAGGAATTGCAATAACATTGAAGAAGGTTTAGAATATATAAAGAAACAAGTGGACTTGCTAGATTGAATATAGCAATATAATAAATTGAGTCCCAGGTTAGCAAGATTTAAGTCAACATATAGTCCAATGTCGTTGGTGGATCCCCGATAATAAAATCGCAAATGGCAGTATAGTGTCCTATCAAATTTCTGACGATAACTTTCGGAGGCGCAAGGCTCAAGCGCGAACCTCTTGTTCGGACACAGCGTCCACAATCACCGTGCAAGAACCATGAATCGAAGGCACAAGAGGGCCATGAAGGTCTGAAAAAGTCAACGTCCAATAAATTGTCCACAAGCGCATAGTTTGAACATTATTTACTGCGATCCTTTAACTTTTCTGTCACGCAAAAACGTCATAGAGCAGCATGTATCTCGTTTAGTTGGCATGCCACCTCTTAAGTTGCAAAGTAATAAGCCATAGCGTAACAAGAATCCCCACCGGCCAATGAAGGAGTTGAGGCTCCTTATACAAAGGGTGGATACAAGCAGGGTAGATGGTCAAGGCCAACGGACGTTTGGTCGACGGCGGTATGCCAGGACGGTGGAGCGCAGAGGAGCAAAAGGAGTAGCGAGAGGGGCAAGATAGAGGAGGAAGGATGGTGGTGCCTGTTTAGGAAAGTCCGGGGTTCAATACAATATCCTTCCCGGGAAGGCTTTGCACCCACACACTGCAAACCTCGCCCTTGTCATTGCACATGCGGTGGAGCACGGCGACATCGGCCGTTGGTCCAGTCTAGATAATGTGGAAAGGGAGACAGTCTCCCCTTCCCATCTTGAACACCGCGAGTTGACTCTTCCCTTCCATCCCTCCTCTTCTCCTCCTCCTCCTCCTCCTCCTCCTCCTCTCCTCTTCTCTTCTCCTCGCCTCTCACTCACACCCCTCACTAATGCTCCTTCTCTCCCTATTTTATCTCGAAACAAGGCCATTACTTGGCAAATCTCTTCGTTGAAATGTTATTCCATCTGCCGCACGCGTTAAAGTGTCTAAGAAGGCGGTTATTGCCCATCACACTTTTGAAAAAGTGCTTACTCGCAAGCCCGCCTTCATGAATCGGTTAGAAAGCAAGCTCAAGTATCTTGGATCAACCATAATACAAAGGGAAAGACACGGCCTAAAGCCAGACAACGCATATCGACCGAAACGATTACCTCGAGGTCGCTCGACGATGTGGCCGTCGTTAGTGGGTGGAAGTAGGCTTGCCGGGTAAGTCTATCAACGCATTTATGCGTTTTACTTGCTGGAAAATCTGACAGTATGCACCTTAGACAAGGTCACCATGTTGCAATTGTCGTCGCTGCCGTAGCTGGCAGCATCAGCCTAGGAGTTATTGTTTTCGCTGTCGCCTCGGTCATTCGCAATTTCCGCCTGTAAGTATTCATTCTTGTTAATGTGGATTTCCTTTCATAAGGAGTATTTATTAATAGATTCAGCAGGAAGCCTGATGATCTGGAATCTGGAAAGTCTGTCCTGCGTTTTTGGGGTCGCTCCTCGACTTTCTTTAAACGTCCATTTGTTCTTCTAGGTCCAAAATTTCGCCGCAAGTCAAAAGCCGCAAAACAGGAAGCGATAAGATTAAAGGAGATGGAGCGCGATGCCAAACGACAGGAAGCTGCAAGATCAGGAGCTGAACTCTTCCAGGAAACTCCCAAGCGTTGCTGTCCCTTCCAGGTCGCTCTCTTACTGTTCATTTATCACTCTCTTTTACAATACCACTGGTCAGTCATTCCATCTCATCATATACCAGATGTTCCATCTCATCATATACCAGATATTCCATCTCATCACGGAGCTGAACTCTTTCTGTTTGGCATGGCCAGTGGCATTGACAAGATCAAGGCTGGTATCGTAGAGGTTGACCTAGCGGGGTAAGTCTATCAATGCGTTTTACGCGTTTCACTTGCTGGAAAATCCGACAGTATGCATTGTTGAGGATTTGGAAGGTCTTAGTCAAGGTTTGCAAATGTTTTCTCGGAATTTGCAAACATCTACTCCCACTTCGGAAACTCTGAAACGTACCACTGCCGCCGCTGGTGCTGATTTTCGTGGAATATGCTATGTAAGAAATGGCTCGATGTATGTGTGGGTGCTTTGGTGGTCTGAACACTGGGTGCCTGGTCGAAGTAGGCGAGTGCGAGAAGCATGTAGATAGGATATTCAAACTTCTGTCATCCTACTGGACCATCACAATAACAAGCATCATTAGTGATTACAATCAAACGATCATTACCGCCGATCTTAGTACTTAATACCGTATACGACCTGGGTCTAAAAATGGATACAGATCACCGTTTCGAGCCCCCGTGGTGAAAGATGCCAGTGATTGATTGCTTCATAAAGCACGAAGATGACTCGTCATTTGAGCTAGATTAAATCAACAAGGATGGGAGCATACCAAAGGGGAAAGCCAATGCAATAAAACATGTACCTCTCGGAAGCCTACTATAGTCATTGGACAGCTTATGCAGGATTAGCTTCTTCGCGTATCATGTGAGTCCTACACCTCCAATATTACTACACCAAATCAACATTGAAGAATTTGACGAAATCGCGCTGTTATCTCTATGTTGAACATAGATTGCACGACTCGTGTCGGCATTCTGCAGCCACGAGTCAGGTCGTTTACCTCGTATACCACGTATTTAGGGGACTATCCATCTAAACATAAATGAAGTCTAGCATTCGTCGTCCATGCAGCTAACGCGCTAGGTACAGTGCTAGTCCAAAGTCATGTACAGTTTCGAGCGGTGACATCCAACCGCTGGTAAGCCCTAACAGCTCGATCGGGCATCCCAGCGCTTGCAGGCCTTGGCCGCCCGGTGACAGCCAATCACTGTCTCTCACCGCAGTCCCCCGTTTCTATTTTGATTTCTTCACAGCTCGATGCAGTTTAGCAGCGCGAGGTTATTTTTATTGATTCATGTTCTCGCTAGCCTTCAAGCAGATATCCATGCGTGCGGCGGCCAATCATGCCCTCATCCCCGCGGCTGGCACTTGCTTGTCAGGCTCAATCAGGCCCAGACGGTCTGCCCTTGGCTGCACTTCTCCAGGTAGCGCTGGTAATGTACCTCAAAATAACCCTCGCCGCGCGACGTGAAACTAACTCCTCGGAGACCACTTCTTCTTCTGCTCAAGAGTACTTAGGGCCGATGGGACCCTGCTTCGCTGCTTACTTCTTCTTTCTCCGCAATCCATGATACCGCGTTCTGCTCTCAGGGGCCATCTCGCTGGACACTGTCTGAGACGGTGTGGGTGGACGAATAAGAAGAACAGTGTCGTGTTACTTGCATCTGTCATTCTCCTTTCGCCTGGCTCCCTCTTCGCCTCCCTTCAACCCACGCTAGGAATCTAGGATGGAGTGCTGACACAACGAAAATCGACTACCACATCAAATAATACCGGCAAAATGTCACAATATATATCGCTGTTCAGAGTTCGCTCATCGCCGAACCTGGTTCTGGCTCTGGTAGCCAGCTTCGTGTGGTTGATTCCAGAGGCTCTGGCCGACAGCAGTCTCGGTACCGATGCCCCAGGTACGCCGTCATCCAGTAACGGAGCTTCTTCAGCCGACAACACGGCAGGCGCGTCTGGAGATAATGGTGGACTATCTAAATCAGCTCAGATAGTCATCGGTGTGGTCGTCGGGGTGGTATCCATGGGAGCGAGTAGGTCGAGCTGGAATCAAGAAGCAAAGACTTGTTTGATTCAATATAGCACGGTTCAATGGACTGACAATTCTCTGTATAGTTGCCGGTGCTGTATACTTCTTCTTCTGGAAGAAACGAAAGTGGGATGAGAAAGCTGAGCGCTATGAAGTCATCAGCGCATATCGTAAATCGATGGGCGAACGACGGCAGCATGAGATGTCTCTTCGAACACAACGTCGTCGACGGGAACGACGGCCGGATATAGAGCAAGGGGAGCTGGAAATCTCTGTTCCACAATTGCCCAAATACGACCCATCGATCTTCCATAAGCAACAATACAGCATCGATTCTACCCGTGGAGGACTGTCGATTGATCTGGGGCGGAATTCATACATGGGTCATCAACGAAACTCGTCGCAATTCTCGGGCATCATGCACCCTCCACCATCTGCGGCAGCACCGGGACGAGCAACTGCATCAATGGATCTGGACCGTGGCGCTTCGCCGACATATGAAGGAACCAGTCACTCCAATCCCAGCTCGCCAACCCCAATGATCCAGCCTGCAACAGGAAGCAGAGGAACATTCAAGACACCGAAAAGGCCAAAACCCGTACTGAGCCGCCTGATCACTAACCTATGAATGCGGATCAGCCATCTTCCTATAAACCTCGTATAAATTCCCAGACAGTATGGGAATTCACTTAACCCGTGGCTTCTCCCACAAGCCAGTCGCGATTCAACCAAATGACACGAATCATGACGACGGCAAATCGAGCTGAATGACGCCGACCCTCACCACCTACTTTACGTATGCATGAATGAATTGTTCCTGGTTTTCTCAGATCGATACCAGCATGGGCGTTTTTTGTTTTGATTTCGGGATCTGGATGCTAATACTGTGCTACCGGAGGAGTTGATTATTTGTTTCCGGCGTGTGGACGTCCGCAGGAGGGGGCTTTCTCTCTCACTGCTTGTGACTTTGCATGGTGAATTGGACTCGCTGTTTGATTGTTTGCGATAGACGACGCAGGGGGGGCTGGGCATGTATATACATACAACATACAAGTACGAGATGGCGTATCATACATGCAGGAGAGCCAGTCTAGCCCGCTGTAATTTCGCACATGTGCGCCCAAGGGGATACTGGATTCTGATGAAGAAAATCAAAGTTCAACATTGTATGTGCAAAACTTCGAGCATTACAGTGTGCACCAATTGCTGTAGCCAACGCGACCAATAAGCAAACCACATGCGACCATTGGGACATGAGATGCACATGGAATGTGACCTTGTTATTCAATCGATCAATTATCATTACTTTGAACTATCCTACGCTGGTGGGCACAATTGTCATCGGGGATGTTAATTACGCCTTGTCTGGACGGGGGAAGGGACGTCGCAGTGGACAAACAAAGAGCGATCGCCGTGCAATTCACCTGCGTCTGTACAGAACCCGGTATCGACTACTGACCATCCCTGTGTCCGCGCCGCAGAGATGATGTCTCACTCTAATCTGTATTCTACTGATATTATCCCCATTATCCCTATTATCTGATGTAACTGTCCACTGACGGCGCACTCTAGTCGATGGCGATCTGCCGAACCGCTGTCAATCAAGCCTTGGCCAGCGCGACTACAACTGCGCACACAAACTACGCGCACAACTTCCCCGCCGCAAACCAGCAAAGCTACCTGTGGTATCACTCGCTCGGAGAGAATCCACGCTGAGAATCCCAAATTCCCAGCACGATAAGCGAAGTGCGTACGAGCAACAGCCCGATCCCTGTTCGGCTACTTCCACAGCGCCCGTGACACAGCGCACAGGTGACACTCCGACCAGGCAATACCATTCGTGAACGCAAAAGGAATCGTGGGTAGCCGCCGAGATCCCTGGCTAGCCTCGCACCGGATGGCTTGCGCTAGACTTGATCCAATATCAGATTGCTCTTGGCCGTGTCCGCTTGGCCCGCTGATCATCTTGCAACGGTAGTGGCAAGCTGGCGGCCAGAACAAGCGGGGGTTCATTCAGAATCCGCTTAGCCTTTAGCCTTTGAATAGTGCTGAATCCTGGCGTTTGGTCGTGGCCTTCCAAGGGCTATCCAGACGTTGGCGCGATGTTGTCCAGTCGCAATAGTTGCGAAAAGAAACACAACGCAGCGATCAGCTTCTGCGGCGCCACGTCGGTAACAATTAGACGCCGAGGTTAAGGATAAGCTCGAGCTGTTGCACTTACTAGTTACTAAGTAACCTACTTGCTAGTCAACTAGTGAGCGCTGTATTATCGTCCGTTAGCCTTAGGGCTAGGCCTCTGCCACTATGTTTCCACCCAACAGCACTCTCGCAAAAGGCGCCCTGGAGTGGCACTCGTCCGATAGGCTTAAATGCAAATCATCGTCACTGGCATTCCACACCATTAATTGGCTTTGGCGGGGCTGAGTGACTAATAAGTTCACAGCTTCCAACTGCCCGAATCTGCCCTGGCTTCGACGCAGCCTGTGCTCTGCATGGAATTGGCGATTAATCGTCGATCTGATTGGGCCTGTCGCGGCTGGGATCGTCCCGCGAGGCTCTTGTCCACTGCCGATAGTGATACATCACGACAGACACGATGGCTTTCCGGCGCTGGCACCGAGGCGCCCTGTTTCTTGTTGGTTCAGACAAAGGCTGCTCACACAGCCATCATCATCATGCCTACCACACAAAAGCTTCCACCATCGGCCGGTAGCCCACTGTCCAGTTTATCATCTCTGTGGCGGGACTCTAGCCCCGCACTGCGCTACTCCATAAGAAAGCTAGGCTAGCTGTCGAGCTAGAAAGCTTTGCGCCGGCGCTTCAACAAACAAAGAAGGCCGTCGCGACATGGACCAATGCAGATCAAGAGAAATGGCGATGATGCCTGTCGACTAGGGCCTCAGCTCGCGTCTAGCGTGCCTATTCCACGGCCGCCCATCATTGGTCACTGCTGCTCCCTCCCCTTCTCGAAAAATACGTCAATCACCCGAAGACATGTCCTGCCTTGGTGTCATTGGGGCGAGGAGCAAAAAATGGCCGACTAGTGTGTGCATGGGGGTAGGTATCGGATGACTGCCTGCCTGGGCTCTGGAGACTGTCTCGATGCAAGCCTTACTCCTTTCTGCTCCCAATCCAGGGTGTTAGATGCTGCGTGGCACCCTGGTGGAGGCCTGGGCGAGAAGATATCTGCTATCATTTGATGTCGATGGTGCATGCAGTGCCATACAGCACCATGGGAGGGGGGAGCTAATATCCACTTTTATTATCCCTCAGGGAAATACTGTCGTTTTTAAGGTGCCGTCAATGTGTCAATCACAATATCCACTTGCGCGCGCCTCGGTGCAGCTTGCGGGCTGATGCTTGACAGCGCCGCAAAAAAACACAAGCCCCGGCGGCCCCCTCACCGTCCACAATGCTGCCCCTCGCTCTGGTCAATCAGGCGCCGGACTAAGAAACTCCACGACTGATTTTTCGTCTCTGATATCCTGTCAAGTTGCACCTACAGTCCCGACAGTTTGGTACTGGAGGGTTGCCTGCTGTTTCTCTGCCTTTTTCCCATTCCCACCCGTGGAGGCTGGATAAAATGGAGCATTTCGCCGGCTTGCAACCCCTGGGCTTTTCGTCTCTACACTTCTACAGCTCCCTCTGGTCAGGCTGCTTCCTATTCTCTGACACGGTGACTGGAAACCTGGTGGCATCCAGGCCACAAGCAACGCCAGGGTTCGGGGACTCTACTTTTCCCTTGACACCTTGCTGTGACTCCTGCCTACAGGCGGAGCACCATGAAATTTTGCTAGTGCTCTGATGAGTACAACGGCTTGTGCTTCTGTATCTTGACTTGGCGGTATTTTGCGTGTTCTTTCGCTTTCTCTGAAAGCTGGATTTGTTTTCTGTCTTATTCACATTTGCTCGTGCACGCAAAACCGGGTTCAACCTCCGGGTACATATAACACTGGTTTGTTCTACCGTGCGAGATATGTGTTTCCCATTCAATATGTCTACGAAGCTGGATTTTTTCAAATGGAGGAAACGGCGACAGCTGTCCTCCGATATGGACGCTCGGTTTGGAGATGTATCCATCTCCGCTCCTAACGAAGGTTCTTGGAATGAAATGGCACATCTGGGTCTCGGCAATACGCAACCATCCGAAACGAACAAGGGTGGTCGGTTGAAGACTTTGTTCCGCTCGAAGCCGGCGGAATCACCGCCAGCTGTGGTAACGAGAGAGCAACCACCCGTTACCGTGCGGGCTGATCCATTCCCAGACCAGGTGCCACGCCACCCGATGGTTGATATGGAGGCCCGTAAACGGTCTCTATCTATATCTGGTGACGGTCGCAGAACTTCGGGTGGAAGAAGAACTGCCGGCGACAAACTATGGGTGGCCAACGGGTCACCGAGAAGTTATGATAGCAACATGTTGGACTCGCCGTCCTCTTGCAGCTGCGATGGCGACGACGAGGACGAAGAGGAAGAGAGGCGCCAGGGTGAAATCAGGCGAGCCATACGAAACAGACCACAGCGAAGTCAATCGCAAGACTCGCCTCAGAATCGCTGGGATCGGGCACAAAGCTACCGGCACCGGTCACCGCCGCTCGCCTCGACAGCGGTGATGCGGCGATATAGCTCACAGAGCACAGCAACGTGCTCAGCAACCCCATCAACCGCCACATTCAGCTCAAAACACACCAGCTTAACATCCGCCGCATCCCACGGGCCATATGCACCGGCGATCCCCCCGTTGCTGCAGGAAGAAATTCCCCCCGTACCCAAAGTCCACATGCCTTCTCCTTCTCTTACCCTGCCAGCCTCATCCCCGAATGCTCGCAACGCTCTCTGGGGAAAGAAGTCACGTGGCACATCGGGCGACAGACGCTCCAACAAGCGGTCGACAGCCAGGACGGTCGGGCCTCAAGAGCTGGTTCCTTCTTATGATGAGCTCTGGGGGTACTAGCACGAGCTACGATTTATTCTTCATTACTCTTCATTTCTCCGCATACAATTATTCTCTTCAGTTCGTCTTAACCTGCCATGGCTGCGGCTCTTTCCTTTGAGTCAATTTCTTTTCTATCTCGGCCTTCAGGATAGCAGTCTTATCTGCTGCCTGATCGGCATTTTCTTGGTGTTCTTTCTCTGTGACACTCTATCCTTTTTTCCTTCCTCATGTCTAGATTCAAGCACGAGCTGGCAGCAGCAGCAGCAGACAAATCGTACGTAATGGCCTATTTATTATCCATAACACTATCCATACACATATACACACTCTACAAACAGATCGGAGCCCTAAACAGGTCACGTGACTCTATACTCTGCTTCTCGCTCTCAACTGCCCTTGCTGGCGCCAGCATATTAATTAATTAATTACCTCAAATCCGGATCTGTCCACTCGTAATCTGCAGCTAAGCTAGCATTTACCTCATTAATTAGCTGATGTCGCCTGTCACTGTCTGGAAACAGTTGTTACTGACTGCTACTGTCCTACCAGCCAGGGAGCGCTAACTACCCCCCGTGATTGGTCGGCCCTCTGCTGCAGGCCGGCCATCACTGTCACACTTTGTGACTTCGCACGCCGGCCTCATCCGCTCCTCGCCCAATCGTCGCTCTATCTCCCTCCTCGGTCGAGGCCGCTAGTCCTGCTGGCTTGCGAGTAGTCACTAGTTGCTCCTCCAGCCAGCAGGACGCCCTCCTTTGCATCCACTCATCCAGCCTATCCCATCGCTCCTCTAGCCGCCGACAGCACATCCAACTTCAAAGCTTGTGCTGCGTTCCTCCGTTCCCAGCCCCTCACCCTACTTGTAGCTTCTTATTTGCCGCCTGTCCTAGAGCTGCTAAAATGCTCTCGCTTGTCCATTGGCGGCAGGGAAAGCTGCTCTACTGCGGGCTGGTGGAAACCTGCACTGTGCTTTGTGTCTCGCCTTTTGACAATTGCGGCACTGTGACAGGGTTCTCTCGCCTTCACAACTGGAGAGGGGAGACGCCCAGATTGTGATGCTAGCGATAATGCTTGCATTGCATTATCCCTACAATCGCATAGAGATTAATTATCCTCTTTATCCACGATCTACGTCGCATTTTGAATGTCCATCACATTCGCATTCTCTTGAAAAGTGTACGCCTCTCCCCCCGCCTTCTGTCTAGGACAATTCAACCTCCGTCGAGCCGACTTTAAGACAACCTTGCTACCATCTAACCCTACTTGCTCGGCCGTGTACTCCTAGGGACTCACTCTGGATAGTGCTTTCCCTAGTTGGTGCTTCAACCTCAGCATTTGACCGGCGCGAAGTTGATCTTGTCAATGGACTAGCTGCAACAGGGCGAAAAGAGCTAGCTACATCGCTTCCGAGCCTGCCTTTTGTGAAGCCGACTCTCGCCAGGAACTAAACAATACATTTGATTAGGCCTCTTAGAGTGGTTTTAATTAATTGGCCGGAATCATGATAATGGCTTTGACAACCGTCTATAGCCTGTTAACGCTCTTATCAGGAGTCCTCGCTTTGCGAACAACACCAGGCTCGCCCTGCACAAGTCTCTGTGGAACGACAACTAACACAACATCAGCCGAGATTGTGTGCCTCGATGGCCAGTACAATACAACAAAAACCGGACGAGATTTCCAGAGTTGCGTGACATGCCTCTTGCAAAGTGACTTTCAAAGCCAAGGGACTGGAGAAACGGATGTAAACTGGGGACTGTGTACGTCGATTATATTTATGTCTGCGGTTCTGATCTGCAAAATGTTAAAGGGCTGACTTGTTGCCTCTAACAGACAACCTGCGATATGCGTTTTCGTCATGTGTTTACAATTTCCCGGAGCCAGTGACGAATGTCTCAACACCTTGCTTGGTCTCATGCACACCTCTAGGCACAGCGCTCAAATTCCAATTGACGAGTCCAGTCGGAAACTCGCTCACTACATTCTGCGGCGACACCGCTTTTGCTGATAACACCGTGTCGATTTGCGAGGATTGCTATGCCTTGACGTCGCAGCAGGCTTTCCTCACCAACTGTATGTTTCATTATTTTATTGATAGGGTTGAGACCATCACTAATAAATACCAGTCTTGGAATCAAACCGTTATAACTGCCACTTTTTAACCTCTGCTGGCACCTCATTCCCCATTGCCGCAACACGCATCTTCAACGAAACTGAATTGCCGGAGACTACTACTGCATATACGTCCACGGCCGCTTCGAGCGGACAATCCATTTACCAACAATACCAGACTGTTATCATTGTCATGCCCATTGTCGGCTTCCTCATTATTGCCGCTGTAACCACACTTTGCTGCTTCTGTCTTGTTAAAAAACGCCGCCAGGCTGCTAAGCGTCGCAGATATGGCTCGAACCAAATACACGCTCGCTGGAATGACACTACAGTTAACACTCCGTGGCAAAATACATGGGGCGACAATTCTTCTTCACCACATCATCAATCCATGATGATGGCGAATGCTTCACAATACATGATGGGTGGCGCTCAGTATGCTGCTGCTGTTCCTGGAAACGGGTTTCAGGTGGTCGACCACGATGGACAGCACTACGAAGCGGGCTACTCGACACATTATGTTTCCCCCGTGGATTCTGACACATCAGCTTCTCAACATGCTTTCCCATATAGCGATCAAATCAACGTCGCTGAACATCAGCAACAACAATTCTATCAGCCAGCACAGCCCTATCAAGACACACCAGAAGAAAGTATACAAAAACAGAAACAGCCTCAACATACTGATCAAGAGGTTTATTTCCCACCTCCGTCTGGTGCACCACATGCCTCATAATTATATCTGACTGATGTCTAAAAATGTTGTATCTCTTCTGTGGAAGCGACTGCCAGCAACAAAGCGCGATTTCTTTCCCTAGCATGGAAAGTAAAGGAATACATGGCCCAGCGAGCAGCGAGGTCAACGATGTTAGCTCGTCTGTGGTAGTGGCTGCCTCGGTCGAGGAAACACCAGGCTCCTCCACCGACGACAGTCACTGCCACCGATGGGCTGGGATTGTTGAACTCTAGATCTTCAGCTGGGTCACAATCTCTATTTCCATCTTTGTTGCCGAACACTCGCTTTTATGGTGAGAACACCAGAGCAAATGAGCACGAAAAGAATTTAGTATCAAGCACTAGAAATGTGCCCCCGCCTTATAATACAAACCTAACCACCCAATTCCTCTCTGCTTAATTCCCCCCTTGAATCGATCTACACATCGTGTATATACCTGATACCCAACATTGCAATCGTCGTTCCTTTTCCTACTTGTGTTTAGTTGTGCAAGCCAATGAAATGAGGTTGAATATTGCCTAATCCCTCTTATGCGTGGCGTGGTTGTCAAATGTTCATCTTTTTAACGTATACGAGCGTTGGGTTTGGTTTAGTTGTGTGTTACTTTCAGTTGCATTTTTGGGTTATTGTGACCGGTAACATAGTTGAATATATTGAATAATCAATTAATGTCAAATGACCCTCTGAGCATCTACACCGTCAACCAAATTATACGTAAATGTGTAGTACATATCAAGGCTGAGGGCATGTTGGTATTGGTCTCTGAGCGTAATATCCAGCCTATTTCTTACCTATCAAGAGGGCTGGTATTTACGCAACTCTTCAGAACATATTTCTTGAGAAACAAATGGGTATATATAGTATTATAGATCTAATATACGAGCTATCGTGGCCGTGAGACAACATTAGAGGTCAGATAGTAGCCATGCAGGATCCGGTTCATCATCCTCGTCCTCCGATCGAGAAATAGCAGGTCGCAGGTTCGGCGTTGTATCCCTTAACAAGTCCGCCGGCGGCTCGTCTGTGTGCTCGTCGTCGTCGCTAGCATCATTCTCGTTGATAAGTTTATCTGTATTGGTATTCGTGCTCGTGTGTATATTCGTATCTGTGTTGGTGACTTGCGTATTGGTGTCGCTTACTGTATCAGGTTCCTCGGGCAACTTGAAGAGACTCGTGACCATGCCTTGCGCTTCCTTGAGAGCTTCAAGCTCCGTACCAATACTACAGACGAGTAATTTCCAATCTTTTTCCTCTGCCAATGCGAAATGCTCGGTGAGCCGCTGGGTTATTTCCTCCATATCCGCGAGAATTCTCTTGCCCCGTTCATGGTCCCCGGTATCTTGCTCTGCATTCAGGGACGATTTGGATAACATGATGGACTGTTGCATCTTTTCCTTTAGTCTCTTTTCAAAACTTGAAATATCGTTGAGAACACCCAGCCAAACCGGGCCACCTTCGTCCAAGGCAGAAATTTCTAAGTCGACACTGTGCTGCCTCTTTCTCAACTCTACTTGTTCAGCCTGCCAATGTTCACGGGCCATTTCAAGGGTCCGACGTTTGGGATGTAATGAATAGAATGACGATTTGTCGGTATCGGGTTTCAAAGGCTGAAGTGGCGGGTTTCGCAGGTATCTGCATACTTCGGCGTCGAGAATCGATAAAGATTCATTGTATGACGACAACTTTGCTGCTACCGAGTTTTCGGCTTGAGAAATTTCCTGCATGAGATGCCGATGGCGTGTCTTCATCTCAGCAAGTTTCAGTTCGAGCTCCTCAATCTCGTGCTCGAGACTCTTTGCTTCTCGTTTCGCCTCTCGGGTTCTCATGTTATCGCGATCATTTTGCATAGCTGAGATGGTTTTCTCAAGGCTACCCTTTTTAGTCGCAAATGTATCCACTTCTATAATAGCATCGCGTCGTTCGCGAATTCGACTTTGAATGACTCTTTTCTCTTCTTCTCGCAGAGTGAGCAGTTCGTTCATCGATCGTAGAATTCCCTTCCGCGCGGCACGCAGGCCAATCTTCTTCTTCGGCGGCTGTCGAACGGGGATCGTACGTGCTGGTCTTCCGGGGCTGGCTATAGCGGATATTGTAGGCGTGGGCGTCGAACTGCCATTCGAAAGTACATCGTCGTCGTTGGTTGGGCGGCCAGAGAGCCCAGCCAGCAGCCCTTCACTCTGAGCATCTAATAGGCTTTGGATGTGATGTTGGAGATGTTTTGCCTGGCGATCTATGTATACAAATGGATCAGGGCGTGCAGCATATGGCATTGGAGCTGACCGTCTATCTGGAAACGTGGCGTCGGTATAGGGGAGTAATGTTGACATCTTGGAAGCTATCTATCATCGACTGCGTTGCGGAGCTTGTTATAGAGTGAAGAGTATGGAAGTGAGCAGCAACTTTCAGAGCCAAAGACGAAGAAATGTTGCAGCGGCAACGAATTCATCGCGTCAACAACGCAGAGTCCTCATGACCTCGTATGCAAACATCTCGTAGCAGAGAGGCAGCTGCTGCTTGTGACCTCTGCAGATGACTAGCCCGATAACAGGAGCCGCAGCCTCAGGCCTGCAGGCCCCCGTCGTCAATGCATCGGCGGCACGTGACTAGTCGAGCATCTAGTGACCTCAGGTACCTTTGTCAGCTCCGACATTGACGTGTGCATTCGCGCCTAGAGAGAGCTAGCTCACTGCAACTCCCCATTCCATTTCCATCCCATTCGGTCCTTTACCATCTTGTGTTTAACTGCTTTTACGCTGGGATTTCATCGTCACTAGCTTCTCATCCTCTTGTTTTAAGTTCGCTACTCAAATTCTGCCTCCGGTGTGATCGGGGCGACCAGCCAACCTACCTTCCTCGTCTTAGCCCCATCGACCTCGACCTGCCTGTTAGTTGGGGTCACGGAGTTCTACTCTTCACTATATTCGTTTAATATTAACAGGCTTCAGCTTTCAGAGATGGTTGGGCTCACGTCCGCCTCCGGCCTGGTCGGCTTTCTGTCAGAGCCTGATCCAGAGCTCAGGGTATTTGCTTTGAAGACTCTTGACGCCGAAGTTGATGTGCTATGGACCGATATTGTGGATTCTATTCCTCAAATGTACGTTTTAGATACCTGACATCTCTCACTGCCGCATTTGTTGGTTTTACGATAATCGGAGACCTCTTTCTAATATTGTTTCTATCCAGAGAAGCGCTGTACGAAGACGAGACATTCCCTGAACGTGAACTTGCAGCGTTAGTCGCCTCTAAAGTATACTACCACCTGCAAGAATATAATGAGAGCATGGTTTTTGCGCTTGGTGCTGGGAAACTCTTGGATTTGGACAAGGGTGGCGAGTTTGAACAGACCGTCATTTGTAGGCACACCATAACCATCCCTCTCCGCCGAGCTAATAGCATGTCTAGCGAAATGTGTCGACACCTTCATCTCACTCTCTGCAAGCCGCCGGCCAGCAGCTGGGGAAGCGCCATTGCCACTCAACACAGCTTTCCCTTCCTCCAATGGCGCTACGAACACATCCGCTAGCCTAACATCCCCGATAACTCCATTCTCACAGTCTGCCCTCCCCTCAAAATCACTTTTGTCGAGAGAAGAGGAACCAAGCCTGACAGCTCCTTATCCCGATGGCGACAGTGAAAGTGCCAAACTAGAGGAAACCCCTCTGGTTATCAGACGGGGTGTGCAGAAACAGCTGCAGGCTGTCATTGAGCGACTTTTCGAGCAATGCTTCCGTCAACAACGATATCGCCAAGTCGTAGGAATTGCAATCGAGGCTAGGAATCTAGAGGTCCTACGGACCGCAATCCTTCGTTGCAGCGAGGCAGAGAAGAAGGAACAAGGGGAATCATCAAGACACGGCGAGGAGCTGATGGAATATGTGTTGGAAATCTGCATGGGAATCGTTCAGGAGCGAAGTTTTCGCAACGAGGTTTGTGATGATTCGGGCTTGTGATTTGCTCTTGATTGCTAACAAAAAATTATAGATCTTGAAGCTTATTCTAGAACTTCTCAACCATATTCCCTCGCCCGACTATTTCTCCATTGCGAAGTGTGTTGTCTATCTTAATGAGCATTCTATGGCGACCGATATCCTCCGACAACTAGTTGAAAAGGGCGATGCTAGGTCATTGGCGGTGGCGTACCAAATATCATTCGATCTTTACGACAACAGCACGCAGGAATTCTTGAAGAAGGTTATCGGAGAGGTCTCCGAACTTATTCCAGCTGAGGACGACAAAGAAGAAAACGAAGCTGAGGCGACGGAATCAGATTCTTTGCTGCAGAACCAGTCATCGTCTGCGAATGAGCTACCGAAAGAATCAAGCGATGCTTTCAAGGCTATTCGCGATATTCTGGACGGATTCAAGACGATTCAATTGAATCTCGAATTCCTTTACCGCAGTAACAAGGCTGACATCGCCATACTCAATAAAGTGCGAGACAGCCTTGAGGCTAGAAACTCCATCTTCCACAACTCGGTTACTTTCTCAAATGCCTTCATGCATGCAGGTACAACACACGACAAATTCTTCCGTGATAACTTGGAGTGGCTTGGAAAGGCTGTTAACTGGTCTAAGTTTACAGCCACTGCCGCGCTGGGAGTCATTCACCGTGGCAATCTGTCGCAAGGCAAAAAGCTTCTAGCTCCATATCTTCCCAAAGAACATATCTCCGGTGTTGGTAGTACAGGGTCTGTTTACAGCCAAGGTGGTTCTCTTTATGCCTACGGTTTGATCTTCGCCAATCATGGAGGCGATGCCGTTGAGCTTATCCGTGATCATTTTAAAAAGGCTACCGAAGAGGTGGTGCAACACGGGGCCTCTTTGGGTCTTGGGCTCGCAGCCATAGCATCTGGCGATGAAGGCATCTGGGAGGACCTCAAGCAAGTTCTGTACACCGATTCGGCACTCAACGGTGAGGCAGTTGGTCTTGCTATGGGTCTCGTGATGTTGGGAACTGGCAACATGAAGCTTCTAGAGGAAATGGTCCAGTACGCTCATGAAACTCAGCACGAAAAAATTGTACGAGGTCTTGCATTGGGTATGGCATTGATCATGTATGGCCGACAAGAAGCTGCCGATGAACTCATCAACGGATTATTGGGTGACCCCGATCCATATCTACGCTACGGAGGTATTATGACTATTGCACTCGCTTACTGTGGCACGGGTAGCAACAAGGCTGTTCGCAAGCTCCTCCATGTTGCTGTCAGTGATGTCAATGACGACGTTCGCCGAGTCGCTGTTATGAGTTTAGGCTTTATTCTTTTCCGCAAGTATCAAAGCGTTCCCCGCATGGTTGAACTACTCTCAGAGTCGTACAACCCGCACGTCCGTTATGGTGCTGCTATGGCATTGGGTATCTCTTGTGCTGGAACAGGACTTGATGAAGCCATTGACCTCCTAGAACCTATGTTGAAAGATCCCACAGATTTTGTCAGGCAGGGAGCTCTGATTTCGCTTGCCATGGTTCTAGCCCAGCAAAACGAAACCATGAACCCTAAGGTCGGGTCCATCCGCAAAACCATGATGAAGATTATTAGTGATCGCCATGAAGATGCTATGGCCAAATTCGGATGCGCCCTCGCTTTAGGCATCATCGACGCAGGTGGTCGCAATTGCACTATCAGTCTTCAGACTCAAACCGGTAATCTCAACATGCCTGGTATTGTTGGTGCCGCTGTTTTCACACAATACTGGTACTGGTTCCCACTTGCACATTTCCTTTCTCTCAGCTTCACGCCGACTGCGGTCATCGGTGTGGACCAGAAGCTTGAAGTACCTGTCTTCAAGTTCCACAGCAACACGCGGCCCAGCCTCTTTGACTACCCTCCTGAGCAGCAAGTCAAGGCCGACGAGGCCCCTGAAAAGGTGAAGACTGCTGTTCTTTCAACGACAGTCCAGGCCAAGCGTCGCGCACAGCGTCGGGAGAAGCAACAACAACAACGGGAAAGCATGGATATCGACCAAACACCCACGACGCCTAAGGTCTCTGGCCAACTACCAGAAAAAATGGAAACCGACGAGGGCGCCGTCAAGGAGGGAGAGGAAGGCAAGGCGAGTGACAAAGAAGAGACTCCAGCAGAAGGCCAGAAGAAGAAGTCTGAGAAAGAGAAGATCGGGTACGAGCTTGAGAACATGTCCCGTGTTCTTCCTGCGCAACTAAAGTTCTTGACATTCCCCGACCCCCGATACGAACCTGTTAAGAGGGTGAGTCTACGCCCTGTCTATGCTAAAGTCCAGACTATCATTACGGATTGCTAACATGTTCTCAGCCTACCGGTGGTGTAGTTGTCGTCTTAGATAAGAAGCCGGAGGAAGAACGGGAAACGATCGAATTACGCGCGAGCAAAGACGTTCGCCAGGCGGCCACCCCAGACACATTGCAAGACTTGCAAGACCGCCTGCAAGCTGCTGCGGCCGGGGTCTCCGCTCTCGAGACACCTCCGCGCGGATTCAGAGCCGTAGAAGAGGCTTCTGGAGCTGCCTTAGCGGCCGGGGTGCTCACTGCAGTCGACGAGGATGAAGAAGGCGCAGAAGATGCACCTGTGCCCGATGAATTCGGCTACGAAACGGACAATATGGAAGAAGACTAGACGATCTAATACGGGGGGAAACTGTTAGATCGCTGCCGCATTCTGGCAGATGCATATGTCCTGTATGTATCACTACTGTTACTTTGTTACTCGAGTTCTCTCGCATGTATAAGCATTGACGAACGCCGTTTGTCCTTTATTTAATTATTTACATCTATCATTATAATTTCTCCGGCACCTAATTACAGTATGCTCAGGAGCGTAGTTTCACATGCTCCAAGAGCAAGTCACGTGGTGCGTCGGCAGCTCTTTATCCGAGCTCTTCTGTGCAGGGTTCTACGGGGCCTGTGGTTGGCCTAGCCAGCCTCGGTACTTTCCTATCCAGGAATGGGCTTCCCACGTGCTGCCTATGACGCAGCATGCGCGCAAGACCAATCAGCAGGCGCACAATGTCAAGCACGACGCTGCCAGCGCCGGCCTGATGACCAGAACAGGGCTGGCTTGATGCTTTGATGGAACCGTGGCGGGTGCACTCGGCTTGTCTCTACTATGAATTAATTAATAATTGGGCGTTTCTAGCTGTGGGCTACTCAGATTATTAGTATTATTTACCATCATAACGGGATGCTGACCGCCCGCACCGGATCACCGCTGAGGCAATTCGCAAGCATGTGAAGACCCCGACGTGCCGGCCACCACCACCACGCAAAAACACGCTGCGACTCGGCCCCGTGGGGAGGACTGTTTGTCATTACTTCGTGGAGATTTCATAAATACGGAGCTCCGCACTGTTTCTGACTTCTTCTGCACTCCGTGTTGCTTGAGACTTTGCAAGACGACCATTTCTGCTTTGTGTTGCCACCCCTTCCCCATCCATACCCTTCTTTCTTGCAACATACACACACGCGACCACCATCATGTCGCAAACATTCTCCAAGGACCAGGTAGCGTCCAAAAACAAGTCTGACGGCCTGTGGGTTATTATCGACGAAGATGTCTATGACTTGACCAAGTTCCAGGATGAACATCCAGGTAAGTTATCAAAGAAAAAAAAAATCTGTTATAACATCTGAGATTTTGGTGGCTAACGGTGTGTATCTCTAGGTGGGAAGAAAAGTATGTTGCAGCAATAGATCGCCCCTTAACCCCCTTCATACTCAGTTGCAAATATTGACTTTTGGCTCTGTAAAGTCCTTCAGCGCGTTGCCGGCAAGGACGCCTCCAAACAGTTCTGGAAATACCACAACGAGGGAATCTTGAAGAAGTACAAGGGCCAGCTTCAAATAGGTTCCCTTGACTCTAAGAAAGCGGCTGCTCCTGCTGCTCCTGCGCCTGCTGCTCCTGCTCCGGCTAAGCCTCAGGTCTCCTCTGATGTTAAGCCCGCCAAGTCAGACGGCACATTAGAGCCTTACGGAGATCTTATTCCCTTTGCTGACCCCTCATGGTACCAAGGTGTAAGTTGTCTTGAGAATGAAAAGGAGTAATTTTGAGGTAACTAACACGACCACCATTTGCAGTACCACTCTCCTTATTACAACGAGACACACGCCGCTCTCCGTGACGAAGTTCGCCAATGGGTTGAAAGTGAGATCGAACCATATGTCACTGAATGGGATGAGGCCAAGAAAGTACCGGATAGCATCTACAAACAGATGGGTGAACGCGGCTACCTGGGCGGTCTTCTGGGTGTGCATTTCCCAACTGAGTACACAAATGCTCGCGTTCAGTCTGTTCCGGTTGACAAGTGGGACAACTACCATGAGCTCATTATCACCGACGAGCTCTCACGCGCCGGTAGCGGTGGTCTCGTTTGGAACTTGATCGGCGGTTTCGGTATCGGATGTCCACCCCTAGTCAAGTACGGCAAGAAGCCCTTGTTGGATAGAATCCTCCCCGGTATTCTTGCCGGTGACAAGCGCATTTGCCTAGCTATCACTGAGCCTGATGCAGGTAGTGATGTAGCCAACTTGACTTGTGAGGCCAAGTTGAGTGAAGATGGCAAGCACTATATCGTCAACGGCGAGAAGAAGTGGATCACTAATGGTATCTGGTCCGATTACTTCACTGTTGCCGTCCGCACTGGTGGTGAGGGCATGAACGGAATCAGTGTTCTCCTCGTCGAACGTGCGCACGGCGGTGTTAGCACCCGCCGCATGGACTGCCAGGGTGTCTGGAGCAGTGGCACCACTTACATCACATTCGAAGACGTCAAGGTCCCCGTTGAGAACTTGATTGGCAAGGAGAATCAGGGCTTCAAAGGTATGTCTACACAGTCATCTCTCACAATCCAATAAAATTCGTACTAACTTCTCGCTCCTACAGTCATCATGATGAACTTCAACCACGAGCGTATTGGTATCATCATCCAGAGTATCCGGTTTGCTCGTGTCTGCTACGAGGAATCCGTCAAATACGGCAACAAGCGTCGTACCTTTGGAAAGAAGCTAATTGACCATCCTGTCATTCGTATGAAGCTGGCTGACATGGCTCGCCAAATCGAAGCCGCTCACAACTGGCTTGAGAACATCATCTACCAGGCCCAGTCCATGGAGGAAACCGAGGCCATGCTTAAGCTCGGCGGTGCCATTGCCGGTCTCAAGGCCCAATCGACGAAGACCTTTGAATTCTGTGCTCGTGAAGCCAGTCAAATCTTTGGTGGCCTCAGTTACAGCCGCGGTGGCCAGGGCGGCAAGGTCGAGCGTCTCTACCGTGATGTTCGTGCCTACGCTATCCCCGGCGGTAGCGAAGAGATTATGCTGGATCTCAGCATGCGTCAGAGTTTGAGGGTTCACCAGATGTTTGGCATGAAGCTCTAATTTTACGTCCCGATACCCTCTTCCATTTGACGACCCTTTTTCTTTTTCCATTGGGCATGCATAAGACTCAGCTTCCTTGTATTATTTCTTTGGTTCGAATTTTTACCTTTGGGATTGATACATAAGACTTGCGCGTTCGTAGCATTGGGTTTCCATGCCTCTATACATACCTAGTTAGACGCGAGGCGCAGTGTGTAAAATAGTTGACTTGTTTGGCCAAGATAAGCATTCAATATTTCAATTTTCACTACATGAATCTGAAGGCTTCCGTAATAATCCATTTCAAATGTTCACTTAAAAATTTGAGTATTTTTTTTAAAAAAAATCGATGAGGTGCATTAAGTGATCAAACCTTGCACATGATATATATTAGATTAGTACTGGCTAGAAAATATATAACAACGTCAAGATGAAATAGCTTCACAATAACGTTAAAACTGGAACGACGTATACATTCATTGATATAACCTACATATACAGTATATAAACTCTTCTACACATATAATATATAGTAGCAAAGTATATTTGCTCGCAGCATTGAATAAAACTCGAGATTCTCGAGAAATACAGTTAGGCTGGAAATGGCTGTGATTGGTCCGCTGACAAGAATCGGTGTACGGTGTGCCATTTAACCAAGCCCGCAGTCGGGTGGTCTTTAATTGTCACATTCAGCTCAGCTGATCGACTTGACTGACTCGCTACCCTTATAACCGCCGCCATGTCGACGAACGTTCTCAATCAAGATTTTGGATCTGAGGATGAGGATGATGATTTCGACCCAGCCCCCGCCGTTGATTCAGACGAAGAGCCTACTGTTCCAAACAGACGCCGCGACCGCGCCGATGAAACTAACGGCCATGCTGATGAGGAAGAGGAAGGCATTGAAGGAGACCATGCAGGTGGCGATGGGGAAGATCAAGACGAGGAAGGAGAGGAAGAAGATGATGAAGAGGATGAGGACGAAGACGAGGAAGATGAAGATGCCGTTACGGTAAGAAAATCTTGAACCATTCAGATACCTATCCCATAACGCGGATGGCTAATGTATCGACGTGTAGGGTCGGCCCAAGAAACGAAGAAGGCGAGGAGGTGTAAATGCTTTCATTGAAGAAGAAGCTGGTGTCGACGATGACGATGAAGAAGCAGAAGATGAGGAAGACGATATGGGCGATGGATTCGGCGCTGAAATGCATCCTGACGACCTAGATGCGCTCCCTGTTGGTGCTGATTTGGATGACCGTAGACACAGGCAACTAGATCGTCAACGAGAGCTCGAGGCTCACATGGATGCCGAAAAACAAGCAGCTGCGCTTAAGGAACGATATGGGCGCAATCGCATGGCCGCAACGGATTCTGTCATTGTACCTAAGAGACTTCTCTTGCCTAGTGTGGATGACCCTAGCATTTGGGGCGTTCGTTGCAAACCTGGCAAAGAAAGAGACGTCGTTTTCAACATTCAAAAACGAATTGAACAACGCCCTCCAGGCTCACGACATGGATTGAAGATAATCTCAGCCTTCGAACGTGGGAAAACAATGAGTGGCTACGTATACGTTGAAGCCCGAAGACAGGCTGAGGTTCTGGAAGCGCTCGACGGGCTATTAGACGTGTACCCAAAAACTAAAATGATCCTGGTACCCGTGAAGGAAATGCCAGACCTCCTGCGCGTCAAGAAGTCTGAAGAACTCAACCCGGGTGACTGGGT
This sequence comes from Talaromyces proteolyticus, assembly GCF_021365285.1. Classification (NCBI taxonomy): domain Eukaryota; kingdom Fungi; phylum Ascomycota; class Eurotiomycetes; order Eurotiales; family Trichocomaceae; genus Talaromyces; species Talaromyces proteolyticus. The sequence goes on from NW_025764280.1 coordinate 273,975, forward strand.
AAGGATTAAGCGTGGCAAATACCAGGGCGACCTTGCTCAGATCGAAGAAGTGGAAACGAATGGCCTCGAGGTTACAGTACGACTTGTCCCACGATTAGACTACGGACTTAATGAAGACCACCAAGCACCTGTTGATGCTAAACGGAAGAGATTCGGTGGTCCTAATGTTGTGGCTGCTCGGCCTCCACAACGCCTCTTCAGCGAAGCAGAGGCAAGTAAGAAACACGGTAGGCATTTAGTCGGAACATCGAACCTGAGCGGAAAGTCGTGGAACTACCTGGGCGATACCTACGTTGATGGTTTTCTCATTAAAGAGATGAAAATCCAGCATCTTACCACGACCAATGTAAACCCTCGGCTGGAGGAAGTCACTATGTTTGCTCGGGGCTCTGATGATGGTGCGGCCAATTTGGATCTAGCATCCCTGGCTAATACGCTCAAGAACACTGTTTCCGAGGATGCGTATCGACCTGGTGATCTTGTTGAAGTGTACAAGGGCGAGCAACAGGGCATAATCGGTCGCACAGTCTCAACGCGGAACGATATTATCACCTTGGAAGTTACGGAAGGTGACATGAAGGGACAGAGAATAGATGCGCCTGTCAAAACACTGCGAAAGACCTTTAGAGAGGGTGATCATGTCAAAGTTATTGGCGGTAGCCGTTACCAAGATGAGTTGGGTATGGTTGTGCAGATCAACGGTGATAGTGTTACTATCCTCAGCGATATGAGCATGGAAGAAATTACTGTTTTTAGCAAGGACCTGCGGCTTTCGACTGAATCTGGTGTGGATGGAAAGCTTGGAACATTTGATGTGCATGATCTTGTCCAGCTTGAGTAAGTTTAAACCTTCCCCGTTTTCAATCATATACTTATTCTGTACAGCGCCACTACTGTTGCTTGCATTATCCAGGTCGACCGTGAGTCACTTCGAGTCATTGATCAAAACGGTTCTGTGCGCAATGTACTCCCATCAAGAATATCATCTAAGATCCCGAGGCGAAAGGATGCTGTAGCTACAGATCGCAATGGTGCCGAGATCCGTCATGGTGACACAGTTCGTGAGATGTATGGTGAACAGCGAAGTGGAGTCATTATGCATGTTCATCGATCATTTCTTTTCTTGCACAACAAAGCCCAAACCGAGAATACTGGTGTCATAGTAGCCCGCACTTCAAATGTCGTCACTGTATCTGCAAAGGGAGGCCGTGCTACGGGGCCTGATTTGACACGGATGAATCCAGCCATTATGCAACGCCCCCCTCAAGGCTCTGGTATGCCTCCTCCAAGATCAACTGGACGGGATCGTCTCGTCGGAAAGACCGTCGGTATCACAAAAGGAAGCTACAAAGGCCTCATCGGCATTGTCAGAGAGACTACTGAGGACCTGGTGCGGGTTGAGTTACACACCAAGGGAAGCAAAGTCATGGTTCCAAGAACCGGAGTAGTTGTGAAGGAGTAAGTTTGTAAATCATTTATCTCCGTGTCACACTACTAATGTGTCTACAGTCCTGTCACCGGTCAAACAATCGATATGAACCGTGGCGGACGGCCTCGTGTGCCAGGCGGAGCTGGAGGTCCACCAAGAGATGCAGGTTGGTCTGGGTCGCGGACACCAAGTGCTTCTATGGACTCAAGAACACCTTCGTGGAGTGGTTCGTTGTCTTCTAGAAGTGAGACTCTCCTTCTCAATCGTCACAAACTTCTGAGTACATGCTAACATATGAATAGCTCCTGCCTGGGGTGGCTCTGCAGCAAGTGGTTCACGAACGCCTGCTTGGAAAGCCGATGGATCTCGTACTGCTTACGGCGGTGGTATGAGTGGAGGACGTACACCTGCCTGGAATAGCGGTGCTCGGACGCCATACGATTCTAGCTCAGGCAGTGGCTTCGACGCATTTGCCGCAGGCTCTCGTACTCCAGCATGGGGAGCTGCAAGCGGCGGACGTACGCCTGCTTGGAGCGCCGGCGGATCAACTACCAGTAAAGCTTACGATGCCCCTACACCCGGCGGCGATTATTCCGCTCCCACTCCCGGCGCATATCCCACTGCTCCCACACCAGGGGCTTCGGGGTCAGCCTCGACTCCGCGCTGGACAGACAATGCGCCTACTCCTGGGGCACTCAATGCGCCAACACCTGGTTCTTATGGTGGCGGTGGTGGACGGGCGTATGACGCACCTACTCCTGCCATGGCCGCTACACCTGGTGCCGCAGACGATAACCCGACATATCTAGACGACTCGGAGTGATTACTTTTCGTCCTTGTAATATTGGCCAGGCGCTGTCTACTTTCCATACTTAGTATTATTGGGACATATTCCTTTCTTTCCATTCCTGCGCTTCCTCTAGCTTTATATGAATGTGCAGCAACATAATGAATTTGACCATAGGCGTCCGTTCTTCTAATTGTTATTTGAGGTGAAAAGGGAGTGGCTGCAAGTATCTAGATTTGGCATTATCTCAAAAACTAATTGCATGAATGGTTGAAACATTAATATTGAATGCAGAATCATCATTTCCGAACATTCAAGTTCACGCATTTATTATAGCAGCACTATAATCGTAAGTACTGGATATTAATGTCAACTGGTATTTGCATTGATTGGTCATCTGCTGTCCTTCAAGTATACAATACATATCCCAATTGACGCGGTTATTAGATCAGCAAAAATAAGAGATAATATCAATATCTCAATCATATGTACCTAGTAATAACATACGAATCAAAGACCACCCTGCTATGCATAAAGCTAGGCTGCTAGCGCAAGACAGATCTCCAAACATTGAAACAGTGGGCACGGGCTCGAATCGAAGGAGAAGAGAATTCAAAACAAGAAAAAAAGAAGAAAAAAACAAACAAAACCGTTTCCTTACACCCCCGATGTCCGCGACGAATGATAATACCATGAGAAGATAGAGACAAGAAAAGAAAAAGATGAGTTTCAAATACACATTATATAATGGCCGGCCCTCTACCTGTTCCTTCTCGTCGTTATGATGGAAAGACCAAAAAAAAAACGCCTTGACCAGTATTCAACTGGATGAACGAGATAAAATGAAAAGAAATAAGTGAAATCGCTCACAGACTCCTCTTTCTAAAACACATCCCGAAAATCGTAATGAGAAAGAGCATTTTAAAATGAGTGGTCTTCGTTTTGATCGAGTTTTGCTGTTTTCTCGCTCTGTTTCATCATCGTTCGGTGTATATGGAAATGGTTGGTAGAAACTTGGAATATGATAACATAGTGATGAATAATATATTATGCGTTTGGAACAGACCGAGCGAGAACTCGAACGTTGTCCACGAATCCTTTGATAAGGTCTTCGTATTGATTGGCCTCGCTTCTGTTCATGGCAAGGTTGCCTTGTCGTCGAACCTCGGCTGCGGAGATTTCAACCTCAAGTTCATGCTCAGCGACTCCCTGGGGACGTTTGTTAGCTGGTGGAGATTAATAGTGTTACGGTGCATAATTCATACCTCCGCTGTGCCCACTTGCGTTAGATCAATCTGATACGCTAGGTGACGGTAGCTCATGCGATCTTTGATCCTATCGCTGCCTCCTCTGCCACGAGCTCCTCCACCGTCCGAGACTTGAAGATGCTGCACCTCCCCATCAAAATTCATTTCGAGATTGACGGATATACGCCAGTCCACATTTGTCTGAGGGCTGTATACATCGAGGTCGGCGAGTCGGCATTTAACAATTTTGGCTATGATTTCGCCAGTCTTTTGATCCGTAGTCATTCGGACTTTGGGCTTATGTCGGGGGTGAAGATGATGTTGGATGACTGGAGGTAGTTCATTAGGCGATATCTCGTAAAAAGTATCTCGTTCTCTCTTATGGGCGTAAGATAGTGGAATTCGATTAGAGCCCGACTGTGGCATTGAATGCTTCACAGCCTCGTTTAAAAAGTTGTTCATGGCACGGTGTTGGGCCTAGATATAGTTAGAAGACTCCATCTGTTTAGAAATGGTACTTACAAGACTCATAGAGCTTTCAAAAACAGTGCGGAGCCCAGAAGCTTCTCTTTGAATGACACATTCAGTCAGAATCGGTAGTCGTAAACGCTCTCCCCTGTCTTTATCTATAATTCGTCCTAATTTGGCTTCGATTTCCACTAAGGCCGCGGACCCTGAGGCTGATGCCCCGGCGGCTCCAGCTGCGAGATCCTTCCTCAATACGACTTCTTTAAATAAGAAGTCACATACGGCTTTCGTAACTTCTTCATAAGGAATTTTTCCGGTAATGGATGGCTCCCAAGGCCCGAGTGGGCCGAATACAGGTTCTGGAGGGCCAGTCGAAAGAACACGGCCATTTGGCGGAGTTGCACCGTTGACAGGCCCGTTGATAAGTGGTTTGACAGGCGTTTGCACTGATGTTGGTGGTGCAGCAATTTCTTGCTTGATTGTCGGATGGTCTTGTAATGAAGATCTCAAAAGAGAATGCTTGGGAATTGGTGGTCGAGGATTCGGTATTACTGGGCCCTTTCCACCCATCCTAGTTACCTTCCGGGCGTATATCGGGGGTTCATCATATCTGATTTTCTTCCGCTTTGGTGGCCGACCAGAGGGAGGGCTTGAGGTCTGGCCGAATTCAGATTTTATAGGTCGGGATGGTGCGGTAGGAGTTTCACGAGACGGGGTGTTTCTGGCCAAGGGCGAGCTACTTGTCTGCATCGCCTGTGGAGGTTGGGGGTATACTTGCTGAGGTGTGAGAGACTGGCGTTTGGAGTGCTCAGCAGTATAACTGCTATGGGAATGGCTAGCAGGGGGACTGTCTCTCCACCGTTCTTCGTCCGCACTCGTGCGATGTGGTGTGTTTCTTTGATCTTGTGAAAGACTTTGTCGAGAGACGATCGTTTTGGGACTAACGCTGACACTCCGCTCTCTATCCGACTCTGCAGGATATTGACCATACGGTTGCTCTACCTGCCTTGACGGCGATGCAGTGTGACGGCTGGGTGAGCTCCTCGTCTTAAGTTCAGGGCCTTGGATGTCCTGTGAACCCCACGGACTAGTTGGGTGAGCTTGATGGGGGTCTCCTGTGGGCAGCGGCTGAACGGACTGAGGTGGAAGGCGTTGATACGGCGCAGAAGGAGGACCTAGAGGAGTTCCAGGTTGAGAGCGCTGCGGGTGAGGAGAGAACTGTCGTTGAGGTGGGAAGGTTTGCTGGACGTGAGCGGAGTGAGGGCTTTCACTTGCGTGCGACGAGTGACTGGATCTAGACGAAGGCACAGGAACGTATTGGAGAGGCTGAGGACCCTGGTGGTGGGCGAAGTACGATTGCTGTTGTTTTTGCAGGAGTTGAGAAGCCGAACTCGATTGTGGCGTGTAGGGTGAAGCCAGCGGAGGTTGAGCGTAAACGGCTGGACTCGCGGGGGCGACTGGGTGCGAGTCTCTGTGGCCGGGTGGATACGTCTGGGATGGGCTCTGGACATGATGCGACTGGGGACCTCCTGTTATCGATGAGGCTGAGCTGTATTGGTACGGAGACTGGGTTGAGCTGTATGGCGCCGATGCGACGGGAGAATGCTGAGGTGGCTGTAACGGAGGAGGTTGCGGCGGACGCGAGAAATAACCATGCTGGTAGGAGGATGCACCGGGAGTTTGCACGTCGGTCGGTCTCGGAGTACTCAGTGGCTCAGAGCTCTGGCGGGCAGGCGACGACTGTAATGATGGCGAAGGATGGGATTTGGCACCGCCGTTGGCATCGCTGTTGAGCATCGAGCGCAAATCCATGGCGACGGCGATGGGACTGCCAGCCCCAGCAATGGGTCATCAAATTGATGACGACCGACTGCAGCTCTATCTGGACGGGGGTAGTTTTATTGCGACATCTGGCGGGGATGGGAGTCGTGTTCTGCGGCGGGCGTGAGGCGAGGAGAAAGTTGGAAGCCGGATGCGCGTCTTTCACCTTTTTCCAAAACGGAGGTTGGATGCGCCTCTCTGGCTGCGGCAAGGAGCGCCGATGGCCTGCCAATGCACAGCTACATCCAGCGTACGGCTGCCAGGCTTGCAAGCATAGATTTTAAGATTATTATTTTATTTCTTTTCTGTTCTCTACAGCAATGGGCAAGGCGGTTCTCGGTCGCTCATGGCAGCGCGCCTGCAATAGTCCAATTCTAATGGGGCTGGACAAGGCACTACTGCAGGCTGTTTATCCACCGACAGCTCTTCATTTGCTTTAATTACTTTATATCATTTATATCAGTGTGTGCACAATAATATCTTCCAGACCGTCTGCCAAGTCCCAGCGAGAAGCTTCACAGGGGAAATTCAAAATTGTCACTGGGTCACGTGTCATTGACACTCGAGCAAATAGTTTGCTGCATATCACGTGACTGTTACCAGCCACCGTGGCTCAACAATCGACTCTCGAGTCTTTGCAGCGTTGAAACAGTGTTGTATTAATATTAATACTATAATCTCTTGAAACAGTCTAACCCGTAGGTAGTAAACTCGTCTATGAACTTCGATGCAGGCCAACTGTGTACCCCGTAGCGGCAGTTGACGGACTCGAGTGAGGACAACACTGCAAGCCATGTTGGACAAGGTCTCGGGCGGCCAATTGGATAAGACATGCCAAGAGCCAACGTATGCTCTGGACACTCTCTGACAGGAGGTATGTAGATTCCAGCCTAGCCAGGGGCTGTTCTTCATGAGATTAGCAGTTGCTGCTAACTCAGGACCAAGCAATGGGTGGGCCGCACCGCCTCCCCGTGACCAGCAACAACAGTCCAACTGGCATGATCTTTAACTATTGTTCACTTCACTCTCTCACGATCTCCATCCTCCCTCTCCATACCCCCCTCGCTGTCTCGCGGCTTCAAGCCTCCTCACCCACTCGTCCCTTTCTTGCCGCCGATTGCACGCCCTCGATTGCCTGCTCACGCTGTTTGTTCTCCACAGTAACGCCACCCCGACCAGGCGTTGCTAATTATAAAAAATAACTTTGTGACCGGCGGCTCTTCCCCGGATCGCTCCTTGGAACCAAGCCAATTCGAAACGTCAACTGATGCCGCATTCTGTGCCTACGATGAACTGAAGTTCCACGTCGCCCCGGAACTTGAGTGCCATCATGCGATGCGACTTGCGATGAGCTTCAACCTCAATGAACATACCCGTTGACTCGACTTGCCCACCAGATGAGGGAGCAGTTGAGACACAGGCAGTCTGTGAGCATGGCACAGCATGACGCGCCGTCAATTTTGCCTCGCGACCTGCCCCGAGACCGGCCTGCTGAATTCAGCCTGCCAGAAGTTGACGCTCCACGAGATGTACAATTAGACCAGCCTCCGCCAGGCACCACGCACGTGCATCATGCAATCCCCAATGGCTCGGCCGCCTATGCGTCGAAATCGATCTTCATGCAGCGGGACGAGGGCCTCCCAGAGTATGCGGAACGAATATTTTCACAGTTTTTGGTATTCACCGTGCCGAGTTATCTACAGCATTTGGTTACAGGCGGAGACCCCGACATCCCGAAACGATTACATGACATTGCAGCATTAGATGGACTGAGAGGCTGGGCATGCCTGCTCGTCTTCAATTTTCACTTTTTCTTCACTTATACATGGGACACCCACGTCGGCTGGGGCTTCAACAAGCAGAATTTCGGAGTCCACAAGCTACCTATCATTCACCTGCTCTTTTCTGGCCACATCATGGTCGCCATATTCTTCGTCATCTCCGGCTATGTCCTGTCCTACCGACCCTTGAAGACAATTCGAAATAGATCATTTGAACAAACCTTCACCGTGCTTTCCTCCGCAACCTTCCGCCGCGGCTTCCGCCTCTACGTGCCGTCGATAGTCGGCATGTTCTGTGTGCTCATCGCGATTCGCTTAGGATTGTATAACTATTCCGACTGGGTTGTCGCCAAAGGCCGCACAGTCACGGGGACGAACGAGCAAAACCCGATCATTTTGAGGACAACGTACATACAGCTCTGGGACTTTTACGGAACCCTATGCCGCTTGGTGAATTTTTGGGACTGGGGTTTGTACTACAACAACTACAACCCCCATCTCTGGACTATCCCTGTTGAGTTTCGTAGCTCGATTGTGCTTTTCGTCACCATTCTCGCTACCTGTCGGTTCACAACCAAAGTGCGCTTGGTTCTGGAGTTTGCTATTCTTTGGTTCTGTATGCGATGGGGTCGCTGGGAGGTGGTCCTTTTCCTTAGCGGCTTATTGCTCGCTGAGATAGACCTCATTAATGGTATCTGGAACCCGTCGCCCACGACGATTGCAGAGAAACAGATCAATACCAGCCCTATCCGACACTTCCTTCAGCGACGACACCGAGAAATCTGGATGGCAACTTTCGTTTTAGGACTCTACATTGGATCTTCGCCGAATATTGGATACCCATACACCCCCGGGTTTGTCTGGTTGACCTACATAACACCAGCACCTTATCCAGAACCTCATCGCTTCCCACAAACAGTCGGCGCTGTCTTGATTGTTGCGAGCATCAACAACTGCAAGCCGATCCAGAAAATCTTCGTTAACCCACTCTCTCAGTATCTCGGACAGATATCGTACGCGTTTTACATCGTACATGGTCCGATCCTTCATGGCTTCGGCTTTGTCCTGATGTATAATATCTGGGGATTGACCGGACGCGAAACCAATTTACAATTCCTCTCTGGGGCTGCCATTGGATGGTCTATCTGTCTGCCGATCGCTCTTTGGCTCGCAGACATCTTTTGGAGAGCCGTCGATTTACCAAGTGTCAAAATGGCACGCCAATTGGAAAACAGGCTATTGGCCCAGTTTCAATCATGAAGAAATTCACTATAACCAAGCTCCTTTCCAAGGAACGAAATAAGGGTGTAAATTTCCACCTCTTCCCTTTCAAGGCCTGCATAATGTATATATCAAAACTTGAATCCTGTGTGTTTTGAATATCCCAGTGCAGGCTTTTATGTATTATCCATTCTCTTTTCCTTTTTTATCCTATTAGCATCTCACACTCTTGTCTGCTTTTTGTGCGTCTTGTCAAATATAAAAATTACTTGGTATTTAGAAATGGGAGGTTAAATCTTTTCCTTTTCATGCATTACATGAATGCAATGCGTTGATAATTGATCAATTCTCCTTGGACATCTATTGCTTACATTGATGCAGGCCTATTCTTCTCCCTTCTATTAGATGTCAGAAGCAAAATCGTAAAGGAAGATTTACGCTCAAGAGTTTATACTAAATGGCCCTCTTTTCTTAATGCGCGCACAGGTCATAACAGAGGTACAAAGAGAAGCAACTGGAAAGTCATGGGTCTCATGAATCGATGCCGTTCGAGAAACGCGTCCAAGATGAGAATAGAGAAGAGGCCACACTAACTTCAAGGATACGTGGAAGGAGAGCAATATATAAAAGAAAATGATAGTAGGTAATAGCGAAAATTTCAGACATTCTAAACTGGCAGCAATCCGTATGAAGGGGTTTACAGAGCCACTCCCCAGAATCCTTTGCCACCACAAACCCCGAGCCAGTCGCGAGGGTGGCCTGATGGCGCTGTAGCACCTTGGGGTGACCAGGACAAGTTCGAGATTTCGTAATCGCACTGCCAAGCAGCGGCAGGGCCGCGTTCTGAGGTAGACGGCCCCGTCGTAACGCCAGGGGCAGCGGGAGGCGGTATTTGAGCAGCATTATGCTGGTTGAAAAGATCCCAGATAAGAACACAAGAGTCATCAGCTCCAGATGCCAGCGTCCCTCTGCGGCTGGGAGACCATTCTATACAATTGATCGGGGCTGAATGTCCCTTGAGCTCTATTAGAGCTTGGCCCGGTTGCCGAACATCAAGGATGCGGATGATATTGGAGTCTTGCGAGAATGTCGCGAGTAAATGGGAATCATGCGGAGATGCTGTGAAATATAATTAGAATATCTTCATAACGATATAACAACACCGATAACTCACTAGCTATGCGTAGGAGAGGAGGTGGCCACATTGCTCCATGTCCGGAGGCTGACGGACTTGATCCTCCGGGACTCATGACTAGATATTATGAGCAAGCAGTTTCATAGTAGCGACGTTGAGTTACTTACTTTTCTCGTTCTTTTCAGAAGGTTCGTATATAATCGTACTATGTTCCAAGCTTCGGAGATCGAACATGCGAACACTACCGTCCGCACCACAGCTAACAAAAACATCGACGCTATTCGCACAAAATCGCACATCATACACTTCTTTGTCGTGTGCAATGAGCTGAGTCTTGGCTGTTAAGGTGGGGATATCCCAGATTGTACACGTTGTGTCGATGCTAGACGTGATGATAAGACTCGGCGAGATAGTGTTCCAATCCAATGCTGTGATGGGTGCTGTATGTTCAGGAGATTTGGAATTGGACAAAAGGGCAAGAGGGGACAACTTGGCCACTGTTTGACCTGGATTTCGGCCAGTCACTGAATTGGAATTATGCGTCATGTGAGAATTGCTTGGTAGCGACCATAAACGCAAGTGATCGCCTGATGTCGCAAGGAGATCCGTGGATTGTTTTTGAGAGGATGGAGGCTCCCATAATATCCTCGTCACTGGATAAGAATGTGTCGCCTCGGCAGTTTTCACGTATTCTAACTCCACATCCCCAGGGGCAACATCTGGGGTATCTGATTCAGGTTGCTTGCGGTGAAGGTCTAGAATTTGGATCTGATGTGCGATTAGCATTTGTCTCGTCAAGAAGGTATTCGCAGAGACATACAAAATTGTGGCCATCCTCTAGATAGCTTCCAAGGGCCACTTTCCCAGCAAAAGATCCTCCTGACGACATAGGCCATTTGCACCAGTCGACGGCATATATCGGCCACGGAGCAACATAGTTGCTATTTGTTGGAAACTGCATATCACCATTGACAGGATGAGACCCAGGTGTCATCGGGTGGTCCATCAGCAACGAGTCACTCGGTGGCCGTATATCTGCCAGGCCCAGTGGGGAATATTTTGCGCCCGAGGGCGTATGAGGCAGATATCCAGAGCCCGGCGGTGATGAATACTTGGCGCTTTCTGGCGTTGCCCCATACTGCTTGTACCTATGCTGCTCAAACCCTGCCGGGCTCGATCTGGAGTGACCATGACTGTGGTTCACTGTTCCCGACCGAGAGGGCGTCATCTGGTGCGATTGCGTAGAGAGAGGCGGTAATGTAGGTGCGCCAGAGGGAGCGGTGTTGGTAGACGTGGGAGCTGGCCGATTGGGCCCATTCCCCGGCTGTAGGGCATTAGGAAGGGTGCTAGTGCTAGAAGGGTATTGGGAATGCTGAGGCGTCGACTGCTGGATGTTTATAGATGGAGGGCCATGCGCACTCGGAGGGTTGGAAGCGATTGTGGTAGTAGACAAGGGAATATGAAGCTCTTCCGAAGGCCGAGCATAAGTAGGGGGGCGCCGAGAGGTCTCGTACTGCTGCTGCGGCGGAGGGTTGGACATTTCGACAGATGCTTCGAAGAGTTTGCTTGGTGAAAGGGCTTATGTTGACGGGCCAGCAGGGAATCGCTGACGGACGGCGACAGGTGAGGAGTATTAGTGCCTGAAGGAGCGCATTTAACGAACGAAAGGATGCTTTGACAGCCCCAGCAACCAGCACCGAGAGCCTGTGCCGTGTGTAACGCACTGATGCAGGGCACTGGATGAGCTCTCAGGTGGTCATCTCAACGGGGGCGGGGGAGAGGCTGTTGGCAGTGTGCATGGAGATGGAGGTGGAGATGGAGATGGAGATGCTATTATTTGCGGTGTTTCTTTGGCGGTGGACTTTCCCCGCGCTGGTTAGAGCCTTAGAGGCTTGGATGGTAACTGGAAGGCAGTCACCAACCACAGACGGCCTAGCCGCTTGTGGCTCCTTCCGAGGGCAACATCTCTCTTCTCCTCCTGCTTCTTCTTCTCTTCCTCCAACAACACTTGTTTTTACTGCAGATCTCTTGTCCTCGCTGCTGAGCATGTGCTGACGAATACAGCGGATCGACCATCTGCCGCCTCTACGCTCGAACACCGTCCATCATGGAGCACGATTCTCAGACTGTCCCGTACGTCCTCGCGTTGCTCCCGGCCCCGCCTTCCCCCGCGGTGCGCCAGTTGAAGGATGCGTACGATCGAGCTCTGTCGCGAGTTTTCGCGGACGTCTCGAGTCAGATACGGGGCACGTCCAATATAGCCAAGATCGATATCGCCTTGGTAATTCCTCAATTGCTCTCTGCCCAGTACCAGCCTCGTTCTAAAGCCTTCGCTAGCCTGCAGCATTTGCTAGCTACGTTTTACACCTTCGTAGGTACAGTCAGTGCTTCTGATAATGTAGAACTGGATGGCCCAGGTGGCGTGGATGTCAGGGTTTTCTTTGTCGATGACCAGGATTGTTCTGAAGTTCAACAACAGAGATTACATGGCCCTGTTACCAACCTCAAAACACTAGCAATCTCGCAGAGGGCTTGGGATCGTGCTTATGTGCTGGATACAATCAGTGGCGAGCGTCTGGCATCTAGGTTTTCGGAATACGGTGCTTCTGTATCTTACAGCAAGCTCCCTGGAGGAATTGCGTCAATCTCACCAGAGGGGGTCTTGGTTGCAGAGGAAGGGCGATCTACTAAACACTACTCAGTCATCGTCGGCGGCACATTTGATCATCTACATCTTGGGCATAAATTACTACTGACAGCTACAGCACTGGCACTGGATCCCTTCAACAATGAGGGCAACAGATCTCTCACCGTTGGCATAACTGGAGACGAAATGCTCGTCAATAAGAAGTTCGCAGAATATCTAGAGAGCTGGGAGGATAGATGGCAAAATACTGCGTCATTTCTGAAAGCTATAGTCGACTTTAACCCACCTGAAAACCAGGTATCTAGTATTCAGCGGACAGAGAACCCTGGTCCTAATGGCAAGCGCGTGTCAATCAAAGTGGTGCCGGATCTATATATCCATTTAGTACAAATCGCCGACCCGTATGGGCCTACCATTACAGAGGAAAATCTGAGTGCGTTGATCGTGTCAGCAGAGACCCGGTCAGGTGGACAAGCAGTAAACACGGAAAGGAATAAGAAAGGATGGGCATCCCTAGAGGTTTTTGAAGTGGACGTCTTGCAGACGGGAGAAGCAGAGGAGGTGGCAAGTGCATCTGCCAGCAGCTTTGAATCCAAAATAAGTAGTACAGATATCCGGCAGCGTCGAATGAAGAGTGCCAAAGGCCACCTCTGATAAGAAAGGCACTTGACATCGGGCTCTCATGCCGTGTTGCAAATTCCAAATGCATGCTCTTGATGTTTGACAGTGTGCCACGTAAGGAGAACTCATGATCGGATCTCAATGCTACATGGACAGCGGGTCGGATATCATACTTATAATCGCCAACAATCCTGGCCCAATTGATGGTCTGCGCCTGGCGAGCACGCAGGCTGTGCCGGAAAATATAAGCCAATAGGCCCGGCCATGTCAGTTCGCTGGCCGGTCAGAGCAAGTAATTGGCCTGGGGCCTTCATTGGCTGGTGCATGACGGTGTTGGTGACTGCAGAAAGTGGCCTGCATCGTCCATCTGCAGAAGTGACTAGACCGGTAAATATCACCCATCAACTAAGGCGTCTAGATTAAGATTGCGACGTTTGCGGCCGTGATTGGGCGCGCACAACCCCGTCCGATGGCCTAGTGCCTGGCAGACGACAGGCTCGCATGTACAGCAGCGTCGTGGTGTTCTGCGGTTTCAATCCAGCGCGCAACGTGTCGAGGAGGTGGGCCGCAGCGTCCGCGTCAGGCCAGTGACTGGCAGCGATGGGCTGGGCGACATTTGAATGTTATGCGGCCTTTCGATGGCAGTGACGATTCTCGCGACGGTTGGCTGGCGCGCGCTGGGCCTTAGGGCATGTGCAGGTTTAGCAGCACTGCAGATTGCCCACACAGCGCCCGTACAGCGCTCTGCCGTGGAGGACCATGGCGCTGTGCTCCCCTCCAGGAAGCGGGGCACCCCTCTCCAGTCCTTCAGGGCATGCAGGTTACCCCTAGGCGTCGTCGCACGCTGTACTGTTACTAGTTGGCCGCTCCTGAGCTAGCTCCTCCGGCTAGGCGCCGGCCGTACACATGCAGGGCTTCCGCTCTTCAGATACATCTTCCATCTCCAATCGTTCCTCCCGACTTGCAGACGCTACACAGTAAGCTTCACCAGTTGACACAGTAAACGAACCCAGTCAATGCATACGCTGCATGATGCTCCTGGGTTTTGGTACCTTTTCAGTCATGTGACCGTGGTGTGGATGGCTGATCTAGCGTTCGACAGGTCCATCGACGACGAAGCCCGCCAGGGTCCGCTGCTTGCTGCAAGTCCAGGTCAGTGAGCAGCATGAGCACATGCATGGATCTGTCGCGACATGAGACCTGCTTCCCCCAACCCTTCTAGTGCTGCCAGCTTGTTTCTGCAGGGCTCCAAACAATGCCATTTTCGACGACCGATTTCTCCGGCTACTTGCATTTACTTGCTGGTGGGTGGACGGGCCCGTCTGTTAAAAAGGGAACCTCCGGCATTTGAACTGCCGCCGCTTCGATCTCTTCTTTGCTTTTTCTGTCTACTTTTTGTCTTTCCTTTTTCTAAATTTCTCTCCCACACTATCTTACTCTGCTTTGCCCCTCTATGCTAGTTGGCGTGTGCCACAGCCGGTGAGTCGGCTGCCCTGCCTGCTGAGACAATGGATAAGCAATGTCTCATCGATTGCCTGGCCGACGAGCTGTTGAACCTGATATTGTTCTTCCTGGTGGTCGGGTCGGAAGAGGTTTCTGATGGGCGCATTAGTCGACGTGGCCTCATCTTATCAGCAATTAAAAGAAATGGCAGCGAAGCGAATTTTCCACGCGGCGAGAAATCAGATCTGGACAGGTACAGACTGGTCTGCAAACGATTTATGAGAATTGCGACACCACGAAAATTCCGCCACTTTACGCTGAGATTCTCACGGGATGGATTCAAAAGGCTCAATGAACTGGTCGATATGCAATTGGCTTGCCATACGCGGCATTTTACATACATGGTCCGACCCTTCTATCTAGGGCGCGGTATGCTCCCATCAAGTTGGAACTTCATCGTTGGATTCACACACTGACAAAATCCATTTTAGACTGGGAGAACTTTCTCGCCGATGTCTCTTTAGACCATCACTCGCTCTCCGAGATTCACCGACTACGGTTAGCGGACCAAAAATTCCTAGTCGAAAATGCAAATGACTTGGCTGCACTGAAGAGAGCAATGTCCTTCTTCTCATCCTTGCAGCAAGTAAAGCTTCTTCGGCTTCAGGATCAGGCGGATGAAGAGATCTTGAAACTAGCAAGACGAGGGAACCCAGAGAGGGATCTCCATCTTGACTGGGACCCAGCATGCTCACATGCGGTGCAAAGTTTGGGGGTCGCTCTCCTGGGCTCTACGTGCCACTCTGTCCGATTCCTTGGGCCCCAACTTAGCCCGAAAGCCGCAGTGAGATTGTTACACACGCCCGAGCTAGTCATGTCTAGTCTCGGAGAACGTCTCACCTGCTTGGATGTTAATTTTCAGTCAGCCCACGATGTGACGTCGATGATGATTGGGCTTTCTGGAGTTTTTCGCAACTTCTTACTTGCAGCGCGAAATCTAGTTACGATAAGTGTCGGCTTCTCTGCCGACTTACCCGTTTCTATACCTTTAGAGGACATATTCAACCATCTCCATTGGCCACGTTTACGTTGTCTGGGAATACAGGGCTGGAAACTTGATTCGGCGGAGATAATCGCCATAGTGCGGCGCCATGGATCTCGATTGAGAGAGCTTCGCATACCCTACGTATATCTACGGGAAGGAAGTAGGTGGCGAGATATTCTTTCAGTGCTACATAACGAAATAGAACATCTTGAAAGTGTGGACCTACAGCACATTGACTATGCCTTTCATTTTGACTCGGAAGTCATTCATGGGGTGGAGATCCCACCCCTAACATCAACAGAAGAAGAGGATAACGGTCTCTATGAAGACGAAAGAAGCGAAGATACTGATTCTTCGTACGTCGTATCTGCGCATCACTCGCAGAGCGAGACATCAGACTCAGAGACTCACCAATGGCCAACACAGGCCTTATCAATAGGAGAACTCAGTCTACTGACTGCCAACGACTTGGGCGACAATGGGATGTACGTGAAACGAGAACATTGGGGTTTGTGGGAAAAATGGGTGGTATCACGATTGTATGTATAGCATCCACATGCATCCGCAGCATTTGGCGCGAATGGACTCGATGGATTCTCCCTTTCTCATTGTGTAGATACAACAAGCGACTTGTCTGCGTGAGCATCTTATGCTGTGAAAATACCGAGGGCAACAGGGTCGGGAGGCTTTTTGTTTACCAGAAATTCACTGTAAGAATAAAGGTGTCGCGTGCAACAGCCATTCCAATTGCAGTATCGATATATGTACGCATGTAATTTGTCTAGATGCCGTTTGTAAAGTTTAACTAGGTAGAACTCCAGGGACGACTGGTAGATTATGATCATGGTCTAAATAACGCGTCAGGGCTGAAAGCCAGAATCCTTGTGCTTCAAAATCGCTCAGGCACATGTACCCAGCCGACGCTAAAGAATCGGAAACATCTCGTTTAATAAAGTTCAGATGAAGGCCATTGTTATTGGACGACAATAAGAGATGACGTGGGACTGTTGACTTTCTTCAGCGTTTCCTGCAGAACTGTGGGGAAAAAACTTATGCGCTTAATTAATCCAATGCAGGTAACAATCATTTTCGTCCCAGCGCTGACAGGTATCTGTTTTGCGCCAATTCTTCCTCTGCGACTCGACGGCTTCCAAAACACCAATTGATATAGCTCATATCTCAATGCTATAAGAATCTATTGATGCCATCTGTATATCGTTGACGAAATAATAAAAGATGAGCGACATCGCAACTCCCGAACCTCCTCCCGACTCCCACATCGATCATGCCTCCTCGATTCAGTATTGGAACAACACACCACCAACCGTCGATGGCATGCTGGGTGGATTTCCACAGATCTCGGCTATCGATCTACGGGGATCTGCGTCTTTTTTGGCCAAGGTCCGTCGCTTAATATTACGACAAACGGCGCGAGGGAAACTCGAGAAGATCAGTTTGGGAGTCGACTGCGGCGCAGGAATCGGTCGAGTGACGGAAGGATTTCTGGGCAACGTGTGTGAAGTGGTTGATATCGTTGAGCCGATTGAGAAATTCGCGCAGGCTCTTCGCGACGGTCCCTTCGCGAAGAAGAATAATGGCGTCGTGGGGGATATTTATATTACGGGTCTGGAGAATTGGGTTCCTGAAAAGCAATATGATCTTATCTGGAATCAGTGGTGTGTTGGACATCTCACTGATGTCCAGCTAGTGGAATATTTAAAACGAGCTGCCGATGCCTTGACGGATTCTGGGCTCATTATTTTGAAGGAGAATCTGTCTACGGACGTCGACGGGAACGACCATTTTGACTCAGTAGACAGTGCTGTTACTAGAGCGGATGGGAAATTTAGAAATATTTTCAAAGAAGCGGGGCTGAATCTGATCAAGACAGAGGAGCAATTGGGCTTTCCTAAGAGCCTGGGGCTCCTCCCTGTCCGATTCTATGCTTTACGTCCGGAGCAATTGAAGAGCTGAAAAGCCATAAGCAACGAAAAAAAAAACATCAGGTTAGGAATAAATAACCGCATTCGAAATTAACAACCGATATCAAACCGCCATCCATCAAAACAAAGAGAAAATTGACTTATTCGTCTCGCTTTCCCGGGGCTTATCGCCTCTGTCAACCACAGGAGCAGATGGTTCACTAGGAACATGACCGTTGACAGTGTCAGCACCGTTAGACTGTTGGCCATCTAAATTGTGCGTTTTGTTCTGTGCCTCTTGCTGTCCCTCCTTATTCTCAGATCCTGTTGCCCCATCGGCAGTCTTGTTATCGGCCGGACTTTCAGACTCTGGTGCTGTCGCTGCAGACGGTTCTGGGGCGGTCTCGACTTTAGCCTCGGACTTGGGTTTGTTGGCTTTCTCAATCAACTTCGTAATGAATTCCCATTCCTTCGGTGTAACACGGGACACGCTTACGCGGGACTGGCGCAGAGTCTGCAGGTTTTCCAGTGCCTTCCCAGCGGTGCCATATGATTTCAATTTGTCCAACGGTAGAATATTGTCAAACTTACGACGGAACTCGACATGGACAACCTCCCATTTTGGGTTCTCCCGGGTCGACTTTTCGTCATAATATGGGTGGGCGGGATCGAATGCAGATTCTATCAGTGAAACGCGTCAGCATACAAAAGTACTTCTCTCAAATAATATATACCGTCGACCGAGTGTTCCCTGACAATTTCCATCAAGCCCACGATTCCAGGGACCTTGCAGCTTGAGTGATAAAAGAAAGCGTAATCGCCTTGCTTCATCGCGCGCAGGTTGTTCCGAGCTATTATGCACGAACATTAGAGATAAGATTAGGAAATAAACTAGTCCTAAGCACTCTTACCGACAGGATTACGAACACCTAATCCGATTCAGTTAGTAACAATAGTCAGAATTATCGAAAGCCATCTTACCATCCCATGGTTCCGGCTCTGTAGCGGCTTGTAGATCGTCAATTGAGAACTTGACATCCACACCTTTTACCAACCGCGACTCGGGTTCTGCCTTCATAAGCCAGTATGATCGGCCTTCGGGTCCGTATGCGTCATCTTCAGGAACCTCAATAGTTAGGTCGGGCTCTTTCTCCTTCAGGTGCGCGAAGGCTCCATTCACGTCTGGAACTTTCCGGGTATATTTTCTAACCTGCTTTTTGGCAGGCGTTTCTATAGACTTCTTGGATGTTCCAATTGATCTCTTTCGTTTCCCAGTAGTCTTCTTGGAAACCTCGATCAAAGCCTTTGGAGGCCTTCCAAGTCGCTTCTTAGGCTTACCTGTGACTGTTTTTGCTGCTACGACATTTGATTTCGCGGCAGCAGCTTTAGGCTTGGTCTTGGGCTTTTCGTCTACTCATCCATGCGTTAACTATCGCCAGATAATGACATCAATTCTGTCACGCACCTTTTGCAGACGGAGCACTCTTGGCTGGACGGCCCCTTTTCTTTGGGGTGCTCGTCGCGGCAGGAGGAGTAGCACTGGGCTTAGCTGTCGCATTGACTTTGGCTGTGCGTGGTGGGAGCTTTGGGAATCGCTTGGGACGCGCAGTTGCCGCAGTCTGGGTGGTTGACTTGCGCGCTCTCTTTGCAGGCGACTGAGTCGCGTTGCTGTCAGCAGCAGCCGATGGACGCTTTCTGGGAGGCATCGCGAAAGTGGCTCAGATTGCGTTCTTTCACAAAACGTCTATATTACTGCGATCAGTTGGAATCAGAAGAATTGAAAGAAGGAAAAGCCGACATAAAAGAGCTACGAACGGTGGTGGCCCGGAGTTGTTTGCTGTTGTCTGTCGGTGTTGAGCGATGTTGTTTTGGGTGATCTGGGGGGCGCTAGGACGGTATCGGTTAGAGAGCTTAAGCTGCCTAGTATGTCCTCAGCAGTACTTGCTCAGCACTTGCTCATAGTTACTTCTCAGTACAGTACCATGATTTTGCTGATATTGTTGTTCGTGCTCCAAGCTCAGTCTTGGATTTTCAGCTTGCCCTTCAGTTTGTCATCCAATGCGAAGTTCGAACCATGCTCTCTGCCAGTGAGTTTGTTGTGAGCTCGGGCCGCTGCATGACACTGCATGTTGCACTGAACGCATGGCGGTGGCTTGAACTGTGACCATACCACGCTCTGTGGTATAAATATCGCTGCTTTGCTGCTGTAGTTGATGCCTTGCATGTTATCATTATTCCAGGCCGACGATTGAGGCGCCATGCAGTGCGCATTCCGCCATTCCCACGCGCACATTGCGCCTTTGTTGGATATCTATCTAGCAGCCAACCAGCTGCCCCTTTCCATCAGCCCTAACTGTGCCTAAACGCCGCAGTTACAGCCATGATGATGCCGTATTGAGAAAGAATCCAATTCTTATGAAATCAGCAATGGCACTTCGGAGGTTGGTGCCAAGTCCGACCCGATTTCCCCGGCGACCACCAGTTTTGGCCAATCGCATCCAACGATTCTCATGCGATGCCGGGTATGCGGCGTAAGAATGAGCATCATCAGTACCTACTTTCTTGCACAAGCTTCGTTTTGTGAGTCATCAAAATCCCACATGCTTGGGGATGGGGCCACGACGTTTCTATGAGTGAAGTGGCAAGCCTATCTTTGACCTCGGATTTTGTAGCGAGCCGGCAAGATGCCCGTAACCTGCCAAAAAAAATGATGCTTGACTCCACTTTTGGATTTCCCCTCGGCCTCGAACTATCGCTTAGTGCTGTTGCTGACTGCATTGGATAACTAAGGCTTTGCTTGTCTTTTCGGACTTTCTAATACTGCCATGGGACCACCTTCCTTCGCGTCCTTCAACTGTGCTACTGCTATCCCGTTCATTCCTGGGACCTGGTGTTGTTCTTGCAAAAGCATCGTATCTCAAAGACAGAATGGCGGCGCCTGATATTGGCCATTCTCAAGGACCAGTATCTCTTGATGCCAGTCTTGCACTCGAAGATTCACATCTGCCAGCCGATGCAAAGCCAGGTCACCTCCCACAACAAGTACAAGATATTGAGCATCTCTACCTCGGCTTTAAAACCACACTCCCAGCGCCGGCTGGACTGACAGAACCCAAGCCCGGAGCCGCTACGCTACCACAATGCCCCGATTTGAAGAAATATATCTCTCCTTTCCTTTGGTCGAGTGCACGCAAGTCAGTGATTACATGGCTAGCATGTTGTGTTACCCTGTTGGCTGGTTATTCGGCTGGTCAAATCACACCAACCGCAACGCAGCTGCTTCCTGTCTGGAATGTCAGTAATGTTGCCTTCAATACTGGTATTACAGTCTTCTGCGTCGGGTTTGCCATTGCCCCCATGGTTCTGGCTCCCTTTTCTGAGATCAACGGTCGGCGGCCTGTGTTTATTGCCAGTGGCGTACTTTTTACAGGTGAGCCTCGGGCTTATAATGGTTGTTGTTAAATGAAAAGCTAACTTGTGCGTCTTATCCTCTTTTCAGCTTGTATTTTTGGCTGTGGTGGATCAAATTCATTTGGAGGATTGCTCGTTGCTCGGTTCTTTCAAGGTGTTGGTGGATGTACGTATTCGACTTTCCAACCAACTCGGCATTTCCTAACACTCACTGGCAGCGACGTATTCAACCATGGTTGGTGGAGTCATCAGTGATATTTATCATGCCGAGGACCGTAACACACCCATGGCCTTGTTTGCTGGGGCAGCGCTCTTCGGAACAGGCCTAGCTCCTATTTGCGCTGGCAGTATCGTCGCGCATACGTCCTGGCGATGGGTTTACTGGTCCCATGGAATCGTCAGCGGAGTTTTTGTGATTATCATGTATATTTTCCTAGATGAGACGCGGGGAAGCATTCTTCTAAGCCGCAAAGCTCGTGCCCTCAACGGATGGTATGAAAGCCTTGAAGAAGCTGGCCACTTTGGAGTGGTGTTTCCATCTGATGGGTCCTTGGAAAAACAGACAGTTCGTCGGATTCGCTGGAAGGTGAAAGCCGATGACGAGCGGGAGTCGCTTGTCAAGATGATTAGCATCTCATGCTATCGGCCTTTCCGTACACCACCTTATTTTCAAACTAGTTGATGGATTAATGAGCTGACACATTACTCACAGATTTACTGTTTTCCGAGCCAGTGGTATTTTTCTTTTCCATCTGGGTGTCTTTCAGTTGGGCAATTTTGTACCTGCAGTTTGGATCTATTCCTCTGGTTTTTGAGACCAACCACGGGTTTACAGTTGAGCAGTCTGGTGCTGTCTTCGCATGTAAGTGTTACTGAAATATCCCTTTTTTTTCATTTGATTGATATCTCTCTAGCGATGTCGGTGGGTGCTATACTGGCTACTATTTTGAGTATTGCCCAGGAAAAAATAGCAATTCGTTTTGGTAAGATGTCCAGCACTCCAGAAGGCCGCTTATACTTTGCGTGTATCGAATCCATCTTGATGCCCGTAGGCCTCTTCTGGTTAGTCATCATACCTTCCTTCCACAGGACGGTTTACTAAATATGTACAGGTTTGGCTGGACATCTTTTTCATCTATTCCGTGGATCTTGCCAGCAATCGCGGTGGGATGTGCTACGATGGGCATTTTCTCTATCTATCTGGCAGTTTTCAACTACCTCGCCGACACATACCATCGATATGCAAGCTCTGCGCTTGCAGCTCAATCTTTCTGTAAGACCTCTACCTCTCCTCTAAGGCTAATGTGCTGACTCTTTGCAGGCCGTAATATGTTGGGAGGTGTTTTTCCATTAGTCACCAATGCCTTGTTCACCAACCTCGGATACCCCGCAGCCTCCAGCCTTTTAGGCGGCATTGTAAGTTCCCTTGTCGATGTTTTGTTTTGGCGTTGCTCACGATAGCTAGGGTGCATTGTTGACTATTGTGCCATGGGTGCTTGTCTTCTTCGGGCCGAAGATTCGTGCTCGCAGTAAATTTGCTAGTGTACGTTTTCGTCTTTCGTCTTTCGTCTTTCGTCTTGCATTGTGCTAACGGTGATTTAGGAATTGGTGCATCAACATTGAGTCCCGTACCGGCTGTCCACCGTATACCAGAACCAGTCATCAAACCAAATCCGCACAAGAGCATCGCATGATGAAATGATTCACCAGTCCGAAAGTGAGCCCGATGACTGTGAAAACATGATCGTGCTTCCTGTGCAACTGTCAAGCTGCTGCTTGCGGACCAGCAACAGCACCTGGACACAGCTCCCATGGGGATTCATACTTGAATATCAAATAGCGAGGTCGGCTGCTTTGCGCGATCTGGTCGCGATTGCGCCATCTTCTCTGCAGGCAATTGGTTAGCAAAGAATGGGCACTATTTTGCTCTCTGGCATTCGGCCGACAATCTCGGGTGAGAAGCTGGTGTATATATGCGAATGGTTCTCGACGATGGCGTCTCCTGTGTCTGTCCAGCGGCAGAAAGGCCAAATAGTTGTGGCCAGAGAGGGACGAGTATATAGTAGTAATGAAATGCACCCATAGTTTGGGAAGAACAGTGACCAGGCCTGGTGCAGCGTCAGTAGAAAGCTAGAAGCATTGACAATTAAAGTGCTGGCCCATGCCCTGAAAGGGACAAGCGCCCCGGATGACAGCCCCACTTGTGCACGACTCGCCCGAGACTTCTGGGTTGACTAATCATGGCTGATTTTATTTACTGCTTCTGATTGGCGGCGCTACGCATCTTCCTCATTATGCAATCTCAGTGGGCTGCCATTGGCCCGCACAAGCAACAGCTGTTTCCTACAGCCAATAAGGTACCCGCCGTGGTCGGTCCAGAAAGATGGGGAACTTTCATAAGCATTCAGAAACGCACCATCAGCGGCCCATCGCCGCTGCGGCGTGCCGCAGCCGGCGATGGCGTGATTGCGCCTGGCTGTATGAACAGCATCATCGACATGCCTAACAAGTACACACAGGGAAGGAACTGGTGGAGAGAGGGGTCGTGCCTGCCTGTGGAGGGGAAGCTATATTTATTTACTGCCGCCCGCCGCCCTCTGCGTCTATCTGTCTGTCTGTCTGCTTCACCTCTACTCGTATTATTACTCGTCTCTCTCGAACAAGCTTCATCCTTCAACCGTCACAATGGCCACCGAACGTGCTCCGTATGTTCCACAACCCGGCTGCCGCCTTCTTGCTTGCTTGCTAACATGGCCGTGACAGTCTCCGCTTGGGCTCTGTTGCCCCGGACTTCGATGCTGAGACCTCCAACGGTCCCATCAACTTCCACAACTTCATTGGCGACAACTGGGTTGTCCTGTTCTCCCACCCTGTAAGCTGGAAATGGTGCTATATACTTGACGTTAGATCTAGACTGACGTGAGGGATAGGATGACTTCACTCCCATTTGCACTACTGAGCTCGGTGCTTTCGCGAAGCTCGAGCCTGAGTTCAACGCTATTGGCGTCAAGCTCATCGGCCTGGTCAGTGGATTCGCCCGATTCACCTATGATTATTGGACCTCCCAACTGATTGAATATGCAGAGCGCCAACAACGTTGACTCTCACCACAAGTGGATCAAGGACATTGACGAGGTCGCTGGCTCCAACCTCAAGTTCCCCATCATCTCCGACCCCGAGCGAAAGGTCGCTTACCTGTACGACATGGTTGACTACCAGGACACCACCAACGTCGACTCCAAGGGTGCGTGCGGTGTTGTATTCAGATTTTCTGGCGTTTTCTGATTGTTATCTAGGTCTCGCTCTGACCATCCGTACCGTCTTCGTCATCGACCCCAGCAAGAAGATCCGTCTCACCCTCTCCTACCCTGCCTCGACTGGTCGTAACACTGCCGAGGTTCTCCGTGTTGTCCAGGCCCTCCAGACCACTGACAAGAAGGGCGTCACCACCCCCATCAACTGGCTCCCTGGTGACGACGTCGTCATTCCCCCAGTTGTCTCAGACGAGGCTGCCAAGGCCAAGTTTGGCGCCGAGAACATCCGTACCGTCAAGCCGTGAGTATTGTTTGGCCGTCAGACGAGAGGACGTAATAGCTAACATGCCGCAGTTACCTCCGCTTCACCAACGTTGGCAAGTAAATGCATGCGAAGCAGACGATATTGTACGAAAATAGCGGAAGCTAGCCATTTTGATTTCATATGTGATGCCATTAATGATACCGAAGCTGTTAGAAGCTTAATGAAATGATTATTCAACTACATGCCTATGGTTTATCCTTAAGTTCTTGGCGTTGCCGCCTAAAATACATGAAACGAGACCAGCGCGAAACGGAGCGGTGATTCGCCGATGCATTCTGGAGAACCTCCAGCACTGCAGCTACTGCGGTTAGCGCTGGTACTTTTCACTTGAGACGCAAGGCAGCCGTTGTGCACAGTGTATAATACGTAGTGGTAGTAATAAGAGTAATATGATGTGTTGATGCTAATGATGCCCCGGCTGTTCCCTTCCCCTTGCATATTCGCCGAGAGAAGTTTTCATGTGTGCCTCGAGAATAATGGCCGATTAGTCTATCGCCCATACTACCACAATACCACGTCACATTCATAATTCCCTGTGTAATCAATCAATCAATAAATATTAAATAAGAAAACAATAATCACCGTAGTATGTTCCGTGCGTCCTGTAGCAGCTAATACGGAGTAATCCGCGCTGATTGGCCGCTGGCCCCGGAGCTGAGTGGTGAACCACGGATGGCCTGGTCGAACGAAACGAACCTGTTGGGACAGCAGCCCCCTGGTTACTCCCCCTCCAGACCAGCCTGTATATTAATTCTATCTTTGTCTCTCGCAGTGTGTGCGGTCGGGTTTTCCTGCAGCCGGGTTTCGCCGTAATACGACACACGCTGCATACAGGATTGAAGAGTACTCATGCAGATAATTCAGTCGAATGCCGCCATGTGCTGACCACCTCACCACCATCGCAACACCAGCCCTCCCAGAACTGCCCCTTCGCAGGCGGCCCCCTCCATGATTTGCGTCTTCTCGTCATATATATATCCCCGGAACATCCATATATTTCTGCGTCGATCCGGTTATATATGCGACATTTCACTGGTCCCGCCGTCAATCGAATAAATTTCTCGCTGCTGAAATTGACTGGAAAATGCTGCTGATCCCCCCTCGAGAATTTATAATAATTAATCGCTCATATACGTCTACCAGCGGTCCGCGTTTCGCTTTCAGCACTTGCGACGATACCGGTGTACGAATTCCCTTTATATTCGCTTTAAATACGTTTATTTACTAGAGACCACAACAACCTGCGGGGAAGTATATCCAAAATGTCGCGGAGCCAGTCGAGTCTGAGTTTGAACCAGTTCGACGGCGTTAAAGATGATATCGCAGCAACCTCGGCTTCGCCCGCCCCGCCGCCGGGGAGTGCCATGTCTGGCCCTATAAATCTGTCTGGCCTGGTGTGTAATGTGCGTAGGACGACCGGTCGAGAGCCTCGTGCTTTGGTTGGCGCAACGACAACTATCCTGGGGGATAAGCTATACGTCTTCGGAGGCCGCGTGCTGTCGCGATCAAATCCACAGCTCACATCTGATCTATACGAACTAGACCTAATCCGCAGACATTGGACAAAACTGGAAACATCGGGCGACATACCACCCCCTCGGTATTTTCATAGTATGTGTGCCGCTGGCGATACGAAACTTGTATGCTTTGGAGGAATGTCCCCAGCAACCGGCAGCGAGACAGTGCAAGGAAACAACCAAACCGGTCAAGATACACAAGCCGAGGTCAAAGTCATGGCGGATATTCACGTTTACGATGTGCTCATGCGAACCTGGACCCGTGTTGCCCCCAAGGACTCTATACAAGGCCGCTATGCTCATTGCGCTGCGATCCTACCGTCCAGTACCTGCTTCACATCAGCTAATGCGCCTTTATCCGCCATCCACAGGAATCCATCTTCGACCAATCCGCACCAGGGGACGCTTGGCCCTGACATCGACGGACTGGGTGGCGCTGAAATGGTCATTGTCGGTGGTCAGAATAGCTCCAACCACTACATAGAGGAAATCAGTGTCTTCAACCTCCGCAGTCTCAAATGGACATCTACAAGCCCTTTAGGTAGAAGTTGTGGTGCCTATCGCAGTGTTGTTGCACCACTAAGCAACATGAATGTGTCGGAATTGGGGATTACAGCGGAAGACCCAGAGGCCGTGGGCCAGCCAATTGAAAGTCCAGAGCGGGGTTCGCCTATGCTGATATATTCTAACTACAACTTCTTGGATGTCAAGTTAGAGCTGCAAGTACGACTCCCGGATGGTCGACTGGTAGAGAAACCCATGGTTGGCGGTGTTTCCCCTCCTGGCTTGCGTTTTCCCAACGGGGGAATCATCAACAATCATTTTGTCGTCAGCGGGACTTATCTCACCTCTTCCAAACAAGAATACTCTCTGTGGGCTCTTGACTTAAGGTCACTTACTTGGAGTCGTGTTGATGCTGGCGGAACAGTCTTCAGCAACGGTAGCTGGAATAGAGGTGTTCTTTGGGAAAGGCGCAATACGTTTGTCATTCTAGGAAACCGGAAGCGAAGTTTAGTGGACGATTATAATCATCGGCGGATCAATTTCTCCCATTTGTGTATGGTCGAATTGGAGGCATTTGGATTGTACAACAATCCTTGCCGCACAGCTCCTACCTCTGGCTATGTGTCAGTCAGCTCCCCAGCAGTCCCAGCATCATTGCAGGCGAAGCTGGCTCAACTCACATCTGGCGGTCGGCCATTCTCTGCTGCATCGGACGAGTTGGGTAAAGTAGCATTTTCCATGCGTGAAATGGCCGACATGGATCTTCAAGCTCTCGGAGGCGAACGCATTCCCGTCAACTCGCGTATTTTAGCTCGTCGATGGGGCCCTTTTTTCATCCAAATACTCCGCGAATCATCGGACCCCGGTATATCAGATTCTGCAACTCTGCGTGGTGCTGGTGGATTCGGGCCAAGTCGCAACTCGAGCATTACTATCACGCCTTCTCTAGACTCCTCCAACGGCAGTTACTCCAATGCCAGCACATTAGTCAGTGGCAACAGCTCATCATCTGCCCATTCAAGTCTACTAGCAAATTTGGACATCCCGTCCGCCCATTCTATTGCTCCAACAACGCGTCCACGAGTGTTATATCTACCACACACGCTACAAACAGTCAGACTGTTGGTTTACTATCTATACACCTCGTCACTACCTCCTGCCAGCTCTCCACTCTGTACACCACAAATCCTCTGCTCTGTCTTGCAATTAGCCAGGCCATACCAGGTCGATGGATTATTAGAAGCAACTGTTGAACGTCTCCACGAAGTTTTAGACGGCCGTAATGCCGCTGCGGTATTCAACGCAGCGGCCATGGCCGCAGGTGGTGGTCGTGGAACTGGATTCGTCAGTGGACTGGGCGGCACTTTGGAAGTCTTGAACGGCACACAGACCCCAAGTGACTCATTTGCTAGCGATGGCATCTTTGGTGGCTTGCAGGGCCCTATCGCCTCGGATTCCTCTGACACGGAACTCGGTCGACACAGCCGCATTGATTCCCTTGGCACCTCCAAACAACTTCCGCTACGCATCAACACCGGTATGTCTCGTTCGCAGAATGGCGACTACGATGATTCCTTCAGCGAAGCCAGCACAAGCGCAACATCCTCCAACAACAGTTTCAGCCAGGCTGACTCGGATACGCTTGACGAAGGCGGTACCACCTCTCGCCTACCCAGACAACGACGAGGAACCGACGCTGAGGCGACGGGACGACAGATCTGGACTGGCGATGTTAGCAGTGTTATTGGGTTGCAGAAGAGAGGGTTGCGAGGGTTGATGGAAGGTCGGAGAATGCGCGAGCGTGGTGGTGGGAATTCCGGAGTCCCTGCAGCACCTTCCAGTGTAGACACTACAGGGTCTGGAGAGGCCCATATGAACTGATGATATTCGACGTATTATATGGCTGCGGATTTGTTTCGTTTTGTTTATTGCAGTGGTTTATTTATATAAGCACATAACATGGCTTGAATTGTTTTTAGCCACGGATATAGACAGGCGGTGCTGGTGAATGGATTCGAATCACTTCTATCTTAAGGAATGGTGTGATTTTTGAGCTCTTATAAAGCATCAATGGATAAATTTGCCAGCTAGTTTAACATCAGTGCTATACGCTACATACTTCAATTAGAATATACAGACTATCCAAGTCCATGTACAGTAGGGTGGCAAAAGTTTGAATATAGCACCACAAAAATTGAAGTGATAGGAGCGCTCCGCATAACAATATTAATAATATTTGAACTTTTTGCATTCTTTACGGGCGGCCCCTAAATTGATCTGACATAAATTGGTGGAGATGCAGATGAAAGATGTAGAAATCTGAATATCTATATTCAAACTTATGTCATATTAGTGTAGATACCTACAATCCTTTCTACGCTCTCAGGAGATCGTCTGTTATCTGGCCAAGCTCATATACATCGAAAAGTCTGATGTGGACTTTGTAAGCCACTCGATCTAGAGATCTTCGCCCTAGGCAAACAGCTTATCCATCTCCTCTCACGCACTGCGTAAATCGTTCGGCAGATCGTACCTCCTGGGATCGCCATGTGCAGATTGCAAACTGCACATGGGATTCGTAGGAGATTTTGCCGAATATGGCTAAACAACTGGGTTCGAGGTATGAACGTAGCCGCGTTTGATGTGTTCCAGAAGCCCAGGAGTTCTAAATGGCGATATTCTTTCTAATGCCAGAGCTGTACCATTATTCTTCTTTGCTCGTATTTCTTCTTGCCAGTCTTGCGCAACTTGAGTGAGTGAAGGATCTTCAGTAGTATACCCCTAACAATCCTAGAGAGTATATCTTTCCTTCTGACAACCGTAATCTAGAGAGCGTTGCATCAGCCATTGTTGGGGATGTTCCAATCACAATAGACGCTCGACATTTTGCGAAGGCATGCTCACATTGATAACAAATCTATGTTGTACCTATTGAGGCACACGACTGTTGTCATCAACCGAGCAAGATGGTCTGCTTTTCCCATTCAGATTTGCTGACTCGCTCCACTATGTTTGCATCAATCCTGCAATCCCGTCTTCTTTTTACGCGCAGAATTAGTGCTCTCATTGCAAAATGTTCATCGTTATCCACCGAATGTAGATTTGCGAATGGGAAACCTAGCTCGTTTAACAACACGCACAATGCCGCCTGAGGGAGTATAGAGGTCTGCTCCGCAATCTTTTGTGTATCTACTGTTGTCACAACGGACGCTTTAATTGTTCTTAATACATATGATGTACGACTAGTATGTTGCCGGCAAACCCGCGAGGAAGGAGCGGCCAGGCTACCTGGATACCTCCACTACACTCTACACCCTACACACTCATGGGTTCATACTACACCCATATACATTCCCCTAGTGATGTGCCTGCTGTGCTAGTCCTTGATACAACCCAGTCTCAACCGCATCATTCGTCTCGAGCACTGCAAGGTCTGTGTGTCTTGTAAGTTTATCTCTAAACGAGGATTCAAAGAGAAGGACAGACTACTTACCACCATACGGCATAATCTGACTAGCAATCATTCCACCCACGCCCGTATCGCGGTCCGCAAACCAGAAAAGATTAGCTATCCCTTCCCAGTTCACTGTGCCAGCGGGTCGACCGGTAGCCCACTTTCTGTGGTTGATCGAGAATGTCAGTCCCCAGCCTTCAGTCTCGGTATCGTCGGTTGCAGGCCGTACAGGACCATGGTTTGCGAGATGCGGTTTTGCGGATTCAGAGGGCGTATTGCGGTATCGCGGTAGGTTGGGGATTTGGTCTTTGAACATTTCTGAGTGGTATGTGTTAGTTTCGCGCCATATGGATGGTTCATGGACAAGAAGGTGAATACCGTCGACTGTTTCGGGTTTGAGAATACGCGACTTGGTTCTGGGACAGGTCCCGTTGTTTAAGAGAACTGCTATTATTTCTGCATCCTCTGTTATCAGCACCTGTTTTGTCATGCCGTGGAAGTTATTGATGAAATGAACGCACTGCAGTATTCTACCGGCGTGCCGAAGCACCCAGCACCGCCAGAGCAGAACCTATCCTCAGGTTGACCAGTACGACGCTCGGCAAGTGGAAACCGATACAGATGGTCCGAAAGGTGTAGCGAGCCATCTTTTTCTCGTCTGTGCATATATGCCAATCTCTTTTTCATATCTCTCGTTGGGAAGAAAGCTATATCCTTTACGCCGAGTGGTTCAAAGATATGTTTTTGGAAGTATTGGTCGAGTGATAAGCCTGTGACTCGCTCAAGGAGGACTCCCGCCCAGTCTATGTTGACTCCGTATTGGAATTTCGTGCCCGGCTGGTTCACGAGAGGCAGACCGAGCACGTCGTCCGTGTTGCCGGCGAACTCGTCGAAGCCGATGGGAAGGGAGTAGTCGCGGAGCCTGGGGTCATCGAAAGGGTATGGAAATCCCGCTGTCACAGCAGTCAGAAAGAACAATATGGTGCTATATGAAAATATAGATTGATGGATATACCAGTATGATTCAACAGCATGCGCAAGGTAATCGGTCGTGTTTTCTCCACCAGCCTAAAGCCAGTCTTCAAATCCCCCTCAAGGACCTTGACATCTCTCAACTCTGGCGCAATGGTTTCAACTTGTCGCCCATCATCAAGCACCAATTTTCCCTGCTCAACAAGCTGCATGCACGCAATTCCGGTAATCATCTTGGTGCAAGAAGCCATCCAGAAGACTGTGTCTAGCGTCATTGGATCGGCGATTCCGAGGCCCTTCGCGCCTGACGCATGGTTGAATATGATCTCGCCATCGCGATTGACTGCGGAGTATACCAGACCTGCGACCGCAGGGCTTGTGCCGGATGTTGCTTTATCGAGGTGTTGTCGGAGGGACGTTTGAATGCCTGCGGGGAAGTGCGGGGAGGGAATGGCAGGCATTTTGTTGGTGACGTTCTACAAAGCAGCGAAGATACCCCAAGAGAATGAAGTTAATATGACAGAATAGAGGATTCTAGGTGAACGGGGCAAACAGCACAAGGGAATGCAGAGAAAAGCTAAAAACTCCTTCGAAGCGAGGCGTGCTCCTACGGCATGCTGGAGAACAAATGAGATCGTCGCATGTGTGGAGTTTCGATCAGCGTGCGAAAACAACGTCTTTGCATGCGATTACTATCATATTAGTATACCATTTATCGTTCTGATAGAGAAATTTAAACGAAGCATATGACGAAAGGCCGCCGGTATAATCATAATATCGGTATAAAGCTACTTCGATATGATGTATCAGTTTAATCGTATCATCCGCCAGTCTATTCCTCTATTGGCGTCACAGTCTTAACCACTTTGGCCGGCTGGCCCATTGCTACACTCCAGTCAGGTATACTCCTGCTCACCACTGCGCCAGCAGCAATCGTACAGCCCTTCCCTATCGTCACTCCCGGTAGAATCACTACATGGCCGCCTATCCAACAGTCATCCCCAATCACGACCGGCTTCGCATACTCAATATTATTCCTCCGACTTTGAACATCTGTCTCATGCGTCGCTGCGAATATCGACACATGCGGTCCAAACATAACCCGATCGCCAATCGTGACGAGACCGCAGTCTAAGATGGTTAGGTTGAAGTTGGCGTAGAACCGCTCCCCGAGACTGATATTGCATCCATAGTCGACATAGAATGGTGGCTCGATGAATATCTCATTGCCATTGGCAGCTCCAAGGATTTCTTGCAGCCAGTTCATGCGCAGCTTCTGCAGGGCATCATAGTTTTGGAGGTCGGCTGCTTCTGGCGGTGGAAAGTAGCTGTTGTAGCGGTGACACCATGCGCGAGCCCGAAAGCGAGCGTTTGCTAGCTCTGGGACCAGCGAGTCATATCTACAGTTATTTTAGCTGTGGAAGACGAGCACGTGGCGCAGGAATACAAGGCCTTACAGCATGCCGGATATCATACGCTCGTATTGTTCGCACCATGGAACTTTGCTCAGTTGTCTGGCGAGGGCTATCTGCTCCTCGCTCTTCTCCTCAGCAGCCCCGATAGCTCCAGGCTTCGTACCTGACATTCTGACCGCAATTCTGTGATATTTCTGTTAACCAAACTGGAGTTGTGGAAGCGCTTGCTTTGAGGAACTGCCACCGGATCCTCTTTATGTAAACGGGGCGCCGTCGAATACCCGAAGTTTAAGCGAGATTCCAAGCGAAAACTACTTTAGATGAACCGACTTACTAATGAGATGAGATGGAATCAAAGATATCACCTTACTTTGGCTAGCTCATTGATTCATCGATATTAACGTAATAATTAATGAAAAGAAGTCTTTGAAAGAAACGGCTTACCCTTTCACATTTAGCCCATCAGCGATCCTTTCCCGGGGATCCTATCAAAAGTCATGGAGTGTAACTGACATAGAAATAATATCTACCAGAGAGTCTTGTCTTCTTATATTGTTCAATATCTTGAAGGATGAAATATCTGTTGATAGGACTTTATCGTTTATCAGATATATATAGTTGTTTAACTAATTTTAATCATTCAGTATCATTTACACAGACTAGATATTGACGACTACTCTTTAATTAGTCACGGATTGCTCTTTAAGGGAATTTATTTCACCAATAGCTTCTTCTTCTCGGAGAACGAAAACGATTCCAGAGAAGCAGCGTTGGTAGGATCGGTAATATTATCTATAAGCCTTAAAAAAAGCCAGATGGTGCTGCCAAGTTCATTGTGCAGTTCGCGTAGAAAATGATCACAAGTAAAACCATAGAAGGTTGACAATTTACATTGACTTCTAAATCAATACCAGATGCCGGTTCCAGATCTAGTTATTTCATCCATTTCCAGAGCATCATATGTTGGGCAGTTGTACAAAATTTGTATAATCCTGCTGGCAACATTTGAAATATTACCGAAACAAACAGAAACAGAATCACGATGATTGAAACTTCATTAAGCTCTGGTATGATAATAGAAAAAAGGGGTAGAGCATATTGTGAAGTTATAGGGTGAATTCAAGGTAAACCAGCATTTAGATTAAGCAGTAGTAGAAGAAAATTCTTACCAACAGCACAACCTTTTGCAATCGGGTGAGAGTGCGTCAGGTTTTGCGCAATATACCAGCATTACCCGCCAATCTGGAATGCAAAATCCCTCAGAGAATTATATTCTGAAACTAAAATAGCCGGAGATGAGGATTTTGATGTTGGATATCGTCTATCGACCTTTAAGGCGTTTACTACTAAAATCTTTCTAGGATATCGCTTTAGATGTTGAAGCCTTAACGAGTCCTGACGAAGTTGTAGGACAATAATTAACGAGACGTGTGGTCTATTTAGATAGTTGCCAATTAGGAATACATCTCAACTGACTTATACATCTGTTTCAAGTTATAATGAGTCTTCAACTCAGATATGCTTCCGTGACATTGCCAACCCATAGAATATGTCAACATCTCATAACAACATTTGAATATCCAAACGGTCTTGAAGACCTGGTACCTAGTAACGCCCATATCAATTAATCCCGCTAAAACTTGTCCCGGACGTCGATATCTCAAAAGCAAAATGCTCGCCCAAGCAAGGCTTGTAATGCCTTCATGTAACTAACGGACCACCTAGACTTTAGAATAAAGTGACTGGAACTCTTTTGAATACAGAAAGACTTGCTAGGGACTTTTAAACTGAAGTATGCTTATATTAATATTAGACATGTATAGGCAGTATAGGCAGTATAACGTTATCAATATCAATATCAATATCAACTAATGTTTAATGAAGTTCTATATACAAATACACAAGTCTTCATCGTTTGATATTTGAATGAAATTCTGGAAATATCTCCCTATAGCCATATTACTAGTAAGAATAAATATATAACTTCTAGAAATATTTATCTTAATATTGAAGCCTCGAGCAGATGATCTGATTTCAAATATTTAACATAGCCTATGCTGCGAGTTCCTTTCTAATCCAGAAACCTTTACAACAAAATAATCAAATGATACATTTGCCCGCTCATTTCTGGAAGGAATTATTATTGAACGCATTGATTGAATTCCTGACTCTGTTCCTTCTCGCCATAGACTAAGGGTTAGATCATATTTGTACTCGGTGTTCTCTTGTACGCATTGTAAAGTTTACACTATCAATGATTTTTGTTTACTACAATATTCTGCCAGCGATTCGAAAATTAATTCAATATGTTTCGATACATACAGAGAAGCCTTCACATTAATCAGAAAAGTCTTGATCTCGGTTGTATACTTCTACGGAGTGTACAATTAAGGTGGTCACAGGACGAGGTAAACCCTAACATGACAACTAGCTACTCCAGTCTCTCCTAGTCTTAAAATCGCAATACCCCCAAACCAACTACAACTGGCAGTCGAGAAAGTCAATTGGCTCCATTGCTTCATTATCAACTAGACAGGCTGAGCAGTCCTATTTCCAAACTAACCGACATGCTCAGGCGTCCAGTAACGGTGAGTCGGCGACTAGGAGTACATTGTCAGAACGGCGAGATTTTCCGAACACGCCAAATATGCTGGATCCCTATCCTTGTCGGCAAAAACTGGTCAATCGCCTTGAGAGTATTGAATGTTGGTCCACAACTCTTGTGAAGGCCTCCGACGTGCATCCAATGGCCGCTTGCAAATAACCGCTGCCATTATTCCCCAGTGTGCGATGGCACACCCATCATTTCGGCGACACGTATACATGCGTCAAGGATTAATCATCACCAAGCAATCTTTAACAATCCTTGTTATTCCCATTGCCACCAACCACTAGCTCCATTCACAAGCCAACCCCTACGGATCACATGACCATTCATGTCTGCGAGATCATGAGAGCTAACAAATCTAATATCTAATATAGTTTGCTCGCAATATCAAGCCGGTTTTAGATTCATTGTGCTCAAATAGCCCTAGTAGCTAGCTCCATAACCTAGCAACCAACATAACGGAGCTGCAGATAGATCTCCTATAGGTAGCAGCAATATTGAGATCGACATTGATACAAACCCCCAACGATATACCCTAGTAATGCTGCCTCGCATGCAAGATACCATGTAGCGCACACTCCGAATCATCAGTCAGTCATACATGCAGAAACGCAAGGCACTCTTGCGTGCCTCATGCATACGGCTTTATCCACATAATACCGAAAGCCTTACAATACTGTATATAAATGTAATTACATGCACGTTGTGCGTATCGATTTTCATGGTTATGACTCGTACGTATCAATTGATGCTCCGATCAAAATACGTCACATTTTTGCGTATTCTTTGTCGCCGTGAAAGGAATCAATCGGTCGAGTCATATCCTTTGTCTGTTGATATTTGCTGTTGCAAGGATTTTGAATGTAAAATTTCTTTGTTTCTAGCACGACTACATGTAAGCGAGAAATTTGGCTTGGACGACCGTTATTCTGCTAGATACGCGCTACCAAGGACCCTGTTGGAAACGATAAGCACCAGTCGATACTATTTGGGCAAACCCGAAACAGTACAAAGAAAAAGAAAGACACTCCAAAAGGAGCAGGTGACGAATATCCCTGCCTGTTACTGGCAATGATCGAAAGCGAAGCGGCGTCTTATTGGGCGCCGTCTGCAATTTATCTCTCTCTTATGCACCAGGTTGGGCGTGCAACCAGAGTAGGCAATGGCAGTGGCATGAGCTGCATGATGCATCACTTTAGCGTGTGATAGGGCCGCTTCTGCGTGGTCTGTTTTGCTGGTCTGGCCCCCTCCATGCCTCGCTTTTCCTTCAGCGCGTGGGGTAAATTGGATCTCTCTTTTACGTTTCCTTGCCATTTTAACTTTTCGTTCCTCGCTTCTGCATTGAATTGGCTGGAGAGGAAAAATTACTCCGTAGTATCCGTACAGAATGGTAATAAACCGCAACCTCTTCGGATCAATACCATCAATTGATGATGCATGTGGCGGGCATTGCCTGCTGACTGGCACTAAAATCGTTCATTAATTAATACGGAGGCTTTGGCGGGAGAACGTGCTCGACGGGCTAATGACCAATAGTGTTTAGGGCAGACGAGGCGTAATTTGCTCATTTCCTCGTTTGCTCTCTCGGTCTTTACAAATCAAAGGCCGCCGATTCACATGTACCACAGCCAACACAGGCCGGCCGAGCCTTCAAAATGTTCTATCTAACACCTTGTTGTCTCGATAGAAAGCGATTGTCGGAATTGGGGCCGTTCTCCCCGTTCAGGCTAGATCAATTCATTCATCTACGAATATGCCGTCTTTGTATCGACTTTTCCTCCGAGCATGTACACGACACATCATATCTAGAACATCGCAGACAGCAACCGCGAGAACCGCCGAATCCAATCAAAAATAATTCATATGGACAACCACAACAATACTAGCAATACTAGCAATAATAATAACGATTATTATAATAAACATTGTATCATCCAGTCCGGATACAAATGGGAATGATAACCCGGGTTCCGGGGTGGAGGTTGTGTCACTGTGGCAGATTGATTGAGGATGCAGGTTGATGCATCACAAATCATCGGTAGTGCTTATTATTAGTATTAAGGTGTTGGGTGTCAAGCATCGTGAGCAAGGCGTTGGGTGGGATAGCGTCTGGCGAATGTATTATTTCTGTTAATTTTCTTTTTTGCCTCTGCGCTTCTATGAGCTAGAAACTTGGGATAACAAGTCAGGGTGACTCTTTAAGCGATTGGCAACACCCAATGGGTTTATTTTCAATTTGACTGTTTTATTGCTGCTACATATCATGTACAAGCATGGTACAATCTAATTACACGATTCGTAGCCGTCAGTAATGGAAACAGAGTGAATGTCGGAAATACACACCGGTTCGGAGATCTAGAAATGAGCCGTATTATCTATACATCACACGCGAGTACCAGAAAGCCACCCCTAGTATGAGCATCCAATCGGACATCTGGAATAGCGACTGTGATTTATTACGCGTATTTCGTCTTAGTCGCGGGGTACTTGATCCATTTGTATACGAGAATCGTGCGTCTCATGTGGGCATGTCGAGGTTTAGTCTGACACATAATAATATCAATTATAATATCTATAACCTTGACATCCAACACGAATCAGTCACCATGTCATGTATCATGGACATTTCACTAGAAATGCTTGATCGTCACCATCTTGGATGGATTATTAAAAAACCCCGTCATTGGTCCAATCCTGCAATCCTTCTCCGGTTTGCATGGTGCACGGTCAAATAGGATGAGATCGTGCATTGTAATTATTTATTTTAAACATCGTTAATTGGATTGTAGGAAGAATTCAAACTTTATCTTCAAACCCCTCCTTTACCGCCTATTTTAAGTTTATTAGTAGAATAACAAATGTCTATCAACCACTAGGCTTTCAAGCGTTGTCCTCTACCTGTTGGGTATTCATATAGTCTGGTCCTGTCAAATCTAAATGCTAATTCACTGCATCAGTGCATTTCCATGTACTTCTGACTAGCCGGCTGTTTTTGGTTATATACGAAATCAAAGTGCATCCAATATCCACTTATTGCCCACGCAAGCTTTGTCGATACACGCTCCCTCGTTATTTACTATTTAGACCAAGATGGTATAAAATTCTATCAACTGACGCCGTCTTGGATACTTAAATAGCGATAGTGATAGCCAGTGGTTGGTCTATATAATGTCGAGAGAGTAAATCTGGTATCTAACGCACGGCTGCGAGTCACCCAACATAGACAATTCACGAGGAAAGTAATGCCCACAGAACCTAGGAGAATTGACGTTATTATTATTTAATAAGCACACTACCATCTTATCTTGAGTGAAAGCAGCATCGAATAGCGAGCAAATACATTATATACCAGTTAGATGATCTCTGTAAGTAAAAGGTCTCAGACTTATCATTATTTATTAGTCCATTATTTGCAGCTGATACCTTTTTCAGACCGGAATGATCTCCCCGCGACCGTCTCTCCACTTAGAAAAACCCAAAAGCCTCAGTTGCTGTGCCCGTTGGAGTGGGGGAAAATATTAACATGGTGAACAGTGCGTCTGCCAAGTCCATCATTTTCCCATTTGCTGGAACCACGCGATGCAACTTTTGCCTTTGCTCTTCTTCCAGGGGTCCGTCCACGACTCCACAGTCACAGTTTTCCCAGACGATCTTCGTTCTTCACATTTCATTTGCTTTCTTTTTCCTCTCCTTTCCTTCTTACCCGACCTGAGTAGGCCCGAGTTTCCACACCGGCTAAAAACGGCCCCCGGAGTATTTCTCACTATTGACTACTATTGACCGTTGGTGCGCGATATGCCGGGTACGGTACGGCACGGCACGTTGTTCCTCCCGCATGCCCGTAATCCTTGAGACTCGAAAATCTTGTATCTAACCAGTCAAATAGAAAATAAAACTGAAAATGGCGCACATTGAGGATTGAAGGGGACTCGTAGATGTCACCAAATCTTGTACACATCACACAGTAATTGTATGCTGCAGTGTGCAGCTTGTGCAGTACTCAGTTTCTTTCCGAGCTGTTTGCCCCCTGCTTAATCGCTTCCATACATATAGAACACCAGACTCAATTAAAATACTTAGTAAATAGTGCTAGATATAGCTTCGATTTGTACGTGTTGAGAAACATGATAGACGAAATGGCGGGTAACCCCCACTCGGGGAAGCCTCCGTGGTTAATTTACATCCCACGTCCAGTTTTCTGGTTTTGTGCGACAGTCATGTCACGGCCTATTTGTTTGAAAATTTGTTCAATAACCACCGGTCGCCGTGAAGAGCCAGTTGATTGCTGCTGTTGACTGCTCGGCGAGTTGCTTCGTGAAACAATTGAACCCATTAAAAAGAAGATACCATTGAAAATTAGATCATATCATGGCTGTGCCAAGCTCCGGCGCTAATCTCCAGAAATGGACCGTTACTGAGGTACTGCTTCTTCGCAATAATGACACCGCCTCGCTGATTAGAATAGCCATACCTGGATATACGCGGTGGTTTGCTTGAAGGTCCTTACTATACGCCGGCCCGCAATGAGCTTCGCTTTATCGACATTGACCATGAAAAGGCCTACTTCCTTGACCTTGCCAAAGGACCTGAATCCCTGAGAGTGGTTTCAGTCAATTCCCCTATTGGGTAAGCTTGCTGTGAATGCTTAGAGATGGGTGGCTCTGACTTCAGATCCTTGTCAGAGTGACTACAGATGTCGCCGACGGTTCGGCGGATAATCCTAAAATTCTTGTTGCAGCTAAACATGGGTTTGCGACTCTTGACCGACAGTCCGGCTCACTGACTTACGTCAACCGTGTCTATAATGACTCGGAGGCATCATATAGGTAGATTAAAAAAAAAGAAAAACCCCTTACTTTTGTGTGACAGGCGAATAACCGGTGAGGTAGAATGCGGTTCAACGACGGTGCCGTTGACAGCCATGGCCGTTTCTGGGCGGGTTCTTGCAATGACCACAGGGTGGTTAAAGTAGAGGACCAAGGAACCTTGTATCGATTGGATCCCGACCTGAGCGTGCATGTCATGGTGAATCAGATGATCTGCCCGAACGGCATAGGGTGGAACGCTACCGACGATGTCATGTATTTGACCGACTCACCTAGAGGGAAGATTTATGCCTATGACTACGATGCTCAGACGGGGGCCATATCCAATCGCCGCGACTTCTTCACGCTGGATGCTAGCATCGGTGAACCCGATGGATTTGCCATGGACGTGGAAGGTTGTCTATGGGTCGCTATCTGGAGGGGCAGTCGTATTCTTCGAGTCAACTCCCAAGGCGAGGTTACAGGAGAGATCTCCTTCCCGACTAGGTTCATAACATGCCCCGAGTTTGTGGGCACCGAACTAATCGTTACCACTGCGTTGGAAAAAGAGCCACTTGCGTACCCAGAGTCGGTTAGGTGGAGTGGAAAAGTGTATAAATTGGATGTAGGAGTGCAGGGCAAACCTAGAACTCCATTTCGTCCATGGTGACATAATTTATTGACAATTTCTTATCATTGATGTGGATGGGGCACTGAAGAATACGGGAAAAGAGGGATTTGCATTATTCGCTCCACTTGTGCTCTGTTCGTATCATAAATCGTTAGACAGATGGTGTACGGGGATAAGCTATTTTACATTTAGCGGGCCCACGTTTGATAATGATCTGATTATCGAGTAATCCTATTGGAACATGCCATCAGCCTAGTCCACCTATTTTGCCTTTTGTTGTGGTTTCCTTTTTGTTTCTCACCTTTCTTTGCTTTTTCCGTCCCGAAGGAAAGCTAGTCCCGAAGGAAAGCTAAAACAAGAGTCTTAGCAACCGTCACCTGTGCAGCACAGTCCGAATAGCGGAGGCAAAACTTTGGAAGTCGTCTTTCGCTCTTGGGGCGACACTAGTTAATCGTGCAAGCCCTGAGAGACGACTTGCCAATATCCATGCTAGGTAAGCGCGACGCTAATTTTCGATTCCGTCGTACTACTACTACATAGAGTCTGGCTTCATGGATATCGTCCGCTAAAAGCGCCTTAGCAATACCAACCCAGCTGTTAACCTACTGCTGTTAGCCTGTTAAAGGAAAAATCACCATATTTTTCGATTCGGTTGCATGTACTCCGTAATTATCACGTTCCGAGAGGGAATGGCTGCGGGTTGTTCCAATAAATGGCAGACCCATCCATAGGCTATAACAACGCTTCAGATAACTCCCTACATTGGCAGTTATTCGTTGATGTGACACGCAGATGGCGGTGGGTCAATCATAGATTGACACTTAGGTTCATCACCTGGAGACGGAAGAAACTGAGTGGGATGCACCTTGACGGATAGGAACGATGCTGTCAAAGTCCAGATACAGAAACGGTTACGGCGTCTAGTACATTAACTAGTCTCTATTGGAAACCCGTACTTGATTCAGGGCTATACGGTGAAAAGCTGACAGCCGTCCCCGTCCGTAACGGAGTCGAGTCAAGATCATCGACGTGCAGCTGTCGTGCAGGGTGCAGCGGCACTGGCAGCAGCCACGGTGCCACTTACAGGGTGGATCTTGGCGAAACCCAACCAACTGTTATTCATGACGATGTGGAACTGGCGATTCTGCCGATAATCGTGGTCATTGTTAGTCCGTAACTTATTATTCAGTATTGTCATGACTCTTACACTCTGCTGACATGGCGTCCCGTCAAGTCTCCCAGTGTGTTGGATTCAGAATCTCAATTTCCGCTGGTGGAATCCTGAAGAATGACGAGCCGCCTTAGCCCCGCCCCCTGAGAGAGGGCGGTATCAATAGCATTCTGCCGGAGCACCAAGTGATCTGTGTGATTGCTAGTATTTACGCTCGCGTGACGAGGATGAAGTTGACACTTGAATGGTTGAACTGGCACGGTCGGAGGCTGAGCAGATCAAAGCGATGTGGCGGTAACAGATCCAGCTGCAATGGCTCGATCATGGCTGATGCAGACTAAGGCGGAAATGCTGCATTCTTCAGTCATCTGCAACGTTGACTAGTAGCAGAAATAGTCATAGCAGGAGTAAATGTAGGAAAGAGGCGGTGGTATTGTGGGAGAGGGCAGGATTAGCCTCTGGAGACGGTCCCGGGACACTGGGAAGGAGCCTGCCAGACAGGCTAGTTCCTGCCTAAGGCGCCTAGCCTGCTGCCGGCCGAAGCATATTTTGCAATTTGCAGCGTTTGCAGCCGCCCTTGCCAGGCACACTTTCCTGTTCTACCACAACGACCCAGCAACTTACTTCCTACCTGCACCTGTCCTCTGATGGATGAGAGTGCATCGTGATTCGGCGCATTGGTTTCTGGCTATGTACTACTATGTAGCATGAACGAACGAACATGTTCGCCCTATCCATTGGCCGTGACCTATCCATGGGCCGCGACAAAACCATTCGCCGATCGCCAACACGATGGAAGTCCCACCGCGGCGTGTGTAATCAAAATAGACTCCACGTTCCACTCCTCTAGTTGTTTGATTGAGCATGGACGTCCTGTACTTCCTCCGGGCCCTCGGGGCCTTACAAGTTCACTGTCCTCGTGACAGGCACGAAGGTTCAAGGGAGCTGCTTCGGGTCTGCTCAAGGGATGAGGCCGACGTTTCGGCCAACAAACACTCATCCACCCTTCAAAAGGCTCAGTTAGATCATCGACCTCCTATTGCTCAGCCTCTAACTAATAGCACACATGTCTTAGCGAGTAGCGGGTCCCACATCCCGCTATTATGGCTGTCGAGCTATCGTCTGCGTCTTTACACTCGTATATATTGCCACTGAAGAGAATCAAGAAGCATTCAATCGTTTCACCCAATTGGCCCAGCCTTGGACTCTGCATCAGCGGTACCCATGCTTAACTTTTAGGGTACTGCCCCGGATTACGTCAACTATGTGCGACTGTTGGCGCTGAGGCCGCTCGTTCCTCTAATATGACTGTGACGAGAGGAGCCCGCAAATTATTACTAATTGCCCTTAATTCTCCATGCAGGTCAATTAGTTGAAACTTCAACGCAAGTCGCAGTGAAGTTTTCTGAATCAGGCGGCAAATATAGTACTTTACCTAGGTTTCTTTTTCAAAATGACCAAAATATGGAAAACGTAATTAGCTGGGTTCGACGATCATGCCAGACATTGCTGCATGGGTAGGAAAGTTGGTAACAATGACTTTCGTTTCAGGATAAGTATCCCACATGACAATGCACTGACGCATTCGCGTGTATGCACGATGCACGATGCAGGTGCTTTGAAGTTTGTACTATGTAGAGACCACCGGCTTGCAGCATCTCAGACCTTGCCTAATGGGTTTTGGTCAGATCCAGGGCATCTTTTCTCTTGACTGCCAGTCTCAGTGAGAACACCATAGGCAGGTGGTTTTGTCATAGCGATAGAGCGAACCGGATTCTGACAACGTATCGACAGCACTTGTACCGCCTGTCCTGCTGTCTATTATTTTCCTTCAAGTGTTGCTGCCCAACCACCATACCGCAACGAATCGAATCGAATGATTTTCCACCTAGGACTTCTTACCTTCTTACACCTCAGTTTGACCAGCAAAGTAACCAGAACATGTCTTCCGTGGGGGCTTGCAGACAGCGCGTAATCAGTAGTATGCATTCTGTGATCTCAACATTACAAAATCGTCCTGGCCAGCTGCTGCTCAAACCTCTCCTTTGACCTTGCTT
Source organism: Talaromyces proteolyticus (assembly GCF_021365285.1). Lineage (NCBI taxonomy): Eukaryota > Fungi > Ascomycota > Eurotiomycetes > Eurotiales > Trichocomaceae > Talaromyces > Talaromyces proteolyticus. The sequence goes on from NW_025764280.1 coordinate 317,666, forward strand.
CGTTGTCGTGATAGGGTCTCCTACTGACTCGTAGGGCAGTTCGGCATCTGCTAGTCACCGAGTCTGGGCCAGCTCCATTTTCCAAAGCATTGGCGATTCGATGAGCTTCGGCAACCTGGAACAAAGGACTAAGGAATAATGACGCCGAAATTAATTATCATTGTCCGGAACACATCCCGTACAGTTACAAGGACCACTACCATTGGATTTTTACGCGCTGTTCGCTCTTAAATAAGCCTTTCTATCGAAATTTTCACTAAACTTGTTTGATCGTGATAATCAACAGCAACAAGATGGCACTATGGTTTTGGAATTGTACGGGAACCTCCCTCATCAACGTCATTGATTGATCCTCCCAACGTAAAGAAGTCAATATTAGTGAGTGGGTAGCTTCCACATTCGCCTCCAATTTCCCCGAGATACAAGGCCCGTTCCGCAACAACGGTAAGCAAGTCTAGCTGTACGAACAAGCAAAGGAAAAGAAAAGAGAGAAAAACAAAGAACGAAAAAAGAAAAAGGAGAGCGGTCGGACGTGAGCCGTGATAGGATTGGCGGATGCTTTTTACAAGCACATTTTTATTGGAGACCGAGACGAGGAATGAACCTAAGTATGAACGGCTGTCATCCCAAAGAAAGCAGTCAGGAACGAGCGGATCGTGTCCGACTGGAGCTGGACCGCCTGGAAATGTGTAGCTTCGACTTTTGGTGCGAGGTGGAGACTAGATTTCGGCGTTTCGCTCCATTTATACCAATATGGGATCTGTGATCCACAGGCTCCTTTTTTGGGTTTTCTCTGGGGCCTCTTTCTTAACAGCTAACCGAGCTGGGGGGTAAAGGGGGAGGGGGAGGAAGAGAAACCCTGGAGTTAAGTTGGGGGGAAAAGGGAAAGCCAGGTGGATATGAAATGATGAGAGATGCGTTCAACGACTCCACCAACACGACCAAGCAGTGGCTTGCACTTGTATTGGGTAGACCAAACGAACGCGCCAACCATAGGCCATATCACAAAGCGCAGGCCCGTAGAAACTATTTTTCAGCCAAGCGGATGGCTGACCGTCGAGTTAATCAGTCATGTCAGGCTGTTAGCTAACGGGGCCCAGCGGTAAGAGAGTGGAATTGGCGTCAGCCCCGGCCCGCACCGGGTGCGCTCCCTTACCATGGCGACGGCGCGCTCTTGCACATGCGTCAAGCGGGCTTGGGCTAGCGACTAACAAAGTGATGCGACGGGGTCGACTCCTCTAATTAAGCAGGCTGCAGCTAGCGATGCCAAACATGCTAAACATTTCTTCAACGAACGACCAACAAAGACTGTTAGCCATGGCCGCGACCCGTGGCACGTCACCAATAGGGGCCCCGGCGACCCAGAGCACAATGCCTAGTCACCTAGTCGGTACGTAGCTATACCCCCATACGCCGCACGCTGTATTTGTGAATCTTGCTGACTCCATAGCTGTTAGTTAATTAGCCCATGCCAGGCGATGGTCTCTCTAGTACGCCAGCTACGCCATGACCGTGCTAGCCTCGAGCCGACTGCTCTTCCCGAGTCCCCGGCCCCATCCACCCATCGCTAATCCATGCTGGTCAACAGAGGTACGAGAGCGTGGTAGGTAGGAGGCACTAGGCGCTAGGCAGTGGGCAGTGGGCGGCTAGCCTGGCTCACTCACTACGGCCTGTCAAGGCGATCTTAATGAGCCCAGTCAATGCTCACCGCTGAAATCATAAATTCCTGCTGGTCGAACTAGATCTGGTTGTATTTTTTTTTTGGACCTATGACCTAAGACAAAACGTGATCTGCCGTTCGTTCACATCCTGTTGCATCATTTTATAATTAATCCCTGCTCCCCCAAGCTCCTAGTTTCCACTTGCACCTACGAATAACTTACCTTATCCGCGCCAGCATACACAAATACATATACTTGCTTATTCCACGACCAGCACATACACCCCCCAGTACCTACATACATATACTTAGCCCTTATCCTTCTTCATTTAGTCTTCTCACCCCAGACTATACTATTCCATTCGACTCCTGCGGGCTCATACTGGACGAAAACTATTAATTCGCAGTCCTTCGTTTCCGAGAAACTGCCTGCCTGCGCTTGAGGCCCGACGCCCTCAGGTCTGCAACTATTTTTCTATTCTGAGACATCCGACCACTCTAAATCAGACAAGCTGGCTGCATTAGGAATCAGCGTTTGCCACATCCCTCACTCAAAGCCCTTGGACGGTCTCGATCAGTATCGGCATATTGGTGGCTTCCTTGCGAATCAAAACGCCTTCCCCTCTCCGAGTCGACTAGAGGGTCACGGCCGCCTCGAGAGGGGACAGGATCGGCCATGTATTGGGCCGCAGTCGTGGTCCAGAGACGAAGGTCATTTGCTTATGTCTGACAATCGATCAGCACCAAATCCTTCGTTCCGAACGGCTATTAAGAGTGAGGAAGAAGAACGAGAGAGTGAAAAGACAAGGAGACAGCCACAGACGGAGAGACAAGCTGCAGCTACATCTTTGACCGACTCAGCTACGCAATCAGCTGGCTCTAAGAGGCCCTTCCCATGGCCCGAGACAGCCTTATCCCAGCCTCGTCCAGAATCGCTTCACTCTCGATCGATTGGCGTCCATTCCATTTTGAACCCTACCGAGGGCGGGGAGTTGGAGACCAAGTCTCGCCAAAATAGCATCGAGGTGCCCCTGAATTTGCCTTCTTCCCCCAAAAAACAATCCTCCACTTCGCCTTTGGCCCCTATCTCGACAGTAAACGCTCAATATATCAAGCAGGACAGGCCGTCTGTTTCACCACATAACCCTCCTCGGCGTATCATCACACCCATCTCACCTTCTGTGCGTTACGCTACCACTAGTGGAAAGCCTGTTGCCGTTCCTGGGAAGGTGAGCGTCTCGGAGTCGCCTTTTGTGCAGGAGCTGTCGACTGGCGTCTACAACACTCCAGCGAATATCCCTGTGTCGACAGAGGCGAGGCTCTCGCCAAACCTGACATTGCCCGGAATAAACCCATCGAGACATTCAACTCCAACCTTGCACCACAATCGTCATCCGAGTGGAGGGCCTACGACAAACCCTAGTTCCCAGGCGTCGAGTCCTAGCACACCCCATTCAACTTATAGCTCTTTTGCACAGTCATCTCCATCGATGACGCCTGGATTACTACAACCGCCAGGACAGACCCAATTAGACTCGCAGACACCGTTGATTGCTATGGACTCTCTGAGCCGTACACCGAGTCGGATGGGCAGCTCGCGGTATGGTGATGATCAGGTGTCTTTACCAGGGCCGCCAGAGATGCTTAGCCAGAATGGCCCTATGATTCCTGTGACAATTGATCTCAAATCAGGATCGAGAAGCCAGGCCGAGAAACGGAAGGCTAATAGCGATGCATCACGAAGATTTCGCAACCGCAAAAAGAACGAGGCGGTGCTTGAACAGAGGATTTCACAGTTGATGGAGCAGCTGCAGTCCGTAACGGAACAGCGAGACTTCTATCGCTCAGAAAGAGACTTTTTCAGGGATAATCTTGGCCGCCACGTGGGTTCAGGACAGATCCCTCCTCGTCCAGCATCTCCGCGCAACTACCGTGCCGGTCTGGGACAGACTGGAGGCAACACCATCAAAATGGAGCGCATGTCAAAGAGCGCCGGTGCCAGCCCTTCACTGGTTCCGTTACAGACGCAGCCTCCATCACTGCCGATGCCCTTGCCCCAATCTGCTCAAAACTCACCTTATGCATCGCCCACAGTTAGCCAGCATCGGTCTTATTCAAGTGCCTGGCCCTCGGGTCCTGGAGCGAGTGGTGAAAGTGGAGCGTCGGCTCATGGCCAATACAGACCTGCAGACATTGGTTATGTCAACACTTGGAGCCGTCCATGAGTGAAAATGGACGGATTCTAATACTTCCTTCTAGATTGATAATTTTTCTTGCATATGTTTAATACTTTTTCCTACCGCATTTGAAGGCGTTGCGGTTTGACTTGTACATTCTTTTCAGTCGATACAGCGTATCTATGGAAGATACGCGATTTCCTTACAGGGTCTTGTTCACTCGTTATTTTGAAAGGGTTGAAGCGATCGTTTTGAAGCGACTAAGTTGATGTACTACTAGTCTATGGCGTCTGTTGAGGAATTGATTTGGGAGGTGTCTGGGTTGGACTGGACTGGAGACTGGGAATTTGAGGAATACACTGGACCACACCGCGCGAGCGGTATGTAGAGCAACAAGAATAGAAATATTGCACTGATAATTATTCATCCATGATCGTTCTTCTATCTTCTGTTAGGCTTTAGGACTATTAGGGCTATTAGGGCTACGAGGGCTATTAGGGCTACGAGGGCTACGGACTTGAAAGCAAGGTCACCTGATATCCCTGCCTGAGGCTCCTTGGGGAATACCGGCCACGTGGGGAGGAAGCAGGCACCCTGTCTGCCAGCCAATCACCTGGCCCCTGTGCGCTGGAAGTTGGAAGGAGTCGTGAAACCACCCTGACAATACTGCACTTCCTCTCTTCCCTTTCGCACTCCCTCAGTAATTCAGAAGGCCATCTCGAGGGCCTATTCTTCACGCCGTTATATTTACCGTCTATCCTGTCGCAGCGTGGCCTGTGCTGTTGCATGCACTGCGGGTCTGGTGGTGATCTTGCTGCTAAGCGCAGGTAGGGCGTCAGTCAGAACCTTGTCGCCGCAAGTGGGACGTCGGGTCAAAGCTAGTCGACATATTTTCTGGTAGACGGCATACTGGCTGACATGGACGCCAAGCGTTTAGATCGCCGATATGGCGAGGAGGCGTATGATCATGCTGGGGAGGGCACGCCTCTGGTTGACTCCTCTCGAAAGCGATCTCTGCGCTGGAAAAGCACCTTGCAGTCATTACTATCATCACTGAAAGTACGACTGGCGTTGTTTTCCATGTCGCTGCTGTTACTTATTCTGTTAGTCCGTTTACTAATCCCGTATGCACATCTCTCCTAGCACAACTCTCCTTAACTGGCTTTGTCTCTAATATCAAAGGAACCAGTATACCAAATGCTGTCATATTCAGCAACGATTGCAGCAGCGGTAGGAAAGGCTACCAGTGCTATCCTGAGACTTCCCACTTCTGGGGCCAGTATTCGCCCTTCTTCTCCCTAGAGAGAGAATCTCGAATTAGTAACGCCGTCCCTCCAAACTGTAAGATCACATTTGTGCAGACTATCTCGCGACATGGCGCCAGATATCCGACCACTCACAAGGGGGAGAAGTATGCAGAGCTTATTGGGAGGATTCATCAGACAGCGACTGCGTATAAAGGCGCCTTTTCCGTCTTGAAGGATTACAATATCAACCTAGGATCTAATGACTTGACCACATATGGCCAGCAACAGATGGTCGAGTCTGGGAGAAAGTTTTATGACCGTTACAAATACCTTGCAAGAGATACTGTCCCGTTTGTCCGTGCAGCAGGCTCGGATCGTGTTGTTGCGTCTGGAGAGTTTTTCAACAAAGGGTTTCAAGCTGCGAAGGACTTGGATTCGAGATCGAATAAGACTCAACAGTCGCCTATCGTCAATGTAGTCATACCGGAGGGAAGAGAGTGGAACAACACTCTAGATGCGGGCACCTGTCCCTTATTCAAAGGTAGTTCGGCCCAGGCAGCGCAAAAGGAATTCCTCAACGTTTTTGCGCCATCTATCCTCAAAAAAATCAAGAAAGGGCTTCCTGGGGCAAAGCTGAAGAAAAAAGACGTTCCTCGTCTTATGGATCTCTGTCCTTTTGAAACTGTCGCACAAAACAACACAAATAAGCTGTCCACTCTATGCAAATTGTTTACTAGATCCGAATGGCAGTCTTACGACTACTACAACACTCTTGGCAAATACTATGGATATGGAGACGGCAATCATTTGGGCCCGACGCAGGGAGTCGGGTTTGTAAATGAGGTTATTGCTCGCATGATGCAGTCTCCAGTCAGTGATTATACCAGCGTCAACCATACATTAGATTCCGACCCGGCCACATTCCCTCTCAACGCGGTGCTATACGCCGACTTCAGCCACGACAACACCATAACATCCATCTACTACGCATTCGGCTTGTACAATTACACCACCAAACTACCGACGAATCAAGCGCAGTCTGTCGCCAAGACACACGGCTACTCGTCATCCTGGACAGTGCCCTTTGGCTCACGGGCATATATTGAGATGATGCAATGCAGCAATCCGTGGCAAGATAGCACCAACGGCGAGCCTCTTGTGCGAATGCTTGTGAATGACCGCGTTGTGCCGCTGGGCGGATGCAAAGTCGACTCTTTAGGTAGATGTCGACGAAACGACTGGATCAAGGGGTTGGAGTTTGCGCGAAATGGTGGCAATTGGGGTAGCTGCTAGACGTATGATCTCCGAGGAGGACTATGGGTTATGCATTTCATTGGTCATGACAGCGTAGGGTGCAAATTGCATTCTTCGATATCATTATTGAGTCACGTATAAAATGTCAACAGCCTTCGACATGGGCAGAATACTATAATATCATTATGACTTACAACTTACAATGGACTGAAATTCATCGATTCAAATAACACGCATGCTTTTTGTACACACTAATACTACAAAACTAGTCCCAAAAATCATTCTTCTTCTTTTCCATGCTCTTTTGACTGTAGTCGGGCTGTCGGGCTCTCCTTGACAAGATGTTTCTGGGTCTTTGATCCGTATGCTACACATTGTGATATTAGCTACTATTCTCGAAACATATCCCTCCCGTAAATGTGAAGAAATAACTTCGAAAGAAATGAAATGAGGGACTTACTCCGCTCATACAACACCCAGGACGTGTACAACAAAATCGGCAACGCAACTATCGTCGACACCCATCTACCAAACCACATAACACATCAGTCCTTAACTCCAAGCAAACAAATCTACGCATATATTCATATTTGAGGGGGAAAAAAACTCACCGTCTATAAAGAGTCTGATACTCTTTTGTCTGTTTGATATCAACTGGTTTCGGCGGTGGCGGAGTATTCGATTTCGGCGATGATGCCGGGTTTAATGCGTTCTGGCGCACTTTTCGAGCGTCTCTCTCAGAAAGGACTTTTATGTTTTTGTTTGGGAATGAGGATGAGGGTGACACCACTTGCTTCGGTGTTGACCCTGGGTTTAATGCCAAGGATCTTTTCATGGTTGTGTTCCAAAACCTCTTCATTTTGTAGACGCGCGTTGCTTGTTTGACAGCCATTTTATTGATTTGCCTCTTCTCTGTTTTTGCGTTTGTTACGAGTTGGAGGGGTTTAATGATAGTCGGTCAGACTATTTTCGATGTCCGAGTGAGCATGCACCTGCTTAGTCGCGAGGCATCGGCGTTCCAATCGCTGGAGCTCTCTCTGTCGTGAGGATCCTCTATTTCTCTTCTCTTGATGAGTGAAGGGGAAAGATCGGAAACGAGTGTCTGCCCGAGTCGCCAGACAAGCTCAGTTTCAGCCTTTTTTCCAGCGTGATTCAATGTTCGGATTGGTATGTCCAATCGCGGTTACAAAGTACACAATATCTTTCGCGAAGTAGGTCTGTCGCTGACTCTTACTTCACCAGTCACCACTGTGTCAATTCCTCACCCGCACTGCACCGTTCGTCGTTGTTTCAGAAGTATCAATTGATGGGTTGACAGATGGTTTGTTGTGGCGGGCAAACTAATAGGCCACTTTTTCCGGGGGTTAGACGAGGCTAGCCGCGCCACCCGTTATTCCTTAGTCTCAAGAATTATGATGGCATGCTAGATTTATTATTGCGAAAAAAATTTAAGAAAACTGGATCGATGTCAATAGATCTCGATTTCTTGGCATGATTATCAATAGCGAATCTTCTACCAATCTGGAATAATCGAAAAATATAAGAATACCAGCCGAAAAAAAACACAAGCAGACCTAGCCTAGTCCTGTGCCTGCCGATTTTGAATACCGGCAAAATTCACTAAAACCGAGAGAAAACACACATAGAAAGGGAAGATATTATACAATACATATTCAATGCTATTAGAATGCAATGTTAAAACATGCAACAAAGTCAGCTTTCACCAATGGCTAAGAAAAGTGAAGAATGTATGACAAGATCCCGACCATGCAAATGCAAGAGAAATGAAGATAAGCAAAATTCGAGGCAAAAAGAAAAATAGAAAAGAAGTCCTCGTAACACTCATAAAGCAGAGTCAAGGAAATATTATTTAGAAGCTCCCAATGTACGCCGACGACCGCGTCCCGACCCGGTATGTGTGGGCGTCTCTTGGGGAGGATGATGAACAGTGGCAGGCGTAAAGGCACCAGTTTTGTGTGCCGGTTTCTCTGAATGAACTGTGCGCACTGCACTGCGCCGGCCCTTGGGGGTTCCTTTAGGGCCTGTAGATTTTGACTCGGGAGTTGCCTGTGTTTTGTAATACTTGGGTTTGTTGCGTCCTGGGGTTTTCTCTTCCATGTTAATGAATGATCCGTTTCTCTCTAGTTTCAATGCGGACCGCCGCTTCTTGCGCTGAGATGCATCCGCATCGTCAAGAACGGCGTCTTTCATGTCAATAGATATATCGCCCAGGGAACGTTTTCTTCTGTGGCTAGTGGTAGTATGTGTGGGAGTATATGCCGATTTCTGTCCAGAAATCGGAGCGCTCTGACGACGTCTGCGTAGAGCCGATATACGAGACCTTCCATGTCCAAGCTTCGACGAGTCTACTAGCACGAGTCTGATGGGTTTCTTGAATAGAGGCGTCGACATCGTTTCACCATCGGCATCCGTCGCATCCACGCCGCTGGTCTCAGCAGAAGCGCGAGTTGAATTATGAGACAACAGACCATCCACATTTTCGTGTCGCCAGATTTGCCCTGGACGTTTTTGGTACAGGTTTCGTTGTCCCGGGCTAGGCGGGAACCCAAATATATTATCACGCTTGATTTCCTGCACTGACTTGACGAAAGGCGGTGGCGTTGGGATAGGTCCCGGAGGAGTGCGATAGTTTGACACATGTTTAACCCACTGATATCGACTGGTTGGCGCTGTACAGTACTCTTCTCCAAAACCATTGACACGACCAGTGTGAGTCCAGCCATCGCTTTCAATCCAAGGTCGAGGATTCTCGGGATGCTCCAGAGGAACTTGAGGGTTGAGTTCACCTAGTTGCTCAATTCTATCAAAATCTACCTCAATCTGCTCTGTGACAGGAGCCTCTGTGATGGTGATAAGTGCCTGCTGGGTCTTATTCTTATTGAACGCTTCACGTAGTTGAATGACCTTTGCATGGTCATCCTCAGCGGTAGGAGCGTCTGCAAACGCTGCAGCTGCCAGCTCATACAACTGTCGACCGATTGTGTCAGGGTCGTCGAAGACCATGGACATGACCTCGCTCACTGCGCCGCTGGTGCTGCGAGACATTGACACTGAGGATAAATCTCCTGCATTCGCAGGCTCCGGTGTCCGTTTGCCATTCATAGTAGACTCGATATGTTGATCAGAGTCTCGCAGCCGCTTGCGGGACCTTGGCTTGGATTGCAAAGCCTCAATAGCCTTGATGGTTGGTTTGCGTAGACGTCCTGAAGTTCGTGTAGTGGCAGATAGGCTCTCTGGAGAAGGCGTGCCGGTTTCGAACGTTGTCTCATCTCGAGCCCCGTTTGGGATCTCACTCTCTGAAACTGGAGTAGATGGAGTTGTGTGGTAAGGATTAGTTAATGAGTTGATATTGACATTAACGGAAGAAGCGTCGTCCATTTGGACGTCAAGCCGGTTTAGAACCGGTTTTTCTTCCTTTGTAGGCGGTGCAAACCCAGCTTTTTCGAATGTCGTATTTATGGGGGTATCCCCATTCAAAATGTTGCCGGTAGGTTTACGGATTCGCGTGCTGCGTCGCTGCGTGGAACCGACTTCACTAGAACCATCCATATTTTCTCCTTTTGATGGGGTTTCGAACTGGCTACTCTTCTGAGGACTTTTCTCCTTCTCATGATCAAACGCTTTTGCAAAAGTGGGGTAATATTCATCGATGGTGAGGGTAGGTGATTTTTGAGCAGGAGTGGTGGCAACAGATTCTGAACGCGGTGGATCCTGTCGCGAAGGCTTTCGAGTAGCATTACGTGGCGTTAGATTTGGGTTGTAGCTCTTAAATTTAAGCGTGTTTCCATCGGCCTTGCGGGACTTGCGAGGACGTTTGGCGGAATAGTCGTTCTGATCATTGTCGGCAGTATCATCAGAATGAGCTTGATGAGCAAGACGAGGATCTAGCTTCGTCTTGAAGATGAAGGTTTGAATGTTGGTCTGTTGAGATGAGCCAGAGCCAGACTTTACTTTCAATACCCTGGAAGAAGTCTCGGTAGATCGCTCGACAGGCCTACGGGTGCGTGTAGGTTTGGCTACTACAGGCTCCGAGCGTTCTTCGCTAGGCTTTGAAGGCTCAATAGCAGGCGCACTACTCTCAGAAGTAGATATCGCATCGGCTGACTGATGGTGAACACTATCGTATGTCTTTGAATCTGCGTAAGAGTCTACATAAGTGTTGTTGAACCTGGTACCAACCTGGCTGTCGCTCTTGTATCCGTTCATGTGGATAAACTGTGTTTCACTTGATGTTCTCTGAGTGCGACGACGCTTTGCGTTGCGCCAGATTTCCTCATTAGTTGGCTGGTGGAAATGGTTGTCTGCCTCGAGAAACATGAGTGATTGTGGAGTTGATGGCATGGAGGAGGACTTTTGAACGTCCTCGTGGGTAGCCATTGTTGGATCTGTTCGTGATGTTAGACAAGCGAGATAGTGGCAAATAATGACTGCTTACCAAGGAGGAGAGGATCAGGGAAGCAGGATGTGGTGGGATAATGCCGGTCTATTCTATGCAAAGCAGTCAGCATTGAACAGGATGACTCGTCGACACACTGTGGGGTGGCGCAAATGGCAGCAAGGGCCACTCGACTACAATCACGCACGTTTGTTCCAAATGACTCTGCATAGAACGACCAGGTGACTCAGGTTGTCAATCAATCGTAATCCATGCCCTATTGTATTGTACTTGGGGGGCTGGGGAAAGTCTTCGCAGTTTGCAGCGGGTGAGTTAGGGTCTAGGGCTACGTGCTCGAAAGGTCGGACGTAGCACAAAGAAACCAGGCGGAAGAGCACGGCTGGCCAGAGGTAAATCAAGTGCGTCGGTGCTGTTGATTCTGAGAATGCGGATAAACATGTCAGCATATCCGGGATTGCACGTAAGACGAGGTACTGAGCAGCGCCACTGGATGTTGGGGCCATCTGCGTTGCAGGCCCGAGACTTTGCAGCCCATCTCGACGTACAGCGCCATTCCAATGCGTCACGTACCGTAAAACACAATTATACCAGTAGCCGACAAGTATTCCCAGAGATTATATGCAGTGCAGCGCAGTATACAGCGTCGACCGACCGTTACGTATGCGTCAAGGACGAGACAGGTTGCGGGAGGCCTCGGGACAATGTTGGGCGTCGAGGGTCTGTTTCGGGGGGAGAAGCGATAAGTAGTCGGTCGCAATGGACGAAGGCGAGGCCGGCAGTCGGACAGCAGAGCCTGCACGGGGTTTCTCGATCGAGTTGAGACTGGGAGGGCGTCGAACAGGTCGCTGGGAAGAAAATGCGGATGTTTTTCGGCGAGATCAGCAGAACAGGGAATTAGGGCTTGCTCGGACGGGAGAGCTAAAGTCACTGGACGCCGCTTGCCCCAATTGTCCACTCTTCTTGGCGCCACCTATTATCCCATTATCATTACCTACCTGCCAATCTCGTCGTCTCTGTGATTGCTGTTGCCTTGCCCATCCGCGCTCACCTACTGCATCTATCTCCTCGGCTGTCAATTGTTCCCTGCCAATGCGCTGGCTACAGTGTGCTGTGCAGCTCGGCCTGCTGGCTGCCGCTGCTCCCTCGGTTTACGCGGCTTCTTGGGGCTTTACTGATGCCACCGTGTCAGTTAACTCCAAGTCAGCCACTGGCAACGTCAAGGAGAGGTATGCAGATATCGTGCCGTTTGGTTGATGCGCAAATAAATGCGTCGATAATTCAATGCTAATTAGAGCAGCCTCAAGGAAAACACCCCGTTGTCAAAACCCATCGCGCTCAGCGGCCCTGATTCCCTCAAGCTCCTTCTGACCGCACAGGAAGGACGCAGCGCAAAACGCCCACACCAAGCGTTCCTCCTGCTAAAGGATACCGCCAATGGCCTTGACGTTTCATACCCACTGACTGTCAAGGACAGCGGTAAATCCAAGGTCGAATTGGTGAGTGCCTACAAAACGTCGCGTGACACTGCTCGGTGCTTATCAGATATACTTCCAGACCCAAAAAGACCTTCCAGTGCAATTCCTCTCCTCCCCTCATCCCGTGGATGCTGAGATTGTAATTGGGTCGTTCGGCGCCTCCGACCCATACCGGAAGCTCGCCTTTCAATTGTCTCTGGGTAACGAGGGCCAGCCTGCCGCCAAATCTGACGAGGTGGAGAGATACAGAAAGCTCCCGGAGATACATCACATCTTTAAAGACGACCCTAAGAGCCCAAATATTATTATAACTCTGGTTTTTCTGCTGGCCACTCTGCTAGCAGTTCCGGTCCTAGCTGCAACGGTACGTAATCTACTAGTCACTATTTGCATGGCTCTTGCTGATATCACTGCAGTGGTTTTTCCTTGATGCAAACCTGAACCATCTCCCTACGGCACTCCGAGCTGCCCCAGTTCCTCACATGGTGTTCGTGGGATCGGTCGTTGGTCTCGAAGGAATCTTTTTCTTGTACTATACCGCTTGGAACCTGTTCCAAACGCTCCCTGCTGCTCTTATTGTCGGAGCAATTGCCTATGTCAGTGGCAGCCGCGCCTTGGGCGAAGTTCAGGCGAGACGACTAGCTGGCCAGCGATAAACTCGCTCTGCATTGTCATTATGGCCGCCAATCTACATGGCCTACGCCTTCTGGGCTTTTAAACTGTGTATCGCCGTCGATGTATGATGTAGTCAGCATGTCTTCTTTCGTGTTTGCCTAGTTCGCACAGGAATAATATCAAGGGAATAGAATATCAATATTAACCCCAACCCGGATTTTGCGTGTACTTGTGCCCATTTTAGAAATTTCCATTTTCGCTCACGGCGCTATCCGCAATCCGCAATTTGACGTCACAAACAAACCGCTAGCCGCTAAGCTGGGATGCCGCCGCGTTAGTTTGCTTGGCGCCTGACTAAATCTTCAGCATCCACGACGCCTGAACATCACTGTACACTATATAGTATTTACGTATTATGGGTGCTTCTGCATCGAAGCCCGCACGATCAGCTGCGGCTGCGGCCTCGCGTCGCCAGTTCCCCAAAAGACCATCTGAAGCCACGACCACAACTCCATCGCCCGCACAGCAACACCAACCAACCCGCACATCGACTGGACCGACCTATCACTCCAATGAAGAACCTTCGTCGTTGCGTTCTGAAGGTACTATCCATTCTATTCTTACTCCAAACGCCCATCTCCAACTCGCCGCAACCAATCCTCACTCAGGCTGCTAACATCTTTCGACTATACAGCAATCGACCTCGATGCTCGCGATCCGCATTTCGCCGCCTCTTTGCGCTCGATTGGCCCCGTAACCCCCAACCCGACAATGTCGAACTCAAGCACCTTCAATTCCTCCACCCCTCTGACCACGACCAGTCCGTCGGTATTCCCCGACGCAAACAACCCTGCTCTCCTCGTCCTGTCCTCGCGCACACGCATAACCAAGGCGGCGGAACAGGAACAGGAAGTATTCGGAAGACAGAGCCATCAGGGCCGCGAATTTCTCGATGTTTTGACCATCCGGCAGGCGTTGCAGATGCGCGATAGGCAGGGTCTCTCGATGGCCGAGATTGAGAGGTTGCTCAGGTTGAAGAAAGGGGTTATGTTGAGACTTGGGGAGCGCGGCCTTGTTAGCGAAGCTGCTTAGATGGGATGGAGGAGGAGAGCTGCTGAAAAGGCTATCCGTCTACACGCATTGTACTATATTTTACGATTGTCACGATTATACATACCATTCAACGATTGGGTTTGCAGTTAAGATCATTTATTCTGGGGCTATGTTTCTCCTTACCCTATCAAGTGAGTGGATGAGCGGATGAATTGACCGACGAGCTTTTTTTGGATATCAATAATATTGGCTATATGCCAATTGATATGTACTCGTCAGACACATTCTGAGGTTAAAATTTGACTTGCCGGCACCCTGATACTTAACTTGAATAAACAGTGATGACTGTGATCCACATACAGAGATGATTAGTATATCAATTTTGTATTGCTGTTTACTCATTATCGATCGATATTGTCCGCAATATCAGAGTCAATACTGCATTTTATTATTATCTCAACCCTACGAAGCCATCTATAAACTGACTTACCTGTACTGCCCTATATTTGAGCATCTATCAAGCAAGATCAGTTCGCCGTTTCTGTTATCCAAAGAGAATATGTTCAAAGGTGTCGACTCTAACCTCAAAGATAAGTCCAAGCCTAAGACATTGCTTTTCTTGAATACATCTGTAGAATTAGTGGGATTATAGTGCCTTGCCAATGGTCGGATTCTTCCCGACTCCCTCTCTGGAACCCTATTCTAAAACTCTCTGACATTCACAATTAAAATATAAACAACCCTATTTACAACCTTGAAAGCTCATAATTTTTTAATTTTCATTAATATTATGTACATTTATTATATTAAGGAATTTGACAGACAGCTACATCTCACGTAATAAATTTATATCACGTGCCTCCGTTTCGTATAATGCCCGCTGACTGGGAGAGCGACTTATATTCCTTCTACCCCAGAAGTTCAATTTATAACAGCCACCTTGCATGACGAGCCAGTGAAAAATGATGCGACGGCCTTTGAGTTTTCATCGAAGTGAAAACGAAGGCGATCTCGGGCCCTTCGACCCCTCGCAAAGTCCTCTTTTTTCGCTGCCTTTGGAGATCCGCAGGCAGATATATCAGGATGTTCTGGGCGGAAAAATCATCCATTTCATACGGTGTGAGGACGGAACTTTGGCTTGTGTTGTATGTCCATTTCAAGGACACGGTTTTCATCGTATATATATTACCCCCGAATCTCATACTCTGTGCTTCTGTGACGGTCTGGTCACGCCAGATGGGCTTGATATACAGGTTGATAAAACAACGGCGTCGGAAGAAAACCGACTTTCCCTGCTCTACACATGTCGTCAAATGTAAGTCCCAGATCAACTTCGGTTTCATAGGCTTTACTCACGTCTAAAGCCACTGATTCATACCTTTTTTTATTGTCTGAGCTGACTAACGGGTTTGTGCCAGCTACATCGAGGCCATTGATATCTTGACTACCCACAATATATTTAACATTCAGGCACAATCTGAATTTCAGTTTGGAACCCTGAGGGGGCTTCAAAAGGCCATGTCCCAGTCGCAATTTACCACAATCCGAACTCTAGAAATTTCTTTTGTCAACGATAAGTTTAATGAAGTGCAGAATTTATCCAATCCAGCATGGTTCCAGCATTGGTCTAGCATGTGTTCAGTGCTGGTAGAAATGGAAAAACTTGCAAATCTTCATATCTGGATCAATATTGAGCAGGGATTCGGGGTTGAGGTCACTCCAGAGCACGAGACTCGATTTTTTGCCCCCCTTCTTAGTCTTGGAGGGATAAGATGTTTTTTAGTGGAGGTGTCATGGCCGCAGACTGCTCATTCAGTGGAGCTGTTGCAAGATGCACCTTTTTCGCTGATTAGAAGGGAGCGTTTTAATTCTCCCTGGCAAGTTCTCGACCCAATTGTTTACGAACATCCGAGTCTTACCCATGGCGTGGTTCCTCGGAAGCGGCGATGGGCTATGAGGCTACATTCTTTGTTTACTTGGAGATAGAAGGCATGGGATCTTCAACAGACCATATCGTATTCGGGATAATTATTACGATGATGCTAGGAACTCGCGGAAGAGCGGTGATAACTCACAAACCATTACCACCCTCACATCGGCTCGACAGAGACAATACGAATCAATGGAGAAGCAACAAGATCTATAATAGATAATGCCATCCTTCCTGGTTTCTCGCTGATTGGACGGGGATCTATGTTGATGTGCGGCTCCAGCAGAACGGGCGACGACATTACCCGGCGTGTAACAGCAATGTTTCACGACGGGTGTGACTCACATTGGAAGATTCTATAATTTTGATGGCACAAAGGGAATTTACCTAGGTAAGTGGTGGAGTAAAAGAATATAATAGTAAGCATAAGTGCTGCCTGAGGAAAGAGGCAGCACCCGTGTCCCACAGGACCAGCCGGTTAGCCAATCAGCGCCCGCAGTGATGACGAACAGTCCATGTTCATTGGCTGAGGACAGTAATAGATTAGTTACATGTACATACAGTTTAATATAGTCTGTTCTCTTCGATATTGGACGTCGGATGTGGGGTATTGAATATTACTATCCAGTGAGATTCTGGAAGGCCGCAGCCTGAAACATTGGCGCCCCACGTTGTTCTCCCCTGCGGCTGTGTCAGACCCTGGCAATGCCTGGGCCGATCGCAATGTAAGCCGCTGTCCAAATCTGGAATGGTGGGCCGCTGTCCTCGCTATGACCGTCGCGGCTCTCGTCCTGGATCTGGCTGTCCTTTGTTTCCCCCCCCAAAACTTCTTTCTGCGGACACTCTTCCGCCTTTAAATGTCTCGCCGGTCAATTGATGCATCCCGTGTCGCTGTATCCGTACATCAGGGTACACAGAGACCGTGGAAGCAAGTTGGAAGAAAGAACATTGAAGAGTGGCGAGTGGAGTTCGTTTGCCAATCAATGGGCTCAATAACGTAACACGGTGAGACAGTGGCACTGGACCCCCCTTTGAAGATCCATGCTTGGCCAATATAGGAGGCTGACACTCGCCAATAAAATTCCATGACTCGGTAAACCACTGGATTCCCTGACGTGCTGTTCTTGGCATGTCTCCTGGCAGCGCCAGCCGAGGACGAAGGAGAGTTCGTATTCCCCGGACAGCAATCATGAACGTGACCACTTTCTGAATTCGTTTTTCTGGACATATTCACGCATTTGTATTTGGCTTCTTTTCTCTCTTCTCTCTCTTTGCTCCCCTCTCTTTTTTCTTTCTATTTCTCGCATTGGTTGGGATCGATGACGTCCGCATGGCTTTGCTCCCGCCCCTTGTGCCTTTTTTCTACTCAGTGCTATTGGTCGCGTGCCTCTCCTCCAAAATCCTACACCTTGCACAACATGGGCATTCCGTTGGACTGGGCGATTTTCTAATCTACTTACCGACGCTTTTCTTCCAAGATCTACTAGTAATATGCCTCGGTCGCATGCTGCTGCGCGGGCCGAACGGGGTTCTACAATTGCTCGGCTGTATACTAGGCACGTTGATCGCGTGAGTCATTCCATACTTACATATCAGGATATCAGCTCATCTCGTTTAGACTTGTTTCCTACGGCGCTGCTGCTAGTCAGTTCGGCTTCTACTGGGAGACAGGATCGCAGATCGAATGGGGTGCAACCGGCAGCTTCCTCCGCGACCCAGCAGCCATGAAGATCCTGTTCAGTGGCATGCGAAGCGTGGCATTGTCCGGGGCAGTCATGTTCACGATCTCGTACATGACCACCCCGTATCTGCATACATTAGTCGGGGGGATGCTGTCGGCTGGCTGCAGTCTGGTCTGGCAAAATAGTAATGCTAAGGATACACAAGACGCCATTCTACCGACGCCGGATTCAACTTGTCCACGCAGGTCTGGGGTGAGTTTCCGTACGCGTGTGTCAGCTATTGTTGTATTTATCATCCTGGTTGTCCTTCGCTTTTGTCGACCACAAGTGCCGTACGATCATCTCGCCTCGACGCTCCCATTCTCCTTGTCAGCGGCCTTTCACAAATCACACCATGACTGTCATCCACCACCGCCGCCACCCTTTCCATTTCAAGACTTCGTCGAACCCAAGCAGTCGGAACATCCTCATGGCGAGTACCCTGGCGAGCACCCAGGATCGGCGCCCGATCGCCCCTGGCCATTCTCGTGGCCAAAATGGCTACCAGAGGACCCTCCGCCTGGTTTTAGCCGATGGACGAAACAATTGAAGCAGCAAGATAAAAAAGAGGACAAAGCTGGTGATTGCGAAAAGCCTACCTTTTTCTACAACGCGGCAACCGACCCATCCAAAGTCTCGAATTTGGACAATCCGATATACGACAAGCTGAGAGAAGCGTTTGACAAGAATTCCGTTCAAGTGGAACACATTATCCTGCTCACACTGGAGAGCGCAAGAAAGGACGTATTTCCGATGTTGGAAGGGTCAGAGCTGTACGAATTGATGCTGAGTACGTTCGCGCAACGCAAACGGGCCGGGGCAATTGATACGCTTTCCATGATGACCCCGACCGCGCAGATGTTGACGGGCGAGTATGCGAAGAACAGCAATGGCGAGCGAAATACATTTGACGACTGGTCGTGGAAGGACCGGATTGATTCAGATATGGGTGGGATTAACGTCAAGGGGGCGATGACGGGCAGTACGCTGACATTGAAGAGTCTGCTGAGCAGTTATTGCGGTGTGAATCCGCTCCCGGTGGATCTGCTTGAGGAGGCAAACCTTGACATTTATCAGCCATGTTTACCGCACATTATGGATTTGTTCAATTCGCAGAAGAATGATGATGGCCGTGATAAGGACGATTTCAAGGAGCGCATGTGGAATTCGGTTTTTATCCAGTCTTCCACGGATACGTACGACCGGCAGGCACTGATGACCCGGCGCATGGGCTTCAATCAGTCGTTTGTCAAGGGGGATATTGATAATCCAAAAGGAAAATACTTTCCCCCAGAGAGCGAGGAAATCAATTATTTTGGGTACGTCGAGCATTTATTTTCTCATGATGAGGCTAATAGATGAATAGATACGCCGAACAGGAGTTGGACCCGTATGTCAAGGATATCATCTTTTCAGCAGCAGCAGATAAAACCCGACTCTTCATGTCCCATATGACCGTCACAACGCATCACCCATGGAAACTACCCAGCGACTCCAAAACAGAAGATTATTTCGGCGAGGACCGGACGACCCATCGGGATTTGAATGCGTTCCTCAACACCGTGCACTATGTCGACAGATGGGTGGGCAAGATCATTGGGTATCTGGAGGAGGCCAAAATAGCTGACAAGACTCTCGTCGTTGTTGTCGGCGATCAGTTAGTTTCCTTCTTTACCGTTTCATACATGAGCTAATTTTGGCGACAGCGGACAAGCCTTTGAGGAAGACGACTGGGTACAAGGGACTTATGAAAATAGCCACATTAGCAATTTCAAAGTCCCGCTCGTATTCCGCCATCCAAATCTCCCTCGCATCGAGGTTGAAGCAAACGCTACCTCTTTATCGATTCTCCCGACCGTGTTGGACCTGCTCGTGCACAGCAACTCGCTAAACCAGCATGACACCAGTGCGGCCGAGTCTCTTGTGCACGAATACCAGGGCCAGTCGCTCTTGCGGCCGTTCAAAAACGAGCACAATGGCCGACAGGTGTGGAATATGGGGGTGATAAACGCGGGCGGCAGTCTGCTGGCGGTGACATCCGCAGGCCAGCCATACCGGTTGGTGGTGCCTCTTCAGAATGCGTCTAGCAGTATTTTCCATATCAAAGGCGTGACGGATAAAGTCTTTGAGTATCGCTTCACGCACACGGGCCGCGACCCGGCGGAGAGAGCGGCAGTGGAAAGCTGGACGTGGGACGGGCTGCAAAAGATGGTGGGCAGAGAGTATGGCGCGGATGCCATGACATGGACGGAAAACGCGGCAAAGATGGCGCGATGGTGGGTTGAGGAGCAGCAACGGGTGTGGAATTATTAATCTGGCCCATCAAATCCATATCATATCATTCGTATCATTACCCTACATGTACATATACATTACTATTTCGGGGTGCTAGAGCAGCCTCGGAATGACCGTATGGGGTTTGGGGTATGCCAGTCTATAAACTCCATATAGTAGTATTTGCAGCAGATCAAATCAAACAGGAGCCAGGTAGCAGGCCGAGCTCGGGCCAGCATAACGGACAATTTTCCGATCTTCTTTCTTTTTCTTTCAAATCGACACGTATCACGTATTCCTGACGACTCTCAGTCAGATCAGGCTAACACTCGGTCCGGTAATCCCGCCTCGGGACAGCGAACAGTCAGTCAGTCGGACGGATGGCTAGATCGACAGCTGTTGAACCGTGGAAAACGGTCTCCGGTGGTGATCTACAATCTCCATATCAGTATTAGTCAGGAACACCGTGTGGCTATAATTACTATGATTATAACAAAAATAGGGATGTGGATGTTGTACTGTTTACTAGACTTAAGTGAAGGAATATGGGTCTGGGCCGTGGGGGTGGTCACCCGAGCATCAGATTCTGCTGTCTACCACGACTAGTATCTGACACGTCAGTCTAGCTTTTTTTTTTCTTTTAAAAAGATAACATTTTAAACGGTTGTCATGTAGTGAATACAAGTGCAACATGAAAATCGAATATAAAACTCGTCAACTGTTACAATGAATTCTCTTGTCCATATACGTGTATGTTATCCATATACATCTGTATTATGAATGCATTTAACGTGTTTAATCTCGTAAATGTGAATAATAGAAGGATCAGGTCGATCCAACATCCATTGAAGTTGATCGATATCCACGTCCTTCAATTAGTCAATTTGTAGAGTAGGCAATAGTATGTATGACAGCCCCCGGAAAAATCCCAAGCGCCAAACCCGAAAAAAAATCCACCACAAAAAAAAAAGGCAAAATAAAGGGCAAAAAGACGGTCAACACGTGCAGATCAAGCGGGAGTCCCCAGTTATTTTCTGTAAGCGCGAGGTTATCTGGTCACATGGGCCTGTAGTGCCATGTACCTGCATGCATGGACAGACAATCTGGTGTTTGCGACCCACTGATGTTCGCTAGCTCGTTTCAGCCTACAGTCTCGAGGAGTAAGCAGTAGTATAACGAAACAACAATCGATTTACAGGAGGCGGGACGGAGGATAATAATTTGTTTATGCTATGGCGGATAGATATAAAAATAAAAATGGAGAGATCAGCCGAAGGAACATTGAATTATGGAGAATACAGCAGTACAGTAGTAGTATTAATCCACTGTGGCGCGAGTCAAGGGTGGAAAGCCGAGAGGGGAAATGTTCTAGAGTGTGTGCGTATATACGCTGCCGCGTGTGGCTGGACGGTATGCGGCTGCAGCGAAAATTGTATAACAACGCAGTGCGGGATTATGAGTCTGCAAACAGTTCGTGCAGTTCAAATATAGCGATATGTGGATATATGCGTATATATAAAATAAAATAATTTGCTACAGAGCAATATTCTGGGCGTCTTTTGTGTATGCGAAAAGAAACTATGGTCTGTGCACGACTTCAATCTGGTGTGTCCACAGCCAGATGGCGCTAGGCCGGGTTAGGGAATTCCGGCAGCCTATATTCCTAATTATGGTTCCCTATTACTGTGAAGTCGTATGGCGGTATGTGTAGGTGTAGGTGTGTAACTGTGTGTCTGTGGCGGAATCTAGCCCCTGTGTGCCAACTATTATTAGCAATGCTGTCCTCCTACAGCTTATTTACATTTTGTAAAGAGCAAGGGACTCTCGTTCATTTCTTTCCACTTATTATTTACCTGCCGAACATTTTCCTACCGCACTAACAATGAATATTTAATTATTTCTCAATGATAACCATATCCTATAACATTGAATAATATAAAATAATATAATAGTTGCTGTACACGTGATCTGCACCCCGCCGAACCGCGATGGCGGGCTCGGGTCTAGGCCTGGATAGATAGAGAGACCTGATAGACATTGCACTGCAGTCTGCATGCGTCTTTAGTGTAATATTACTGTTTAGCGACTGATTATTGCGTGGCTAGTGCGACCTACTATCATTAACGATTAGCACTATGGAACTTGGGTGCTTGTCCAGGCTAGCAGACTTTACTTAGTATGCTGCAGACACCCGCGGCTTGCCTATTCCGTCCTCCCGACCACCGCCCAGCCATTCCTTACAGTCGAACACTGCGTTTTCTTCCTGCCACTGCGAACACACGGTGTCATGATGATCTCAACCATGTATCTATTTGCTGCCGTTGCTGGGCTGTTCGTCCAGCGAATGGGCGATGTCGACAGTCAGCTCATATCGGCCTGTCCGGTTTCTGACCAGGTTCTTCTAAAATTTGCCGCAGTGAGCCAACTAGTGCTGCTAGTTTACTGCCGACATGATAATTAAATTTAATTATTATTGGGCCGTGTCACTGTCTCGCGTTGTGCGGGCTGTGCATTGCGACAGGCTGGATGCGTCTAGAAGAGAGCCTTCGCAGTCATGTGGTGCTTTGTTTGTGGAGTCGGCGCCGATTCCGCGATCCGGGGTATCCAGTTTTTCGCTGCTCCCCTACACGGACGCAAGCTAGCGGATATATGTTCTATTTTTCGAGCCCTAGTTTTTTTCGGATTTTTGATGCTCATGTGAGCATGTCGACGGCACGACTGAAGCGGAAGGTTCCACTGGGAGAGGGTATATAAAGGGGTCTTTGTAGACAGTATCTATTCCCCTGGCCATCATCAATTATCACTAATTCTCCTATCTCATCTCTCACACACTCACACACCTCGCTCGCCTTAACCACACTTTTACACATCCACAGTACCATGTCTATCAACATCGAGACTGTCTCCCCCACCCAAAAGGCCGCCCGTGGCCCGGCTGAGCCCGCAGACGACGCTGCCGTCTTCCTGGGCACCAAGAACCGTCTCCCAGAGTTCGCTCTCACCGACAAGGTCGTGCTCGTCTCTGGCGCTGGCCGTGGCCTGGGTCTTGTCCAGGCCGAAGCCCTCGTCGAGGCTGGTGCCATTGTCTACGCTCTCGACCGTCTCCCTGAGCCTGTACGTTTCTTCTCCATCCAATTTTGATACCCTTGCTAATTGTGTTTGCAGTCCCCGGAATTCGCTGGAATACGTGAAAAGGCCGCCCGTCTGGGCACCAAGCTCGAGTATCGCCGCATCGATGTCCGTGACACTGAGCTGCTGAACAGCGTGGTCGAGCAGATCGCCAATGTCGAGGGCCGCATGGACGGTCTTGTCGCCGCTGCTGGAATCCAACAGGAGACCTCCGCCTTGGAATACTCTGCCAAGGACTCCAACACTATGATGGAGGTCAACGTGACTGGTGTGTTCATGACTGCGCAAGCCGTCGCCAAGCAGATGATTCGATTCGGTACCGGGGGCAGCATTGTCATGATTGCTAGCATGAGCGGCACTATCGCCAATAAGGTAAGATTTTCATTCCAGTCTTCGGCTCTGCCCTGTGATTCGTCGATTTCTGGGAGTTATGAGTTATGGTTTGCGGGGTATCTTGTCATGCCACGACTCCCCACATAGCATGCCACACTCCTCCCTCCCTACCAACCGCGCTTTCAGGATATCAGCTAACAAGCCTATTCCAGGGTCTCATCTGCCCAGCTTACAATGCTTCCAAGGCTGCTGTGCTCCAGCTGGGCCGCAACCTCGCCGCCGAGTGGGGCCAGTACAACATCCGTGTCAACACCATCTCGCCGGGCTACATTCTCACAAAGATGGTCGAGGACTTGTTCGTGCAGTTCCCCGATCGCCGCGAGGAGTGGCCCAAGCAGAACATGCTGGGCCGTCTGTCGCGCCCCGAGGAGTACCGCGGCGCGGCCGTCTTCTTGGTCAGCGACGCCAGCAGCTTCATGACTGGCAGCGACTTGAGAATGGACGGTGGCCACGCCGCCTGGTAAACACGTGCATGCACCAAGTCTGGATACGATTTTCTTACCCTTCTCTTCCTTCTAGAACATATTTTATTTGTTCATTATTTGTTCATTTACTCATTAAAAGGGTTGCTGGCGTTCTGATTAAGCGAACAAGCGGTTTATGATTGGAGATACATGATTGGATACATTAATTATAATCTAATGAAGTCATTATTATTACCATTACTATGTCCTCATGATTTGATTGGCTTCGCTGCCCAAGAGTGGCGAGTTGAATCTTGATATCGTAGGTCACGTGAAAACAGGGGCTGTGTTCAGAAGAAGTAATAATAATAATAATAATAATATCAATAATAATATCAATAATAATAATAATAATATCAATAATAATATCAATAATAATAATGATGATTCTTGTATTCCCTGTGCATAATAATAGATAAAAGATCAATTATAGCTTGCTAATGCATGGTTTTTTTTTTTTTTGACAACTGACTCGTCTAACCTTGAGGATCTTCACGGACACCTTGTGTCGATTAGCAATAGAACTAGAATTCTCATGCAGACATCGATGTAAAGACGCAGGATGGTTGTCGCATGCCTGATTGTTTTGAAAATTAATAAGAGTTTTATGCATATAATGAAATTATTTAGTGTTCTGGTAGTATTACATACTTAGGTGGGGCCACTTTCATATAGATATATATGTACTGGAATGCTTCTTCAGGATGTTACATGAATAAGGCACCATTAATATTACTAATGGATTCATTAATAATACTGATCATCCAAGTATGCTGTCAGAGAAAGAGAAACTCAATTGTAGAATTTAATAATACAACTTTTGACTTAAGGAAAGAATGAAGTAGATGCACCGAACGTTGAATGGAAAGCCTCGATGGCTACAATTCAAACCCTGACGAGACAGTCAAAGATAATTTAGCAGGAGAGAGAGCCACAGCTGGCGCAGGAGTCCCGGTAGCCGTAATCACATGCATAGCCCGTTCCCGACTGGCATTCGTAGACATGGGTATCCAGGCAGTCAGCGTTGATGGATTCATCGCCGCAGAACTGGCCCTGGATACCGTTGCAGAGGCAGCTGCTAGGGGAGCAGGACCTCTTGTCGAACTGTTTAAATATCAACCGTTAGCTGCTTCGACTAAATGGATGATTGTATTCAACATACAGGAGAAGCAGGAGCAGCGAAAGCCGCGGCCAGTGCGGATGGGAGCACAGTAGCAAGAGCGAGGAGAGTGAAGGACTAGAAAGGTCACAATTAGTATAGTTTTCTAATCATTCAATGAGTTGATAGAGTCAAGTACCTTCATTTTGAGAATGGGTTGTGCAAAAGTAGACTTTGGTCAAGTTTTCTTTGTTGAGATTGATAGTTGATGGTTGATGGTTGATGCTCAGACGGGGTGATTATCGACCCTTTTATAGACGGATCTCGGTCATGGCTTGGCCGGAATATTGAGACTTATCTCAATAAAATTTGCTGCCTGAAACTTGACGTTCAGCTGTACTCGAAATTGAATGAACCAAGTTCAGGAAATGATTGACATAACAGTTCGTATCCATTCTGCCTCCCATGCGACTTCATGACCTGTTTGAACAATACAACCCAATAAATGGGTTTGCCAACACTTTCTCTCCACAGTCTGAATATAGTTGTATAGCGGATCTCGTATTCAGCCCAAGACGAACGACAGATAACACCATTTTTAGCGATAGCGTCTCCTGGGTTCCCCATAGGGCAGACCCACTTTTCAGCTCGATATCTTTTTTTTTTGAGGTTTGATGACTCTAAATGTGGATTTACTGAATATGCTAATTCAAGACATAGTTGAGCCCCCTTTTATTGGGTGCTGTGGAAAGGATCGTCGTTGTCTAGCTGTATAGCGGCGAATGAGAGAAAAGAGGACTCGTGTTACCCCGTATTCGGCCTGGTGACAGCCACACTCTAATTTTAATTCGGTGAATGCGTCCTTAACGAGTATAGGGCTAGAATCTACCGGAATTGTTATGACTAAAAACTGAACTGTTGAGAGGCATGATACGCAAGTGAGTGTAAGTTCATCATCTCCTAAAGGTCTTCTTTAGATACCAATATCAGTCAAAGTTACAAAACAACGAGTCTTAGTTAAAAGAAATATCATGTGCATTAATCCTACTCTAATACCTTATAAGGCGATAAGAATTCAGTAATTTTATACGGGGGTTTGCTAACATCAATCTTCGCATCACACTTCCATACGCGGCTTTCAGAATCAATCTAGTTCACCATGATCAGACCAGGACCAAACACGGTTGATCTAGCAACCGAGCCTGCATTCGGGAAGGGTCCACTGCTGTTAGTAATCGCAGCAATTGTGAATCCATTCAACTCATACTGATCGTACGGGAAAAGTGCTTCGGCATAAACGACATTCTCCTTACGGGAAGTGATTTGCAATGGCTCCACGATCGGCAGATTCTGCTGGTTGATATAGGTGAGGGAAAATGGTGTTTGGTTCCTCGTGCCCTGTTTGCTCACTGGCCAGGAGACGATGATGTTCCCAGTCATGGTTGATGGCGTTTTGACAATGGTCAATGGCTGGAATGTCTGCAGCTTGATCTCATTTATATTGAGACAGCTTCCGGGGACAGTGAACTGTTGAACAGCGGTGAAGGCAAAGGGCAGAGCGCTGGTCGTCAGGAAAGGAAGCTCGCTGGGAATCTTTCCCTGCTGAATACGGAACCAACCCTGTTGTTCGCCCTCGTTACCGATAACCGACGCGATCAAACGAGCTAGGCCAAAGTCACGCTCGGCAGCAAAGACCTCGACCACATCTTGGAGTGTGCCCAGGACGAGATTGGTAAAGGTGGCAGCAAGGGCGATGGCCGAGTCAAAGTCCGAAACGGGAAACTGATAACGGCACGGTTGAATTGACGCAATGTTGAAATGCTGCAGGCCGCTGTTCGCACTCAAAACATGGAGTTCTTCTTGCTGTTTTGGATGCATTTAGCAACTATACAGGAAGGATACGCAGAGAAAAGGAATGGTACATACAGCGAGAATAGCAGTCAGGGTCGTGATAACGAACTCGCGATCATCTGGATCCTTAAAGTGATACCCCTCGACATTGTTCGTCACATTCAGGAGCAGCTCGTTGAAGAAAGCAACTTCAAAGAGTTCATTGAAGGCGATCAGTTGCAGGTTGGTAATACCGTCCCGGCCGATAGTTTCCGGAGGAGGTGTATTAGGCAGAGTTCCTCGCGCGTTCTCCTGGATTTTCTCCAACTGATCCAGGCTCGGATTAGGCATCCCGTCTGGCAAAGGCGTTTCACCAATAAATACCACCGGTACTGCAGAAACGAAGCCTACAAAGGCGACGATAGTGAAAACAGAGAACCACATAGTAATTTGGGTAAACCTCGAAGAAGGATGGATAGAAAGAATGTCCAAAAATGCGTTGATTTGTAGCAATGGATGCAAGTAACAAGGAGCAACGTTGTAATGGATGAAGCAGATTGGGTTGAGAGAAGATTGAGAGCGGATAGAGCAGTCAGCGTGAATATCAACAGGCAGTCGTGGCCCGCCAGCCATAAGGGAAGGCGCGACCCTTGTTCATAATCATATCAATTTTGCAGAAGATCAGGTTTTCATTTAAGTATACTTGTTTCTCTACACTTATATGCTCGTACAACTTGCATGCTCCTGAATTAAGCATTAGCACCACCATCAACACTCCAAGCATCTTCCGTAACAATCACACCTCTGCCGGTGTCGCGGTTAACAATCGATACATTAATATATAAATTAACGGTACATATGTAGCATTGTACGTGTTTTCAGAGACGATCGAAGCATTTATCTGAAAGGGTCAACGGGTCTATGCTGTGCAATATTTCATTGCAGGCCACATGCCACATCCCAAAAATTCGTAGGTTGACCATTTGAATGTAATTAAAAAATACATATTATTAGATGTAATGAATTGTTCAGGACTTGGTATTTTTAGGCGTAGACCCGGCAAATACGTACGTATCCGATCAGCCAATCATCGGTTGCCAGTGACACTCCGATGGTTTTTCTCTCTAGATAAACAACATGTTGATAGATTTTATTTCTCGCATCGAGTCTGCAAATTATTCAATGTTGATGCGGCTTAGAATAGTGCAGACGTTTAATCATCGTCTGGTGAACCTACCTCTCCTTCGCCACAGGTATTCCACCATGGCTTATCCCACAGAGGAGCAGTTCACAACGGCTGAGATAGAAGACATTCCTAAAAAGCTAGATCTCATTCAACCTCAATCACTAGCCTTGGAAGAGATTGAGGACAGTGCTGAAATACGCCAAAAATACCGCCCATTCATCCTCAACGACAATACAGCGACCGACTGGGTCGACCAATTAGAGTTGCATACGGTTCTAAATATGGCAGAAAGGCATGTACGAGATACAAAAAAAAGATTGAAAGTTCTCGTACTCTACGGCAGTCTTCGCAAAAGATCATACTCGCGACTTGTGGCATTTGAAGCTTCTCGGATTCTCTTCCGACTAGGCTGCGACGTCCGCGTGTTCAACCCTGAGGGCCTGCCTGTGAAGAATGATATCGACCATGGTCATATAAAGGTACAGGAGCTGCGTGAACTTAGCAAATGGAGCGATGGACATGTCTGGGTTTCTCCAGAACAGCATGGAAATCTCGTCAGTCTACTCCATCCCTCTGTTTAGTCACATACAATTGCTTACGACAGATTTATAGACTGCTGTTTTTAAGAATCAAATTGATTGGATCCCGCTCAGTGTCGGAAGTGTCCGTCCAACACAAGGCCGGACGCTTGCTATTGCGCAGGTGTGCGGTGGATCACAATCCTTCAATGCAGTCAATTCTCTACGGATCCTCGGTCGGTGGATGCGAATGTTTGTCATTCCGAATCAATCTTCAATTCCAATGGCCTATACCCACTTTCCGGACGAAGGTCAGGACGGGGACCAGAGACTCCTGCCTAGTAGTAATCGAGACCGCTTGGTGGACTGCATGGAGGAGTTTGTCAAATATAGCATCCTGATGCAGCCTCACTTGGAGCTATTTGGCGATCGCTTCAGCGAGCGCCAAGAGAAGAAGCGAAAGACATGAGATGGGACTTATATATGAAAGAGATATCAGTATTAGTGGATAGGATTGCTATCCAATATACACAAATATGGAATTCTTCCACAACGGTAAGCGTGGAGATCTAAGCACGGCTCTCAAATAGACTACTCGGATTTCAATTCTTTCCAGACACTCTCGTCATACTCGCTCATTAGCTCGGTGTATTCTGGACCTGCGGCAACCCACCCTTTGACACCCCCTTCAAGTACAAGGCTCTGCAGAGTTGTATCCTGCTGTTCTTCCAAATAATCCGCGAACCAACCAGCGGCGCGCACCCCTCGGCCTCTCGATGAGCCTAGAGGTAATCAGCGCAAAGTTAAAACATCATTCATGGATTTCTCGACAGACCGCAGTACCAAACAACATACTTCACATTACTCTGCGATAGAAGAGAATAAATGGTCGGAATCGATGGATACAGGCTTTGGGCGGGGAGATTCAACGATCCTCGAATGGTACCGCCCTGCATTTTCAATACATCGCCCATCTATAAATTAGAGGCACAACGTACTTCGAAATCTGTGCGTCGCAAATCGACTAGGACATAGTCTCTTTTACCGTCTCGAAACCACTGCAACAACTCCTGGCTAGGTAGAGTGGTTGCGACTCTTCTTGGCGCGGGATAAGCTGCATGCCATGGGGGTTGATCTGAAGCCATTATCAATGAATCAGTCTGATATGAATGCCAGCGCCGGTCAACAGTCAACAGTGAACATCTAAACGAAATGCAGATAGTTCTGTCACCACCGCCGTCTGAGATGTGGAGAGATGTTGCATTCAGAGCCCAGGCAAAAATTCCTCGTAAGGGACTCGATCGCAGCTGTCATCTACTTGGCCTATAATCTCTGTCCTTTCATATTTAAATTTAAGCTGTTAGCGATAATCAAGTGGGAATTTGATCTCCGTAATTTGTTTGCTTGGCATCGCTCCAATCAGCGTTCACTAGTGACATCCCGTGGGTCTCTGCATTGGCTGGTTGGCCAAATAGTTAACTTAGGAAAGTCGATGTTAATTAATCATGCAACCAACTCATTTAAATGATTGAAGATTAAAAAGGGGAAAAAAGATGTTGTGTTAACCTTTCAAAAGAATTTACCTCTTGTTGCGACCATTCATCTGGCTTGAAAACTGTGACCTGGATTGCAGGAATGGAGTTGACAGCGTCGGACGCTCCCGAGCCCCATGTGCCGGCTGGCGATGAGGAAAAACAACACTCGACTGTGATAGAGAGATCCCAAGAAAAGCAGTCCGCTTTCAAGAATCTCGGCATCCTCGATCGGTTCCTAGCTGTCTGGATCTTCCTAGCCATGGCAATTGGGATCATTCTAGGCAATTTTGTGCCCAACACAGGACCAGCTTTGCAAAAAGGGAAATTTGTAGGGGTGTCAGTTCCCATTGGTGAGTGCTCTAATCTGAAAAATTTCCTGTTTCAGTGAAATTTAGCACCTCTAACTTTGTCTCAACAGCTGTTGGCCTTCTTGTCATGATGTACCCCATCTTATGCAAGGTCCGGTATGAGACTTTGCATCATGCCTTTCGAACGCGACAGATCTGGATTCAGATTCTTTTCAGCATAGTTATCAACTGGATTGTCTCTCCATTCTTCATGGTAATTTCTATAACAGCGCTCTCTCTGCTGATGCTGATCAAACATAACAGTTAGGCTTAGCTTGGGCCTTTTTACCCGATGAGACAGAACTGCGTCAGGGATTGCTTCTTGTCGGTATTGCAAGGTGCATTGCCATGGTAAGTAGACCTAAAAGAAAACTCTCTACTCCTGCTAATATTCCACAGGTCTTAATATGGACCGGGCTTGCCGGAGGTGATGGAGACTACTGTGCTATTCTAGTCGCCATCAATTCCCTTCTTCAAATGGTGTTATTTGCACCTTTTGCAGTCTTCTTCATTGAGGTCATTGATGGAGATGGCATCGTATTCGAATACAGCACAGTTGCAAAAAGCGTCGCTGTATTTCTTGGGATCCCTCTCGCTGCTGCAATTCTTACACGTTATGCCGTGCGACGGACGACAAGCGCACAGTGGTACGACCAAGTTTTTCTGAAGTGGATCAGCCCATTGTCTCTTATTGGCCTTTTGTTTACTATATTGGTGTTATTTGCTTCTCAAGGACGTCATGTGGTACATCAAATTGTCTCCGTTGTCCGTGTTGCTGCACCACTAGTTGTGTATTTTGCAGTTATCTTTTTCGCAACGCTCTTCGTCGCCTACAGGATGGGCTTTGGATACAAGTTAGCTGCAACGCAGAGCTTTACCGCAGCTAGCAACAATTTCGAGCTAGCTATTGCTGTCGCCGTAGCGACATTTGGTGCTGATAGCAACCAGGCCTTGGCAGCTACGGTAGGCCCATTGATTGAGGTCCCAGTGTTATTGGGACTTGTTTACGCCGTGAAATGGGTAGGGAGGCGATCGAACTGGAAGGATTGAGCTAGGATAATGTACATAATGATGCTTCTTGCCCGTTAGTGTGACATACTTGTTATATATTAGCTGTAAGGTCGCTATTTAGAGACTAGATGGCCTATCATTATCTTAATTTAAAAATAATCTGTATAATAACGCATAGGCTTTACACGCTCCATGTAGCATCCTATTGACTTCTGTGTACCTTAATGGCAATTCTAGAATCCGCAGGCAATAGACCGATCCCCTGCTTGAGAAGCCGGAGAGAAATGACCTTAAACACTGAAATTAGGTGTCACCCAATTCTATTGTTCTCGAAATTGCTTTCATCAAGTCTCCTGGTTAGACCTGGTTCCCTTCCTGGTAGTTCCCCGCCTGGGCCTTCTCACTTCTACCCCTGAACAAGGTGCTGAGATCTCCAACAGGAAGCTGAAATGCAAAGTCTACCGACGCTAGAAGTTGTGAAAGCAAGAGATACCATCCCAATATAGTTGTCACAAAGGCCGCTGCGCCAGCTGCCTAGAAGAGATGTGTTATTAAAAACGAAAGGTAATATATGCGCCAAGGTTGAATGTAATACCTTTTGTAAACGCGCGGCGAGCAGAGCACTGCCTATTGCAGCCTGCCAGTGCACGGCTGTTAATAGACCCAGGGAGATGACGAGGGCAAGGAAAATTATGACGAAGATGATATTGGTGCGGAGGGCACAAATGAGGTAAAAAACGCATAGGAGACCCATGAACAACGGGAAAAACCCAAAGCTTGCGTGGTATTGAGGACTATCTGCGCCATCCATCTGGGCAGTAGTATATGCACCGGCAGCGTTGTAGAAGGGCACGAGAGTAGTTGCGAAAGACAAAAAGAAAGCCCCTATAACGGTTAGTATATATCATTATTTCAAGTGCAACAACAGAGCTTGCGGTATGAGAACTAACCAAATGAGCCGAAAACGACAAAAGTGAAGGTATTCCCAATAAAGAATTCCAGCACGCAGGCGAGTATCTGGAGCAGGCCTCCAAACCAATAGTATGCGCCCCTAATAGCAACATATGATGGTTAACCTTAGAATTATGGATTCGGATAGCGAAAGGTAAAGGTAATAGGCAAAAATGAAACGGAAAATTACACGTCAGCTGCACCGCCTCCACCTGAGCCTCTCCACCCCATAAGGTCACAGGAGAGTGGAGTAAGGGCAATACAAAACCCTACTAGACCCCTGTGGTTTGTCAATGCCTGCTAAATATTGAGGTATTGGAGTAACTTGCAGTGGAGTGGGATTCCCAAAGGTGCGACGCAGCTCACCTTTCACCTTGTTTTGGGGTGAAAGGTAAAGCTTTTCAAAGATTTCAGGGGGAAGAGCAATGCTGGGTACAG
The DNA here is from genome assembly GCF_021365285.1 of Talaromyces proteolyticus. Taxonomy (NCBI): domain Eukaryota; kingdom Fungi; phylum Ascomycota; class Eurotiomycetes; order Eurotiales; family Trichocomaceae; genus Talaromyces; species Talaromyces proteolyticus. The sequence continues at coordinate 350,390 of NW_025764280.1, forward strand.
AAGTCAACCCGTGCATGCCTGCTCCCTTACTCTCGTCCCGCGTTATGGTGTTTTCAAGTCGGGATGACTCATCCTTGATGAGAAATTCGTCTCTCATGATTGATATACTAAACGGTTACCTTTCAAGGTGATGATAAAAGGGATGATCAAATGTCTTCGGCGAGATCTGGTGACGGTTGTAGGTGAGTTGATAGATGGCATCTACTGAGCATAGGATGGAAGGGAATTGGCCATTTATTTAAACTACCAAACTACATACACACAACCACCCCAAAGATATTCTCTCTTACCAACAACCCCGTGGGGTTGTATGCCGGTGATTCGGGCTTCGAGAGTGTGTCTGATCTCAAAAATACGAAATGATATTCCAGATGTTCTCCCCATCCATCCACAACCTAACGAAACATGGTTACTATCATGCACATAATCTCATTTAATATGCGGGGTAAGAAAGTTAATAGAGGCAGGGCTTCCATAGAACCGTGTTTACTGAAGTATTTCCCCAAACTTGTCTCTGATTGAATACATGGATAATTTTACTCAGAGCATCCAGGTGGAAGCTAGTCCCGATTCGAGAACGTACAGATCACCGTCTCTCTCCAAAACGCTTCCTATTCGCTGTATCGCCCACTGGGGCAGGTGCTAAACCCTCTAGCTTCTAAGCCTAATCTACGTCTGTGGCTGCTTCGGACCGTTCCCGGACCGTCAGTTTAAGATAGAGTTGCAAAGCAGAAAGTTTACATCGCAATAAACTCTGCTATAGCCCGAAAGATATATGAGAAAGACTATAAGAAGAAAGAATATTACTAAACCAAATCGGTTGTAGACAGTTTCACACAATACTTATATACCAGGACAGCAAGTAATAGTATTTGGGTAGTATTGTCTGTTCTACGCCTAACATTTCCCAAAATATACAGACTGATCAGTCGTCTCCGCAGATCTAGCGACTTACCCAGCTACTAGTCATAATGGTGTGGGGAATCTGGGGTCATAAATCTGGACGAATGTGGAACCGAAGCTCCATCGCGAAATCGTCTGCTTAGCACCGATAATGGATCATATAACAGCCAATGAACATACCATGTAGTTCTTCGGATCCAATCTGCTCATCAACCTTGGCGATGAAATGAGATACACCAAACCCTGTAAATGGCTTTCTCACCTTTTCGTAGAGATCCAATGACAAGGCGCTATGTTTCACGTGGTAGGCAAAACCTAAAAGCGATAATAAACCGAGGATTCTTTGGAAAAAACAAAGTCAAATTAGGGTCCTTTCGTAAATCATTTTCCTATTCTTCCTTTTCTCGGATGAAGGGAAGTTTTGGATTACCTGACCGCCTAAAGATGTTAAGCTGGTGTTGGTCTTGCTTCAACCAAATGACATCCATCTGCAGCCCTTGAACCTATGGCAATGTTACCGCCAGGTTGATGTATATCTTACATACTTGGACCTAGATTCTTAATTCTAGATCTTTATTGGCAATCCAATATACAAAGTTCATCGCCTTACATATACCGAATAAAAGCAATTTGCAATGTGTTGTCCGATAAAGCCCGGTGCCAGTATAGAGAAAAACAAGATGTAGAAATTGCTTGCACATAAGTAAGATCTTGGTAGATTATATATGCGAGATTTGAGCAGTGAATACTACACTTCAACGAGCCATTTAAAGTCCTCAAGTTTTCCCCGGTCTAATTAGGGCTGTCCTGTTGTAAAATGCCAGGCGTGTCAAGCTTCAAAGACAACCGTCACCAATCCTGCTGCGGTGGTTGATGTTAGCCTAAATACGCACTACGAGAAAATATTCATAAAGAAATGCGGAGATAATGGCGATTCGGTCACGTTGAAGTCAGTCTCGGGATAGAAGTTCTTCATCGGCAACGAAGCCGATGCTCGATATCAGGTCGGAAGAGGCCCCGACGCTGTTATCGATACACGAAAGAATTGTAGATAGAGCCAACTGTAACTGAAAACTGGATTAGACATCCTATTTAGGACAAAGAACTCGTGCGATAAGCCTGCCAGCTGGCGGTCTCCACTACCGCTCCTTATCTTTCCCCGCACTTTCCCAGAACCCTCGCCACCCAGTATGCGAAGACGCATTTGAGGAACGTCCTTCTATCCGGTGACAATGAATGCATCCCATAGGGAATCTAGAATTAGAAAGCGGTCATCAAATGCGTTAGTCGATTAAATCTAATCACGTGTCCTGTCACTGTCCTGTCACTGACCTGTTCGATCTTTGCAGCTGCCAACGATGCCGCAAGCAAAAGATCAAATGTTCTGGAATTCAACCATGTAACACATGCCACAAGCGGAAACTGACCTGTACATTCGACGATCGTGATCAGAAGATTCTTGTGACTCGGGGGTAAGTGAATGCAATACCTTGCCTTGTGAAAACACTTGCACTTACATGTTGGCTAGATTTATTGAAGACCTTCAGGCAAGAATTTCATCCTTGGAACGTGACGAAGATGAAACATCTAGCCTGCACAGCTATATTGAACAGGACAGAGCTAGGTCCAATCATGGTATATAGGATCTTCTAGCTTTTCTCGGCATATCTGACCATCATAGTCCGAGAGAATATCCCCTTGATTGAAAATAGATTGGACCCAAATCTTGAAGAGGAGTCAGACCTGACGAACCCACTCTCTACCGCTCCATCAACCTTTATGACTGCTGCAAATGGCCGTACTTGTAAGAGTTTATTATTATCATTCTCAGTCCTCCAATCTGAGATGCTCATTAAAAGGCAGTCTACCTAGGAACATCATCCAACTGGTCTTTTGCTCGAAGGATCCTAAGTATGACCCACGAACATGTCTACAATTCTCCTCTTCCAACAGAAAGTTTGCTTTTTGAAGGTTCGACGTATGACTTAGGCTGGGATGGGTTGCGAACCACAGTTGATCAAGAACTTCCTATCGTTCCAACCTTGGATTATTCCATATACCTGATCAATGCTGTCAAATTTCATGCTGGACAATTGTTCCACCTCTTCGATGAAGGAACTTTTATGGGGGGCTTGTATGCATTCTATGAAGATCCACAGCAACAGATGGCTTCCCCTGACCTATGGTACATTCATTATTTGGTTATAATTGCGCTTGGGAAAGCACTGGTTGTCCACCGAAATCGAACTGGCCGACCCCCTGGCTGTGAATTCTTCACCAAGGCGCTCCAGCTGCTTCCAGACTCTACACATCTCTGCAGAGACCCCGTCAATGCAACAGAGATTCTATGCTGCATAGCACTATACCTTCAATCACTGGATTTTCGCAGTGCGGCCCACAACTTCGTAAGGAAACCTCCCCAAACCCGGGGAATATAGTTGACGGAATAGATCGGTCAAGCCGTACGGATCGCCCTCGCCCAGGGTATGCACACTGACATGCCAGTCCAACACCTTGGGGACGCTCTCGTTCAGAGATGTCGCAGTACATGGTGGACAATTTACATCTTGGACCGATTAATGACCTCGTTGATGGGATTGCCTCAGTCTATTCACGACAGTCAAATTCATGACCAGCTTCCATATTTTCCAGGTTCACCCCAAAAGGCAATTGCGCTGAGCATGCAAATCCGCATGTGTCAAATAATTGCGGAAATAAATAGCAGTGAGTTTTTCTTGCATTTTCTTTTAACTGCCTTCGCTCATTGACCTAGCTGTGTACGGAGCCGACGGGCGATTAAATCAGAAATTCCTTGTGAGAACCAAAAAAGCACTGGCTAGCACGACTAATTTGGCAAGCGATCTCCAGAGATCATTTGACTTGCAGTTGGACAAATCTACAATAAGTGGCGTTTCTCGACTGTCAGCCCATTTGCACCTACTCTATCACCAAGTACGTTCTCAAAATCTCCCATCTTCATCCAACGCGTTGCTCACATTATCTAGTGTATTGTTCTAGCAACACGACCTTTATTATTATGCTTCTTGACGATGAAATTCCAATCTGCCGATATTTGTCTCGAGACTCTTGATTCGTTAGCAAATGTGCTTCGACTGCTTCAGGTGTGCATTGACTCCGCACAGCAACAACTTAATATCCTTACCTGTCTATACGAGCAAAGTCTTCTTGGTAAATAAGTTTTGGTCCTTAGGCGCATGAAATACTCACAATCTCACAGATAGCTTTCTTCCATTTGACCTCGAAGCCACATTTGTCTCCAGCATCGTCCTTTTAATAGCCCCAAAAATCGATATCTCTCTCTTGGAAAATCGCACAGCGTGGCTACAGAAGAGTTATGTGATTCTGGACGATATGATTTCTCGCGGAAACCTCATTGCGCGGTTTCGGAAATCCGAGCTCGAGCAGCTGGGCAGGTTATTGGACATGCTCTCCCCGGATGGGCCATTTCAACCTGATGATTCAATGGAAAAAGGACAGCAGGATGGTGTAGAAACCCCAATGTCATCGCTAATGCATCATACGTATCGGGTGACTGAGCTACTGAGTTTGAACGATGGGCTTACGACGGCTGAGATTATGGCGGTAGCAGAGTCGATTGACACTGGAGATGTAGACTGGGTTGCTCACGCAGTTACCGAGAACCAGATTTGGTAGCTATGCATTTGAATGGTGTAAGGTACTTTTTATCTGGTCCACAAGCTATTCTCTATACGTGCAACGTTAAGATCTGACCTTTTGAGGAAGATAGCAGACTTCAGGTTCACGCATGTTCTTTAATTCTGATGTCGGACAGCTAGCTTCCCGATGTCGATAAGACTATCGTCTCTGTTTAGCATCTCATCACGGCACACAAGAGCTGCTCAGGCAAACTCGGGTGGACCGATGCTGTAATTAAAGTAGTCAGGAAGGGCGGGTGGATTAAAGCTACACCATCCCTTGTTTCGGATTCTTTACATCCCCATCCAACTTGACGCTCCTTCTTCATTCATAATGTCTGAAATCTCGAAGATGAAAAATGGCTCGGATAACTTAATACAAGCTCCTTCAATGGTTGACAAAGTTAACCACAAATCGGCCCTCTCCCATGACGACGTGTTTGGGGAGATTTCAGAGAAGGGGCCGAACTATCGTAATGCATGCAATGTCTAGGTTGTTTGGTAGAGTCGCTCGCTCATAATCAATAGGTCGGGTGGATTGGGACTGTCGCCCTCATGATGAAAACCCAAATTGGTCTTGGAGTCCTCTCAATTCCGTCTGCCTTTGACACGCTGGGTCTTGTTCCAGGTATCGTATGTCTGTGTGCCATTGCTGCCATTACGACCTGGTCAAGTTACATGGTCGGAGTATTCAAGCTTCATCATCGCGAGGTGTACTCGATTGCTGATGCTGGGGGTTTGATGTTCGGCAGGTTGGGTCATGGCTTCTTCGGTATCACGCTCTGCCTTTGTGAGTATATGAATGGCTTCAGAGATTTGTGCTCATCGCCATAGATTGGATTTTTGTTGCTGGATCCGGTATGCTCGGTATCTCTATCAGTTTGAACGCCGTGTCAACACATGGTACTTGTACTGCCGTATTTGTGGCAGTCGCTGCCATCATTGGATTCATTTGTAGCAGTATTCGGACTCTAGGGCGAATTACTTCCCTCGCATGGATCGGACTAATCTGCATACTTACGGCCAGTGAGTTCAAATCCTAGCTTGCTTCGATACGAATTATATCTAACTTTAACTCTTCAGTACTAACCGTTACTATCGCCGTCGGCCTTCAAGATCGTCCTGTTGCGGCTCCACAGGAAGGCGAGTGGAAATCCAACTACAAAATCATCAACAACCCTTCTTTCACTGATGCCGTCACCGCAATATCGTCCCTTGTCTTTGCATGTGCGGGAGCCCCAGCATTTTTTTCTATTGTGTCTGAAATGCGGAACCCGACATATTATACTCGATCCCTTATAATCTGTCAATCCGCCCTAATTGCTATCTACATCACAATCGGCACCGTAGTCTACTACTACTGCGGATCGTATGTCACTTCACCTGTCCTTGGCTCTGCTGGTGCAACTGTAAAGAAGATCTGTTACGGATTTGCTCTCCCAGGGTTGATAGTTACTACAACCCTTGTCATCCATGTAAGTCTTTTCAAGGCCGACATGAAAAACATTTAAAAAGCTAATACTTACAGATGCCCGCAAAGTACATTTTCATTCGCATCCTCCGTGGCTCCAAACACCTAAACTCCGACACGTTTATCCACTGGGGAACCTGGCTATCATGCACCTTTAGCATAGCGGTGATTGCCTATGTTATCGCCAGCGCCATTCCTGTCTTCGATGGGTTGGTTTCCTTAATCGGTGCCCTTCTCGGTACCCTCATGTCTTTTCAGCCGATGGGATGCATGTGGCTCTACGATAATTGGAGCAGAGGCAAGGCTGAACAGCGACCGGCTTGGGTTTTTATGGTTTGCTGGTGTATCTTTGTTGTAATATCCGGCATGTTTCTGATGGTGTCTGGAACTTACGGGTCTGTTGTTGGTGTTATTGATACCTACAGAGTATCTGGAGGCTCGGCCGCTTGGTCATGTGCTGATAACTCAAACTCTGTGTAGTTCAACGGGGATTTTGATATATTACTTACCATCCAGGCCGTATGAAATTGATTGAAATTAAGCGTTTCTAGGAAAATGGACAGATTATTTGCATTACATCAATTGATGCTCTTGGGGTAGGTAGCCAACTAGACCAGCTATAGAACCTTCCGTACCGTCTCAACCCTAATATTGTTAATGCGTCAATCACTTGAAAGAAAGAGGAAACACTAACACAAGAAACGTCCCCGCTGAAACCGGCACAGCCCTTACCAATGTCGGTCCTAACCCCCGAAAGAAGCCGTGGAGCCGATCGTGCCGCCACGTCTGCCGAACAACATCACGCATATTACGATATTTCCTCTCCTCACCGAACCCATCAGCTTGCATTTTACTCTTTACGACGTCGATTGGGTAATTCGCTGCCCAGAGGACCACGCCCGTGACAATACCACACCCAGCAATTTTCCAGCTGGGTATGCCTTCCCTCGACATATTTTCACACCCGGCGACCTGAGACATGAGAAGTTCGTATACTGAGAACCAAATACCGTAGCTGTGGAACTCGCGGAGCATGGTGGGGGTTTGTCCCCGGTAGAGAGAGCGTAATCCTCCAGTAGAGACGATTTTCTGGACGCAGTCGTATACTCCTGAGTATGTACGGAGTCCGTTGGAGGTTGAGGATTGTGTTTGTAGACGGATTCGGATGTGCTCAGTCGGCCCAGATATGAAGCTGTTTGCAAGACCGGATATGCCGCCGGCGAGATAGGTTTGTGGTGTTGTTAGAGAGAGTGTGGCGTGGTGATTGAACGATTGAAGAGAGCGTGAGACGCTGTGGAATACGGAATACACTATACTTATCTGAGATTGAACTTGGTCAGCTAGATAACAAGGTTGATTGAAAAATAAATCACTTACACAAGCACCAACTCCAAGAAGCGGTGGGAGGCTGCCCTGAGCTGTGTCAACTGCATTTTCAGCCACTTATGTAGATGGGTTATCTACTTTGTAGAAGCCAAGTACACCCTCGTGCGTCAAAATCTTCCGTGCCACTTGAATGGCATTTCCGTTAACTTGAGTTTGCATCCTGACTTTGACAATGTCAAACGGTTGTCCTGGGTATATCAACAATTTACCCCGTAGTTTTCTTTAAACTGGATGCACACACCGATTATGACTTGTGTTATTCCCCCTGCAGCTCCCACCATGAACTCCTTTACCATTCCAGGAGCACTCTTTCCATCTAGTATTGTTGGCAATGTAGACTTAGACTCCATGGTTGTAATGAATAGCACAGATCAAATAATATCTTATTATGATGGTCTTCCTATCCTACAGGATTACTTGAACTATCAATATCGCTAACCCTATATTTGTTAGAGGTACTATCTAATGGCTCGGTATGACTGCCGACCCAAATACAACTGTGGGTCTCCAAAAGGATTAAAGTAATGATGATACAAAGTATGCCTCGACCCGGTGATATCGTCCTACCCCGCAGGGAGATAGAAGGGTATCATCGGGAAGCCATCCGAGGCGTTCCAATATCAGGTATGGGTTCGAGAGCCATATATAGATATTTTGGCCGCATTGATTGTTTTATAAAGTTGATTCTATCATTATAGACGTTATACATCAAATCCGACATGGCTCTTGCAACTGCTAGAAGGCCGGTATTCAAGGTGAAACCAGCTACATTCACTCCTCGATACGGGGTTTCATTTTTCAACAATGACTACAGTTTCCAGAGAGTACGCCCCAATTCAACCTCAGTATTAACCAAAACTACAAGAAGTCCTGAAGCCAAACCCACCATTTCTCCTTTATCAGCTCTACCCACCACCGTGCTTCTCAGATCACTCCTCGTTGCTACCATCTCATCAAAACCGTACCTACTTCTCCCGTCCCTTTCAATCTTATCATTCCTTTGCAAACCCCGCCGGAGTCTCCTTCTTAATGTAGATAGAAATCCCATCTTGCATGGGTTTCTGAAATCAACATTCTACAAGCAATTCTGTGCTGGAGAAACCCACGATGAGGTGAAAACTACTATCCGTCAGTTCAAAAATATGGGCTTTCAAGGTGCGATTATGACATACGCAAAAGAAGTTGTTTTCGATCATCGAACGAAGGCCCAGCATGGTCTAGGCATCATGCAGAATCAGGATCAAGATGTGGCTGGCAGTGTATTTTGCGCACACATCGAAGCCTGGAGAAAGGGTACCGTGGAGACAGTCGAATTACTAGGAAAAGACGATTATCTGGCTGTTAAGTGTGTTTCCTACTCTTTTCTGAGAACTTGATTGCTAACCTTTTAGGTTAACTGGGGCTGGTCCCAATGTTACCGAAGCCTTTACAGCAGGAGAATTACCGCCGCCACAAATGCTTGATGCACTGGACGAAATTTGTACCAAATGCAAAGACCGTGGGGTGCGAATCATAGTTGATGCCGAGTCTCACCACTTTCTAAGCGGCATTCTTCGTGTTACACTTGAACTCATGAGGAAATACAACCGCGACGGATATGCGTCGGTTTACAACACATACCAGGCCTATCTAAAGAGTACACCCGTTACATTAGGCCGGCACCTTGCTGCCTCCAGCGAAGAAGGGTTTACTTTGGGTCTCAAACTAGTGCGGGGAGCATACATTGCCACTGATGACAGATCCTTAATCCACGACACGAAGCAAGATACCGACGATGCATACAACAGTATTGCTCAAGGTGCCTTGAGACAAGAGATTGGAGAATTCGGAAGGAAAAATGGTCGTCCATTTCCCTCTGTCAATTTATTCCTAGCTAGTCATAACAAGGCCAGTGTACTCGCTGCTCATCAGTTACATCAGCAGCGTATGGAAGTCAAACTGCCTACGGTGCCGGTGGGCTATGCTCAGTTACACGGAATGTCTGACGAAGTGAGCTTTAGTTTATTGCAGTTGAAGGGCTCGGGTGGGGATCCGAAGGTATATAAGTGCTCGACATGGGGAGGTCTGGGAGAGTGTCTCGCGTATCTGCTTCGGCGGGCGATTGAGAATCGGGATGCAGTTTCGAGGACGGGAGATGAATATCGAGCACTGAAGGCAGAAGTTGGAAGAAGGCTCAGATCTCTTATTTCTTTTTCAACGTAACAGCGAATTCATTGATAATAGTCTATTTTAATACATTGATGAGTGTTGTCTTGTCCAAATCTACATGTGTAGTCACTATAGTAGGCCGACAAATCTATTTTTTTCCTACAAGCCGTACCTAATATTCGAACAAAACTAAAAATGCGAATCCGCCCTCTGTATTCATATTTTGGCTTTTTGCTGCTAAAACATCGACTCGTCTTGTCGGATGGCTTCCCGACTGGTACGACTGGACAGATAAGTTAGAGTATCAAGAGGGGTTGCCGAACTACCAAACAATCAATTATCGATAGGCCTTTTTTTCATATAAACTTTAGAAACTACCAGAAACGGGTTTGCTACCATGGCAGAATTAAAAAATAGCACACTCTGCATCCTAGGCTGCGGTTTGTTCCTATTCTTAACATACACTGAACGCTCAACTAACACCACTCACAGGAAATCTAGGAACCGCACTTCTCAAAGGGATCCTCACTACACCTGAGAATAAAAGTGATGCTGTTCCATTTAGTCGGTATATTGCATGCGTCAAGAGCAAAGCCTCTGAGCAGCGGTTGGCCGCACAGTTCTCTCAATACTCGGAGAAACTAGTGATCTCCATCGGTGACAACGTGAGCGGGGTAAAGGAAGCCGATGTGATAATCCTCGCCCTCGATCCCAGTATTATCGCGACAGCGTTGACACAGAATGGTCTTCGCGATGCCCTAGCTAAAAAGCTCATCATCAGCGTAGCTGCTGGTTGGACGCGGCAGAAGATTGAAACCACAATATACGGCGACAATGGGGAGAGCGCAAGCGAAGCCACTGAAGACCGAGCGTTTGTCATTCGTACTCTGCCAAATATAGCCGCGCTGGTATCGCAGTCACTCACGGCAATCGAGATTGAGCCTGGTCGTAACATACCGGAGACATATCTTCATATGATGGATGCGATTTTCTCTCGGGTAGGCAAGACAGTCCATGTTCCACCGAATTTAATGGACGCTACCACAGCTGTGGCGGGCTCAACACCAGCAATGTTTTCTGTCATTGTAGATGCGATGATCGATGCTGCTGTGGCGGTTGGAGTGCCTAGAGACCTAGCACATGTAATGATTTTTCAGGCGATGCAAGGGACAGCTACGATGCTTCAAAGCGGGATACACCCGGCACTTTTGAAAGACCAGGGAACGTCTCCGGAGGGGTGTACCATTGGTGGACTGATGAAGATGGAAGAGGCTGGAGTACGGGGACATGTCGGTAGGGCATTGCGAGAGGCTGTTACGATTGCGAGGCTTATGGATGGGACGAGGCATGTTAATGATACGAGGGAGTAGATATAGCACATCTCAGGCACTCAATTTATGTACTCTATGAATATATGAAATGATCATCACTACGTACAGCTATGGAAAAACGACCTCAGTCCCATGTTTGTAAGAATTCCGAATCCGAATGCGGGAATAATTCTCACGCAGCGGATGACTGTCGCCGAGGGTAAATATCTCCAGACCACGGAGAACCTGTCAGTCCAGGGTACTGCATACTGACGGTTATACAGATCCAGACCGAGGAGATGGAACGGCGTCGCGGCCAGCTGTGATAAAACCGGCACGGCCATCTGTGTGAGTATAATTTTGGAATAAGGATGAGAGGCTAGGCTGTCAGGGATAACAGACGAGCAGCGATGCGCGAGCTGAAACGACCCGTATATCGTTATTGCATCTCGTACTAGAAATGTAGCTGTGGCGGCTGCTGATCCCGTCCTTCTAGGTACGAGCAGAGTCTTTCGTGCTGGGTCATTGTGGTTTGAGATACCGAAGGCCTGTGCGAATCTAATATCTTTCCACACGCCGAGGGGAACATTAACGAGTAATGTGCATAAGAAGGTAACAGTGCTAGAGATAGAGGGGTGTGTTTCTTTCGTTACAGTTTCAGATCCGTTGGCGACAAAGTATGTAGTGGCATATAATGTAAAGTTATAGCCATAGGGTCGAGAGAAGATAAACCGTTTAGGGCTTTGAAGCGCAGCAAGGGCGTGAGAGCGTAGGCTGTGAGGGAGAGGCTTGTGGTAGGAGGCTTTCTCGACAAGAGCTCTGTCAATTATAAGTAGAATTCAGCGCAAGTAATTCATTCACACACCTGTCAATAATTGTGACTGTGGGAGATACTAAAATTGCAGAGAAGGTTGCTGCAGTCAAGTCTCCTCCTAGCTTCTGCCAGAGAGTATTGCTCCGGTAATCATGCCTCGTAGCTTCTGGATAGTTCATGACTGTTATTCCTCCTACACAAACCAGAATACAGCCAGATTTTGAGCATGATGCATTACCGAACTAAATTGAATCAGCTCATGAGAAGAATTATTTACTTTTGAGAGCAACCTTAACATCGGCTTCGCTACCGTTCATGATGATGATAACCCTAATGCGGGGAAAAGTTGGTTCGGATACGCTCCCGATACATGCAAAATGATAAAGTGCTCCCCCTACAGCTCAAAGACAATCCTGAATCATTTCTCCTCTCACTTAATAGTAGTAATAATGATTTCACGGAGGCTTGTTAGACCAAATTTAACCTCTGCTGGGCGACGGCGTCCTATCCCTTTCGCCCAGGCACGGTCCAAGGCAACTATTCCATTCAGACTCCCAGATGCCAGAAACGAGCCTAACGTGAGTACATATGTGGATATTTTAGAGGTCCAGAAATTGAGCTGACTGAATAGCCTCTCTACATACGAGATTCTCCCGAGCGCCTCAAACTAGAGGCAGCACTAACCGAAATCCGATCTCAGCTGCCCGTCCAGAGCCACATCTACTACAACGGCAAGACACAGCCAGCATCTAAGTCATGGGATCAGCCACTCCCGGCCGAACATGCTACTTCTTTCACGAATTATCCTCTTGCTACGAAGGAGCAGGTCTCGACTGCCATTGAGTCTGCCTTGAAAGCAAAAAAGGACTGGGAGAACACGCCATTTGTAGACCGAGCGTCCATCTTCCTCAAAGCGGCGGAGCTGGTCACGACGAAGTATCGATATGAGCTCATCGCAGCGACAATGCTGGGACAAGGCAAGAATATCTGGCAGGCTGAGATTGATGCCGCAGCGGAGTTGGCGGACTTCTTCCGACTCAACTGCAATTTTGCAGCGGAGTTGTTTGAAAGACAACCCGTTAGGGGAACAGATGGGATGTGGAGGTAAGATACAATTATCTTTGACGACAATCGAAGCAAGGGTGTGTGCTAATGTAGTAGCCGAATGGAATACCGACCATTAGAGGGCTTCGTCTACGCAATTTCACCATTCAACTTCACTGCGTTGGGAGGTAGTTTGCTCTCCGGTCCTGCATTGATGGGTAACGTCGTCCTGTGGAAGCCTTCGCCGTCAAATATCTACGCCAGCACTATAATCTACAAGATTCTGCTTGAATCTGGTTTACCTCCTGATGTGGTCCAGTTCGTACCAGGCGACGCGGAGGAGGTCACGAATGTGGCTCTGAGCCACCGGGACTTTGCCGGTCTCAACTTCATCGGGTCGTCAGATGTCTTCCGGTCTATATATGCGAAGATCGGGGAGGGCATCGGCAAGAAGACGTATCGTGAGTTCCCACGAGTTGTTGGCGAGACTAGTGGCAAGAATTTCCATCTCATTCACAACTCCGCCGACATCCCCTCCGCTGTTAACCACACTATTCGTGGCGCATTCGAGTATCAAGGTCAGAAATGCTCGGCCACTTCTCGCTTGTACATCCCCGAGTCTCAAGCGGAAGAGTTCCTCGCATTGTTGAAAGCCGGTGTTGAAGACATTACTATCGGCAGCCCAGACAAAAACCTAGACGCCTTCATGGGCCCAGTGATTCATCGCCGATCGTTCGACAAGATTAAGGACATCATCGACGTGAGCAATAAGGATCCGTCCCTTAAACTGCTTGCTGGTGGCACCTATGACGACTCTGTTGGTTTTTTCGTGAATCCAACAGTGTACCAGACGCAATCTCCTAACCATCGATTATTTAACGAAGAGATCTTTGGTCCTGTTTTAGTCGTTTATGTTTATCCTGACGGGGAATGGAGTTCCATATTGAGCAGTGTTGACCAGGCTGGCGGTGGGTTTGCCTTGACAGGTGCTGTTTTTGCCAAGGATCGTAGGGCTATTCGAGAAGCGGAGGATGCTCTTCGCTACTCAGCTGGAAATTTCTACATCAGTAAGTCTCTAGTGAGCTCTCATAAGTTCCGATTCTAATGTGATCCAGATTGCAAAACTACAGCCGCTCTAATCGGCCAGCAGTCTTTCGGTGGTGCTCGTGCCAGCGGCACTAATGACAAAGCTGGCAGCTCTGATATTCTCCGGCGTTTTACGAGTCCGAGGATGATCAAGGAGGAATTCTTTCCTCTAGAGGGTTATAAATACCCTAGTAACCACTAAATCTACATAAAGTCAGATGTGCTGTAAATAATGAGATTCACGATTAAAATACAACTTTGCTTTAATGGTTGCGTAAGACACCCTCAATCAACAAGATCCCCCGAATTAGTCAGTAATCTGTGGCTACTTGATCTATGTATGAGGGGAAGCTCATTATCCCCTCATCGGTTGACCTTCCGATGTTATTGCATGACTTGTTATCATGTGCACAACTCCAGAATCGCTACCGGCAAGGCTCCCGGGCGATTTTATTCTAGATAAATGTGCATACCATTGCCCGTCTATAGTGTATGTCAACATTTTCAACGTTAATTCCAAATTCAACCCACCATGGTCTCCAAAAACACCCCTATCATAATTATTGGAGCCGGCGCATTCGGCCTCTCCACGGCCCTTCATCTCGTCCGGAGCGGATATAGCAACATCACCGTTTTTGAAAAGGATGATCAAATCCCCCCAGTCTACTCGGCCGCCAATGATCTTAATAAAATCGTTCGCGCTGAATACGAGGATCAGTTTTACACCGATTTAGCCATTGTTTGTTCTCATTCCCACAGAACTTCCAATATTTTGCTAATAAATGCTATAGGAAGCAGTTCAAGCTTGGAAAACACCACTCTTTGCCCCGCATTTTCACCAAACCGGTTTCCTGCATTGCGTCTCCGGAAATGCGCCGGATAAAGCAAAAGACACATTGAAGAGATTTCAAGATGCTTCTAATAACCACCCTTATCTCAAACCGCATGTCGTGCCATTGAACGGAAAACATGATATTCGTCAATTGTTCTGGCAGTGTAATGGCCAGGTACCGGGGTGGAAAGGATACATGAATCGGTTTGATGGGTATGCGCATTCAGCAAACGCACTAGCTGCCGTACACAGGGAAACACAAGCTTCTGGCGTAAGATTTTTCCTTGGTGAACATGGAACAATTTCACGTATCGTGTATAAGGACGGAAAGTGTACCGGGGTTAGGACGAAGAGCGGTAAATTCCACGCTGCTGAGCTGGTTATAGTGGCTGCAGGTGCTGCAGCCGCCAAGCTGGTCCCTGAAGTAGGAAGTCAGGTCGTCGCAAAGTCTTGGTCTATTGCACATGTACATCTCACGGACGAGGAGACATCGGCGTTGCGAGGTATTCCTGTCACATACGCCCGGGATCTAGGGTTCTTTTTCGAGCCTGATCCGAAGACAAACCTGCTGAAGTTGTGTCCTATGGGAGGTGGGTATATCAACACTGACACAAAAACAGGGGTATCGCACGCTCCTGAATCTCTAGAGACTAGTGCATTCATGCCGCATGAGGATGAACTCCGAGTGCGTCGACTGCTTGCGCACACGCTGCCGAAGTTGGCGAATAGACCGCTTGTGCGGAAGTCTCTGTGTTGGTTTGCAGATACAAAAGACTCGGACTTTATTATTGATTATGTGCCGAATACTGCATCGTCTGTTGTGTTGCTTTCTGGGGACTCGGGACACGGGTTTAAGATGTTCCCGATTGTAGGTGACTGGGTGAGGGTGTTGCTTGAGGCACCGGATAAGAAGCAGGCTATTGCTAGATGGCGGTGGAAGGAATCTAATGCAAAAGAAGAGAAGGAGAATTGGGGTGGAGATGTGAGCTGGAGGCTAGGAGAGTCGAGGGAATTGAAGGATATTCTTCCGGGGAAGACAAAGCTGTGATTCCTTTATAGCTATCTGAAATTTGCGTGCATCTTATATTATTCATTACATGAACAGCGCATTTGCTCGAAACTAATTTGACTAGTACCCATAAGCATTTCTCTCTATTAGATCTATATAGTACCTGTAAATTCGGGGCTTTGTCGACGGAAGTGTGAAGTATAGCTGCATAAATGCCTAAATAACAATCGGATTTAATTTATAACCCGAAATTGCATCGTTTCCATGCACAATAACTACCAGCATCTATATTTAAAATGTCATCTTTCGTCTTCTTGCACCCCGCACCTCAAGCGCCATCTTTGCCGTAACGCCTGATAGAGGAATCTCGGTTAGATTTTGACCTAGGCCGAGAAGATCAACTGGACAAGGGCTAGACACAGGCTATTTTTGCATCAAGGGCTGATCACCCGACATTTCGGTATCGAGAAACTGAACACTCAGACTCTATTAGATCAAACATTAAATATTCAATGTTGAAAGAACGAACATAAACCAGGAGACAGTATGACCAGACAGGAAGCTATTTTCGCTGCTACTCTTTAAAATAATGAAACTATTCTATAATTATAACCACCAAGCTGAGAAGCGAGGTCGGGATCATAATATACTCCGACGAGGATCGCCCAACCCCGCTTGGCGTCGATCATCGAGTAGTAGTCCAGCTCGTATCGGCGTATGTCTGGAGTATTTTGTATGCTATGGCAACATTGAGCAGTATCGTCCGATGTTTACAAATTTCTTACTCAGATTCTCGAGTTTTCCACCATTAATGATTTTCTTATTTTGACCAGATAAGAGAAGAGTGCAGGCGCTCGTTCGGCTTGCGGCGCTTCTTATATAGTCATAATTAGTTGCCCTAGGACGAGAATGCCTGCAATCTAAATCATCATGCTGGCCCTCATCGTCGCGCTTACGCTCGTCTTCGGCGCCTTGTTCGCGCACATCCTCTACCAGTGCCATCTCCATCCGCTGGCCGCGTATCCCGGTCCATGGCTGGCTCGAGTGACCAATTTCTGGTATGAAAGAAAAACTTGCACTGTAGCTTTTATAATGGCCTGAACTAATGTTAGTTTAATTGCAGGCGATTAGCTACTTTTCTCTCCGGCGATCACCATCTTCGCGAACTTGAATTGCATCGACGCTACGGTCGGATTGTTCGCGTGGGCCCGAATTGGCTGTCATTCTCCAATCTGGCCGACTTTGAAGCTATCTACGGCTTCAATCACCACATCGAGAAAGATGATTTTTACAATTTCGGTCGTGGGAGTAAGGGAACTTCGAGTTTGTTTACGGCGCAGACTACGAGTCAGCATCGCGAGAGAAGGAAGAAAGTTGTTACACCAGCCCTAACGCATGCGAAAGTTGCCGGATATGCGGATGTGGTACACAAGCATGCTGCAGTGTTACTCACTCGGGTGGAGGAGTTGAATCTGCAGTCTACTAGTGAAGGAGACGAGAGGCAGCCAATCAATATAGCGCGAACCCTCCATCGTTATACAATTGATGCCGCACTCGAGATTATCTATGGCCCTGTAGTCTGTCCTGAACCATTAACCGATATGCCAGCGACGGCTGGATTCCCGGAAGCGATTAAAAAAGTAACAAAGATGGCCTGGGCTGCGTCTTTGGTACCTGCCATCGGCCGGCTCATGTCTACTCGGCCTATCATGGCATTGGTCGGCCGCATGGAAGGGATGGGTCAAACAGCCAAAGCAACAGCTGTCCCAGCAGTGGCGTCAATGAGTGCCAAATTGATTTTCAGCCAACGAGAGCTGATCTCAAAGTCGCAGCAGAATAGCATTCTCAAGCACTGGGTTGACCTTCCATCGGAAGATAGTCGAAAGATGGCGCCCCCAGAATTATGGAGCGACACATTCAACCTGGTTCTTGCGGGAACTGGAAGCACCGCTGCAGCTCTCACAGCACTTATATACAGGCTCGGTCTCGGTGCTGGGAAACCATGGCAGGCCAAAATTCATGCAGAGATTGAAGCTGGGGGAGAAGGGTTACCTTCATCCTCGTCGTTTCCGACCTTGTTTGCGGTCATCAAAGAAACTCTCCGGCTCGATGCCCCCTTCCCAACCGCGTTCCCCCGGACAATTAGACCCGGCGCAGAAACTGCGATACCAAATTTACCCACAGCGCTTCCTGCCGGGACAATGGTCTCTGCCAACACATTTGTGCTCGGCCGCTCGCGCACAATCTGGGGAGAAGATGCAGAAGAGTGGAAGCCTCAGCGATGGCTCGGAACGAGTAACGCAGAGGAACAACAAGAGCTTGAAGACCGGTTTGTTGCTTTCAGCAAAGGCTCTCGACAGTGCGTGGGTAAAGACTTGGCCCTCCTGATGGTTGCGAGTGCGGCGAGTGCAGTGATCCGGAAATGGGACTTTAGCAGTGTTGGGCAGCTCAAGGGAGGCAGTTTCCTGGAGATGTCGTATGAAGAATGCTGGATCAGCTTGGATGAGGTTTGAGCTATCGTCTTGGAGATTGATGTTTGAGGCAGTATACAGTCACGTGTAATGAAATGATGAACACTTCCACGTGCTTCCAGAAAAGCGCTGTATCTAGTAAGGCGGCAATGACTCGAAATAGGGCGGCACAAGCCACAAGGATCCGGCCTGTCCTGGCCAGGGGCGGAGTAACAGCCTCACTGGTCTGTTCGTGGTCGGAGCCATGTAACAGTTCTTAGAGGCTATCCTGCAGGTAAGATGCGTGATAGGCCAAGGCGTCTAGTCTAGGACACGAGGAAAAAGAATGTTGGAGCCTAGCGTGCTGACTGACACACATCGGCGAAGCTTCGACTTCAGCTCCATCGTCCACCTTGAGAAATCCATTCGACACTAGCCCTCGGACACCGTATATGGTCTAAGTGTACGGGGTATGCGGGTGCTAGGAATAGTTGCTAACTTCCAATTTCCAATTTCCGGTCTCCAGACCGGGTCCTTCCGATTGGGCAGGCTCGGGGCAGCGGGGTTAGCGAATCGTGGTTAGTGGTTGTGGCGCTGAGTTGATTCAGCTGTGCAGTGCAGTTACTGTACCAAGATGGCCGTATCGAGGACTCCGTCTAACCGCATAGGATGGTACAGTATATGGCAGTAATATGATAATCCCACCGCGAGGGAAGCGAGAGCACAAGGCGGTTGCGTGCGGGATGCTCGGAATGGCCCACAGGCCCACTGGCGTCACGCTCCGCTGGCCTTGCTGTCCTTGGCGTTCTCCCTTTAGGAAATAAGAGTGCATTGCAGCCACCCCAATGGCGTTGCATGGGCGTTCTCCTTGTTATTGTGTCCATGTCTATGCTTATTGCTAGATAGACAGCTGAACAACACTGCAGCGACCCTGCTCCTTCCATAAAGCCCGTCCAACTCGCTGAGTCAGTCCTCTTTGTGCCTTGGTGACTCCGACTCGGCTCTGTCTGTCTGTCTTCTGAGCACAAGCACGAGTGCAAGTCACTTCTTCCTTTGCTCAACCAGCATCTGGCACTCCTCCAAGATGCATTCTCTCAGCTCAATCGTCCTTGTCGCGGGCTTGTTGTCGGGTATGATTCTGTGCACGCGCCAGTCTTTCTCTTCCCACCGCTAATTCTGCCTAGGCACAATAGCTTCATCCGCGCACCCAGACGCCGTCGTCCCGCGAGCATATCCCAATGCCCCAGATGGCTACGCTCCTGAGAACGTCACTTGCCCTGAAAACCGACCGACCATTCGCAGTGCCGCCAAGCTGTCTGCCAACGAGAGCTCATGGCTGCCGCTCCGTCGCAACAATACCGTGCAAGCCATGAAAGATTTCTTCGGGCATGTCAACATTAGCAACTTCGATGCCGCAGGCTACATCAATAAGGTCTCGGGGAGTGCTACCGATCTTCCCAATATCGCCATTGCTGTCTCCGGTGGTGGTTATCGCGCCATGCTGACGGGTGCCGGTGCCGTGAAAGCGTTCGATAGCCGCACGTCCAACAGCACCTCCAGCGGCCAGCTGGGCGGATTGTTGCAGAGTGCGACGTATATTGCTGGTCTGAGTGGTGGTAGTTGGCTGATGGCATCGATATTCGTCAACAACTTTACTACCATTGACGCTTTGCAGGCTGACACTACTGGTCAAGCATGGCAACTGGATCAATCGATCGTCGAGGGACCAAAGGGGATGAGTACTCTGTCGTATTACAATACCATTGCTGATCAAGTCCATGCCAAGTCAAAAGCGGGCTATAACATTACCATCACTGATATCTGGTACGTATCATGACCATCGCTTACATTGTTTCATAAATGCTGACAGACGTCTACAGGGCGCGGATGCTGTCCTTCCAGTTCATCAACGCGACTGATGGTGGTCCCAGTTACACCTGGTCTTCACTTGCTCTAGACCCTAATTTTGTCAAGGGTAACACCCCGATGCCACTGGTGGTTGCCGATCTTCGCAATCCAGGCGAAACAATTATAGGCAGCAATTCGACGATCCTTGAATTCAGCCCGTGGGAATTCGGATCGTGGGATCCAACTGTTTATGCGTTTGCGCCCTTGCAGTATTTGGGTTCGCGGTTCAATGGAGGAGTCATTCCTCAGGGTGTGAGCTGTGTTCGCGGCTTTGATAACGCGGGTTTCACATTTGGCACCTCGTCCTCCTTGTTCAACGAGTTCCTCACCGAGTACAACATTTCCAGCCTGCCCAGCGTTGCCGCCGGCCTCCTTACGGGTCTGGCAAAAGACCTCGGCAAGAATGATGAGGATATTGCGAGCTACATCAATCCATTCTATAATTACACTGCCAACGACGGTATTTTCGCCAATGATAAAAACCTTAACGTCGTTGATGGAGGCCTCGACTTGCAGAACATCCCGCTCTATCCTCTCATCCAACCGGAGCGTAACGTCGACGTCATCTTTGCTGTAGATGCATCGGCTGACACTGACAATCACTGGCCGAACGGAACCAGTCTGGTTAACACCTACGAGCGCAGCCTAAACACTTCCGGCATTGCCAATGGCACTTCTTTCCCCGCCGTCCCAGACCAGAACACCTTTGTTAACCTCGGCCTCAATACCCGTCCTACATTCTTTGGATGCAACAGCTCCAATACCACCCATCCCACGCCTCTTGTCGTCTATCTGCCCAACTACCCCTACATCATGGACTCTAATAAGTCCACCTTCGACCTTCAATACAACACATCTGATCGCGACAACATGATCCTCAATTCGTACGACATGGTGACCATGGCCAACTCCACTCGCGATAAGAACTGGTCTACATGCGTTGGCTGTGCGATGCTCAGCCGCTCTTTCGAGCGGACTAACACCACTGTCCCCGATGTGTGCAATAGCTGCTTCAAGACATACTGCTGGGACGGTACGAGAAACAGCACCACCCCTGTGGCCTACGCGCCGAGCTTTAATTCGACAACTGTGAATGCCGGACTATTGTCATCGCAACCAAGCGCGTCGCTGGTGTTGACGCTGAGTGTCGCAGCGATATTTTTGTCACTCTAGATGGCATGATTAATTGCCACGACAGATGCGATTTTGGTGTGGTGATGTTTTGTATAGTTCTGGAGTTCGATGTATGCAAACTGTACCTATCTACTACTATCTAACGATGCGACGACCACATGTTACACTAGATATGCAGTTTTGAATGAAGAAATATACAACATAACTCGAACAGGTAATAAGTAAGTAATAAGTAATAATCCCGAATTAAACAACAAATGATGATCAGCAAATTTCAAGATGTGGCGCGAACTAGGGAGTGGTATTGTCAGGACCCACTTCTGACATGACAAGATTTTTTGTCAGGTTTGACAAATTTTTGGGGATCTGATGTAGATCCTATTTTATTAATAAATTACTAGAGGTAAGAAGTATTTTTGAGAAAGTATAAAAATTTTTAAATTCTCTATAAAATAACTTTAAACTCGTCTATTCTATATATAAATGCTGAAAATGCGCTAAATTTAATGAAAAAATAGATATTGATTTATTTTTATTATATTTTTAAATGATTTAATCTCTAGATATAGCATTGTAGCGCTATATTAATAGATTATATAGTTAGGATTAGTAAGGCTTCTTCTAGTGAGTTGATAAATTTATTTGAATTATTTAAAATTTAAAATATTTTACTCTAAGTAGTGAGAAGTTTATCTTTTTTAGTTAATTATATAGTTTCTTTTTTATTTTTTAATATTTCTTTTAGTAACTATATATTTAAATAGATAAATATAATTATATTAGTATTATTTATATTTATATAATTTCTAGATAGTGTTAATTGTTGATTTTAAGCTAAAAAAATGTGTTTTGAAGATATAAAGATAATAGTTATATAAAAAATATATAAAGTAAAGTTAACTAACTTAGAGAAAAGTTAATTGATTGATTTTTATATAAATTTATTAAAATTTAAAAGAATAAGATTATTCTTAATTTATTTATATCTTTTAAAATATTTTTAGATTAGATTTATATTATTAATAATTAGTTTAAAAAAATTTATTTATACTAATTTGATATTGAATAAATTATAATATTATTTAATAAAGATTTTTAAAGTAATAGTGCTGTATAATATAAAGAACTTTTTCTTATAAATAAGATATTATTTTTTTATCTTTTATAAAAAGATTTAAATAGTGTACTATTCAATATAAATTTTATATTTAATAATATATTTAATTATATTATTTTAATTCTATATAATCACTTATCTTATTACTAAATAATATTGTCTTTTTGAAGCTATTAAGATGATTTATAATTTAGAATTATTTTAAGAAAATAAGACTAATATATAATGTTATTAATTTAGAAGAAATTATATATTTATAAATTAGCTTTAAAATTTAAAATAATTGACTGATCTTATCTTAAAAATTTATAGAGTATAGAATTGTTTTTATTTTATCTTTGTAATGATTATTTTATATATACTAAATAAATGCTTTTTATTATTTTTAAAGCTTAATAATATGTAATATTGAATGCTTTAATAAATAATTATTAAATTTAATAAAATATATTCTTGTTTATATTTCTATAATTAGATTTGATATAAAATTGTAAACTATAGTGATGTAGTATTGAAATGATTTATAATTATTTGAATATTTTTGAAGATTTAATTAATAATGGATAATATAAGAATATTTTTTATTAGAAATTATAATCTATATAAATTATATTTTAATAAAAAGATATTCTTAGTATTACTTTTTAAAGTTAAAATTATTTATAAAGAGTATATTATATTGTAAATATCAGTTATAATTAAATTAATTTATAAAAAATCATTATTAATAAGATTATAAAGCTATTTAAATTAATAAAAATTAGTAATATATTTTTAAAAAGAATAAATATTTATTTTTTAAATAATTTAATCTATTAAATTCTTTATTATTATAGCTTTATTCTTTATATTATATAAAGCAATAAAATATAAGCGCTTTGAGTCTAATATTAAGATATTTATAATATAGTGTTTTCTATTATTTTTACTCTTATTGATTATAATATTAAGATATTGAGATTTAGTAAGCTTTTAATCAATCTATTTCTATACTGTAGAGTAGTAATTTAGTAAAATAAATTCAATAATTTTGTTGATTTTAGAGATATAATAATCAAAGTTTAATATATTTATAAATTATCTTATTTTTTTAGTTTTAAATATTAAGAAAGGTCTTATTTTAGTAAAAATTGTTATACTAAGTAATTTATTAACTTTTTTATATGGTTTTTTATTTTTTAATACTATGTTTGATAATGTTATTTAAGAAGTAGATTATTAAGATATTTAAGTTTAAAATTTATTAAAAAGTGATTATTTGAATTTATAATAATTAATAAAGTACTTTTTTTAATATAATAAATATTTAATAAAGCTATTATAATGAGTATAAAAACAGTATTTAATCTTTTTTTAATAAATTTAGATTAGTAAGATAGTAAAAGAAATCTATAGATATTAAATATTCTATTTTTTTTTTAGAAATATATGAATTAAAGGATTTTCTTAATAAATTAATATTAATATTAGAAGTGAAGAATCTTATATATTAATTTATTATTTTTTAAAAAAATTTAGAATGTTAGAGAATAATTTATTTAAAAATAATAAATGAATTGATAAATATATATATTTGATATATATAAATTAAGATATTTTTATAGAGTTGTATAGTAACTAATAATAATATAATATTATTGATTAGATTTAGTTTTTAGCTAATAATATCGTTTCTTAAGTTTTACTTGGAATTCACTGTGGAATTTGCGTAAAATTGTTAGATTTTATCTGACAAGACCTTGTCATGTCAGATTTTACAATGACACGCTAGGTTGGTAATTTTACAAAACACTAGCGCGAACACCTGTTCATCACGTGATCGGTTACCCCGGTGACGACGCGATAATAAACGCTACTCCGGAATTGTTATGGCAACACGCCAAGGCCCGACAGCTGAGAGTAAGTTCCATCAACCATTACATATGTACGACAACTAATTACATCTGGAATCAAACACGACAATCGACATTTATATTCGTTTTGCGTCACTTCGAAAACTGAAACCAACCAGCGGCGTGAGGCCGCTTTCGGACTTAACTAGGCTAGCTACGAAATAAACCTTTTACTAGCTATCATACAGTCGAATGTGACAAATATTTCCAGCTTGATAACCCAACTTCAACATCATGGCACGCGCAGCGGTCATCCCTGGCGTGGCCTCAACCGAGCCTCCTCCAGCCCGAGCAACTAGAGGACGAGGCCGCACACCACAATCCGAAGAAACGACGAAAACCGCAGAACCCGCGAAACGGGGACGGAAACCTGGCAAGACGGGGACTGCGGCCGGCAGCAATATAAAGCAGAAGAAGGCAGCTGTATCCAAGAAGGATGTCTTTGAGGATAGCTCGACGGATGATGAAATCCGATTTGATTCTTCCACGAGCAGGCTACCGGCTGCGGCGGCGAAAGTGAGGGCGGCGCGTCCTGTGAGAGCAGCCACGCCGACTGCTATGCACAGTGATCAAGAGCAGAGCGATGATGAGGAGATTGAGGACGATGATGATGAGTTGGCGCAGCTCGAGGTGACAAGGAAAAAGGCCGGCCGGCCAAAGACGAAAGCAGCCGCCACCAAGGCGGAGAAAACGAAGTCGGCTGGTGCTACGGCGACGACGACTAAAGCCACTCGAGGACGGCCAAAGGCAGTTAAAAGCGTCGAGCCTGTAGCAGAACCAGCAACAACTACGACGAGGAAAACAAGGGGTCGACCGGCTGCTGCAAAGCCAGAAGTGGAAAAGAAGATTTATGTTGCGACCGCTTCTACAACTTCGAGTTTCGCAAAGGCCCGTCCAACAGGCGGGCCGGCGATAAGGAAAAAGGTTACATTTGCAGACCTTTCTGGATCTGAAAATGAAGCTTCGGCCGAGGAACAGCAGCCAGCCAACGGCGCTAGAAAGGCAGCGGCCGCTGGGAAGGCTCAGAGTGGCAGTGGTCTGAAAGCTAAGCCACTTCGTAAGACCGCTGGCACGACAGGCCGGGGCCGTCCTCCAAAGTCTCAGTCTGCAGCAAAACCTCTCTCGCCGAAGAAAGCAACGCAACTTACAAAGTCTTCGTCTGCGAGCTCTGGAGATGATGACGAGCTTGCGGGTGAGAAGACAGTCTATTCTTTGGTGGTGCAATCCCCCATTAAGAACCAGGTGCAACACACAGGCCTGAGCTCTCCGGTGAAGAGAATCAACTTCACCGGTGCAACTGCGACTCCTTCCAGAACTGCGTCTAGGGTGGAGAATGACGAGAATTCGCTTCCAGGAGTTCAACCACCTTCGGCCATTCGAGACGCCGCCTTCTTAGGCAGCCCTGCACGTCGACCACCATCACCATCCAAGGAATCAATCAGCCACACCCCACGACGGGGTCATCTCTTCAATACGCAGTTTCAAGCTCCGAGTACAGCCCAACTCGAGGCATCCACCCCAACAAGGTTGTCCCCATTGAAGCTCTCACCGAAGAAGGGACCTAATCTGGGAGTGTCATTTCTCGGCTCTCCAGAAAAGGGCTTATCTACGCCTTTCAATGCTAAGCTCTCCTTGCTTCAAAGTCCCGCGAAAAGAATTCAGTCGCCATTCGTTTTTCAAAAGGTCGGAAAGTCTTCAACACCCAATGAAGATGTCGACATGGATGGTAATGCATCCAACGACTACGAAGCCACCAAATCGAACAGGGAAGTTGAAGAGTTTAGTGACGATGAAATTAGCATGGATACTAAGCTGACTTTATGTGCCGATAATTATGATGATGTCTTCGTTGAGCAGCCTGCTACTACCTTGAATGATCAACAAGACATTGCTGTTGCTGATTATGCAGATGGCCAGGATTCACGCGAGCAAGCGAGTATTGAGACAACAGAATCAAAATCAGAAACTACCGAGGAGTCCAATGAAACACCAGTGGACGATGAAATGGATGCTGATGATGTTGTCATGGATGTTGAGCATGAAGATATTGAAAACAATGAAGGGTCAGGCATCTCCGGTCACATTGACCCTGTGGAGGGTGGCCATATTGATCAACAGGTTGGTCACCAGCAAGACTGCGATGAAATGGAAGACGACGCCGACGCAGTGATCCAGCCGAACCCAGACTCCGATGAACAGGAGGCTGAGCATGAGACTGAAGTTGAAGTATCCGAAGAGACTGAACAAGTTGAGCTTGACGAACATAAATTACATGAAGCACCAATCACCGCTTCAGAATTAGAAACCAATCATCTCGCGAATGAATCTCTGGAGAAATCTGCCACTAGCTCAGTCACGAATGACCGTGCCGAGGATGCTGTGATGTATGGTGAGTACGAAGACGAGGACCAGTCCGTTTCCGAAATCAAAGTACCCGAATCACCCGCAATGTCGCACAACATGTCTACAAATTCCATCCCAGCCTTCAGACCTGATGAAATCGATGAGGTTGCATCCGTTGAGACGACGCGTAACATCTCTGATTTCGTACCTCCAGCAGCACCATCACCACCAGCGAATCCTTCGCAGATACACCCATTGATGTTCTCTTATCGGGACAATCGTGATGATTCAACCTCTGAATATGACCCGAGTCCGATAAAGCGTCGATCTATTTTCTCATATCGCGAGAGTATTCTCCCTCAAACGCCGTCCGCATCTGAAACGCTTCCTTTCAGTCCTCTCGCTGCGCAGTTGAGTCAATGGAAGGCCAGTAGCCCAGAGAAAAATAAGCAACATGGAGACCGCCCTCAAAGTAGTATATTTTCTCCGGTCATACCAAATCAACTAAGAATGAAGTCATCAAAGAACAGATACAGCCAGATTCAAACAATGCGGCACTCTTTAGCTGCCAAGCATTCGTTGGCAAACTCCACTCGCATGGATGATGATGAGACAGACACAGTTGAAAGACAATCAGAGCCGAAGGAGCAGGAGCCAGACCAAGCAACCGAAACCGTTTCTCACACCCAACAGGAGTATGAAAATGACGACTCACGCAAGGCTGCATCGGATAAAGAGATTCCGGTCCAACCTCTTCCAATGTCAATCACCCCAGTCAGGGTTAACCGTGATCCACACCGTACCGTTCACACCGTTTCAAAGGTGCCTCTCAGGCCAGAAGGAGAAATCTCGCCAATTAAGTTTCCTCGCAAACGGGCCAGGGCCAAGTCAATTGATATAGATCTCCCGATAAGAGCATCGCCGCACCGTGTGAAACTGGTTCCTAAGGGGCGTCTTCATCCTTCTTCCCCACGGAAACCCTTGGCCGAACTTGAGTTTGACGGTGAGGATGAACCAAAGCTTGTCGCAACTTACCCGACTTCGACTGTGGTTAGCCCTAAGAAAACCCCCGGCCCAGTCTCAAAGGCTGAAGAACAGGTCTTGCGTGGCGCTGTTGTTTTCGTCGATGTTCACACCACCGAGGGCGAGGATGCTAGCGGCATCTTCGTTGAGCTTCTCACGCAGATGGGTGCAAAATGCGTCAAGTCTTGGTCGTGGAACCCACGAGCCAGTCAATCCCCTGTTGATGGAGTAGAGCCAATTAATAACAGCAAGGTCGGAATCACCCATGTCGTTTATAAGGACGGCGGGGTTCGCACCATGGAGAAGGTTCGCCAGGCAGGCGACCTTGTGAAATGTGTCGGGGTTGGCTGGGTTCTTGAGTAGGCAATATCCTTCCCTTAGCAACCCTAGATTTATGCTAACGATGTTACAGTTGTGAACGAGAGAACAAGTGGCTTGACGAGTCTTGTTACAATGTTGACAGCACCATCATCCCTCGTGGCGGAGCGAAGCGCAGGAAAAGCATGCAGCCCCGAGCTTTGGCAAATGTCAACGGTTCGTTAATGTCCTCGACTTCCAGCAACCGCTACTCTCGCAATTCACCAGAATGGGAGGGCACGATGGAGAATTTCCGACGCATGAGCCCCAACACACCCCCAAGTGCCGGGGAGTCCTTCCTTAGCAGGATTTCCAATGGACCACCCAAAACCCCAACTCCAGATAATTCCGACGGCACATATGAATTCAAGTTCGATTTCTCGGCTATGTCACCCGCAACGCCTTACTTCCTGTCCCAGCCATCGCGTCTTGTCCAGCAAACCTGCCCGCCTAAGCAGATCAACCAGGGACTATTTCCTTCGGCTCCTGGCAGCGAGTCGAAAGACAACAAGATAAGCTCGAGTCTTCGCGCGAAACTCGAGGCAGCCCGACGCAAAAGCTTGGCATTCAAGCCAAGGCTCGAGAGCCCACTATCTCGGTCATAAACAGTGACAGCAATTTTTTTGACTCTTTCTTTTTTATTATATAATTCGCTCGTTACCTAGAATAAGGTGGTTGTCTTGATTTTATGCACCTGTACCTTTTTGGAGTTCTGGATTAGTTTTCGGGTGGTTGTATGAACACACAGGATATGTTATACTTCAAATAATACCCGACTGGCCTGGACTGGACTATCAGGAACACCTCAAGATTGGCTTAGTGTTTTGACATCTCTTTTTTTATTTATTATCTTTGCACATTGGTTCTTTCTGTTTTGTATCCATTAAATCTGATTCTGATACCCCCTTTTTTGTATTCTTTTAAGTGGTTGTGTGTGTTTCGATTGGATATCTGACTCCTCTTCTCTTTTGTTAATGACGTTTTTATGTATTATTCTTATTTATTGAGAATGGATTCAAGTTTATGAATACAAATATGCCATGTATGCAAGCATTGGTCGGTGCTGTATTGACCCACATCCTCGGCATTTGAAAATCTTATCAGATCATCACCTGAAATTGTTGTGCGTCCTAGCCCTCGTCAGCCACACGTCTTGTATAAGCGAAGAAATGAGCAATTTTTTTCGATTGTCTCGCAAATGAGCAGAACCATTACCTCACTAAGCAAATCCCCACGGATCAACAGGCTGTAACCATGGCTAACTCGTCACTATGGAGCGAATATCTCGTGTTTCTCACCGGTGGAGAGGGGCAGATCATCTCATTTTTACCCCCTCCGTGTGCCTTTTATCTGATCACTAGAGCCGTAGTCTCCACCAGCAGGAGAATTTCGCTCGCCAAGATTGCTTCTTGCCCTATCAAACGATGAGCGAAATACTACCCTAGAAACTTTAGTTCGTGCACATTTGCTTCTTTAGGACATACGCCGAGAATCGGGATCAAGATTAGATTAAGAATTATTATCAATCAGTACCTTCTGTGTGTGGAATAAAAGATGCAAAAATTGCTTCACAATTTCCCTGCTATCGGTGACAAAACCGTCTATTTAGGCAGATATGAGTTCAAAACAACTCCGGCAGTCTCAGAATGCATGGAGCAATAAATATTTCGCCATTGCTGTGGGGGCAATCATGGTTATTTTCATTATTGTGCACTGGGTGAATGTTGTATGCATCAAGCTTGGCCCGAGGAAACCTGGTCGAGTACGCCGTCTTCTCTTTCGACTGCCACGGTATGTTGATCGAATTCCCCGTTTTGCTGAGCCCTAATAGTGATATTAGAAAGCGTAATCCGACGGGTTTTCCCTAGTACCGTCTTGGGTTTGGGAATTGATCGCTTCTTGTTATATTTTGTATATTGGATGATCAATCTAACGCTGATCTTGACAAATGTCGACTTGCATACCCTAAATTATGTTCGTGTCTCCAAGTCAAGAGTACAGACTGCAGTCCTAACTTGACCTACAGGTAGCAAAACGACTTGGCTGGTATATACACCCGGTTGTCAATGTGTTTTATTACTAACATGGACATTAAACAATAGGATCTCGGTTGCAAATTTTGTACTTCTTGTTTTTCTCGCTCTTAGAAATACACCCTTGGCCCCGTTAAGTGGATGGTCATACGAGAAATTACGGCCGCTGCATAAGACAGCCGGTTACACCTGCATTACTACAAGTATGCTGCATGCAACTGTGTACTTGAGCGCATGGTCTGAAGCGGGGGAGCTGGGGAATATGGCAGAGATGCAGAATTTTGCTGGTGCCATTGCTGGACTGGCAATGGTGATAATCGGTTTATCTACTATCGGATGGCTTGTCCGGAAATCTTATGAAGGTGACACATTAATCTTTTCCTTTGATAGTAATACTTACAATTAACTTGATATACAGTCTTCTACATGATCCATGTGGTCCTATTCGTTCTCATTCTCATCATGATTGGGATGCATCGTCCCAAAATCTCAACGTCAACGTTGGCCATTATCATATTCACCGCATCCATGTGGTTCTCTGACCGACTATTGCGGCTAGCAAAGCTCTGCTGGTATCTTCCGGGAAACCACGCTGCCGTGACAGCCATGTCAGATGGTGCTCTTCGAGTGAAGCTAAACCGGAGTGTTCATTGCGCCCCAGGCTCTCATGCATTCTTGTGGGTGCCTTCGATCCGCCTCATCGAAACCCACCCGTTCACAATGGTATCAACCAAACCAGCTGAGTTTCTGGTCCGTGTTCAAGACGGATTCACGCATAAGCTTTACGAACTGGCTAAAAAGGAGCCAGGAAAGCTTTTACGATGCTCAGTAGATGCTGGATATGGCCAGTTACCAAACTTTATGGATTTTGAACGAATCGTGCTTGTCTCGGGTGGAAGCGGTGCTAGTTTTACCTTTGCCATTGCCCTTCATGTGATGAAGACATGTGCTGCATCAAATAGTACTAAAACTATTGATTTTATTTGGTCAATTGGTTATTTAGGTGAGCTCTTGCTACCGGTATTTAACCCTAAGACTGCTTAATTAACTCATCTTTTAGAATCGCTCGGCTGGTTCAAAACGGAGCTTGATCAGCTTCAGAGAAATCCAAACGTACACGTTACTATTCATGTCACGCGCGACGATAGCATGATGAATACGTCAGAAACGGCCATGCAGATGGCAGATCTTGAGAAGACCGTCAACGTCGACGTGGAGAAAGCTCCCATACATGGAACTGACCTTGCTACAACTAGTTATTTAGAGATCAAGAAAGGCAGACTAAATATCTCGGCCTATCTTGCTGATTGCATCGACCGTTGCAGTGACGATGATCGCGTGGGCATCGCTGCCTGCGGACCAGCCGAAATGCTCGACACTCTGCGACAAACTTTAGGTGAGGAGAAATATGATAGTAGGCCGTCAATAACTCTGCATACAGAGGTGAGCCTCCCAGACAGTTCTTATTATATATTAAACTAACGGGGAACGACAGGAGTTCAATTGGTAGAATGATTAGTACTCTACTTTATTCACCCACCACTCTTGAATGTACAAGAGACTAAATCTACTAGAGCCGAGGATGCTGTATTTCAAGGAAAAGGTACTACTTGAGATTGATATTTCAAATGTCAATTTGTAAATAGCTGCCATCGACGCCGGGGGCCTTCCCTCGTATAAGATACATATGCAAGACAAACACTCAAACCCCCTACACTTCTTTACCACCATAGTCACCAACCCGCTTGTCTTCTCCTCCACCATTTGCTCCAGCATCAAACCCAACGTTTGTGGTGTCTCGATCCGAAAAACAACAGCCAGGATCCAATTCCAAAAATAAAATCCTTTTCAAGCTTGAAACAAAACCGTAAATTGCTTACTAGTAGTTCGCTTGTAACCATAATTGGCGTTGGATCCATCAGGCCGACCGTTGTTGCCAAATACTACCCATCGCTATCTTCATGTGAAGACCAGGAATACTCGTCGTCAACTTCCTCTAGATCAACAGTCCATCCTTTTAGTGGGTTGATCTTTCCATTTTTCCATGTAAATAAAAGATTTGTCGAAAGAAAGAATAGTAAGCACATTCTGAAGTCATATGTTTGATGAATAGCAGGCTGAAACTTGACGACAAGTTGGAAGACGTTGGCGGACAGAAGAGAAGCCCCCTGGAAGATGTTGAAGTCTGTAGAATAGATGTTCAATATGATAATATGGGGTACCAAATCAGAAAACTGAGCGAGCATTTGTGGGAGTGCCCGTTTGCATGGTATAGAAGGCTGTCGGAGGCTCTCAACAAGGCATCAATTCATGTTGAATGCTGACGAGTAATGATTGTGGCAGACAATATCTCGGCCAATTGGCACCTAGAAATACACATTGGATGTTTGAGCGCTGTATCAAGATGCATTTTTATTGTGATCGTATCAATTCTTTTCATACCGCTACTCTGGAGGCAAAAGATTCACCGGTATATGTCAACCCAAAAAGCCCCATAGTATGCCCGGGAACGAAACTATTGCTCCTCGTCTCTATAAAAACCAGCAACCAAAAACGCCAGTTCCAAGGCTTGCTTCTCGTTTAGTCGTGGATCACAGAAAGTCTCATAGCGCTCTGAGAGTCCTTCCTCAGTGAGCCCTGCTGCACCTCCGACACACTCGGTCACTGCCTCACCCGTGAGCTCGAGATGCATACCGCCCAAGAAGCTGCCTGCAGCTCTGTGTATCTCCAATGCTTGTTTAAGTTCTGATAATATATTGGTGAAATGCCGCGTTTTGACTCCGTAAGGAGTCGACTGTGTGTTTCCATGCATCGGGTCGCACTGCCAGACTGGTAGATGACCAGCGGCCTGTACAGCAGCAATATGGCCCGGAAGGAACTGTGAAATTTTCTCAGCGCCATATCTGGAGATAAGTATGACTTTGCCGATTTCTTTTGTCGGGTTGACGGTGTTTAGGAGCTCCACAAGCTCTTCGTTTGCCATGCTAGGTCCGATTTTGATGCCGATTGGATTGCTAAGGCCTCGGAAGAACTCAACGTGCGCGCCGTCCACTTGGCGCGTTCGGTCTCCAATCCACAGAAAGTGGGCAGATGTATCATAGTACCCCTTTGGTATCGCAGCTGACGATCCACGGCGGAGTGTCTTTTCTTGGCTTTGTGTAGGTGCGGGCAACGCATCCGGAGGATGACGGAGGAGACGAGTGAAGCTCTGCTCATATTCGAGGGAAAGGCCCTCATGACTAGTGAAAATTTCTGCCGTCTGGACACCACGATCTTGATCTAGACCAACTGTATGCATAAAGCGTAGCGCATCGGTCACGGAGTTCACTATCTTTTCATATTTCTGTTTGATCGACGGCGTGATGACATGGCCCAGCTCCCAGTCCAAGGGTGTACGCAGGTCGGCAATACCAGAAGATAAGGAAGCGCGAAGGAAATTAAGTGTTGCCGCAGAGTGGAAGTATGCTGATACTAGACGTGATGGGTCCGGCTTTCGAGACTCGGCTGTTGCTGCGAATCCGTTGATGTTGTCACCTCGGAAAGAGGGCATTGTAACGCCATTTACCGTTTCATTGGGGCTTGAACGGGGTCTGGTTTTCACTTCTAGTTAGATAAGCTAGGTTTATGAGTAACAGGTATACGTACTTCGCAAATTGACCTGCTATCCGAGCGATACGAACGACGGGCTTGTTGGCCCCTGTGTGCATGTTAGATGTTGAAACATATTTAAGAAATCATTGAGAAATACCCCAGATGAGAATCAGACTCATTTGCAAGAGAAGTTTGACTTTGGCTTCAATCATGTCCTGATTGCAGTAGTCGAAAAGTTCGGCGCAATCACCTAGAATATTTAGTATTCGTGCCGAAATCCATTCGTCGGGACGGAACATACCACCCTGAAGGACGAATGCCTTCCCAAGAGCGACATTTCGTAACCTCTTCTTAAGATCTACAATCTAAAATAATTTCCTCTGGTTAGCATGCGCAGCGATTGCTTCCACGTAGTTTAGACATACCTCATGCGGAGTCACTAGGGGCGGAAGGGCTCGCAGTTTTGTTAATGCTGATTCTACAGCTGCAGGATCCTCGTATGTGACATCTTGTTTGATAGGCTTTGACGTCCAGGCTGTTACCGAGAAAAAGTAAGATAGGTAGACTCGGTACGATTGAAATTGATATCACATACACGATGGACTCCATTCCGCCATTTCTTCAACTACTGTGTTCTGCTCTGGCTCGTGCTAGGTATTAGACTGTGTCTTCGGAGTATTTCCGAGGCTCCAAACTCTGCAATTTTCCAGGTTAAAAGAACTTCAGATGAGTTTGGGAGGGAGTGGGGTTAAAATATCATACGTGAGTCAGAGATATATGCTCCCGGGTGCCAGGGGCCAAGGATATCTGCTTTTCGACCGTTTTCTGCAAATCAATGGAATAAAAATCGAAGAGAATTCGTGAAGCGATAGTTAAATTTTTTATAATTCAGGTCCATTAAGGATTGCTCGTACACAGCTAATGCTTTCCAGCAGATAAAAAAAATGAAGCTCTGACGAATGCCGGCAGTAGCCGTTGAATTATTGCGGGGCAGGCGCTAGCTATATTGAACGTTAGCCACAACCACATGCACTCTGTTCAATGGCACTTAAACAACTCCAAGCTCGCACTTCCTATTCACAGTCACCTCTAGTCGCGATATATCGGCATTTCCATTTTCACCAAATACGACCAGAATTCCGTCTCGGCCCATAACAATGACGGAACCAATTCCCTCCGCCTCCGCCGCCGACGCCGAAGACCAACAGCGTCTCCCTGCCAACGCCGAAGACCGCAAGGCCGCGGCCGCCCTCTCGTCACTCAACGATAACGAGATCTCGCAGGGGGACGACGCAGGAAGCAAACTGTCTTCTGCTGCCGCGCAAGAAGCCCTGGGCAAGGCTATGAGCCGGCTGGAGATTGCTGCGGGTGGCGCTGCTGCGAACAAGGCTCCTGCTAGTGCGGGGAAGACAGAGCAGAAGGGAGACGTTGTAAAGAAGAAGGCTGTGAAGATTGTCACAGAGGATGTCAGTTTGCTTGTGAGAACTCCCAATTCTCTATTATCTTACTGTTTACTTGCTGGACGAACTCATCGCTAATAGTGGATTTAATCTGTCGTAAAGGTCGAAGAACTTGATCTTACCAAGAACAAGGCCACAGAGCTATTGAGAACACATGACGGCGATGTGAGACAGGCACTCCACGCATTCATCACGCCTCCAGCTGCGGCATGAACTCGCACAGTCATTCCCATGACTTCTGATTTGAATGGAAAACGCAGCCTTCCAACAATAATTGTGCATTAACACGTTGTGTGCCAATGGGCCGAATGTAGTCAAACACCCTGGCAGGCTATGGCGGTTCTCTAGAGTGAGACGCTCCGCGAAATCCCTAAGTGCATAGAGCTTCGGGATGGGTTTTAGAACCTTTAATGAATAATGACGACATGGCTTTGATACACAGCTGAGACCCTTCTTTTACTATCTAATAAATAAATTTTTTTTTAAATATATACCAGAGGTCGGAGCAGGATATTTGAAAAATGCATATACTCTTGTTTTGAATGAAATAGCTATAAACTCCGAGTGCGACTTATTTCCCACTGTCACTGATTATCCTCGACAAGACGCTCTTCTTATCTCACTATTCTCGGGCAGGCTTCTTTTTTCTTTCTATTCCTTTACCCTCTTGCACCGTCCAACTGACAAGCCAGCCAAGTGTTGCTTCCACAGCTAATGCCCACCACACAGCACCAACAATATTGTGCAATAATCCCAACCCCAATCCCAATCCACCGAGAAAAGGACCCAGTGTTCGAGCCCCACTAGATATACTCTGCGCAATTCCATGCACAGTTCCAAGAACAGAAGGATCCGTCACACTGTTATTGACAAGAATGATTGCTGCTGGCAATGCAAATGTTCGGGAAATAACTTGTAGAGCAACAACAAAAGTAAACGAGGGCCAAACAAATGGTGAAAGCCTGGGTATCAGTACAAGGAAAGGCATCAATGCGTATGCCAATGGCGATAAGGGAAGGAATGTCCGGAAAGATCGTAAGGTGCCGAGACGGAATTGTACCCGTGGATATACAAAAAGCTGGAGAGGGAGTCCAATGATCCCGATGACAGAAGTTGCGATACCAACTTGTGAGGAAGAAAGCCCCAAGCCGCCGCTGAAATGAAACCAGCCACTGCGGCTATTCTCTTCAGCACGCGGCATTGGGAGAAACACGAAGGTCATGGAATTGAAGGCACTCGTGTGCATGGCGAGAAGGAAATGAGTCAGTAGTGTGAAGATAACGTTCTTCGTGAAGACTTGTTTCCAGAGAGAACTCTTGCGCACCAGTGGTAAGGCCGGCTGTCGTGAGGATACTGGGCTAGAAGGTTCAGATACGCCGTGTTCAAAATCGACTGAGTTGACCTCGTCTGGATCGTTATTAATCCTAGTGTACCGGGGTCCAGATTGCCCTCTGAACCATCTCGTAATAGACTTGCCCAATTCCCGTCCCCAATCAGGTCGATATCTGGCTATTTCGTGGGTCTGCAAACATATTCAATGTTGAATTAGTTGACGGCATCACGACACATAGAGGGTCCGAAACCAACCTCATTCAATCCTAGAAAAACTGCCGTCAAAGACATAATAATGAAAATCGCACTGATCAGATTTGGCAAAGCATATGGCCACTGTTGCATCCACCAAACGCCATTCTTACCCCCAAAGACAGAGCCAGGGCCGAAGAGTCCTGGAAAGTTGCTGATGGGATCTGCCAGGAAGCCTCCCAGACTGGGTCCAATGATGACTCCAATATTAAAGCACATTGGTAGAAGGAGAAATGCGCGTGATTGATATCTATAGTATTGTATTCAGCTTCAGCACAAAACATGACAATAATCAAGCTGACATACTTTTTTTCTTCAACAATTTCAGCCACCATTGTCCTCATGACACCCACATTACTGTTCATCAGTCCACCCAGGATTCGGAATATAATTGCTGAGGTGAATGATCTCGAAAATCCGAAGCCCAAGCATGATATAAATGTGCCGCTTAGACCAATGAGAAGCACTCGCTTCCTGCCCATCCAAGAAGCATCTGCCAAACGTCCCCACCATATTGCAGTCAAGAACTGAGATGCCGTAAAGCTCCCTTGAATTATACCAGCCTGTGAAGAAATAGACGAATCCGGCACAGAAGGATTAAAGGATTTCAGCTGGTAGAACAGATAGGACTGTAGCGAGGTCTGAGTTAGAGGCTCAGACAAGCGGGCCAGAACAAGAATTGCCAGTTGGCCTTTTTCGGGTAGCTGACTCCATGATATCGGTTTTGGTTTCTCCTCTGGTGGTCTGTCAGACTCGGGAGTCGGTAGTCTCTCTGTGCGCGTTTCATTCTCTTCAGTCAAAGAAAAACGCCGGCTAATGAGTCCATCGTGGGGGACTGACACTGACAAAGGCGGTAGGTCTGGCTGTATCCGAGTTGGTGGCTGGTCTAGGTACGTCACGATTGGAGTGTCTCCTTCGTAAATAGATTCATTTCCTACATGCTCAGATGGGGTGTTTTTTGGTTGTTCGTTATCATCGGGATTTGGCGTCATTCAAGGGGATTTTGCGGGGGGTTATACTGGCTGAGATCTGTACGCTGAGGCTGGCTATACCGGAAAATGATACAGATCTGCCGTTTTGATAGACGATTTTGGGCTTGCAGTGAGTTTCTTACCGGGTTATTGCATAAAACTAACTGTACTTTGTAAATAGTTTTTCTACATGCAGTGGTTTACAAATTCAACTCAACACTGACGCCATCGGACTAGACTGAAAAGGATATGCCGAATAACCGCAGGGAGCATTTACAGGTCACGTGAGTTGCTTTTAGCTTATGGCATTGCTTTGCATACTTTGAAGGATGAAATTAGGAAATAATTGTGGAATTTTGAGAGAGCATAAAACAGGAATACCGTATCCGGTATTGAAAGAACCAGGGAAATCGATGTCAAAGTAGAAAGTTGCAGAGATCGAAGATCACTATCGATACTCTGCTAACAAGAACATAGAAGCTAGAGCTAAAGCCAAGATTCAAAATAAAGAGCTACATAATATAATAATAATAAAAACAAAGGTATTAAATACTTGATAATAATATACTGTTATTCCTAAAGATTTAACATAATAAACTAAACATTGAAGGGGTAGATCTAGAAGCCTCATCAAAGTAGGTGTTAATGTGGTCAACAACTCTTCACTGAGATCAGAGATCACAGAGGATATACTACTAACAAGAGACGGAATTATATAAGGCGATAAAAGATAAAAAAGCTATTTATCGTAGTAGCAACAAAAATTATACTTTATTACAAAATATTTCAATATTGCCGTGGTTTAGAACTTGACCCACATATGCCTTGGCCACGAGACTATCAAATATAGTCAACTAAGGAACCGACCCATTCCTCAATTGAAAGAATGTTCTGGCGAGCTTCTTGAGTGTCGGAGTCATCCTCTCCAAAATACTAGCGGGTGTGGTTGTATGCTTGAGTCTTAAGAGTGAGTGCCGGTCTGAATTGATTCCTTCGGTACAGGTCGGTGGTCGAATCCCAGAGCAGTCTATACTCAGCATGTCGATCGACTTTGGGTTGAGGATGAGGAGGTGTACGAACAAGGGCGGGTACTTCCTTTTGCCACAGTACGTTTCAGGTCCGTAGCCAAGGGCAAAAATAATACTGTCAACTTCTCCTTCCTACGAAACCCTTATGCAAGTCTACGGAGCGCAATTCCAGTCTTCACTCACAACAAACTTGCGATCTCTAGTATACCCTACAGAGTATTGTCACATTATTTGTTACAGATCGTATTGCCCAAATAGGCTTCAACTACAATCGGAAAGTGACTAATACAACTCTACAAAGTTCTACAAAGCCATGATTTGCCACGAGGTACGTGACTGTCAAGAAAGAGACGTCTGGTCGGCAGCAGGTGCTAATAGTCTAGCAAGGTTCATCCCCGAAACAAACGTTGGCTTCGCTCTCAGAAACGACAACCATGCTGCTTCGAAGGCTCCACTTCTGAGATCATGGCACTATACTGTGTATGGCGTTGCTCAGTTGCCACAGGGAAAGATTATGTAAAATCCAGGCCCAGGAAGATTTGTTCTGGCTCTCCCATAGCCCAATCGAAATCCTCCATGCCTATCATGGGGAGTTGAAATTGCTCGATGTCCGATATGTCAATTTCGTTAAAATTTGGTTCAACCGTTCTTTGTTCAGCCGTGAGTGCAGAGTCTGGAAATAGGTACCAAGCAAGAACATTGGATGTCGTACAGTCCCTTGCCGGTGGCTCTTCATTCCGGTAAATCGCTTCAAGGCGACGAATCACGGGTTCAGCCAGTGTTGTGACGGTATCTGCGCATCCCCTGACACCAGGCCAAAACAGTGCCACTTCGCGAAGAAGATTGGGATAATCGTGAATACAGCATATGACTTCCTGGAGATCCACATATTGTGGCAGCCAGTCGCTCCCGAGCCATGCAGTGTCGAGGGTGGCGATGGCCATTTCGAAGAGATTATGTGCGGCGAACCAAGGATATATGAGTCGATGCTGCTTGCAATATTGGGTGTAGAGGCTCGTTACAGCCATAGAGGCCTTGATAAACTCAAGGCGTGACTCTTGTGAAGGATACAGGACTCTTGGGGTTGGTCTGTATAACCGTCCTTTTAGGAGATTTTGTCCTATACTGCTCATCTCAAACACACGCTTATATCCGTACAAAGTCTTTCGTCTGAGCTCAATCCTCTGTGCTCGTAGACACCAATCATCTATTCGAGCATTTACAGAGACTAGCCAGTCTTCGAGCGTAATAGAGTCGTATTGTGGCTTTTGTATCCATAACATATTATACACCTCTCGCTCAAGAAGGCGGAATTCGGATGCGTCATTGTCGTCCATTCTTAGTTGTTTTTGAACTAAACTTTGAGTGCCTGTACTAGGGGGGGAGTATAACTGAAATTGATCAGCCGCATTCTACTATATGATCAAGGAGAAATAACAAGTCACCTTCGTTGTGATATCCGACTCGTCAAGAAGAAAGGGCAATCTGAGTTGAGAGCAAATGGTTCTTTGCATGAAACATTAGCAGAAATTTCGATGTTATGATAGAGGCTGCACGTACCTTTCAAGCCCACATGTGGTCCAGAAAAGCCGCTGTCGGGTCTCACGCTCGTGCGGACTGAGTCCCATCCCTGGATCAGCCTCCTTATGAAGACCAAGATTGATGCAGCGTCTAGAAGCATCTCCTATACAGTACCACGCATCAACTGACGTAGGGCTCATGAACGAGTAATGTGCTAATAACAAAGCCACCTCGATCTGTCGGATTTCGGTGTCATATGTCGTTGGTAGCGCAAGCATTTCTTTAGCCTTTGCGAAGAAGCTGGCAGATGAAGATAATGCGTGCTGTTCATTTGTCCAGATAAGCGTAGCGGCACTTATTGCCAACACCATACAAACGATGAATACGTCGTATGATGAGGCTCTGGTTGGTGAGTCGAAGCACTTTGCATAACTCTCCAACAGCTCCTCCGTACCAACGCAGGGATGCCGCATCGAGAGAGTATCGGTGTAGTTTTTCAACATTAGATCGGCCGCCGCACGAGGAACCTCAGAGAGGTTTATCGCTTGAGGTGATGGTCTACCATCAATCTCATCTCTGGAAAGATAGCGTGTTTGGGGTGGAAACGGTAGCGGCAAGCTTGACTGCTGCAGATGAAAAGCATCGTAATACACATACAAATTGCTCTCGGCGCCATCGAAATCCATGACAGTGGTCAGTGCAGCGGTTAACGCGTTACGAAGGTAGAAATTTGTATTGCTCCCGATACTGGCCGAGGCCGAAAAAGCCTCCTGTTGCTCATTTTGCTCTTTCAAACATTTGATTCTCTTCTCTAGAGCGAGGACCTTGTCCTCAAACTGGGCCACAATGCTCCTTGGGACTTCCTTAGAGAGGGTCGTATCATAGCCCATGCATGGCACGTGTGCCGACTTACACGAGGAGCAGGCCGGCCATAGAGCATCGCATTTAATTTTCCTCATGCGACATCTTGCACATGCCTTATTATGAGAGGGTCGCGTTACATCGATCTTGGCTCGTTTTCCGGGTGGTTCAGACATACTGTCCGACCGTCGTCGCGTAGACGCAGAAAGGTCAAGCGACTCATCAGTGGAGGATAAACCTATGTCCGAAAGCAGGGTTGTTGTAGTAAACAGAATGAACTACGATGATAAAAAATGTCCACTCAGAGTTAACAGAAGTAGTTGTCGCGGAGGAGGGGAGGGGGGGGGGGGGGCACGGATCCCCGGCTTCCACTATTATAACATTATCGGCGGTATGGAGATGGGTATGAGTTAGTGGCTTGTAGCCGATTCCAACTGCGTAGAAGGTTCAGCCAGGCCCACAACGTGTAGATAATTAGTTGACTCCGTAGTAATATGCTTGGGAGCTCCACAATAATTGAGGCCGGGAGAGCTGATAAGGACAGCCGCCTCTGACAGATCGATCAACCCCCAACTATTCACCCCTAGTTACCACCTAATAAAGCGCCGGGTTGATTTATTTGTGACCTTACCCTGCGGCAGAAATAGATTGTCGAGAACTGGGTTGGAATCCCTTGATTATGGCTGCTTCCACTTGGAACCTTCCGACATGTAATAGATGCCAGAAGAGGAAAAAGAAGGTCGGGATGAGCAGCCGCCTTGCAAATCTATCCGTACTGACGACGTCTGCCTAGTGTGATAAAATCCTCCCCAGCTGCGCGAATTGCACAGAGGCTGGGCTGGAATGTGTCTTTTATGAAAAAGGCTCGCAAAGCGTCGTTTCGAGAAGGTCTAAGCCCCGGCCTCTACTAAAACCATACTTGTTCGCTAATACCGTCGTTGCAGTGCTATTCAAAGTCTCGAAGAAAAAGCCCGGCAGCTTGAAGCCGAGCTAGTAGATCTTCAATGCATCCAAGACTTGAATTCTTTAAGTCGGCGTCCGATCTCGCCTGAGTCATATACACAGCAGGGGTTGGCGTGCTTGCTGCCTCACGACCATTCGTATCGCCGGCAGGATACCGCTCTAGGTCAACCCAGCTTTATGGAATCCTTTAGTCCAAGTTCGCGCTCGAGTTTCAGCTCAAATTTTGTGGGACTCGAAAGTGCCGTGGACCTTTGCCTCTCTACTGCTGCATTGGCTGGACTAAACACACTTGATTGCGCTGTACCAGGCGGAACCTCGCTGCAATTTCCCAGGTTAAACTTGCCTCTGTTGAGATCAGAGAAGCTCGATAGGTCAACGGTCGAACCAACCCTC
This sequence comes from Talaromyces proteolyticus, assembly GCF_021365285.1. Lineage (NCBI taxonomy): Eukaryota > Fungi > Ascomycota > Eurotiomycetes > Eurotiales > Trichocomaceae > Talaromyces > Talaromyces proteolyticus. Next base: position 392,699 of record NW_025764280.1, read on the forward strand.
ATACGTGGACTCGTCGATGATTATTATTTTCCTGTGCTGCATACACTATATCCGGTGATAGAACGTTCGCAGATCGAACTCAATGCCGGATTTAAACAACTACCCCTGAAGAAACGTCTATTTGTAATACTTATTGCTGCGATCGCTGCAGCACATAGTAGCAGGCGAGATCAATCTCTATATCCCACAGCCCTGATTCTACGCAGCTGGGCGGATGACCTAATATCCGATGTGCTTGCACGGCAGGATGATGACTCGTTACAGGCAATGATACTTCTAACGCTCTACGAATTGGTTGATCCGAGAAGGAAGCTCATCTGCCATCTCCTGGGACTCACGTGTCGGATGTGTATCAGGCTTCGTTGGCACCTAAAAGAAGAGTCTATCCTGTCAACCGCGGAGATGGATTTTTCGAATCATTTTTCTCAGTATCCATCGCCTCGGAGACGGAGACTGTTCTGTATCGTCTACGAGTGGGAGAGGTAATCTATCTTTAAGTCCCCTTGTTGGAGATATTCTTAACAATCAATAGCTTAGTTTGTCTTGCTTTGCAACGAGTATCCATTTTCTCCCCTGATTTAGTGGATATGAGCTCGGCACAGGGGGTCAGCGTTCGAACTTTATATATGGAATTGGCTTTGCGACAAAAGATTCGAGCTTGCTCATCGCATCAGTGTTTACTAGGCTGCGACTTTGTGTCATTCGTCAATGCAAATCTAGAGCATTCAGAAGGTGCCGATATCTTGTGGCTCTCCGTGTATCTCATGACGGGACATTCTTGGGCGCAAACTGCTACCCACGAGCAATACGTAAGTGAATGGACAGATCAGATCTTACGGGCTGCTATGTCACGAATCAACACATTGTTCACTGCACAGCGGCGAGGATGTATTGTGAGCATCTGGCTCAGCACTTTTGATGTTTTCACAGCAGGAACCGTTTTGCATGATATTTCTTTGAGACATCCCGCGGCTATACATCATGATGGCCTGATTCATGGCCTCTGGAACGCATTGAGAATGGCGTCGAGCCTTCTGGCCGGATTTTCCGAGTTGTGGCAAGGTGCTGGGGTATACAGAGATGTCTTTGATGCTATTTCTAATCGCGTATTCGCTCTCAAGACATGATTTTTCCACACCAGAGACATAATCTAAGCCACATCCGAGGATCCCATGCCCATTACTGCATTGAGGTACCTCTGGGCTGGTTGGCTGTGTCGGAGTATTCCATCATGATACTGCGTCGGTGATTTCCGTCGGAGTGGTTCGAGACCCAAAGTTCCCGACGCGCAAATGCACAACTCTCATTAGTATGGAATACTCCGACAAGTATTGATGACGGCTGAGACTCAATTGAATATTCTCTAGTTAAATCTTATCCCCTCATTCGGCTTTTGAAGCACTCCCGAGAGCTCCGTTGCGAACCTAGTTAGCTAGCCGCCGCCTTGCGGAGTGATTCCGAGATAAGGCCTTGGTAGTATAGACAACAACTTGACGGGACATGGTTCCTTAATTGGATAAAATTACTGGATAGTGAATCCTATATTGACTATAAAGGAGTGATGATGCATCTTTTGCTAGTAATTAGCCGGAAAACTTCCAGTTCATCCAGTTTATTTTGCTCTGCTCAAGGCCTTCTTTTATTCATGATGAATTTTTTCCGTTGTTTTTTTTGTTGGAGGAAGAGGGAGGCAACTGTCAGTGACGAGAAGTTTCCGAGAGCCTCCCAGTCAGATAACGAGACCAAGATTTCCTCGCTGAGCATCAAGTCACAGGTGCAAGTGGACGAGAAATTACAGTACATACACTGTAAGCCAATAGCTATAGAAGGAGGGCCAAGTATCCATGATCCTCTTCCGAAGCTGAATCGAGCTCTCGTTGTTTCGGAGAAAAGAACTTACAAGATCGTCAATGATATCCCATATCCAGTACTAAAATCCGCAGACGAAATTATCATCTCCAATCGTGCCGTAGGACTGAACCCAATTGACTGGAAGAGCGTGGAATTCAACTTCTGTTTACCAGAATTCCCGTGGATTACTGGTCGGGAGGTAGCTGGTGTTGTCAAAGCGATTGGAGCGAATGTTAAGGAACTGAAAGTTGGAGATCGAGTTTGGGCCAGTACGCCTATCCGAACTTCTTCCTCACCGGGGGATACATTCTGATCTTTCACAGGTACATACTACAGAGATCGAAGAGCAGGTTGCTTCCAGCAGTATGTCGCTGTTCCACAACATACCGTCACCCGAATTCCAGACAACTTGGACTTTGAGTCCGCATCATGCCTAGGGGTCGCCGGGCTCACAGCCGCAATGACACTATGGAAATGGCTGGATGTACCCATTGGGTCAGTCTCGAGACTTCCGGCTCCCAGTTCCATCGAATATATCGTCATTTGGGGTGGATCCACGGTGACAGGACAATTCGCCATTCAGATAGCAATCCAAAGCGGACTACATGTCATTGCGGTGGCTTCGGAAAAAACAAGACCTCTGGTATTAAGTCTAGGAGCAACTCGCGTTGTGACGCGCGATGGGAAAACAAATGACGAGATCGTCTCAGAAATTCGAACACTCGGAGGCGATAATATCACTCGTGCTGTGGATTTGGTCGGCGCCGAAACCGCAAAATTCTGTCTGGAGTTATTTTCAACGACCAAGCCCGGGCTGTTTGCTCCGTTGGCAATGATTTCGAGCGACACATACATACCTGAGAATATAAAAGTCAAGAGTGTGGAAATGAAACAATTTATCCTCAATCCCGAGTCCAAAATTTACGCCACCGAGCTGAACCGTCTAGTTTCGGACGGACTGGTAATCATGCCCACCATCGAGGTCTTAAACGGGGGACTTGACAGCATTGAATCGGGTCTAGAACGGCTGAAAAGGAGTGATATGGCTGGTAAAAAGTTAGTCGTTAGAATGTTCAAGTAAAGAAGTGAAATTATGATACTCTACCGGGCGAACACTACTCTGTAAACGTGGTATTTGGATTAAGGCTTTAAATGAGGATAGTACATAATCAGATCTATAAGATATGTAGGTCTATGTTAAGAATTGAAGTTTTCATATACTACTAGGCGAATATTGTGTTATAAACATTGAATTTAATCTTTGCACCAAGACAGCTAATTAAGACGATACACAATCGGATTTACACCTAAGAGACGCAGATCCATGCACCTCTCCTGCATTAACTGCTGGTTGGACATGTCATGCTATTGGCATTATTGGAAGTCTTCCACTCGAGAGGTCGTTCGTCAACTGATAATTACCGGTCATGAAAGGGTATATAAGAGTCTATTTGTTTCTAATAGTTACCAAGGCTAAAACTGACATCTCTATCAGGATGAAATCGCCACAAAAGACCTTCGTTTCAGCCATTACGAGCGCGAAATTTCCGAAATAGGCTACGAGAGGAATAAATTATTAATTACTGGAGAATTCTGTGACGATTCAAAGGAGAGATTTTTCCTAGCGATGGTGGTGTAAACTCAAATAAATACTATGAAGTTCCGTTGGTTTGGGCCTCTTTGGTTGCCATTTCAATTCCATTCTCCCGAAGATCCCAGACGGTCTTATGGTTTGTTTTCCTGACATTCCATGCAAATTGGTGTGCGGGATGAGTATCCACAACCAACTTTTGCCCTTTTATACCGAGCATATTCTCTCTCAGGGTCCCGCCAGGGGCGGGATAGTCGGTCCAGTAGATTCCTCTACTTTGGAGTTCTGGTACCAGTAACTCAGCAATATCTTTAAAGCTCTCCCCAGCAATAAATTCTAGGATTATCTTCAGCGGTCTCTTTGTTATTCACCCAAGTTGATGGAGCTTACGCTGTAAATTAAAACCATCCACATCGGCCTCCTCCACCCATTGCTCAAGGACGTCTGCCACCTCTGCAGCGGTACCAACTGGTGACGTGGTCGGTAGTCCCATACCTATCATTGACCCTATTTTCCGTGGAGTCCACGGACCATCACTATCATCGGCTGTAGCGGCTTTGATACTGTCCACCCATCCATGGATCGCTGCATCCGACTTATCTCCTTTGAACTCTAACGGCTCATCCAGGGGATACTTGCTAAGGTCCAGGCCGATGAAGCCTGAGATCGTTGCAATACTACCGGTCACGTGTGCATTTGCCTTTGCTCTTTCATACTTGGCGACGGCTTCCTCATGAGTGCGCCCAAGGGTTGGCAAGAAGGCCATGAAGAATTTGATTTTGGACCCGTCACGGCCGTTTCTATTCGCTGCCTCACGTACAGCCTGTACCTGCTTCCTGACATGAGCAGCTGAGCTGCCATGGACGAATATGGCCTCAGCATGTTTGGCAGCAAATTCAACCCCCGCCTTTGAGGCGCCAGCTTGGAAGAGAACTGGGGTACGCTGAGGTGACGGGTGTGTGTGGTTGTAGGCATTCATCTTATAAAATCGGCCACTATGCTGGACTTTGTGGATCTTTTTGGGATCATAGGCCATGTCGCGCTCCTTATCGAACACCTGACTTTGTCATTTGTTTGCGTGTTCAACGGGGCGTTTGTTGTACTAACCTGAGCGCCGTCTTCCCATGAGCCCTCCCATAAACTGATCGTGTTAGTTGATGCCAAGAAGAACTTGATTCAAGCGTACTCATATAAAATGTCCATGAACTCGTCTGCTCTCTCGTATCTCTCATCATGGGGAATCATTTCGTCCAGTCCCATTGCATCTGCTGCGGCAGTGTTGAAGCTCGTCACAACATTCCAACCGATGCGACCTTTCGTCAGGTGATCCAATGTTGAAAAACTCCGAGCGACGACATAGGGTGCTTTAGACGGTTAAATGCCCGCACGCCTGCTTTGAAGACCTTACTCACGAATGTAACTCGTAGTGTATGTGCATGTGATTCCGACCGTGGTTGTTGCCATAGCCATTGGCCCGGCGAACATCAGAGGATCCATGTGCCCAACATGGCCTCCTCCTAGGAAAATGGCGGAGGCCGATTTCTCATAGGTTTCAGGATTCCCGTATGAGTCGGTGAAAAATATAGTCGTGATCTTTGCCTTTTCCGCAAGTTTTGCTAGTTCGATATAGTACTCTATCTGGTCTTTCGTATAGGACTTGTCTTTAGGATCTCTGGTTCGTATGTTAGTACCAAACTCACTTTGTTACCAAATTTTTAAGTCCTTACTTCCATTGTCCCATGCATGCGGAATTACCGACGCTGGTATTGTCGACAAAGTTGAGCTGAATCTGTTTGCGCACCATCTTGAAACTTAAAATTGTTGGATACTGATGGTTCATCGGAGGACAAGTGATAGATTCAATATTTATATAATTGCATAGTTGACACAGTTCAATTGATGCTACAGGGGTCCTCCAATTCCCGTTAAGGGCCGCCTTCGCAGTAGCAGCAACTGGTATCGGATTTTTCCGATTCAGTCGGAATTCTACGCAATATTTGGAGGTCTAATCTCTGGCAATATTATAAAAAACTCTGATAATGTCATCTGGAAACCCCCGACAAGTAATTGTGTCACATGAGCAGGCTCCGGAAGTATACCTAGCTGTTTTTATGAGCTACTCTTGAGGCACTGCACTCCACATATGCTAAATGCCTTCAGCCACAACGCATAGGCGTTCCAAACTATTCGTACACTCCGCCGAATTATCCGCTCTGGCCATGATCTAAAATTCTAAATAGAATGCTAATGTCAATTGTTAGCGTGTCTACTTACATCCGAGCTTATTGATACCATATCCATCACGGGGGCCACGATTGGCTCAAAATCATCGGAGCTTTCCAGTGCCTATGGAAATCTCCGATGTATCTTTTGAGTTTATCGCGGTTGGAACAAGCCGGTTTGGGTTAGATAAGGGCTGCGTGGGTGCAATTAGTTGTCTATGTCCGAATGTCGTTCAGAAGTTTAATCGAAATCTAAGCAAGGTAGCCAAATCCTCGAAATAGCGATAAGTCTTTATATAAAACGAGAATATCTGTTGTTCTCTCCTCTATTATCTCGATGCATTTCTTCGCCTGTGTTTATTCTTGTCTATTTCAAAGAAACAACGAAACTCTCTCCTTGTATGCATCAGTATGATGTCGGATCTCAAAGACGCTAAAAGCGAGAGTGCGGTCGCTGTAAGCTTATCTGGAGCTGACGATACTCCAGTCCCATCGGGAAGCGAGATTTACATTGATCCCGAAATGGAGAAACGGGTCATGGCCAAATTTGACCGCTATATGTTGCCGCAAATCACAATCTTGCCCTTCATATTGTTTCTTGACCGATCAAATATAGGCAACGCCAAAGTATTTGGCTTTGAGCAGAGCCTCGGATTGGTAGGGAATCAATACGGGAACATCAATACCATCTTCTACGCCAGCTACGTTGTATTTGAGATACCTTGGGTCGTAGGGTAGGCTAAAAGTCCGACAGTCTGCGGCTGGTGTGCTCTAACTTCATAACAGGATGAAACGCTGGGGTGCGAACATAGTGATTCCAATCTCATTCGTCTGCTGGAGCCTTGTTACTCTCGGAACAGGCTTTGTCCAGAACTATGGGCAGACCATTGCACTGCGGGTTCTTCTTGGAGTATTTGAGTCTGGTCTATTTCCTGGATTGACTTTTCTCATATCTACCATCTATTCAAGAGAAGCCCAAGGAATGAGAGTTGCTTTCATATATCTTGCGGGAGCCCTCTCGGGGGCATTTGGGGGTCTTATTGCCTATGGGATTCAGTTAATGGGCGATAGGCTAGGATTAGAAGCCTGGCGCTGGCTTTTTATCATTGAAGGCTGCGTATCGGTCGTGATCTGCGGTATTGCATGGTTCACACTCCCTAAAAACGCCGAGAATGCCTGGTTTCTCACCACAGAGGAAAAAGAGTTGATGCAGAGAAGAAAGCAAAGAGATATCATCTTCAAGGGTGACGATGAATTTTCTTGGAAGTATATACCAATGGCTTTCAAAGACGTGCACATATACATAGCTGCTATGTGCGCCTTCTGCAGCTCCATCCCATTGTTTGGTTTCGCAACCTTTCTGCCCACCATTCTCGTCGGCATGGGGTAAGTCAATAATGCTCCCCCATTCGTTCCACATTGTCGAGGGGATCTGAAACACTCGATAATGATACCCATCAAGTCTAAGCAGGCGCTAATAAAGAGCAACTAGTTACACTTCAATGCAAGCGAATTACCTCACTATTCCGGTATATTTCTGGGGCAGCATCTTGTTATTTGCAGCTGCATGGGTATCAGATCACTTTAAAAATCGTGCATTAGTAGCTTTCGTTGCTCCACTTGCTGTTATACTTGGTTACGCCATCGCTTTAGGAACATCAAATGCAGGCGCCGGCTACTTTGCGATGTTTTTGTGTGCCGGGGGTGAGACCACTTGATTCCCCGCTACAAAAAATGCAACACGTTTTGCTAACAAGCTGTATTCTAGGGATATACGTCTACAACACTATACTTTATACTTGGATTGCGAATAACCTCAAACCAGATTATAAGAGAAGCGTTGGAATCCCGCTCTTTGCATCCTTGTCAAATGTCTCTGGTACGATTTCTTCTCAAATATACCCATCAACTGATGCACCACGGTGAGTCTATATCCTCGTATCATTATTGATGGTACACCAAAAAAACATACCGGCGGTCTGAAGAGTTAAAAGAGTTAACTAATGCCGACTTGCTAGATATATACTGGGTAACGCGATCAGTCTGACAATGGAAGTTGTTGCGATGACAGGCATCGGTATCATCTTCCTATTGCTTAGATCAAGGAACAATAAGAAACAGAAACTCATCGATGAAGGAGTAACTGACAATGGAAAAGATGGTGATAAGGCACTGGACTTCAAATACATTCTTTAGAGGCGCAATTTGGGGCTGACATTACTTTTCCTTTGAATATAAGGATAAGTAACTAGTAAAGAAGTCGATTCCTTTCAAGATCCTTCACTTTGCTGGGTACCCCATGTGAACATTCCTCTTTAGTAGTTCTATAATTTTGTTTGATAATATAATTATCTAAGAGTAGCCCTTCACAATTCTAATTCAGTCCTGAGAGATATGCGTGTTTTGGTCAAGCGTATGATCTAGCCCCGCATTCGATAGTTTCTAAGCCTGTTTCTACAAAATTCTTCTTGGTGATGAATGCACATATCTTTCCACTCCTTCGAAGCATTGTAAATACAGAGGGTAGATTGACTGGATTAATAGTGGAATGGAATGGAAAGTGCTTTTCGTGAAAGCGAAAAGAGGTGTCATCCTTGCAAGTGGTGGATTCGGCAGGTCACCAGAAGCCCGAAATTATGTGCCACACGAATGGTGCATTCGCCTCGAGGCAATGTCGGTGATGGAAAGCGGATTGGAATTGAAAGTAGCGGTAATGTTGGAAACAAATACAGAGACAGTGCGATTTCCGCCCCTATATCAATCCTGCGACCCAAGAAGGGCCCTGTGCGGCGATATTCTCATTTCGCGATCGATCGCTCGTAGCCAGGGCTCCATCATCGTGGGCCCAAATGGCAAGCAGTTTGCAAACGATTTCGAACCATATCAAGACTTTGCGGGAATGATGCATAACAAGAGAATCAAAAAAGCATTCATGATTACCGACAAACATTTCCTGCGCAAATACGGAAAGGGTAATATAGCTTTGCCGAGGCCATATCCAATCTTTCGTCTCCTGCGTCAAAGATACCTTTCTCAAGCACCAACCATCGCCTCGTTAATGATGTAAATTAATGTACCCCAAAATACGCTGATGGAAACGGTTCGACAGTGCAACTAGAACGTGGAGACTGGACAAGATCCTCAGTTCCACCGCGGTTCCAACATCTACGACAACTTTTACGGCGATTCAATCATCGGGGCTCCCCAATCCAAATCTTGGGCCATGCTCAAAGGGGCCATTCTACGCGCTGCCTCTATATCTAGGCAATGTGAGCACCGTGGTCGGCTTAAAACGGACCAAGACGTGATGGTTTTAAGCGGGGAGGGAAAAGTTATATAAGGATTGTTTGCAGTTGGATGTGATCAACATAGTTTAATGAGAGGGACCGGGTGGTGGCTGTAGCATTGGTTAGGGGATGACTTTTGCATACCGGACAGCGAATTTCATCGCTGAAAATGGTAAATAAAACAAAATAGCTGGCTATTTGTACCCCTGTCTGTTGGTAAAGCTAAGACGAGCAGTTAGTTGCGTGATAGCTCTTGAATATGCTCTTGTTAGGGTTAGGGTTAACTTGAGACACACAATGAATCAGTTCTTCCCGTACAGAAACTCCTTTACCACTGGTTTCGCAACCGGCATGAACGGTTTTATTCACAACTATCTGGGTTTACTCTATCTCCATGATACTTAACGAGAACCTATGATGGGAAGCGTCAGGTACGACCGCCTGTCACCACCAGTATAGATTGTTGTCTTCCCACCAAAAATCTCGGTAGGCCTATCCGTCTTATTTGTGTGAAGCCATGGCCCGGACCCTTTAGAGACCCATGCCTCGTTACCTTGCCCAACCCATTTGCGCTCAAAGTCCTGGCCACTGATCTGCAGCGCCAAGCGATACCCCTTCGGCAGTATGACACTCGTCGGCCAGATCTCGACATCCAACTCGTATACTTCATCCGGTCGCAGTGGTTGGATCTCGTCGTGGCTGTGATACGGACGATAAGGCTTTGACTTGGAAGGATCCAGTTTGCGGTGCGAAGCGCGTAGCCAGCCTTGTGCCAGGGGTGTGCGAGGATCGATTGTGCCTTGAAAGTCTACTTCGCGACCATCTGGTGAAAAGGCCTGTAAAGTGAGGAACAAGTCGGCGTCAATTGTGCTTGGTGACAGGAAAAGCTTAGCGGCGAGTGGTCCGGTCAACTCTGTCTCTACAACCAGAGGGGGTCCCATGAAAGTTATGGGTTCTCTAAGAGCATTGAACGTCACTGCTGTTTCCCGCAGAGGTGCGTCGCGCTCAAGGCTTGTATCCGAAGCCGATAGATACATTGAGACCCATTTGGTACGGTCCAGTGGCCAACTCATCTCTTTTCGCTGTTCGAATTCATCAGAGAATGCCCGTCGCATATGTAAAAGTACTGGCGGCTCGTTCTGCCACCCATTATTCTCGCCTTTCAGGAAGTGGTCAAGAAAACGTTTCTGGAGGACCATGCCACGATCAAGGTAGAACCACTCTTCGTGACGGCCAGGATGGCACTCTAGCCATTTTTGGGTCGAGGCGGCCTGTGTAAATGCCTCGAAGTTGCCGCGAGTGTGCAGGCCATAGCCGGCCCAGTTTGCTGCACTGAGGAAAGGAACTGTTACCCGTGACCAGTCGGGCGAACGGTCTCGGTAGAACTGGTCATCTAGCGGATGGTCGAGGATATTGTGGAGAGGTTCAGTTCGGTTCTTCGAAAGCTCCCCTTCGGTCAATCTCTGTGGCCCCGAAGCTAGATCATCCAGCCATACATCCATGTGGGCAGCGGGATTTCCGTGCTGAACTGATACCACCTGGCGCGGGTACCATACGTCGAGAAAGCCATTGCTTAAGATGCCTCCGTGGCGAGCAAAGTCGCGGTAGAAATCAGCAGCTCCCTCCCACGGGATCATAGCTGCCAGGTGAGGTGGCTGTAGAGATGCTACAAGCCATTGATTAATTGCGTAGTATGATATGCCATTGAGCCCGACCTTGCCATTGCTCCAAGGTTGTATACCTGCCCACTCAATAGCATCGTAGTAATCCTGTGTCTCCCGGGGGGAAAGGATGTCCAGCAGACCAGGCGATCTCCCTGCACCTCTCGAATCCACACGGAGGCAGACATAGCCCCATTTGACCCAAATTTCAGGGTCGACCGTTTCCCATACCATGTACTCCCGAGTTGACCCAGGCAGGATGTCGGGGTAGGTCTTCATCATCCAATTCCACTGAGGAGTGAAGCCGTCCTTGTAGCGAATCCCTTTGCCATATGGTCCAAGAGTCATAATCACAGGAGCTGGCTTGCCATCGATTGGACGGAAAATGTCCGCCAGCACCACACTTCCATCATTCGTGGGAATACTGATGTCGCGTTCGATAATCATGTTTCAGGATATTGTTCGTAAGAAACCCAAGAGAGTTCAGAATGGTACAACGCGAGGACTTCAAAAATCGTATTCTGAACTCTTATTATCTTCAGAAGCTAATACTACTAACGGTCCAGGAAATACTACTTTGTTCTTGAGAAGTGGTGTCTTTACACAGTGACCTGGATGTGGATACATGGCCTTGGACGGCTTCTCTGGCCGAGGATGCTGTCCTGAGCGGGGTTTTCGTGGACATATAACGCCATGAAATTAATGCGTCTTAACTCCGCTCATCAGTTACTACATGTAGCTTTTGTCTTTTCCCTAGCTTTGGTTCGCCTCGCATTTCCCTACTCCAAGATACTTGAAATGGTAAAACCCCAATCGTCATAGGTTTAAGAATGTCGATTGCAGGGAGTAGTCTGTGATGACTTGTGATGACTCCTCTCTTCTGTGTCTACTCCGTAAACGCCGCACATGAGAACATGGGTGGCTTACCCCGCATACACACACGGTCAGTAACAGCAGTGCTGTCTTGTGAGAATCGTAACCTTCGAGCAGGTCGTAGATACAGTTCAGCTTACGGTTATAGATCAGGGCAGCGAAGAGGGCTCTCCCAAGTATTGAGGCTCTCAAATGCTCAAGCTCTAATGTCTATCTAATATTCATCCTAAACTCCAGCTGCCCAACCAAATCGAAGGCCACAATAGACGTGATGATGAAACGGACTGCCATAGTAACCGGATCTAGTCGAGGAACGTGAGTTCAGTGGGCCATATATGTTGTTGGGCCAGGTGAGTATTTTTGGACTTTGTATGTCCTGACGTGTGTCTCAGTGGGGAAGCCATTGCACGTCGTCTTGCTGTTAACGGATATCGAGTCTGCATCAACGATCTCGCCGCCAATCAAGCCTTCATCGACTCTGTTATCAGATCGATTAATGAGTGACATGGATCTGACACTGCAATTGGCGTAGTGGCAGACGTCACCACTCCAATGCCGTCCAAGTACAAGCTCTGAATCGATTCGTCTATCAGACAACTGGGACCGCTCACCGTCATGGTTGCTAACGCCGGGGTCTGCCAAATAAAAAAGATTTAAATATCACCTAGAATGGTATGAGGAATGTTTGATGTTAATGTTCTCGGACTCTTTCTCTGTTTCACCCTCGCTGCAAAGCTGATGATTGCTCAAGGGCGCAGGAAAGCGTGTATGTATGCCAGGCGATGTCGCGAGGCTTGTTGGGGGAGTCTTGGCAGGGCCAGAGTCAGATTGTTTCACAGGCCAGACAATTGTAATCGATCCTTAAAGATGATTCATACTTTACTGTCGCGGAACGGTAATATCTTCCGGTTTCAACATCAATACATGATTTGTATCTTAAACAACCCCTTTTCATATTTGAAGGTACGCAATTAGGTGTCCATCTCATAAATTTATCTCTGTAAATCACGTTGTTCGAAACTCAACTCATTTGGGAACAGCCTCGTATAGCCTGATGAAGCAAAATTCTGCGTCGCATAAACTCTCAGATACTTGCAACTATTTCTTATGCAGAACGCTCTCAATCTGTTTTTTGGCATCTAGCACGGTGCAGATAAACAATTGTCTCCGATTTTAGGTTTGCTCTACTTAGTGAGGAAACACTTTTTATAATAAACTTGCGTACGTAGAAAGCGGTCAGAGTGAGACAAATAGAGATGAGACGCGCACGTCCAAACAATTTATATTAATTGTGTGTTAATTTTTAAAATCTATCATGGAGACATAGTATTCCCAGTTTATATGACAGATATGCGGTTCGGCAGACTAGAGCCTTCCATACACTTTTGAATATCGAAGAACTTCAAAGATCCTCTATTCTAACCACACTATATGAAGGCTCTTCATATGGATGCGCCCTAAAAACTCTTTTTATTTTAGTAGACATACATCGTGGGATGTCTCTGTTGAGGGGGGAAAAAGTCGGACTTGCCTCGTCAGTGCCTCAACGGCTATTTTAGCAACCTCCTTATCGATACAAATTGTTTCGACTGTGATCTTCTGTACCTGCTCGAGGGTTTCTGCAGTTCCGATTTAAGGATTCGCTGTTTTTCCCGGTCGAAAAATGTGCAAATTAATCAATATTCTCAGGGCACTTTTGTCCTGCGAACTGCCCTACATGTCTTTGCAGAAGTTTAATAGCCATACTGCGTAGCTGGACTCGAAGCTCCTCGTTGCCTTTACTCAAATTCTCAACCCTGTTGGCCGCACGTTGCAAGATCTCCAACTTAGTAAGAAGAGACTTATCCAAGCTCGGAATCTCGTCGCGCAGGGAATGGTACAGCTGCTCTATTTTCACACCCCTGATCCGATCGCTATCAATTTTCACTCGTTTGTGTCTATCAGGCCTCGGACAGTCGACATTGGTGACGGAAAAATTTATGGATATAACAGAAATTTCAAACGTATGTTGAATGCAGCCTGTGAGAGTTTTGTATCTACCCTGCTCTGGTTCGTTAAATTTTGGAAGGTCGCACGGTGGGTGATAACCATGAGCAGTAATGCAGCATCAGAACCCAAGATTAGACAATCTACATTTCCTTGGCTGGGGCGTGTTGCTCTTACTGCAGTCATTGCCTTTCGGAATATGCGACCTTGAACTCGTTAGAGACTAGAAAACAGCTTTTAGTAACATCTAATGATAGCTTCGTCTCTCAAGTTGTTCCTATTCATCTCTCTAGAAAGATTGGTGCAGAGTCTGAGCTCTTCGCAACGTGAGTCAAGTGAATTTGAAGCACAGTTTTATAAATATCATTGCTGAGAACGATTGAACGACATGAATAACTACCCGTCCACCTCTTTCGTAGCCTAAGAAACTAAATAATTGGACTTTATAATTGCTTATGCTAATATAGTTGAGTTAGGTCGCAACACTAGGCTCCAATGAGCAAATGAGGACGGCTAAAACTTGCACAGTGTGCCTACCTTATGCTTTTCGTCACCTTAGTCGCCATCTCCACTGCACGACTTATTCAAATAAACTCATTGAACAGTACAGGCTGTATTCTATACAAAACATGGACTATCTAGGACTGGAGGATAAGCAGCATCCAGTCACTCGGTGGGGCCAGAAATATAGTGGATAGTCATCGAGGCACAATCATGGGTATAGGTGGAACCCCTAAGCCCGCCGATGCCCACTCCAGGCCCAAACCGTACTACATAACGCGGGGTTAACATGTCTGTGGGGCGAGATGTCCCCGTTCAGATAATGTATTTGAACGACTTGTCGAGATCATATCGTGCTTCGGTGGTAATCCTCGCGGAATCGATCGCCAGCGCAGCATTTGTGCTTCGAGCTACTACGGAGACTGCCTCAACTATCTTTTTTCACAAGCATTGCGCAATGCTGTGATAGAGCTGATCAAAGCAAACTGGCTGAAAATATGGTGGCTATTGGTAAATGACAGGTTGCGGTTACTGTAATCAGTGCCGATTCTGGATCCCAGCTTGAGAAGCTCATTGTATGAAGCTCATTGAATATTCTAGACATAGGCACACCAGATTAAAAGCGGACTCGGGAACATCTAGCCAAATGTTCGATACAGCATTCCATTCCATTAAAAACTACAGTGTACGACATGACTTTACCAGATTGTTGAGGGCTCACGAAGTTTCTTCCTAATAGGTGCGAGAGGCCATTTGGATTAGTATATGATATCTATATTAATTCGTTTGTAGAAGGCGGTATGACTTACCATAAAAGAAGGCAGTTACACCTACAATTTATAGTGATTTGTCAATGTTCTATATTTGCTCTTTATACGATGATCATATATAACTTATATTACATAGTATACTCCAACTCCGAGGGTTTTCATCCGGAAGTGCTCTTCTCATCAAATATCATCAATAAATATCAGTATCACCTAGTATCAGGTCCTGACAGGAGTCTAACTGCGGAATGCAGCAAAGACCCTTTTGTCTATTAACCACACTTTAACGCCCTCTTGCACAATCAGAAGGTTAGTAGCGTTAAAGTTGCTAGCAGTCTGTACTTATCTAATTTTCATTCTAGATACAAAATACGAGTTTGCGGTGTTCGTTAGGTTATCAGTGAAGCGTCGTTCCTGATTCTTTCCAAGTGTTATAGGAAGTATTTTGATTCCTAACGTCATTCTCGGAAAGTCTAGCCGGGTCTAGCTCAACAACTCGCATTCCTGGAACCTGGTTTGAAGCATTCTCAGGATCAAAGTCAAATCGATCCGGTGTTCTTAAAACCTGGCCCATCGATGGATTTTTCGGCACGCTGAAACAGACCAGCCGAACCGGCGGGAGAGGGTTATTGGTTAGACCATATTACTGAGAAACCATGTGAAGAACTGCCGACAACTCGTCCTATCAATGTAAGCCACATCAGGGCAGCCAAAACCAATCCAAATTATTCCCGACAGCCGACTCCCGAGAAACTGGGGTTAAAGCGACTTGCCCCACAAATAGGACGACTAAACGTACGGCTCTTTTTACGGAGGTACAAAGAATGAAAATGTAGTCATCCACAGTCTAACTACGATTTAACATTTTACACAATTTGAAATGGTTTATCGAGTCTATTGCCCGCCTACTATCCCACTTGCGACCTCACTTTCAACATGGCGGGAAGTCGATATCCAATCATGTAGATTTGTATTATTCATCCAATTAATTAAGTCGACAACCTCTTGGACGTCATCGTCCTTTCAACGCTGTCAACCTAAGCAGAACCACTTTCTTGTGAGAGAATACGCAAGACGTTTGTAATCACTGTTATTTAGAACATTTTTGGGATCCACAGCTCCTTGATGTAGATCGCCAGTGCTAGAGGAGTTTAGTTTAGAGTGCGCAACCTCGGCAGAACGCCTCCCAAATCGCCTTCCCAATATTCGGTGCTAGGAGTGGAGTAATACCTAGGCACGTTGCATCAGCCATCACAGTTGACGACGTATGCCTTTGGTGGATGTTCGAAAACCCCTTATAAGTCTCCGCCTGAGAATCTTCTTCTTGTCATGACTGCTGAAGATGAGTAAACCTATGGGATGAAACACTCTTGAGAAACACTCTTGAGAAACACTCTTTCCAACATGGCGGCCTCGTCGAGTTCTTATTATTTTGCCGTCCTGGCGACCAATTTGATGCTTCTAGCGATTTGCCATCATTCGTTGCCAGCATGGCCTTTGAATCTGATTTTGGCGCAGCTCGTCGGCGCCAATCTCGTTTTATTTGCTACCTACAAGGTTGTGCTATATCCATATCTCCTGAGTCCCCTCCGCCATCTCCCTCGCCTGAAGGTAAGCATCTGACCTGACTTTCGAATTTTCTGAGAAAAATACTCGAATACTAATAATTGACTCTTATCCGCAAACAGGGAGGCTATCCTCTGATAAATCATGCCTTATTGACGTTCCAGAGACCGCTCGGCGATCGTCTCTTGAACGTTCATAAGACGGTACCAAATAACGGGATCATCTTATTTCGAGGATTCTTTAACTCTGAAAGTCTCATCTTAACGAGCACCGCGACTCTGGCGGATATCTTGGTCGCTCATCCCTATGATTTTGAAAAGCCTCGCCCCGGGGCGGAATTTCTCTCTCGTGTCTTGGGAAAAGGATTGATTGTGGTGGAAGGCGATCTACACAAGTTCCAGAGAAAGAACATCATGCCAAGTTTCAGTTTCCGGTCGATTAAAAATCTCTACCCCATTTTCTGGAGTAAGTCGGTTGCCTTGACCGAAAGGATCTCGACTGAAACTTTCGGAGTTTCGCCGACCGTCGATGGATCTGGGGCTGTTACTGGCTATGTGGACGTCAACTTCTGGTCGTCTAAGGTGACGTTGGACATGATTGGAATTGCTGGTCTTGGACGAGATTTTAATGTACTAAGCAATTTTGATGATGAATTGGTTGAACACTACGACTTTATTACAGACCCATCTTCCATCCAGAATAGAATTCTGTTTGGGCTCTGGATGGCGGGCCTCAAGTCATTTGCCAAGGTTTTCCTTCGCAGTCACGATCAGAACCTCACACGCAGAACCAATCAACTAAGGATTATCTGCAAGAATCTGATAATGGAGAAGAAGCAATCTCTTAAAGCAGGAAGCGAGGGATCCAAAGATCTTCTGTCGACCTTGTTAGAATCTAACATGTTTTCTGATGATGATCTGGTTGATCAACTTTTGACTTTCCTCGCAGCTGGGTAAGTTACGCCGTTTCCGAACTCCCCCCCCCTTCTCTCTTCTTTTTACTCTCCAAACGCGTTTCTAAAATCCTCTCTAGTCATGAAACCACCTCATCAACCTTCATTTGGGTGGTTTACCTTCTGTCTATTCACAAGGACATTCAATTGCAACTGCGAGAAGAAATTCGGGCTAATATTCCTCACAATCCGGAAGCAAATGCTGAATTTGACCTCGCAGAGACCCTCGAGTCTCTACCCCTCCTCAATGCGGTGTGCAACGAAACTCTTCGATTATACCCCACCGTGCCGCTGACAAGTCGCGTTGCTGCTCGCGATACAACCATTTGCGACGCTCATATTCCCAAGGGAACTCGAATCTTCATGTCACCTTGGGCGATCAATCGTTCTCCAGACCTCTGGGGCGCCGACTCAGAAGAATTCAAACCCGAGCGGTGGATCGATGAGAAGACCGGAAAGCCCAATAAAACCGGAGGTGCGACCAACAACTACTGTGTTATGACTTTTTTGCACGGCCCACGAAGCTGTATCGGGCAAGGTTTTGCCAAGGGAGAGCTACGAGCTTTGGTAGCAGCCTTTATAGGCGCCTTTGATATTGAACTGGAAAATCCCAGTTATGTTCCTGTCCCATCAGGAATCGTCACAACCAAACCTCATGATGGGATGCCGTTGAAGATCAAGCGAGTCGGAGAATGGGCAAGCACCATCATCTGGAAATAAAGTGGGAAGAAAAATATTCCCCCTATATGTTCGCTTCTCGCGGTTAGACATAAATGCTTTAATATGAGTTGAAACTACCTTGTGATGTCATGAGTGCCCTCTTGTTGATTTCTTAGTCTTATAACTCTGAATCAATCTAACAACATCATGGGTTCGGCGACTCCGCCAGACAGCAAGGCAGTAAAACCTTGCCACTGACACTAACGCATGAACCCTGCGTAGAGCTGTATACGGTGCATTAGCGGCATGATTTGGCATAAACCGTCAACCGGACCTGAGAAGCAAAATGTAAACCGGTAATACCTGATAAGAAACCGTATAAGCAGAAGCTGTGACGATCCAAAACCGGCAAATTTGACGGTTTATACGGTCTTCTCCAGCTTTAGTCACATGATTGATAGTACGTGTCAAACTTTGCACACGTTAATTGAGATTATTCAGCAAAAATTGAGTTTATGTGAAGCCTGCCACTGTCGGCTATCTCGGGCAAACAAGAGTTGAGATTCTTCGCTGGAGCTACGTAGGATCTTGCTCAAGAAAACACTTCGGTACTCTATTATATGCAGACTGAATCTTTTCGAGTCGAACGCGCCAGGGATGTGCCGGGAATCTATCACTGTTCTTCTTACGCATGTGAGAAGTCATGACCGTGCGGTGCGAATTTTGTTTACCACTTCCGGACAACATTGAGCGTTTGGCCGGACTATACCAGTAGTAAGTAGGGTTCTTACTTAATACGGGCGCAGCTCGTCAAAACCAGAGAATGGTGCTATTTCAGTCAGGCCTTGGAGGTGTCCGATTATTAATGTTTGTATCTCTCGCCGGATACATGTACTGGTTTTAGATGACACATCCTCTCGTCTAATTTATAGTAGCGATTGTGAGGACACATGCAGTTTACTTGAGGCCACTTTGAAAGTCGTAAAAGACTCGCATTAGGTCTAGTAGAAATGCACTGAATGATATATTTTATATGTGGATAGGAAAACTGGCTTTACGCTTCCCGAATTGGCAGGTTGGCGGTGAGACGCCTCTCCACCTCAGTAGATAGTTCAAACCCGTCAGAGATCTCCATTAGAAAGAACTTCATACATATCCTTCTTTCTCTAACACAAAAAATATATAAAATATATATACAAAAAAGTTTAGTGCGACGACCGGGATTCGAACCCGGGTCACGGTCTATGCCAATATGCAGCAAGATTCTGTAATCTATGCCATGGGAGGACCGTATCGTAACCCCTTGACCATCGTCGCGAGTGTATCGATCTGTTTACTTGCCCAAATTTAGGTATATATGTCATTCAAAAAAGTGCTCGATCCGGATAGATCATCATCATTCAGTATTTATTGTGGCGAGCACGGTGGAGTGAGCAATGTGCAGCATGCCGAAAAGGAAAATATTAACTAAGTTTCCCGTAGCCGATAAATTGCATCTCATATCCGGCTGCCATTGTCTATGTTGCTGTCTTCAACTCCGTGATACATACAAATTCGCATATCCGTGCTATTTTCTTACACTATGTAGTGATTGTCTCCAAGTTGCATGAGTCCAAGACAGGTTATTTACAGCCTTGGTCGGATAGTCTGAGTGCCTTCCCAAGCATCGCCTCCCTCCAACACTTGCCAGCTCTTGACAGCACCAGGCTCGACGCAAACCATGCCTTTATATTCCTCATCCCCAAAGTCACTCATGCCCTTAGCCTTCTCCACCCAAGGGTTCCAGACCGTGACCGTGTTGAGACCCTCTCTGGTGATTGAGAAGAGAGCTTTGCCATCTTGTGTAATACTAACGGGAGCAGTGGGGTCGGTATCCAAGTAGATACGATCAGTCTCGCCTGTAATGGATATTTCCTTGGAGGTTTCCTGCTTGTTCTTCGCATTGTCCGTCTTGTCAGTATAGGTCAAGCTCTGGAGATTCTGCACACGAATTTTCGAGACGTCCTGTTGACAAAATTAGTGGCTCCCTTGCCCGACATTTACGCGCCGCGAACTTACAGGAATTTTGAAATAGTTGTGCAGCAACACATGGAAGTCAAATGGTTGAGATCCTTTGTTTTGGACGTGTATAGATGTTTCCAGGCTCTCCGGGCTGAGAATGACGCTGTATACAAGTCCGAATTCGTATGGCCACGCCTTGCGAAACTGCTCACTCAACATGCTAGACGACAGGCCAAAGTCTAGCTTGACCGTAGAATCCTTCTTCCCGAGTGATTCCGACGACGACTTTCCGAGAAACTCCCAGTTCTGCGAGCGAGCGAATCCATGCTGTGGAAGACTTGACGTGGCGTGGTTTGGAGGTGGTGGGCCAAAGACCTGGTAAGAATAAAGTCCATCAGCAAGCAGACCTACACAACGAAGGAAGAGTTCGGATTCACCGGAAATACAACGGGGATACCACCGCGAATAGCTTTGGATCCATCCAAGATAGCCTTGGAACTGACAAACAGCTGTTCTTGTCCATTGGCGAGCTTCCATGAGGTGACGGTAGCGCCATACAGATGCACCGACACCGACTCTCCTGTTGGAAGTGTGGCCTCAATGGCATTTCCATTAACTTTGACAGTCGGCTGAGGAATAGACGCCCCGACGCCAATTGAGGCAGGCTTGTTGCTACGATCCATCGTTGATGTGTAGTGCCGCGCTCAAATAGCTTGTCTGACAATTGCTGGTTTTATCTTATCGCAAGAAGCGGGGTAACTGACTCTTGAGAAAAGGAAGGATGGACAGTAACAGAAAAGTAATTGAAAGGAAAAAAGAGTAATGGGATTAGTCGAAAGTTGCTGGTAGGACAGGATGAGGTAAGATGGTTTAGTTGCTGAGTTGAGGTGAGGGGGCAGTTGTTGACGTGTAGTCAGTCAGTCTATTATTCGTTGATCGAGGAGAAGGAGGGGCCCAAACTTAATTAATGCCCGCCGGAATCCGTCTCCACCAGTCTTTCATCATTGTGTAGCATTCATTCATTGCTAATGTATATTATTGTTATCGGACCTCTTCTTTCTCATAACATACAGTCTTGACGAACGAATCAATTTTTTTTCTCAAATAACGCATGTGTGTAATACCAGACAGAACATGGAACATCTACTACAATTGGCAAACCTACCGTACTCAATTATGTAAAATTATGTATTTCTTTAACATTTGAAGGTGAATCGCACGCTGGTTCATATATAAAATTAATTCGCGTGAATGTGATTGAAAAAAAGGTATACGCTTGCTTTCAATGTTGGATGCTCAAAAATGCTCGTGTTTTATTACAGCAATATTTTATACAACCCTTCCGCCATTTGGTATTTTCTTGTTGCATATAGACAAGTCATAATAAAAGTTGCCGACCAAACGCCATCGCTATGCACGGCAGTCCCAAATCAAAGATAAAGAAAGAAAGAAAGAAAATTTCAGGTGTGACTTCTTTTAATAGCTTCAACCCGAATGTCGAATAATAGGTCATCCATTTCCCTAAGAACTTCTCTTCCAAAGGTACCATTTTTGACGTCATCGAGTACTTTCCGAAGAGTGTCGAGAATATTATTTGCTGGATTTCCATTATTTTCGACACCACCGTCAGTCTGTGTTGCCAGCGAAACATAATTGCTGCTTTCCTCACGGTCTGTCCTCATGGATGGAATACTACTAGTTGCGTCTTCCATACTAACATCAACGTTATATCCGATGTGTGCTGTTTGCGGCTGATGTTCTGGAAGGGCTTCAATAGCCTGGTCTGATACCTCCAGACGAGTACTTTCTGTCTCGACATCATTTGTAGCAGCACCAGCTTGATTAATTATATCACGAGTAAGAGAAACCATAGAGGCGCGGGATTTCCTGGCAGAGGATCTCGTCAATGGTGATGAGGGATTTTCATTAACTGATTTTGAGGGAGACTGCTGCGGCTTGCTTTTAGGAGTGTCCAACGCCGGTTCCATATCGGAGCCTCCTACACCATTAAGACGTAGAGATCTTCGCCGTTTCAAAGACGGTGGCGAAACTTGAGCTGGAGAGGAGGGCAGATTAGAAGCATCATTTCCATGATGACGCCTGCTCCTTGAACCAGAGATTATCACATTATCGGTAGTGATTTCGGAAGGTCTACTGTTTTTGGCGGGAGACGGTTGCGGCGTTTCGGCATCAGCTGCTCCAATTCCTGGTTGATCGGTTGGCAATTTCCTAGCTGTGATATCTTCACTGGGCTTTCTTTCAACGTCCTTAGCGTCAGCAGCTTTATGCCTAAGAGATCTTCGTTTTCCTCGGACTGGCATCGGGGAAATTTCGGCATTAGCATCCCGTTTTCTTTTCCTGATAGCCGGACCAGCTAGTGGAGTTCCGCTGCTAGACGGGGAATTTTCGATATCTTGCATATCTACAGCTAGTTCCAGATCTTGGCCAAGCTGCGAAGCAAGTTGTTTCTCAAACTCGTCATTGTAAGTATCTGGAATCACATCGATTGGTGTATCTTCCAGTTCGGGTACGTCTTGGCTATAGGTGGCCAGCTCTTGCAATTTGTTTGACTGAGTTTTATGTACTGCCGCGCTGTCTTCGTTGGGTTCTGATGACTGAATTTTGGTATTTCTTGTGCTTCGTCGCCTTCCACCATGCTTCACAGTTTGATTTTCGGGATCCGATGCATATGATTCCGACCTTTGAAGAGCAGAAGCCTTTCTTACAGGTCGACCTGGCCGGCGGCGAGCACGGCGTGATTGAGCTTCGGGAGATAAAACAAGATTCGCTTGTAAATCATCTAGGGCTTCAATTTGCATAGCTGGTGTTTGCTGTGGCCCAGAAGCTACTCTGTCCTTCGCGCCAGGAGTTGGGGATGAGCCGGGAAACTCATCGTCATTCTCTTGTAAGTTTGGAGCAAGTGTGGGTGTCAGTAGAACATCAGAGACACGGTCAGAATCCCGCAAACTGGGTAATTGGACAGGAGTCAGGTTTCCTTCCTCCTTCGCTGGACTAGGTAAAGTAGGCGAGGAAGACCGTAGTCCTTCTAGGAATATGGCAGTATTGCCACGCTGCCGCTCCTTTACTTCTCGCTGACGCTCTGTAAGCAATTGACTTTCCATGTCAGACGCCAGGGGTGATGATTCCACTGCGATGAACTGGATTTGAGAGTTATCATGGCGAAGCCGTCGTCTTGGGGTAACATCGGTAGGCCTTTTTGGTAGCGAGTCTTCATTCCATACCTCAGGCTGTACAATTGGAGATGAGCTGAAGATAGAGGGCCGCACTTTCCGCCGATTTTTATTTTTCAAGTTATCCCTTACAAGTTCTTGAGCGGAGTCAAAACTACAATTGGTATCTTGAGACTCCACCAAGTCTGGAATTTCATAGTCCTATAGACAAGTCAACATTGCAAACCAATTAAGAAATATTAAGGGTGGATGTGTGTATATACCTGAGAACTGGCCTGACTTGATAAGGGGCATGGCAACCGCAATTCAACAAAAGGGTCAAGTTTTTGAAGGGCAGTTTGAACCGCGAGAGGATACGTTGCAAGATCCTGTACCCCGAAAGTATTATTCCACATTTCAATAAACCGGTTCGCTGTTGATTTGTGTACCGATTGCAGACCAGCTGAAACGACGGTTTCATAAAGGCGAAGGGACTCATCATCGTGCTGTATAGTTGTCTGTAAAACATTTGCAATAGCCCCAGAAAATTTCCGGCACTATCTGGTTAGCCACATGACCATAGATGTTTTGTGAAACGGACTTACTGCAGTCATGAGTCTATTGTCAGAACCCTTTTCCGAAGTTATATAGCGATTAGAGTCCTGTAGCCACAAAGACAGACAAAGTTGAAGTTTGTCCAAAATATTGGAACGAAACTGTGGGACGCCACTTCCTAGCCAAGATGTCAAGGATTCAATTACCTCCGCCACTGCTAAGCTCTCCTCAGGTTTGAATTGCTCGTAAGCATCCTCCATAACCTTGGAGACAAGTTCAAAAAGCTTATCTGGGAAGAATGCTTTATTGAACGGCGGAGTTCCACGGTTAAAGCCAGCTAGTGATGGCCGCATTTCATTTTGTTGGCAATAAGGAAGTGATAAAGCCTGACCAATAAGGGCCTTCAAGGGCGCATATGACACGGCGCGAGTCAATTGTAGCAAATTTGCAGCTATGGGCTCAATAATGAGTGTCGCGATACCACGTTCTCCCCGTTCGGTCCGAACAGTGCGTACATAAGCGTCAAGGAGCGAATTCCATGTCTCAAAAGCCATTGTAAATTGTAACCCGCGGGTGAGAACCGTCTTAACATTATCATAATCGCGCGAGATGGTACCATCTCGATCTCTAGGTGTCTCCATAGGGAAAGAGTTCAGGCAATTAATCGTCAACATTGCAGTAGCTTCCCAGATACAGCGATTCAGCACTGGAGCAATATTGCTTTCAATTAGTGGCAGTTGGATGCATCTCTCGAGAAATTCTAGACGAGACCCTCTTGATTGTCGGCCGCTACATGCAGCTTCCAATAAACTGTGAACTGAATGTAGATGGAATTCGTATGACTCTGAGATCTCGCCGGAAGAACTAACGATGCGGAAAATATACATGAAAGGGCTGTCAAGGTTGGTATCGATATTTGCGCGACGATGTGTTGGGGTATTGTCAGCTTGAAAAGTTTCTTGGGCAGTCTTCAGAAGTAGCTTTTCGGTAAATGGAGATGGCCCAATCGCTGCTATAAGTGTTCTGGATAGGAACGTAAACCGATCTAAGAACTCATCGTTGGTTTCAGCATTCAATGAAGCCGGGGCTCCAAGTCGAAGGCGTTGGAAAATATCAAGAACGCTTGCTATTGCTTGCATTAACTCTGCCGAAGCTTTAATTTCCTTGCTTGACGCGTCTGCTAGTGCTTTACAGAGATTAGTCCAGGCGATGGCGATGTCTGACGTTGTGTCATTTCCAGGTCGCCATGTAGCTGTCCCAAATAGAGCCTCAAAAACCCTGAGAATCGACACAATGCGAGTTCTGGTCCATTTGCAATCAATTGGAAGTAGATGTTCTGGCTCCATCTTTTGTACTTCGTTGAGCTTGTTTTCTACCCATGGCTTGGGCTGATTACTCCAAAGTAAAGAACTCAGTGCTTTGCACGCAGCATCGTTCAGCTGCGAGCTAGTGGTGAAGATGTTGACAAGCGGCTGGTTTACATATTCTTCCCAAATGAAGTCGATATGCTCATAAGACGCGCTCGGACGAAATGCGTAGTAGAGAAGGTTGTAGTAGCTAGACAGTATGATCGGACTGATATTGGTGGCCGACTTTTCACTTTTTCTGCGATCAAATTGTGATATAATTGGTTTGGTGAGCATCTTCATCATACTATTACTTGTGTCATCGCTACAAGTAATGACGTAGACAAATCGATTCCATCCATAAATAGCCTGCGCCTTGATTGACGACTCGCTACAGTTGAAGCATCGCTGCAGAACAAGAACCCATTCCTTAAAATATTCCCATTTCTCAATATTGAACCGTTTGCTTCTCAGCAGCAAGACAATGGTGCTCCATATTTCGGGAACATGCACACCACTCTCAACGGAAGACATCATCCGTGACATTCTCTCGCAGATTTCTGATACAAGTCTTCGGCCTTGAGAAATTTCTTTGCTGAAAACGTCTAAGACAGCCTTCGATACATTCAAGTTCGGGCCAAGCAAGACGGAAACCTGCTTACCGAATGCTAAGGCTTTTGATCTTGCATCCTTGAATGTATGCAGAAGACCTGAAATCAAATTTTCAACCCATAATGAGGCTTGTGAGGCCATGGTAATCTTTGACTGGCTGAGCAAGCGCGTATAGATCCCAAAACGCTGTGAGATAATCCCATTTCCGCTGATGCGCTCGGTAATGTCGCTTAGCACAGCCAAAATACGTGTTACACGGGAGTTCGTCATTATTTTCGGAGGAAATGTTTGCATGCAGAGAACGTGTGCGTAGTGATTCAGCACAGTTTTAGGGAGTTTGGCGTCCTGCAGAGCCCCTAAAGCGTGGTCGACCATGAAAATCTTGAAGTCATCGGGAAGATTAGCACCAAGTGTTTCGTTCCACATAATATACATCGCCAACTTCAAGGCGTTTGTGACCACATTCATCCCTACAACTTCTCCCTTGCGAATATCTCGACCGATGTCACGCTGGATATATTGGGCTAAGGGGCCGACTTTCGAGGCCATCAAGCTTTGCTCTGGAATGTTTTCATAGGCCTTGGACGTCC
Organism: Talaromyces proteolyticus; assembly: GCF_021365285.1. Taxonomy (NCBI): domain Eukaryota; kingdom Fungi; phylum Ascomycota; class Eurotiomycetes; order Eurotiales; family Trichocomaceae; genus Talaromyces; species Talaromyces proteolyticus. The sequence goes on from NW_025764280.1 coordinate 418,890, forward strand.
CTAAAAGATGCCTGTAAGCATCTACCCGGGAGCTCAAAGATTCCCCTGCCAGTTGTTGCATTGCAGACTCCAATAGCATAGCGAATGTTTGTGGTTGGCTTCCTTCTACAGGGATCGCGGACGGGTCTGGCACCGTGGTGCTCGTAGTTTTGAGGATGGATTTCGCGGGTTTTCGTTCATTGGAACGAGGAATCGAGCGTATTGCGCTATTCTGGGCAGATGCTGAATTTGAAGAATTCAGAGGCTTTATATAGCTTGTGATGGGTGAAAAGTTCACTTTCTTGCTAGACCTCAAAACAGTCGATTCCGCCGTGGAAGGGGACTCCCCGGGAGTATTGAGTACGTTGGGTCGGCCTTGGAAACCGTCTCCATCTCGACTAAAAAGGGCATGGGATGCCCTTGGGGGAGTTGGCGGACGAGCCGGCAATGCGAGGATTTCCACCATGGCGGAAAGGACAAAGGGACGCTATGAATGAATAGTAAGAAAATAATGAGAAGCAGCACTCATTGCTGTGGAGAACCGAATCAACCGCAAATCATAAAACTGCCCATATTAGTTTCTCCTGAAGGGAAAGTCGCTTTGGCTGGTGATCGATGGTCTGGCGGTGACCAAGTTGTGATGGGGTAGTGAGAATAGTGCATTTGCTACAAAGACGCGAGGTCCAGTCGCGGCGAAGGAAGGAGAAGGTCGCGATTGCACCTGCAGCGCGTAAAGTGGATGGCGCGCGTTGTCCGGCGTTCTCGTATTACCGTATTTTATCCCGCCCGGTATGCATGCCTGAGGCTCAAAGTGCGTTAGCCCTACAATAGCCCCTTTCGGAAAGTCCTTTCACCTCTACATGGGATTATGAAATTCAGCAGTTCGGTTTAATATTTCTGCAAACACAATCATACATGTCACTTTTACTCTTTCTTCTTTTTCAGATCACGGCTCGTCTCGAATCAATAGGACTAGCAACCACGCCGTTACCTGATGTGAACTTTTCTACTCTTCACCATATATAAAAGTACATGACGGCACCGAGCTCATTATTTAATAGCTCAAAGCAATTTAACTGGCGATCATATCTCTTGGTTTATTTTAATACGTTTGAGAACAGCCCTACGGCCTTCAGCAAGTTGTAATATAAAGGCCAATTCTGTGGAGATGTCAGCAAATACAAATAAAAGTAACTGCGTGTATAAGCTTACGGGGAAGGATTATAGTCTTCAAACCAATCAATATTTGTACTGCCAGCATTTTTCAACTCAAAAGCGATAGTTTGACCGCCAGGGCAAGAGAAATTGGTAATGCTATACGAATGACCAGGTGATACGACCGTGATTCCATAGTTAGTTTTCACTGCTGGAGCATTACTAGCAGAGGTCTGTATACTAGCGGGAGATTGAAGCTGGGCAAAGTCAATTGCACCATTGCCGCTGAAAGAGAATGACGAAGTCTCAAGCTTGTCTTGCGTGGGGAAGAGAAAGACTAGAGAGCATTGCTTGCCGAAAAGTTCCGAGGGAATGTCGAAATTGAATATCGAGGAGATTGTCGACGTAACAGTGCCGTTGAAAGAAGTCCCAGGAGTTGAAGATGGAGAGGAACTATCGATTGGTATGATCAGGTGCGGGAATTCATAATGCCCAGCAGTGAGGTTAGTTGGGCAGCCTGTCCCTGATGGGCTAGAAGGCGGGCCAATGGGAGGAGGCGGCCCTTGTCCTCCAGGGGGTCGAGGCGGAGGGGGAAAACTCCCGGGGGTGGAGTGGTCGAATTTATACTAGGGCCCGTTGAGTTGCCCGGACCGCCTGGGGCACCAGGGCTTTTTGGAACGCCAGGGCCACTCGGAGGAGCTGGAGCACCTGGAGCAACTGGGCCACCTGGGGTTGCTGGAGTGATACCCGGAGCACCTGGCGCCGCAGGGGCATTTGGCGAAGGCCCTGTTGACTTGCAGTTATTTGCTTCAAGGGTGATATTTTGACACTTGCTAACATCCGAGGGTGCGGGGTTTGTATAGATGTTCAATTGGTCCTCCTGGCCAGATTGGCATGCTATAAAGTCCGTGGAAGTATTATGGTGCAGTCTCCCACTTGAATCAATGGCAAACCCAGGAATCGGATGTGCTCCTTCGTCACATTGTAATTGAGAGGTAGGCGCTAGAGGTTAAAAATAAGCATGTGTACTTGAGAGAAAGCGCAGAGAATATGAGAGAGAACATACGTGTGAAAAAGCAACCACGGTGTTTCGCATCTGTTATCCCACCAGAAGAGTCGATACAGAACTGACTAGCTAGCGTGCTATTACCAAGACGAGTTTGGCCATCATCTATCTGTCCAAGACGGCCTGAAGAGGTCCCAGATACTGTCATATTAAAGCAACAGGTTGCATTTTGAGTCACTAAAGCATTTGCCGTTGCTATACAAGCGGTGACAGCAAAGACAGTCTTCATAATCAAGAGCCGATACAAAAAAGAAGAGTTCTAGAATAGTATAAAAAATCGTAAGTTGCTTATTTTAGAGCTGGGGGTGGAAGGACAAGGGTAAGGAAGACTAACGAGATATTTCCTTCAGGTTTCTTACCTGACAAATATATGAAACTGAGAGATAATTCCCGAGCGAATATCTGGAAAGAAGGCAGACTGTAATCACGCTACCAGAGAGTAGTCTAAGAGTATAAATCGACTTATTTGCTGGATAAAGCTGGCCGGAATGGACTACAATAACCTTGAAATTGGGTTCCTAAAGTTGCTTTATCGAAGAGCGGTAAGTTTGGAATATATGGCCTGCTATTGCCTGTCAAGTTCGCTTGGCTAGGGAAACATATGATGAGCTCAGTCATCATACGCAATCACTTCGGATTATTTTGGACAGAGAGGCAAGACAAAATGAGCCTATAATGGTTTGTCTTTCTTCATATGGCATAATTGGTTCCTGTTCCCGACCATAAAGCGCCTTGAAGTGGCCGAGTTGAAGATAGATGGCGAGAGGCTATCAGCGTCATGCCAGTGAGTGCTTGTCTATATTGATTCCCGGTCTTTGTCTCCTGTTGGGCACGGAAATTCAAATATGTAAATTATCCAGTCGGGTTGAGTTCCCGTTCTACTCAATACCAAGGTCGTCGTTGTGAAAAGTATTGGCAAAGACTGGCATGGGCCTCACGATGTCCATCTAATCAGAGAATCAGAAAGAGCCACGTCATTCTGAAATCGAACCAACGGAAAGTTCCCAAATTAAATTATTTATGTGTCTATTTCAACATTTAGAATCAGAACTTCTTCTAGCTAAAAATTGAATATAGTTCATGTAAACTATAAAGTTACAAGCGTCATACCTGAAGTTTAAAATCTGAGTAACGATCGGCTGGCGCGTAATTACTTGGTCCTTTCAATCTTTCAACAGTTTCTCTTTCTTTTGAGTTCTCAAGTTGCCAACGCATATAACCACAAGGGTGTGTACCCTGGATAACTTGCGAGTAGAAAGGTTAGCGAAAATGACGACGCAATAGCCACCACCACCACCAGAAGAAAAGGATGACTTGCCTGTGCGATATTTCCAAACAGTGCCTAGAATTCCTCGTGTTGTTTTAAAGTGGCGGTAACAATGATGACGTATATATCTCGCTTTTATTTTGGACAAGCTGCGTAAGCGCTCGTTAGCTTTAGAACTCTTATGTTGGCCAGATAGTGGCAATATATTGCGTCATAGAACGACATGACGAACATGGCTTTGATGCGTTATCTTTGTAGGCAATTTGCGACAACTGCCGAAGAAAAGCCGATATTAACTGCGTGATGATAAGTGATCGGCTCCACTAGTAAAATGATATAAATTAGGTCTAGACGTCAGTTATCTGAAATTCAAACTTCCTGCACAAAATAACCCCTGCTTAATATCTTGAGAATCAATCTACACCTGCTAAATCTTTGTATTAATGAGTTATGTCTGTTATTTATAACGATATTATTCATATAAACAATATCGGAGCTAGTTATCGGTTTTATATACTTAGCTACACACCTTAACTTATTGAAGTCACTCTAATTACCTCAAATATTACTTTAGACCGTAAAGTCTTATTTATATAAGGTCTCCTAATATGCCATATTCTTCTATTCACTCTACATATATATGCCTTAACGGCTTTTTAAAATCTAACATTGTAGACCTCACACTGACTACGTATTAATGTCTATGGGAGCTTTCTAAGGCCCTCAAAAGTCCCTGGGCTTTACTTGTAACACGGTGAGTAGGGCCGCGTTCAGGGGGTCTAGGTAGACTTAATTTGGGTGAGTTGAAGCTTGCACCGTTTGATATTGAGGTTATAAGCGGGTCTACTAGGAAGGAATATATTGGGATAGTTTATATATGAAGAGAAGGCTTCGAACCAAAGGCTAGTCGAAGCGGCGGAGCTTTATATTGCAAGATAATACAAAGAATACCACTGGATCCTTTCTCTCTAGGCTAGGGAACCAAGCTTATAACCCTGAGTCGGTAAGCAATAGTCTATCCTAGCTGGAATAGGTAAAAATGGGTGTTTTATTTTTAACAATCAGTAGTTATCATTCAATGTACAATCTTTTATAGAATATCCTCAAACAATACTGAATCAGGTCATATGTCCAATCCACCTAGCTTTCATGTTTGCGTGATTCGGTATTTTGAGATCTTCCGCCCTTAAAGTTCTGTCTAGAAACAGTACCTCCTTTCAGCTTCCTGGATTCGCTTTTTTCGTCCTTACACAAAACCGCTTTGACTTGGATCTATCTTCATTGGTTGGAGAGTGTTCCTGTTTTCCTCCTGTTTTCCTGCGGTGTGCTTCGTTTCATCGGGCACATTATATCACTCCTCAATGACCCTTTCTGCATCCTCGTCATTGGTCATGGGATCGTAGTCACCACTGCCAGCCAGTTCTGTGTCGTCTCCAGTTATCATCGGATCACATTTACTCTCAGCATCTGCATTTGCATATTCCTCATCATTGCCCTCCAAATTCCATTCTTCATCAGAACCCTGATTATCCCATTCACCACTTTCACTGACGATGGAATCCGAAGATAACTCATCGTCTGTGCTAAGCCCATCCCACTTATCATCGTCATCGTCATCATCGTCGAATTCTAGCTCTTCCCGAGAGTTTTTTTCTTAAAGCAGGTATCTATCTTTCCCACGATAACCTCCCCCTTAGCTCTAGAGAAATACGTATTTATTAGACGGGTGGTCATCTGCACATCTGCATATCTGCTCCAGGGTTATGCCACTTTTGTGCGAGTTCCTGATCCTCGGAGAAAATAGCCTTGTAAAATTTACCAAGCTGAAGACTCGTTCGAATGTCAAGGTAATCCGCAGCCTCTTTCCACCAACTGAACGGGCGTTGCGACTAGTCGGGTAGCGGAGGCAGCATATCTTCTCGGCCAACAGATTGTAGACCATACAGGAGACATTTATAATCACCGTGGGGTTTCCCCCATTCTAAAAATATCTTGAGTGGATATCCTGGCGACTAGGCCTTAATAGCGTGGGATCACCTGGGCAGTTTTCTAAATTCTTTTCCATGAAGGTATAATTGAGGCACATTTCCTTATGGCATTTTGAGCACCGCGCTCGCTTTTGAACCGCGGATCGTTGAAGACCGTGAAGTTTTGAGGATCGCTTGATTAGGGCTGGGATCATTTGAGCAAAATTCTGGACGCTTTTTCATATTGCTATTGAGACCGGAAAATTCTTTCCCACAGCTAGGACACCGTGCTCGCTTTTCTTTGAACTGCGGAGTAGCGAGGGTCTTGAAGGTTTTGCGAATTATTCTATTGAAACTGGGCCCTGATTGCGGAGGTTCTCCTGGATCACCTGAGCACTTTGCTAAATGCTTTTTCATGAAGGCATAATTAAGGCACATTTTCTTATGACATTTACGCACTGCGCTCGCTTAGTTATGAACCATGTTGAAGACCATGAAGCTTTTCCGGACTGCACTGTTGATGGGAGTCATGACTGATACCTTTTTGGTTGATAAATAACAGAGAGAGGCAGAATATATGAAGACAGTTTGTTTCAGGCTTGGATAAAATATTTGTAATCGGGATGTATTATGACGAGTAATGAAGAAGAAGAAGTAATTGAGAGGGACTTTTATCTATTCTCTTTTCCTGCTCATAACATCAATATTTAGCTTTATTCTGAGCGGCCTTTTACTATTTCTCTAGATTTAAGTTTTCTTTAGATCCATAGCTGAAGAATGCCTTAAAACACTTCCAAGGAATTTCGTTTTACAGATACCCTTCTAGTTGTAGATGTAGTGTTTTGTATTCCCCACTTGTTTAACACCCATATATTAATTCGATACATATCGGAGTAGTTGGTAATAATACACCATGTCACGACATTATAGCCTCAATAGGGCGATATCGCGAATGTTTGTACCGCTGGAATACCGTTATAAGATGATCCAATCATTTCTACACATGTAGGAAGGACATTAAGGCTCTACTGAATTACAATTCTTTGTCAACTGCTGTGTTCAATGCATCAATCCATATAATCTATATGAGCATATTAAATGTATGATATATTTGGCTGACAATGTGTTTTTGTGAAATCATACTACAGTTTCAAAACGTTATTAAGTGATACAGAGCAAATACCGAGGATAGTACGCAATAGGTTTGCTAACATATAGTAAAATGAGCTGACCACATGTGGTCGATTGTCTTGTATCATTGACATAGTGGAACCCTTATTTACTTCTTACTAGCTGGGGGAGCCAATGGAGGTATGGTGGCATGGAATCGACCATGCTGATGATTAAAGACCTGCAGTCTTTGTCCAACTCTTGATAGAACGCAATATGGTAGTCACAGTTGCCTTGCTTCAAGCTCCGCATAGGGAGTATAATTGGAATCACTAGCAAGCTCCGCTATTTCGCTTCCCTGACTATGTGAGGGCACTGCTCCCACCGAAGGTACTGTAAGAGCAGAAGTGGTCTCCGTCATTGTTCCGAAAATTGCTGATGGCTGTTTAGGGCTTTCGAGTTCTGGAATTGTCGGGTAAGAGTCAGAGTAAGGGGCCGTTGATGCGTGGGCAACCCCTTCCTTCTTCGACCGAGAGGAGCGACCAAGGCAAAAATAAACGGCCACAATTCCTGCAATGGCAGCGACACCGCCAACCGTACCCCCTGCAATGGCCCCGGTTGGTGTGTTCGAAGTACTCGGGGTGCTGGGTGGTGAGGTAGATGGGGATGTTGTCGAATCAGAACTGGTGGGGGAGCCTCCTGTGGAAGCAAGGGCACTCGACGAAGTCAGGACAGTTTCTGAAGTACCTGAATCAGCCTGCCTTGCCGTGGACCCTGGACTCGTAGTCAGGGACTCCGTTACCGTGAGAAATGCTGTGGGCTGGGACGAGGTGGTGGACGAGGTGGTGGACGAGGTGGTGGACGAAGCAGACGAGTTTGTCCCGGTGAAGACGATCTGAAGGGACAGTTGAGTGTTGATGCCTGAGTACGAGGTAAGGATAGTGGTTGCCATGTTCGAATGACCGCAGCCATATTGCGAGAAGCCTAGCGGGTATGAGTTCAGGTAGCAGACGGATGTGCCTCGACTGTCATGTATATTCTATTAGAATGATCCAGAGTTGTGGATGGGTGAATTCTCGAACGGACTCACCAGGTGTAGACGTTTGGGCTATCTGCACTGGGCTTTGGGGAGTTCACGTCGACGCACGACGTGTAAATTCCGCAGTTATTCGACGCGGTGGCGCAGCATCCAACAAAGGAGTTGTCCGTGTCCCATACACACGACGAATGTGACGAGCACATAGCTGGCTTAGCACCATTCCCCCCAATCCTAGGAGACGTTAGAGGGTCTCATGGGCAATCTGGACGGCTCTGAAAACTCACCAACCGCATACGCTTACGGGATAAGAGTCTCTACGGTAAAGGTTGTAAAGTGCCAGGTCTTCTTCCATGGTGCTAGTTGGAGCTGGAAACACAGCTTCCGAGGTCACCGTCGCCATAGACGAGCGAGTCTCAGCTGGCCCTCGCCATGGGATAGCGCACCCATGGGCGATGAGCGTGAAGAACAGCAGGATTGACCGGGACATGGATATTACACAACTCGGCCGTCCTAGGCTGTCATGTGGTAGTAAACATCACCAACGGTGCAGGTTAGGATTTCGTTGTCCAGAGAGGAGATCGATCAATAAAACAAGGCTGTGCTACGGTCCTCGGCCCTAGGTACCATTCAATCCCAGCTTCCATGCGGGAAAGGAGAAATGTCCCAGCTGTAACTAATAGTTGAACTGCAGATATCACTAGACCACAAAAGGTCAGCTAGGCTCTTAGTGTAGTACCAGCTCATTAATTACTATTTAACGAAATAAGAGGCCAGACTTAGGTTGGCACTTGTGCAAGCAGAGGACGCGAGCTGTTCCATGTGATGAACCGGGGGGTTCATACGCTAATGCACGAAAGTCACAAACGAGATGAGCTATCAGGTTTTGTTGGATTGACAATGTGTAACCCCGCCAAGCTGTGTAATTAAACCGCGCATATATTGAGTATTGGGTAGTTGTGGTGGGTTTATATGAGCCAAGGAACCCAAATTGTTTCTCAGTATGAATGCTGATCACGTGATATGTGATTGGTAGCGAACAAGTGCCAATCTCATTCACGTATATAGCACATGTATCTTGAATCAGAGATATATCAATTCTCAAGGATATACAAGGAGAGGGCTATGAAAAATGACAATGAATATCTAATAGTACAGTAGAGGCAACACAGCGTCTCACATCTTTCCACCAGTAATTGTCTCGACCACTTTGCGCATTCTTTCTTGTTCAAACTTCCATCTTCCATTCTCATCCTTTGTTTGGATCTTCACAGTATCCTGGATAGTTGGAGGGGCTCCCTTGGCCCAAACATTAACCCCATAGCCACTGTCGGTATTCCATTCATCGCCACCGTCCTCGCGGAACTTTGCTTCGATCTCTTGTTCAAGTTGAGACTCGGTGGTAATGAAATTCCGGGCGTTCATGTAAAGAGTGTGTAGGTCAGTTTGGCGGATTGCGGATTTCTCTAGTTGTTTCGTGAGCACACGCTCTCGGGAGAGCGCAAGACGTGCTTCTCGGTCGGGGTCAGGAAGGATAGCGCTTTGTGTGGGTTTCATAGCCGCCACCGTTGTTGGTCGTGTCAAGCGCTCATCATCTCTCGGTGGCTGTTTAAATACACGTTCTCTTCGCGCTTGCTTCGCGGCACTGCGCCTCATCATGAGATCGTCGGTGGCCTGTTTCCTCTGATACAATTCACGCAGACCATCTCTGAGATTGGCCCTTCGAGACTCTGCCATTTTCTGTTTCCATTGAATGATCTCTGCATTCGGATCGCCCTTTCTGATCATCCTCTCCTTGGTTGGCTCGGGGGTGGCTGCCGAAATGTACGCCCAGGTTGGTTTATCGGCACGGCGACGAGGGAAAATCTCACGAGGGACAGGTAGAGTGCCCTTCACTTGGGGTTTGGGAGGCAGGTCGGGCTGCAATGTCTTCGGTACATCGAGGTAGTTAGGAGACTCGGGTCCGACACGTAGATTAGAGGATATCGAGAAGCTGCGGACCTGCACGCGGGCAGTGCGGCAGTTCCTGGAAAACGACATGGGTGATGCAATCAAGAGCCAGTGTCCAGTGCAATTGAAGACTGAACAAGGTTGAGTCGAAGGGGAAGAGGACTGCGTTGCTGGCGTGTTCCTTCCTGCTCGGCCCAGCTGGAGAAGACAATTTTGCTCCGGGTGGCCCGTGCACCACTAGCCTTTTATTTTTTTTGCCCGCCGCTTCTCACTTCTTTCCTCCTCCCGCCAGCCCTCCCTCGTTCTTCTCTTTTGATTCTTCTGGTAAGAGCCGAAGGAAGACTTTATATCGACACCATGGGCACTGGAAAAAAGGAAGCCAGCCGCCGCGAACGGCAGGGCAAGGTCGGCGATGTAAGCATGCCTGTCCTATATGTGACTACACCGACGATGCTAATTCTTGTGAACAGGGAATGCAAAATGTGAGAACGAAGGGTGAAAACTTCTATCGGTATCTACCCCAGAACCAATGCACTGTTAAATAATCTAATTGTTTATAGCGATGCGAAGAAGGTCCGCCATCTGAATATGTATAAAGACGGCAAAGCCAAGCATGACAAGGACGGCAATATTATCAAGGCTGCCTCGTACCAGTCCACAGAGGTTCCGTCAGCTCGAATTGAGCCGAATCGTAAATGGTTCGGAAATACGCGCGTAATTTCGCAAGAGGCACTGGCTTCGTTTCGCGAGGCCGTTGCGGAGAGGGCTGCCGACCCTTACCAGGTCCTTTTGAAAACGAACAAACTCCCAATGTCGCTGATACGCGACGGGGGCGACAGTAACAACATCAATGGGCTGAAGCAGCACCGAGCGAAGATGGCAATTGAGACCTCTCCGTTTAGTGACACCTTTGGGCCAAAGGCACAGAGGAAAAGACCCAAACTTGCATTTTCTTCCGTCGAAGATCTCGCTGGAGAATCAGTCAAAATGCATGATGATTACATTGAAACCATGGAGAAAAAAGCTCTTCTAAGTGGCAATTCCGGCAACGCTGAAGATGACGAAGATAGTGGGGTTCTTGCAACAGCACGAGAAGCGGTTTTCTCCAAAGGCCAAAGCAAGCGTATCTGGAACGAGCTTTACAAGGTGATTGACTCATCTGACGTCATTATTCATGTCCTGGACGCGCGGGACCCAGAGAATACGAGGTGTACAAGCGTCGAGAAGTACATACGTGAAGAAGCACCGCACAAACATTTGATCTATTTGTTGAATAAAGTTGATCTCGTGCCTACCAAAGTGGCTGTAAGTTTTATCCCTTCGACTCAAATACCCCGTCACAACTTGCATCAAAATATCTACTGGCCTTCTGGTCGGTGCCATTGCTATGTCAAGGCTTCTTCCTGTGCACTTTGTTGCCAATCAATGGGGGTTTTGTCTGTTACAGCTTTGGTAGATTGACGTTCGCCCGCCGCCCTACCTCTTTCTGAGGCTGGGGTTGACTTGTTTTCGTTTTGAAATCAGTCGTACAGGGTGAAGCAGTGATTTGTTTTGAGTTGAATTCTGAGTTTCTGTTGTATAACAGTCCTTGTTGTATCAGAATTCTTAGTAACATTTCACACATCCACATATTTTTCCTGTTTAGCAAGTTCATTATACCGGGTTTTACTGACTGCATATGCTAGGCTGCATGGGTGCGTCGCATTTCCAAGGACTACCCGACTCTTGCTTTTCATGCTTCCATCAACAACTCATTCGGCAAAGGATCTTTGATTCAGCTGCTACGTCAATTCTCCTCACTTCATTCCGATCGTAAGCAAATATCTGTTGGCTTTATTGGGTACGTCATTCTATTCATATATAAGTGTAAATGAGGCGTATGTGCTAATTCCAGTGTTACACCGTAGATATCCAAATGTTGGCAAATCCTCAGTCATTAACACCCTCAGGAAGAAGAAAGTCTGCACCGTTGCACCTATTCCCGGAGAGACAAAGGTCTGGCAGTATATTACGTTGATGAAGAGAATATATCTCATCGACTGTCCTGGAGTAGTACCTCCAAGCAATAATGACACAGAGGAAGATATTCTTCTCCGAGGAGTTGTTAGGGTTGAAAATGTTGAAAATCCTCAACAATATATTCCAGGGTTATTGAAGAGAGTGCAACAACGACACATTGAGCGTACATACGGCATCAAAATCAAGAATTATGAGGATTATTTGGACTTTCTTAGCGTTTTGGCTCGAAAAGGGGGCCGGCTACTGAAAGGAGGAGAGCCAGATCTAGATGGGGTTAGCAAGATGGTCATTAATGACTTTTTGAGAGGCAAATTGCCTTGGTTCACGCCTCCTCCACATGCTGGCGATGACGAAGATGGAAAGATAGAGGGACGAGACGGCCGTCTCGGAGAGATGTCTCGCAAACGCAAAAGAGATGTATCGACATCGGGCTCCAAAGAAGACGAGAATGAGGCTTCTAATGAAGCTGGTGACGAAAAACTCGACGAAAGTGACGATGATGATGGGGCCGGCTTCGAGGGATTTGGGAATTCTGATTCTGACGGAGGTATCGATGTTGGGTCAGACGATGAAGATGAGGAAGACGATGGCAATGCGTCTGCTGCTGATTGAAGGATTTGATTTTGGTCATGACTAATACTCTGAGCTGGAGTCCAGACTCCATGATCTTCCTGCCAACGAAGGTGCATTCCGGATCTGCAAAATGCAGCAAAGCGGCGCCTGCCACGTTACCGTGAGAGCCAGGGACCCGCCTGACTTCGGAGACTATCTTTACCCACCGCTGGACTTGCTGTATTTAGAGGATAGCTATATCTATGTCCATGTTAGCCAGTGGGTGCGTGTGACTTGGCTGGTGCAACACGTCTACTTTGGTAATATAGGTAGACACTTCCCTGGGCCGGCGACGCTGCCGTTGTACGGTCCCTGCCCTTACGATTAGTGATACCCATGAAAATGAACATTCCGCATGCATTAATTATGTGGCAGTAGCCATTGAAATTTGTGGCCCTCTCTTAAAATACTTTTGCCCATTCTAATTGCGGTACGGAGTATATCGTATGATGAGGTAAAAGTAGCTAAGTCCGTGTGGGGTCGATGAGTACAAACAGTAAACGTGACGGACACTCCGCACTGATCGCCAACACTTCCTCTCTGCAAACTGTGACGCTCGAAGCCTGTGCAGCAGCTCGGTTTGGGCACGTATACAGGATCTGCTGGCTGGCTTCCTGTGTATTGACAATGTTTGGTTTAAAATGACATCTTCTCTCCTGTGAGACTCACGCAACCTTTGAAGAATTCGCCCAAACAACCGTGCGACTACCATGGCCGACGATGGACCACGAAGCATGTCCATTGTTCCCTACTCTTCAAATCGGGACGTGGTATTGTAAGTATCCATTGTCTTCAATTCAAGCGTTCGACGACGCGGCTAATGTTTCAGGCGCCACAATGACTCGGTAGTTGTTCTCGATCGCGATTCGCAACAGCTCGTCCTCCGCAATGCGAATGCGAATGCTAGTAATGGCGACCTCGACCTTGACCTCGACCTGACTGACTGCCCATACTGCCACCGACCTATGCGAAACCGCGAAAATGGGTCGGAAACCCACCAAGGTACAAGCCCTTCGCAGCCGAATTTCGTGAACCCAGAGTACTTCCGTCTTCTGCACGACAGTGCGCCTGGGTCGACGTCTACTTCGCCTCCGCCCTCGCCACATCGGCGTTTCCCTCCACCGGCTCTAACAGATGGATCGGTTCCAGAGCATCCATATGGACGGTTGCCGTCTTCCCCACAAGGAATATCGTCGGCTGCCTTTAGTCAAGGCTATTTCAAGAAGTTTTTCATCGAGGAAAGGGAACTGGGACGTGGAGGAAAGGGCGTTGTGCTGTTGGTTAAACACATGCTTGATGGGGTTTCGCTGGGTCATTTCGCGTGTAAGCGCGTGCCCGTTGGAGACGATCATGAATGGCTTGAAAAGGTTCTGATAGAGGTGCAACTGTTGCAACACCTGTCTCACCAGAATCTCGTCTCGTACAGACATGTCTGGTTGGAAAACGCGCAAATCAGCACGTTCAGCCCCAGTGTTCCTTGTGCATTCATTTTACAACAATATTGCAACGCTGGAGATCTGCATAGATATGTATTCGGAGGCGTCCAAGCCTCTTCAACCCCACAGCAGCTGAAGGATCGTCTTCGAAGAAGGTCCAAAGGCCAACGTGATACATCAATGGATCAAGCTGGTCCTCGGAAACTCCACTTCGAGGAAATCTACTCTTTTTTCAAAGACATCACATCGGGTATTCGTTTCCTCCATGCAAATGGATACATTCACCGCGATCTCAAGCCAAGTAACTGCCTTCTACATGACTCTGGTCATGAGGTGAGGGTATTGGTCAGTGACTTTGGAGAAGTTCAGTACGAGCAGTCTGTACGTAACTCAACGGGTACCACTGGCACAGTATCTTACTGTGCCCCCGAAGTGCTGCAACAAGAGTATCCCGATGGCCCGTTTGGCAACTTCACATTCAAATCCGATGTTTTCTCAATGGGAATGATTCTTCATTTCCTGTGCTTTGCGCAACTTCCCTATCGCAGTGCAGATATTATCGAAGAAAAGGAAGACATCGATGAACTTCGAGCAGAGATCACTCAATGGGGTGGATTTGACGAATCTCTCAAGAAACTCCGACCTGATTTCCCCGACAAGTTATACTTGATTTTAGAACGGTTACTCTCAGTGAATCCAGATCGTAGGCCAACTGCAGATGAGGTCTTAATAAGCATACAAGCAGGAGTCACTAGCAACGAAAGCCGTCGATACACTCAACCTGGCTCGAATGGCCCGGAATTCCCTTCCATGACCCGAATCAAGCCCGTTGAATCTCCAGCTCCCAACAGCCCACGACCACCTCGATCGCCTTCAAAATCTATGTCACGTGGTGCGGGAAACCTTCATTCTGTCTCCCCAGTTAGGTATGAAACACGAAGCGTCACTGCTTCCCGAGATCTACCATCAGATAGCGACTTGGACCGAAGTACTCCAGCAATTCGTCCAGAACAAGACCTGATTCTCCGTCCTCGTTACCAGAACGTTTCGGGTAGATCTACACAGTATTCAGACGATAACCGAGATAATCAGCAATATAATCACCCCATAATACACCATCATCACCCGCCACAACTACTACCCCCGCCAGCACCATTGGCTTCCTTTTTTAGTGGCAATTCATACATCTTCTTCGTGCCCGTGGGCTCCTGGGGTCATTTCCCAATCCCGAATGTTCGATTCACATTATTCATCATCAAGCAGATCATAACTCTGCAAATCTGTGTGCCTCTAGCTGTCAATCCGTGGGTACACTATCCATTGGTTGTCTTTGCTGTCTTAGCCTTGCCGATTCAAAGTATCAAGACACAGGCACTGTCATTTATAATCCATCTCATAGTCGTGGTACTGAGTGCTCAGATGGGCGCCATATGCATATGGAATTCATTCAATCCGGTGTATTGATTACGGATTGAGGAATTGACTACCTTACGACACTATCTCGATCACTCAATCCACTCTATAATCATTTCCATATGAATGATTGTTGGTAACTTTGAAAGGTATCTACATGTTTTATTTGCATTACTTAGTTGCATTGGCAACAACCTGTACTATTTGAATTTATTCCCTTGATGATGCGAACGATTTGACACGAATATATGCATATACTGAAATATCTCTATTAATGATAAATACATGTATTGATGGTTAATCTCCTGATATCAATCAATACTTCCGTGTGGTTCCAAATGTTACACGTACGTATGTATGAATGAATGTAGAAGGTGAAACGTACCACGCCTCCATGGTCTCCGTAATAGAGAGTTATGGCGCCGTCAGAGAGCCTTCTGTTTATGTCAATCTTGGAACTTTTATAGTGATCAAGACATGGAACTTGAGTCAAATCACGTTAGGTATGAGTGTCACCCATCTAAAGACAAGCTCACTCAATACATAAAAGCTCCTGATTTGGTGTGAACTACAAAAGTGATAGCCCAGGAAATAATACACGTTGATTTTCTTGTTCAATAATTTATTGAGATCGTGCTTATAAACTACTCGAATCAAGGTCGTACTCTCGCCGCCTTGAATTTGCTGACGCGTTTCTTTGGTTGATCATTCTCATCAAGTTCGTAGAGTTCGTTGCCATCGTCTTCATTCAGGAATCCGCCCTTCTGTTGGATTTTGCGATTGCGAAGACGGTAGAACTCAGATGCCACTTCCTTGCGATGTATGTCTTCATCTATATCGTCAGGTTCTGGAGGGAGAATGTTGTCTTTGTTAATGGCTGGTCGTTCGACGAGATTGTCTGCAAGTGTTTTGCCTTCGGGAGGCCGAGGCTCACCGCGCATTGTTGGGGTGGGATTGGCGAATATGTCATTTGCTACAATTGGCTGAGAGAATGGCTTTGGTTCCTTGGGTGTGGCGGGGAATAATGGAAGTGGTGAGGGTGTTGAAGGTATGTCTGTCCGTTTGACAGTAGAGGGCTTCATACCCAGTCCTAGACTACTGGAATCTCCAGGAGTTGGAAAACCACCGTTTCTAGCAGATTTGAACCTGGATGTCTTTTTCGGTGCGGTACCGGATGGCGCAGAAGTTCCATTGGCTTCTGATTTGGAAGATTTTCGCTCGACAACAGATTCAGAAAGAGGTGTTGTCTCCGGTTTCACAGGCTCAATTTTTCGTTCGGCCTTTGGTGGTGGTGGGATTGGTGTTGGTTCGTGAGCAATGTCAAGCTCATTGGCAAATGCCACCTTCTTCTTCACCTTCTTTGGCGCAGGCTTTGTCTCATCATTGTCTTCTTTCTTTACTGACACGGCTTTCATATTACTGGGTTTTTCGTTTGCCTCGATCGTTTCAGCAGGGGGGTTTTTAGCTGGTCCTAAGTTGACAAAACCACCGGCTTCGAGCTTCTTCTGCAATTCCTTCATCTGTTGATGATATTCTTCGCTAAGAACGCGAGTCGTGGTGCGCCCATGCTCATCTTCTTCCTCATCGCCCAACTCGTCATCGTCGTAATCATTGTCATCGTAGGAAAAGTCGCTACCTTCTTCATCCATCTCGAGCTCCGCAACAACCTTGCCAACTTCGTGAAAGCTGTATTCCAACATCTCTCGACGAAGCCTCGCATCTTCAACGGGCTCGTCGACTTCGGCAATAGGCGATTCTGGATCAGAGTCGTCGGATTCGATATTCTTTGAATCCACGGTGTCATGGACAACCTTCGATTCTGCTGGTTCTGAATTCATGGTGTCTCGGATTTGAGAAGCTTGGTCCTTTTGCTGGTTGTTGACTTCTTCAATCTGGTCCACCGTGCTAGCTTGCTTATCCTTCGAATCCTGTGGAACTTCAACCCCTGCCTTCTTGAGCACTTCAATAATATCAGGGGTACGATCCCCTGGGGCTGATAATTTGCTCGATATAACATTTCCATCTTCATCCAGCTCCTCAAAAATCTCAGTAACCGCGTACCGTTCTTCAGCCGCATTCGGACCAGGCCGTTCAACCGACAAAATTTTATCCAAGTTGGCCTCCACAGACTCCAACCGCCTTTCCAAAGTCGAGATGTTCTGCTTCACGTAATCCAGCCTTCTGGAGATCTGTTGAATGACATGATCTCTGGATCGAACAATGGCGGTGTATTCACCAACAAGGGCTTTGACTTCCTTCTCGTCCACGACTATTCCTTCGAAGTGTTTTCCAAGTTGCAAAATATCATCTTTAGTGCAGTCCTGCCCCAGCGATTCAACTCCTTCTTTCAGCTCGTCGTATTCGGCTTCTCTGATCCGCCAGTCGTAGAGAGACTGTCGTAGCTTTCGTACATTCTCCTCAAGTTCAAGGCGCTGGCGCTCGATTCCAGCTAGAGAGTCTTTAGCAGCCGCCATCGTATTCCTCTAAGCGTGAGGGTTGAAAGAATGTGTAGCGAAATTGTATCCGAAATGAGAGAAAATTGAGGGCGGGATGGCAAAAAATAAAAGCAAGACGCCTTACGCCGATTGGTTAGTTGTCCCAAGCTCCGCAGGCGGCAAGGCACCCGGGGTTCTCAGCATTTAACAACCTCCAACACCACCATTATATCTCTTACAACAATAACAACCTCACGGCTTCCGTTGCTGTCAGCTGTGAGGGCGAAGATACATCATCAAAGATGGCTAGCAGAGAGAATGGCACACCCCGTCGGGACGAGGATGGTGAGTTCCTCACCGTTTACCCATGCATCATAGCCACAAGGCTAGATATTATAATACATGAGCTGACATGTCGCCACCCTTCGCCTTTACTTAGAGGTATGCCCAATCTGCAAATCGTCGCGATACCTCAACCCCGACATGCGCTTCCTCATCAACCCAGAGTGCTATCATAAAATGTGCGAGTCGTGTGGTACGTTTCAGCTCAATGAACCTCCAGTCGGGGCGCTTCGCCGCAAGATTCTGACGTGCTTCGTTCAGTTGATCGAATATTTTCCAGCGGGCCCAATGCGTGCCCAGTCATCGGTTGCAAGAAAACATTACGAAAGAACCGGTTTCGCACACAGACCTTCGAAGATATCGGCGTTGAGAGGGAAGTTGATATTCGGAAAAGAGTGATGAGGATGTAAGCACAACCCTGCGTTTCCCTTACAAGTCTCAGGTCTGACACAGATGACCAGTTTGAATCGTCGAGAAGATGAATTCGACAGTAAACTTGACTGGGACAACTTCCTCGAACAACGCGAAACAATGATCATGAATCTAGTCACAGGGGTCGATATTGCCAAGACAGAAGCGAACCTAAGGAAATACGAAACCTCCAACCTAGACTCCATCCGAGCAAACCAGGCGCGCGAATCGCAAGAAGCATCATCCTTTTTGGAACAGCAGTCATTCGAGCAGGAACAAGCGCGGCTGCGTCGTCAGGCTGCACGAGAAGAGTATGAAAAGGAACACAACGAGCTCCTCGCCGGTCGCGAATCTTTCCTTTCCCGCCTTGCTGCTGGCACTGCAGACGACGCAACGAATCTCGCGCGTGAGGGCCAGAAGATCTTGCTCAAGAAATCATCAGCACGCCGTAGCGAGGAGGATCGTCTACGTCAAAAGCAAGCCGCTCTACGTGGCGAGAGCAAAAAGTCGGCATTGGGGAAAACGGCCCTGCTCTCTGGTGCTGGAGACTCGGACGTGGAACCCAGTCTCATCAAGGGTCTGAAGAAGGTCTCCATACCGGAGCCCGAGAAACCATACGACCCATTTGGTGGCCTGGATCTTGGAAAGAAAGATTACTACGTTCTGAAAGACCACTACCCGTCTCAGTGGCTTGAGGAAGCGCGTAAAAATACCACCATGGCAGCAGGCGGTTTCGATATCAAGGAATACTACTCGCGGACGCTATTCGAGGCATTTGCCGGCTTGGGGTGTTTTATAGATGAGGAAGTCGCAAAACGGGGCGGAGCATCCGAAACATTCGGTATGAGGAAGGGCATTGCGACCCAAGGTGCTGCGCAGCAGGCTGTCACGGGCAAACCGGCCGAGGATATTTTTTGAGCTGATTATTTGATTTTGGAATTGGCATTGGAGAAGCATAGCGATGGCGTTTGGTATTATGAATATGATGATATACAGTACGATGTAGAACATCGGAATAGCTTTATGAAAACTTCCTGAATCTAGTTGATCAGGTTGAGTGGCTTCTTCCACTCTAATCAAAACTTCAATGTCGATACGGCGGTGTGAAATAAGAGTGAATCCAACTAATATTTGATTAGAAAACGGGCTATGCATAAAAATCTAGCTAGCTTCACACAATACAATGCATACACAAAGGCCAATTTGACTCGAACACAACATTTCGAGACTCCATCCTATCCAAACACCGGCAAGAAAGTAACACAAATTGTAGACTCCGATAGGAATTACACGAAAAGGAATAGACGTAGGAGAAAAACAATTATCCTTTTGAAGAATAAAATATGTTTGCTTGTTGCACAACCAGTTTGATGCTTTGCTTTTACATAGAACTCAAGAAGTCAACATCCGCGGACATACACCTAAGTCAGTCAACGTGGATGCACATTCGAATTCCGATATAGACAAAGACATGGATTCTGGAGTGTCGCTTTAAGGATGATCAACCGGGCACAGGGACATACACCTCAACGAGGTCAGTCTGAAACCTGAAACTCGGGCTCACTCCTATATTGCTAAAATCCAGAATTGATTTGATAGTTGACATAATCCCATAATGAGAATTACAGGTGCCTGCGGCTCCCTGTGGTGCGGCCAGTAATCTCAGCCGTACTTTCGATGCCTTCCCATGGCAACTCATCATCTTCCTCATCACTAGCTTCTAGTGGCTGTGCCCTTTTTGTAGAGTCATCAGTAGCACCAGTCAAATCGGCGAATCTAGTGCTCTGAACATCAATGCCAATAGACTGCAAGGTAATTTCCACCTCCTTTTCGTTCATCTCATGACCATCCTGCTTCTGTCCTTCAACAACGTCGTACAACGCATAAATCTGGTCCGCCTTGGTATCAATCTCTTTTACGAGACTTTCAATCTTTGCAGAGAGTGATTTCCTCTGCCGTTTACTGAGAGAGGCGTCGTGCTTGGTGTACGCGTTTTGGACAGTGGCAAGTTGCATTTTAAGATGAGACAATTCATCTTCAAGACTCTTCAGAACTGTAGCTAATGCTAAGGCGGGTGGCTGCGATGGTCGCATAGTTGGTTCTTCATTGTAAATTGACGGCTCTGGCATGCGCTCAGATACTGGGATTGGCTTGGGCACAGTGATTGTTCCTCGTTGAGTGCCATCGTGGTCATGATCATGTCCAACTCCTTCGGGCAGGAGACGTTTACAGACAGTGCAGTTCTTGCCATCATGTCGAGCAACAGTGTCCAACACTTTCTGAGCGGATTCGGAAAGACGGACAGGTTTATGTGTTGTAGGACCTGCGTGATGCAAAGTGATGTCAGGGAGAATAAAGGCAGAAGTCAATTCAGAAACCGGCTTTCGGTGACGACTTTGGCTAGTAATCGAATGATCCGAATGACGTCTGCGACGCGCACCAGCGTGCTCTTCAAACCCGCTTAACTCTGTTCTTCCAGTGGCGGTTATATCGTCAAGTGCAGATGATGGACGGACGAATCTTTCCTTGGGCTCTTTCAAGGAAGATTTGCGTGGGGGGTCTGATGCAACTCGCTTCGCTACAGTAGATGTACTTGTAACTTGTTCTTTCCAAGAAAATGACTGACGCTGCTTGCGCGCGGCCCTTTCGGCCTCAAGTCGCTTGCGCAGTTGGGCAATTTCACGGTCATCAATAAAGCTGAGCAAGGTAAAATCCCGATCCGTATCATTTGAAGCCTTGACGCGTTCTGAGATCTCAACCAGTGGCTCTGTAGTATCAGCTTCCTCCAATATGACTCGTTTGAGACGCTGCTTTCCGGTATTTGGAAGTTTCTTGCTTTCTGGCTTTTCTGCCTTTGAACGAGATGAAGACGATTTCAAGTTCGCCTGGATAGGACGAGAAAGATTTAGAGAAAACAGATCTTCATCCTGGCGTTCCTTTTCCATTCTCAGGATCTCCTTCTCGATTTGTCTTGAGACTCCTCCCTGAGGCTCATCCCGCATGGGCCTGGTATGAGTTCGCTGGTCCTTATATTTCACTTGAGCATACGCGGAGTCGGAAGTTTTCTGCGTAAAATTCTCGTTCTCGTCTGTGTTAATCGTGATGGGCTCCGTATCCACATTTCCTTGGGGAAGCGATTGACGAGTTTCAGTTTCATAGCCAGCCAACTGTCGAGTGAGTGTAGTCAATGTTGCAACTCGAGCTTTAAGGTCTGCATTTTCTTGCTTCAGAGTTTCATTTTCTCTCCTAACGTCCTGAGTATTGAGATACGCTACTCCCAGTTGGGTCACGGCAGAGTCACGTTCCTGGCTCAGAGACTTCAGTGAAGATTCATGGACCTGAATCTTTCGCTCGGCAATGTCAAGACAGTTCTGCAATTCCAAGTTGGCCGCTTCGAGTTCTAGATAGCGTGTTAGCATCCTGATTGAGATATTAACATGACACGATACGAACTGTTTTTCTCCTGCAATGATCTTGTACCGCTCTTTCCTTGTTCACCTTCATCACCACCGAACATTCGGAGGCGATCATGATATTCCTTTTGTCGACGGGCTTTCTCGCTTCTCAATAGGTGGTTTTCCTTACGGACATCGTCAAGCTTTTTCTCTGTCTCCGATTTGGCAAATTCCAGATCTGCGACCTTGTCTTGGAGAAGTTTGAGAGACACGAACAAAGCCTTTTCGTCTTCTGGAATAGGAACAGCTTCTAGAAGAAGATGCCCCTGAGGCTGCGAGACTTCTGCATCTTCCACAGGCGGAGAAACAAAACGCGTCGTACGGGGTTTTGGGTGACGTGTGAAGACAGGAGTGCCATCTTCATAAACACCGGAGACAAGCTCAGAGATATTGGGCAAGTCAGGTAGGAGAAAGGATTGATGTGTTCCCGTGTCAATGGTGTAAGTAGGATTGGCCGGGGGGTTGCTAGGAGCGAATTGTTTACTACGACGGGATTCTTTGCCTTGGGCATCACGCGTCGCTGAATCGACGGCCGCTGCAATTTGGCTTGGGACGTTTGCAAATCGGGTGTTTCGCGTGTTGACAGGCATACTCTTCGGTCGCTCGTCGCCAATATAAGATCCATCATAGGTCTCACGGGCTCTAACATGCATTTCAGACAGCGTACGACGAGCTTCCCCAGATGCTCCTGCTGAGTGTTTGGGACGACTTGGTTGTGGGTCAATGTTTTCTTTCTGCATTTGACTGGCACGTCTGATCTGAGCGTCCTTGCGTAGATTACTTCCTTCTGACACGCGCTTCGAGTTGCGCAGGGCCGACCTTGGTGGCGTGCTGGTAGCAGGGTAATCGAGTTTGATGGCAGGTGAAGAAGAGCGAAGGCTAGGGTTGTCGATGCTCATCATTGAGTTACGCGAATCGTCTCCACGGTGTTGTTTCTTCACACCTCGTCCGATTTCAATTGAAAAATCGTCCGTCTCGTCTTCTCCAGAGGATTCTACTTCGGAGAACTGGGGGAAGGCGCGGTTGATAGTCGATGTGTCAACAGTGTAGTCTGGTTCGAGGTCCAGTGAATTGGTTCGTCCGCGGAGGCGCGTGGGAATTTCTGGTAGTTTATCGCTGTTGTCGAGTTGTCTGGTTGAAACCATTGCTTCGTGTTCAGGGTCAAAGTCGGACACAGTCGAATCACCTCCAATTGAGGCCTGTGAATAATGTTCAGAGCGTCGCGTGGTGGTATACGGACGCGTCATCGTGAGAAGGATTCGCGTAGAGAAACTAGAATCATAGACTACCCATAAAGACGCTCCCTATGGTGGTTCGGTCTTGACTGTTTCGAGAAGCAGCTCTGTTATGTAAACACGCGTGTTGCAGTTTGGCTTGCGTGTTTGTACAAAGAAAAGCCAAAAAGGCACGAAACGAGATGACGCAAAGAAAATATTCCGGTAAGAAGGCCGTCCAAGGGTAGAGAAGTAGCTATGCTAGTTGCAATGTCCCAATGGCGTGTAGAGCAAAGAGGAGCTATCGACACAGAGCATTGAAGCTGGAGGTAAACAGTTAACTTACAAACTACGGGTATGACTTAGCTGCCCGCTGGAGGTTTGTTTACTGCGGGTCTGGCGGCCCGAAGAGGGAAAGCGCGCCGTTGCACGGATCTCGGATCGGATCAGGCATACTATTTACCACTTCAAATGTTAATACGTATTGGGATCATTGTATTCATTCATCTTTGAAAATAAGAAGTGATCGGTTGCTTCCTGTCCTGTCTTGTATGGAACTGTAATTACTCTGAACTAGACAAAACTTCGTTGCTCAATTCTCAGCTACTGAATCAACCATTCCTAATTCTAGAACGGACATCGGAATCAAAAACAGCACCAACGCCTGCTTTATACTATACTATACTATACTCACGCTGCTGCATGTCCAAAAATTTCAACAAAAAAGAGCAACGGAATCAAACTATGATGAGTTCCGGACAGCGTGTCTTCGTGGATATCATCATGACCACCCAATCCAAAGTTCGGCAAGATGATCAAAATTAACTGTACAACTTTCCTTCCAACGCCATGCTTCACGGCAGAAAGGGAATGAAAATTAGAAGAGTGTAACAAAAGGTCGTTCGGTCGTAATGAAATCGTATCATTCTCATGTGAGAGACTTGAAAGATTCGCGCGAAAGGTCAAACTTGAAATAAATATCTCACGGTGACTCGCAATTTGTGAGATCAAGCGTCGGGACGGGCTATAGTAATGCCTGGCTGGGGATTATGTGGGTGATTGACAGGTGTACTTGTGGCTGGGGTCGCAGGAGTGCTGTTGGAAGGCGTTCCAGTGTCGACGCGAATCTGGGGGAGCAGACGCATCGGGTGTTCACCGCGACTAGCAATAGGGCTTTCGTAAGCAGGCGCTTCGGCCCAATCTGAATAATCGTCATAGCTGGGAGGAGGAATATGGACCGTGCTAAGGTCTCCATCGGCATCTTCAGACTGACTCTCAACGCTAGAGTTGAGACTATCAACCTGCGTTACGGTCAACCCCGATCCAGAAGTATCGGTAGTATTAATTGAGTGTGTCGAGTTGCGCGCATCCCCCAGCAATGGCCGCTGGTCGGATTCGGCCGAATTGGCGCGAATGCGAGAGCCATCATGTCGCACATGTCCCACTTCCGCATAGCTAACCGATGAAATCCGACGGTGACGGTCACGAGACTGGTGCTCTGCCAGCATGGATCTGGCAGACGTTCCAGCGTTGAGGTTTGCTTCGCGGGAGGATACAGTGTCCCGAGTGATTTGTTGCAAGCGAGCAAAGTCGTTGGCAGCAAGAGCTTCGCGACGCTGGCGCCGTCGCTCTTCACGTTCAGCAACCTCCTCACGACGTCGAAGTCGGATTTGGTATAATGACTCCATTTCATCCTCCCGTCGGTCTTCCTCCTCTTCGGCCGTCTCGGGAAACTCAATCACCGTGTCTATATCACCTCGCTCTCCCTCACGGCCGATTACCTGCTCTTCCTCCTTAGGAAGGCGGCTATAGGATGGTAGCGTGATGATAGATCGTATAGAGTGTCCTCGCTGCGGGGGATTTCCAGTGCTTCCAGTTTGTGAGGTGGTACTATTGATATTGGCATTTACGGATAGATTTTGCTGTTGCGTTGTCGCCGTTGTATGGTTAGTAACATTCTCTGTAGTTCGAATTATCAGCAAGAAAATGTGTAGTGAATGGAAGACCAATCTTACTCGTCCCTGGATTCCATTTCCACCACAGCCCTTTCAGATATTCCCCAGGAAGAAGCTTCGGTTCTGCATCGTTTATTCGTAGCCGCCGCAAAGTCATATAAGCCGCAGGCACCGCAATTATAAGAGCGGCGATCGCAATCCCGATCCATCAGTAAATCAGCACCTTATTACTCTTATAATAGGGATAAAATATAGATGACAAAAGTATGGGTTTGTGTAACTCACCCCGATACCCATAGGAGCATTTGTGGATTGGCTACCATCACGCACTGCCAGCCGCCCATCGCGGGCGTCCAAGGGAAGATACATTGTTGCAATCAACAGGAACTTGACTCCAGATTGTGCCGCAATGCCATGAAGGCGGCGATATCGGGGGACAATAATGAGAAAAGATAATAAGGAAGAAGGAAGAAGGAAGAAGGAAGAAGGAATAACAGAATTAAACCGCAACGTAACGCATGAATGAAGTCGATTTACGCGCGGAGTGCTGCGGATCTCAACTCGGGCCTCGAGATCCAGAATCGAGGTGGAACCTGCAGCTTGCGTAGGCTCAACACACTGCGTAATTGCTTGTCGGATGGCGCGGGTACCTGGATGGATGAATAGGATCCTGAGGTCGGGGTCGGAGGGTCGGTTGAGCGAGAGGTGATGATTGTGGCGGTCAAGGAGGGGAATTCTTCTGACGGTTGACGCAGCCACTCTTTGTCCTTTTACATACAGCTCCAGTGAGCATAAGAATAATCACTTCATTCCTATTACAGACTACAGCCAATCGAAGGGCCAGGTGCGACCCCTGAGCGCTGTCAGCTTGAGGCGTCCACTTAATCCACGCTGATTGGTCCACGCAGTAAGACACACCCCACCGTCAAATTCAGCCTTAAAGATAAGGCGCAGGCAGCAGCCACAATATTATTATTGTCCCTCGTAGTATTTGATCTATTTGATATTCTTATGTTGTTACGTCAATTGTATACTTTACATAGATCCGCTAAGATTAAACACTCGCACTCAACATATCCCTGAGTCTCCCTCCGCGGCGTAGCAGAGAACGGTAGGGCCCTTGTTCAACCACCAATCCATGGTCGATCACAATCACGTTGTCGGCCATCTGCATCATCTCTACGGAGTGCGTGATGAGAATCACGGTCAGTCCCTGTCGAGCTGACAGGAGAAGCTTCCGGACCGACTGGCGAATGATCTCTGCGCTCTCTGCATCTAGATTCGACGTCGCCTCGTCAAGGATGAGAACTCGACGGTGACGAACGAGTGCACGAGCGATGACGAGCCGCTGAATCTGGCCACCAGACAAGGCGAGCCCGCCCTCGCCAACTATGGTCGAATATCCCTCTGGCAGAGATTGGATGAAAGTAGCGATTCCAGCTGCCTCTGCGGCGGCCTCGATGTTTTTCATAGAATTGAGTCGAGAGTATGGGTCAAGTCCGTAGGTAATATTTGCTCGGATACTATCTGCAAAGAGTCTAGGATGTTGGGGGACATAGGCGATGAGAGTCCGCAGAGTCGACATGTGAAGCTGCCTAATGTCTACTCCTCCCAACGTCAAGGATGCGGATTTACCAGGGGCAGGATTCGGGCAAGCATATAACCCCAACAAGAGAGCGGCAATTGTAGACTTCCCAGAACCAGAAATTCCTACCAGAGCTAGGCATGTATTATCTGGTATAGTGAAGGAAATATGATTGAGTACCATGGCACCCGGTCGTTGGGTATAACAAAAACTCAGGTCGTTGAATTCAATCGGAAAGGGCTCGAACACCCGCAATTTCCCAGTATTCTCATGAGAGGAGCCATGTGACAAACGAGATAATTTAATGAGCCGTGTTGCGGTATCGTTGGCCGAGTTGACTTGAGGAACTGGTTTAAAAGACAGTTAGATTCAAGAAATGTCCAAAGCTGGGAGTGAAGTCTATACTCCACGACATCAACGAAACCACATAGCCTAGGCTGAACAGTATCATCGTTAAAACAGACACAATGTTTGTAATTGTGGATGCATTTGACGCGCCCAAGTAAGCCGCATAGTAGAACAGCAATGCTAGAGAATATCTTCATTAGAAACAACCATATCTCATACGCTGGTCACTTACAGCTTGCAAAAACGATCGCGGATTCCGAGAGCCCAAAAATCCAACTCGAATAGAGACCTCGCTTCAACCCAGTTTTTACAGCCTGTTGCAATATTCGTGAATGCTTTGAGTGAAAGTGACGCTCTAAAGTAAAAGCCTTCACGGTACGAACATCCAGAAATGTTTCCGAGAAGATGGACGCGACAAGCTCATTCAGGTCATTCGTTCTGCGCTCCCATTTCTTATTCACGCTTTCCAGGCCCTTACTTATCCCGTACAAAAGCGGAGCAGAGGCAAGACTGACAAATGTTAGTTTCCAATTGAGAGAAAAACTCCATACTACGGCAATGAGGGCAGTCATCGCGGCAACGATTGCGAGACCCCCGAATCTGCCCGCGAGATTGCGAATTTCCTCGGCATTTTGGTCTAGGCATTGTGTAAGCTGCATGGCATGATTCTTATTTTGGTCGAACCAACTGCAGGGTTGCCCCAATATGCGACGCATAGCCTTAGTACGTAATGCATCCATCCACGCCTGGCTGCAATACTCAAGCAGATAATGCATGGTAAATGCTACGAAAGCATCGCCCACAGCTAGCCCCAAAATTCCAAGAGACCACTTTCGTGCCATGGTGGCACGATCTTGGGTGGCATAAAACGAACGGAAGAGCTGTGATAAAAGATATGAAAATATCGGTGTCGCCGCCGCATGGAGAGCCGCAAGGATAATGCTAGTTGCAAGAAGAATCTGCTGCTTTGTATTTAAGGTAGAAGGAATAGTAAGTAGCGTTCTATATAATGGCAGAGGTGTGCTGTCATCTTCATGGGAGGAATGCCCGGTACGTAGACGTGCTGGGCGCTGTGAAGTATGTTTGCTGCATAGACGTTTGAGAGATACCCATCGATTTCTATGCCAAGCTTTTTGCTCGGGTTCAAGATCATAGTTACTAAAACGATCATGCGTGATAGGATGTCGCGGAAAAACAGCACGAGGCAGACGTGCAACCTCGGAATTTCGAGCCAACATACTCGGTAGAGGAGAATCATCGCCTTCCTTTCGAAAAGGCAGTATACTATCCCTCTCGATTATTTCAATTGGTTGTATCGGACTCAACATCTTACTTCCATCAGTAGATGAGAACCAAGAACTTTCCGTGTTATCCCTTGGCAGGTACTGCTTCAGATACGAAGTGGACTCTAAAGAGTCTTCATTCTCTGATTTGTGAGTGTCCAAATCTTTGTATGCCAGTATTTGCAAATCGCCACTCATCATCAAATCTTTTTTCAGCCCGGAGGCAATTATATTTCCCGCTTCCAAAACGTAAACAAAATCCTCTTCTAGGATATTGGTTATGTCGTGCGTTATGATAATAGTCGTCAATCCTTTTCTCCACTTTCGAACAGCTTCCATAATAGTAGCCCGGTTTTCAAAGTCGAGAGCACTTGTGAATTCATCGAGAATTAGCACTGCACTGTCTTTCATTCTGGCTCGAGCAATCGTAACCCTCTGTTTCTGTCCTCCGCTCAGTAAGTTTCCTCCGGCTCCAACAGTAGTATCCAAACCTTGTGGTAGTCTGCTAATCGTATCTCGGAGGCTTGCCGTTTCTATGCACATGTCCATTCTAGCACTAGAGACTCCCAAATGGTTGTAATTTCCAAACGTGATGTTGTTCGATAGTGTTTCATTGAAGAGAAATCCGTTCTGTTGCACAATAGTGAAGCTCCTTCGAATCAAAGACGAATCAATCGCACTAAAGGGAGTGCCGCCTATCAAGATGCCTCCCAAGGTTGGCGAATAAAACTGGAGTAGAAGATTGACCAAGGAGCTTTTCCCAGCTCCACTGTGTCCAACAATAAACACTGTTTTTCCTGCTGGAAATACCATATTGACAGATTTTAGAACAATTCTATCGGGCTGGAAAGGATATGCAAACGAAACCTAAAACACTTGTCAGTACCGAATATCTCGATAAAAAGTTCTCGGTATGCTCTCACGTTTTTCAGTTTGATGTCCTCATTATAGAAATCGGTGTGTCCATCTCTTTGCGCGCTGAGTGGAAGCCGTCTAGCACTAGGCCGACGTAAATAAGACATTAGAGTCTCACCAGCGACTTTCCCCCTCTCCAACGTTGGAAGTTGATGGACTGCAAGTTCGACAGATTGCACAGCAATCAAGCATGCCCAGAATGTCGTTAATACATGGCCTGATGTTAGCTCGCCTGACTGCACCAAAGAACTTCCATACCAGAATCCCTGAACGAACATTGTAAATGTCGTGAACCGGGCAGTGGACAGTTGGGCAGCAGCGAGAAACGCTAATTTCAAGTACCATCTAGCAGCTTTCTGGATATGTGAAACCAAATGGGAGTAAATTGGAGATTCTCCATTCAGACATTTCACACTATCAATGGATGCAAACGCATCGTACGCGAATTTAGATGCCTGAGCTAGTTCTGACTGTTGGGCTGTGATCATAGGGTTCATTTTGAAAGAAATGAATAATATTAAGGCTGACGAAACTGGAAAACCAGCCATTGTAACCAACATAACTTTCCACGAGGTGTAACCGGCAAGACAAACTGCTAAAACGATTTGTACTGTGTGCTGCAATACGAAACCAAGGGGCTGAGCTGACGCAATTTGAAGTTCGCGCAATTGTCTATCAAGAACATTGACATGGTTAGCATATTTTCCTCAAGCATACAAACGACACTTAGTGACAGTATCTCACTTTTGTACATGTGACAAGAACGAGCCCATGCCAGCATCTTCCATGTCGAACCACATCAAATCCTGATCCAGCAGCTTCGTGAAAAGTTTTTTACGAGCACGGTGCACTTGTAGTTCTGTAAAAGCGACCCAAGCAAACAAAAAGCAGGCGTTTAATATCCATGTTGCAGCTCCAATAATAACGAGCTTTAAGATGTTTTGTTTTGCTGCCTCAAGCATTTGTTGTCCGGAAATGGCTCCATTTCCACGCTGCGTAAATATCTCAAATAACTTGCCCAGATAAGCTGCAAAAATAATCTTCGCCGCCCCGATGGCAATTGTGAAGATGAAGGCTGCCAGAAGGACTGGGAGCTCGCGGGTTGTTGTGAAGTGGAACAGAGATCTCCAACCCACTTTTATAGGACTATCTTCGATCTTTTTGATAGAATCAGATGGGGAGGAAGCATTCCTCTGCCTAGGAAGCAATTCCTCCAGAGATACCTGTCTTGCAAAATTGTCCTCCATACCTTATCACGTAGACTATCGCGTGTAATCGGGGATTTCTGCATTGAACAGGAGGAATTAACCGCATAGGAGACCAAGACAATTCCAACACAGGCAAGAGGAATGTAACACCGAATCTGCATAGTGTTTAATTAAAGTATGTTTCAAAATTAGTAAATACGAGAACAATGGCTCCTTCCTCTATGATGTTAATATTGTTCTTGTCTGCGGTGCCCGTAAGGCGGCGTCATGTGACCAGCCATTTATTTTAAGATGGTCTAGAATTGATATATATTTCAGCGATAAACAACGGTCTCCAAATTGAAAACTTAGAAAGAGAAGGGTATATTAGTTGTACAGTTGACCAACGATATCGACGCTAACGGACAGCCTTGGTTCCATGCTGTTCTACCCTTTGCGCCCCGATAAATGCAAATTTCATTCGCAAACATTGAGAATGCAGCTGACTTTTCAGATAAGACTGGAAAAACATGGCGATCCGTGCGATTCTAACATCCGCGACACGCATCGGTTCTTAATATTCGGCATTCCATTCGTAATCCCTTCTCTACTGGCTTTTGCCTTGTGCTTTTTCATAAATCCAATCATTCAGACCAGCACGGTTCCTAGAATTTTGTTAGTACGAATGACAAGGAAAACATTATTATATCGTCAAAAAAACCTACCGAGCAATCTCCACAGCGTAAAACTGCATTCGCATCGCTATACACAAAACATAATCAGCCTTCCGAACCTCACGATAATCAAACAATAGGAAGATACCCACCAAATATAGTAGTCTTTTGGTCATATTCATATTTCGGGTTCGACCGCAGCATGGTACCGAAGTTGTAATCGCTAATGGTCTTCTCGTACTCGCTCATGAAGTTGCGCCATCGCTCTTTGCCTTGTTTGCTCTTCATTTCCTCTTCGTTGATCGTTTGACTGGGGTCAAAGTCTGGAAACTCCTTTTTGAAGTGCTCATAGATCTCATCGTCCATTTTCGTCAATCGTAGCTTAGATCCGGGTACTTTTTCGAGGATTGACCAGTACGTCATCAAGTGATCCACGGCTGTTGATCGACCATGTTAACTCGCCGGCGCGAAAGGAAGTTCAAGGGAGCTGAAAATATACCTTTAACAGCAAACTGCTTCTCCATCTAATGAAAGGAAAATGCGAAGTCAGCGAATCGAGGTTTTTCTTTATTGCTAAACACGCGCACTCACATCCTCCAAGTTCTCCGCCGTCTCCGGATCAAATGGCTTCGACATTTTGAATATAATGCAGGGTCGTAAATTGCTTGCGTGTCCAGAACAGTTGATGGAAAAAGTGTAGATAATATACGAAATGTAGATCGTTCTGCTGCGTGTCTGGATAAATATGTTGTTGGTGACTGGCTTCCCCGCGCTCTGTGGAATTTTTCTACCGCCACAATTGGCCGTCCCGCACTGCCCCTCTGGCCGAGCCTACGTCATTCTAGAAGAGCCCAGGAATATCTGTCAGAGATCATTGGTTCATTACTATCAAAGTTATTAAATTATTGAAGCTATAGCATGTACAGACAGAAATGTACGTCGAACATGAACGAGAAAGACTCCGCCCAGTGGGATATCTGATGCTTCCAGAATCAACCGGCAATTGACGCCCAGGAACCCGTGAAATGATAAAATATCGGTGAGGGATTAATTGAAGATTATGGTCAGTCTAGATCGCTATCTGCATCGTCTGGAAGCTCTTCCAGTCGACCTTCTCGCACAGCCTGGGCGACCGGATTCTCGGCTTTGATTAAGCCATTCGCTGTAAGTCTTTTACAATGTAAGCATGTCGGTCAAATAAGCAACAAATAGATGGGTCCATACCTCTCAAAGAGCACGAATAGACGCTCTGCTTCGCGCTCTTTCTCTTCTTGAGTCATTGGAGGACCGGTGTCCACAGGCTCGGCATCATATCGTTGACCTGTGATTGGATTCACATGGTCGCTTACTCTAGATGAATTTGTCGCAAACGCTTCCTGAGCATCTTGCGGAATCTGCAAGCCGCGAGATGCTAAGAACCCTGCAGCAAAGCCGTAGCCGATATTTTTGGTTAGGCTGTCTGCATCCTTACCAGAAAGTACAAACATAAGTTCAGAGATGGCGGTTTTCAGATGGACTGATGGCGATGTAGATAGATTGAGCAGCTTGGAGGATAGAGTATCGCTGCGTCCGATTGGAACGCTCCGATCGTTGTCTTCTGGTAGTAAGAGCCATTGCATGTATTTTCTTGGGCCCTCAGGTGCAAATTCATAGATGGTGATGAGTAAGTGAAGTAAAGGTACAGCACGAGGCTCTAATTCCTCCGAGTTATACACTCCAACAGCTGCGTCTAATATGTTTATCAGCTTGTCGACATTACAATTTTGGTTGAATTTTGGAAATAATGGGTTGCTTTCGAATCTGCCTGGCTTTTCTTCTAGGTCGAGAGTCGAAAGGGCATTAATGATATAGCCAATCAGGCCATCAAGGGGTTGTCGGTCAGGGATGTCAATGCGATTAATGATCTTGAACAGGTGCGGAATCAGAGGAGTAAACGAGTCTGCGAGATCAGGATATAGCTTTGCGACGTTGAACACCAGTTTCAGCGTGTCCGTCAAGGCCAGCTCGTCGATCTGCGAATAGGATTTTCGGCCATTTTTGGGTATTTGCTTTGCGTGCCGTATCACTTGCTTCACCGAAACATGAGTGGATGAGAAACCTCTCGCGCATTGTGGAACTTACAGAGAGAATGTTATCAGCCATCGAATGCTTCGTAATTAGAACGCTAAAGTCAATATTGGTGTCGTAAGTGGTGAGAAATAAAATGCGCGAGAGGATCATTTCATCATCGGAGATTTCAGTCTGCATAGAGGAAACAGGACTGTCAATAGCTAGCCTGTCACGCCGTGCGACTCTGAGCACTAACCTTCAGCTTCTCGGCCACGCGACCGGCATACCCCGTATCAACGAAGACTTGGCGCATGTCCTTATTCAACAGGAGCGCATTTGCAATGCAGCGTAAAGCCGCACGTCTGATGTCCAGTGTTTCCCCTTCGAATCCATATCTTGCTAAAAGATTGATGCCCTAGCAATATTAGGAACAGCCTGGCAACGTCCGCGAGGGGGGATGGTCTTGGTACTTTGTCAGAATATATGGGGTCTGCATTTGCAGGGTTTGTGCCATGTTGTCGCAGGGCCAGCAGTGTTTGGACCTTGTCTACATCATCCAAGAAGTGTCAGTATTGCCAGCCTGAGCATGCATGACGATGTTGTTTTGTGCGTGCAACTTACCAGCAGGTGAGAGCTTCTTTGCAGAGAGGTCATTGTCTAAAGAGTCCACCAAGCGTGTGACCTCTTTGAGCTTCTCTTTCAATACACACCAAATCAGCCAATTTTCTTCTTCGATGTATCAAAACATATCCTCACCTGGGCCCTGCAGCTGGCCAGGGGACATCATGTTTGTATCAGTTCAACTCACGCACCAATTTTGAACGAGATCACAAGAAAGAAAGGGCAGCAGGTATTTAGTATCGCAGGGATCTCGACCAGACCAGGGGATGGGGGAATAACGGGGCATGGAGGAAGGAAACAAAGACAACAACCGGCGCAGTCGGGCTAGCTGGCTGTGACATCAGAAGCTGCGGCCAAGTGCTCCGAGTCTACCCCACCCCAAGGCCAGCCTTTCCTTTCCAGTGCTAGCGCTATGCTCTGCTCCACCAGGCACCTGTTGACTGCCTGAGGCAGCAATGTTGCCTATTTGGACCATCCTAGGGCAACGTTGAAGTGTATATATGCGTCTGCTATCTTGACTGCGCCGTGACCATGTCCGGAAACACTTCTCGGCACAGAGAATTGAGCAAGACTACTAGAAATTAATGAGCCGAGATACACTGACTCTTACTCCAATGCAGCACACTGATTCTCACCCCCATAATCCACTCACATACGGTGTGGCCTGTGTATGTAAGCTTACATATCTACAGTCTATACGCATGTTCCTCTGTTCCGAATACGCACCCTTGATATCTTCCTCCTCGTCATCTCATCATGGTGGATCTTGACCAACTCGGAAATTTCGCTCGGCCGAAACTATTTCCCAATGTGGTAATAATACTGAACCTCCTCCGAAATCCGATAGGTGTCAGCTATGCCTATTTCTACTTTATGTGGTCAATTTTTCGGGTTCTACTGCAAAGTCCGACATGGATGATGGAAAATCTTGAAGACTGAATGGTATAAAGCCGGCGTTTGCGCCGCATCAAAGGCTTCGTTCCAGCATTCTAAATATACATTGCAATTCAATACTTGAATAGACGACCTCAGAGACACGCAATAAATATGGCATCCAACCTGATTGTCTTTATCACCGGTGCCAACACAGGCCTTGGACTCGAAACTGTGAAGTCCTTGTTGCAGTCTCCTACAGCTTATACTATACTACTCGGGGGCCGCAGCCTGGAAAAAGCAAACACCGCAGCGAAAGAAGTGCAGGCTGAATTCATAAAGAGTCCAAGTATCATCAAGACAGTCCAGATTGACCTTGAGGACGACGGCTCCATTTCTAGCGCATACGAGCATATCACAAAGGAGTACGGTCGCGTAGATGTCTTGATCAACAACGGAGGTAAGGATAGTGTCTCTTGACTTCCCAAAAATCTAATACGAACATCTGCGTGTAGGAGGCCAGTTTGATCAGCAGATTCTTCTCGGAAATATGTCAATGCGAGAGGCGTGGAACAAATCATGGAACGTCAACGTTACGGGAACGTGCATCCTTACTCATACCTTCGTGCCGCTTCTCTTGAAAGCCGCTGATCCAAGACTTATTTTCATAACGAGTGGCGTATCTACACTAGCCGAATCCGACAACATAGCCATCAAAATAAACCACGCTCCAGCAAAGGGTTGGCCAAAAAAAGAGCCCTCTGTGGTAGCTTACCGATCCAGCAAGACCGGCATGAACATGATGATGCGTGAGTGGACAAGGATTCTGAAGGAAGATGGGGTCAAAGTATGGGCCATTTCCCCTGGATTCTTAGCAACTGGTCTGGGTGGGAACCCGGAGTTAAATAAGAAGATGGGCGCTTTGAATCCAAGTATTGGGGCCAGTCTTGTGAGAGAGGTGGTTGAAGGTGCCCGGGACCTGGATACCGGTAAAGTCGTCCGCCGGGACGGCATTCAGCCATGGTAACTGTACCTTATAATGTTGTTGTAGCCAGTGCCAATACTATGAGCAGAATAAAGACAGTTGAAGAGCGATATCTGAGGATATAATATCGATCCGAGGCACTTGAGAGACAAGATGGCAATCAGAAACAATGGCGCGATTAGAATGCCAGAAAGTACAAATAGAAATATGAGTGTCAGTACGCTTTACCCTAAAATAACCACCAATTGCACATATCTAGTATCATTTCTATCTATCTATTCCCTCAATTACCCTGTTACTTTAACAACGGGGTGGCTTGTGTGATTTACTACATTGTATCTGTAGCTGCCAAATATTTATTCGGAATACTGGCGTTTCTTCTGGTCTCTGTTCCAGAAGTGTCTTAATACGAATAGCATGACAAGCATGCATACATCCAGCGCAATCGTCCAATTATACCCAATAAAATACCTGGGTGCATCAACTGTCTTCCAAACACTATTTCAAAACAAAATAATCAGTTAATTTGGAGACAAAAATGGCAAAGAAATACCACTTACAAAAGAGGGAGCCAGGCCCCGAACGTATTTCCAATCGTATTCATAGCGCTGATCACAACGGCACGCTCCTCAGAATCGCCAGCACAAATCTCATTTGCCCAAGCGTAAATAGTAGCCGCGATCCCATCCGCCGTACCAGAAAGGAAAAATGCGAAAAATTTGAGTCCAACAGGCACATTCCAGATAGCGAGCACAATACTGGCAAATATATTCAACACTGCAGTGCCCGCAATCAGGGCAACTTTGGCATCATATGCATCCGCGACAATACCGCAAATCAGCGATGATACGATAGTGACAGCAGGGGATACAGTCGTGATGGTGTTGATCGACTCAACCGAGTACCCTTCAGCTTTGAGCCAGAGCGAAAGTCCACTATTTGAGGATACACCGTCGGCTTGGGAGAAGAAGAATGCGAAACCGACCAAAACCCAAAAGCGCCATCGAGTCAAGATGGACTTTATTTTTGGCATTGTAAATGGCTGTCTTGGTTCCCGGCGCTCTGAAGCCATTCGCTCTTGGGCTAATTGGATTTCCCGTGGTGTGAGAATGCGAGACCTACAGTTTTCGGGGGTGCCAGGCAGAACCAGAAGACCCAGGAGCGCGATGGGAATGGTACAGGCAAAACCTAGAAAGAGTGCAAGTCAGTATTTCAAATACCAATTTTTAAGAGGATACGTATTAAGCATACATATGATATAAAGCCATCGCCAACCTTCAATACCAAATCGGTTGTTCAACCTTTCATATGCGCCTGCCTGGATATACCCAGAGCTCATACTGCCGACTGAGCTGGCAATAAAGAAAACTGCTCCTCGTCGATTTAATTCGGACCTTTTGTACCAGCTGCCTAGGTACCACTGGACAGCAGGGAAGAAGAATCCTCCAAGTGCTCCAACAAAGAACCGAAACGCGTAGAGTTGGGTAACATTACCCGCTTTGTACTGGGCCAACGTAAACACACCCCAGAGCAAGTCTGCTGCTGGAAGAAAATAATTGACAGGGAAACGCGTCATCTGCATTCAGTATTAAAGTTCCTATTCTGCAACTTTTGCACCGCAATTCTCTACTTACAATCAATGTCAGTGGGATTTGCATAGTGATAAATCCAACCCTGAAACGGTATTAGCTTATGCTGTCCAATTCTGCGCATCCAAGTTTCACAGACATATATACTGTATTCAGGTAATTAAGCTGGTTTCCATACAGCTTCAAGTCCTCCTTCATACCACTTACGTACGCCGTGCTCGTCGCGGAGGAATCAAGCACCTTGGCCCAATAAGCCAAAAAGACAAAGACGACGATCAGTCCATCCAGTTTAAGTATAAGGCGCCGCTCCTCTGGGGTGTCGGCGGGTGAGAAATACTGATACCATTTTTGTCTTATGGGTTCTGATGGATTGTGGGCTGGAAGTGTCACAGACGTGTATACAGATTTCTCGTGGACTTCTCGCCGGCTATCATCGCCCAAAGTCGGCGTCTCCTCCTGGGGAGGTTTGTCGACTGCAATAGACATGATTTCTCAATACGTCTCAGGTATGATCCTTTCCAACGACCGTATGAAAAATTTAGAAAATCGAGAGCGACGGAGTATAAATGGGGATGCCCCAGATCAAACCCTAAACACCATTGGTTGACGGCTCCAATTCCGCACATGGCAGACAATCGTTGAAAAAGCACGACATTGCCGCTAAAATGGCGATTCTTCGGTCTCAGCGTAGTCGGACACCCACTCGATCACGACAGTGCAAAGTGCAATACACATACAGAATTTTTAACAAATCAAGTAATGTTTTTATAAAAGGTTGTATCTGTACAAAATGGCATTTCTAGGGTTAGGGTTAACAGTCACCTGACCACGGTGGCGTAGTCGCCGCCTTAGCTTTAGACCCATCTTCAATTTCCCGGCTGTCCAGACTCGGTATAGCCGAAGCTGTCAACGTAGCTAGAAAATAATTCTTGCTGCCAACGATGTCGCACTTCTCGAGCTTCACTAGCAGGTTCCGCGCGCGTAAAAATATTACGCAAGAGTCTCCAGCCACTAAGGTGGCGAAGAGACCCAGAGAGTCGCATGTCTGCAACCAATGCAGAAGATCCAAGCTCCGATGCGATCGAGCACAACCGTGCAGCAGCTGCATCAAGAGAAATGATGCAGACACTTGCTCGTATCGCCAGACCCCTGATTCCAAAGTCGCTGGCAGCCAAGCAACTATCGAAGGCAGACTGGCTCATTTAGAAACATTGATCACGGATCTAATGCGAAGTCGTGAGTTAGGAATACCCGAGAATGGGGATATGGATCCCGTTGAGACTTCCGGGAGTCCCTTTCAAGATGATGAAGTACATGCCAACAGCTATGTTGGATTCACCCATTGGTCAGCCGTTCTAGATGATATCCATGAGCTAAAGGCTGTTCTGGGTGGCTCCGCTGAACGGACTAGAACTGGGAGATCTCCGTTAGAAGTCCCTCTGGCTCCAAGCGGGGAGCTAATTTTTGGATATCAGGAATCCTATTCTTTGGAAGAAATCATTACCGTATATCTGCCATCAAAAGTCGATACTGATCGACTTCTCTCAGTATACTTCCAAGGGGAGACTTTCATCGTTCCATTCATCCATGCGTACCATTTCCAGCGCCAATATCGAGAGTTCTGGGCTGACACTCAAGCCGTAAATCCTCTATGGCTGTCCATGCTTTTTTCCATTTGCTGTCTAGCTGCCCTAATCAGGGAGAAATCTACCTCAAATGACAACCCCCATGGAGAATTTATCACCCAAAGTATGGCTTTCCACACAGCTGCTGGGAAATGTCTGGTGGTAGGAGAATATCATCGGCCACAGACCTTTGCCGTGGAATCACTAGCGATTTATGCACAAAGTAAAAGCCTAAAAACATTAGATCCTTGTCGAGAAGCCGGTGCAATCCTAGGAATGGTCATTCGCCTTGCATACGAAATGGGCTACCACCGTGACCCAGATTCAGTTGGGTCCTTGACCGTCTTTGAGGGTGAAATGCGCCGACGGTTTTGGGCAGCATGCAAGCAGGTAGATGTAATGACCGCTTTTCAACTTGGTCTTCCAAGTAATATTTGCCTCGAGAACTGTGATACAAAATCACCGAGAAATCTCCTGGACTCGGATTTCGACACAGATACTCAGGTTTTGCCTCCGTCTCGATCCGAGAATGAGGCCACGAAACTACTATGGTTCGTTATCAAAGACAGACAGTTGGTTAGCTTTAGCAAGGTCTGTCAAGATGCACTCTCTTTCAAGGAGAATTCTGAATCGGAGATTCTTCAGCTGGACGAGGAAGTCAGACAGATGCATACGACTGTTCCAGACATCTTACGTACACGTCCCTTTTCAGAGTCCATTGCAGATGAATCTTTCCTCGTAATGACCAGAATTTACATTGAATTCATCTATCTCAAAAGTTTATGTATTCTTCATCGCAAATATATGGCCCGGGGCAATGCATATAGTGCAAAAACTTGTGTCGAGGTTGGAACTCAACTTGTTGGTCAATTTATCGATATGTACAAGGAGATTTCGCCTGGTGGCCGTTTACATGCGGAGCGCTGGATGCTCACCAGTTTCACAATGAATGACTATTTACTCGGTATCATGGTGCTCTGTCTGGTAGTGCATACATATCGCAAGGGAGTCTTACAGCCTCCAGTCATGGACTCTTCAAAGGAACGTGAAATACTTCAACTACTCGAGCAGTCATTTGATATTTGCATGGAAAAATCTTCGGTCTGCAAAGATGCAAAGCGTGTTTCGCATGTAGTGCACCTTATTTTGAATAGCAATACGGCATCGAATCCATCTGCACTACCACATTTCGATAATACGGGACCGGGGCTGGGCAAGGGGCCGATATCCCTGGAAGATGAACACAGTAATAAAGGAATCGACACCATGGCATTCGACTTCCTCGATCCGTTTTCTTTAGTGGGCAATGGGTTTGAGAATCTCGATTGGTTTTCCTTTGATCCTCAACTTTAAAGTCCATGGTATAAGCATTTAAACGGACAATTATTCCAGCTAGGGTATTCTATCCATGAAAAACATGATCGATATTGGGAATGTCCTGGGGTGCTTAGTGAGCGCCAATACGTCACTATTCAAAGCCAGTCATTTCCTGGCTTAGTTTCTATGAAACATTATCAAAGAAATTACTTCCAAGACATGACACTAATGTCAAATAATTCAGGCTACCACGTTGACAGCTAACAACATTAGCTATCATAAACTGGTCAAATGTTAAAAAACATATCCATCGAGTTTAAG
This sequence comes from Talaromyces proteolyticus, assembly GCF_021365285.1. Classification (NCBI taxonomy): domain Eukaryota; kingdom Fungi; phylum Ascomycota; class Eurotiomycetes; order Eurotiales; family Trichocomaceae; genus Talaromyces; species Talaromyces proteolyticus. The sequence goes on from NW_025764280.1 coordinate 459,084, forward strand.
CAGCTTTGTCGTTAACCATATAATGTCGTTCTTGAACCCTTCAAGAACTCGGGTACCAGCTCTCTTGGCGTGGAAACACAACATATCCTTGTCCCTTGACGAAAGTCTGCATCCAAGCTCTTTGCTTTGGATCCTTCGCCAATTCCAAATACAGCTCCGCGTGAGCAGGACCACTTAGACCCGTTGCTAAAGGTTGGCCATCTGAGAGTCGCTGATCACCCCAGTAGAACCTACATAAGGCAAATTCAGCCTCTTGTCATTATTAATATGAAATATTTAGAACTTACTTGTATGGCTTGTCAAGGTAAGACACCAGAGCGAGGTGCTGAATCAAATGCGAAGTTGCAATTTTGCCCATTCCAAAAGTCGAGAAACCAGGAGACACAGTGATATTGAGTATGTTTCCAGTATAGATAAACGTCCCGCCTTCGGCTCCTAGGCCCTCGGTACCCAGGTCCTCGAAACCTTTCACAGATTCGCCAGCGGCGACCCAAGGACTAGTAGTGTTGACGTTCATGCTACTGTGGAACTGATCTATTGGTGTTTCGAACGGATCTTCCGGTTTTGTGATATGAGCTGCATAAGCTGATTTGTCGTCAGTGCCATCAGAAGGTGCAAAAAGAGCGTGTGTATGAGCAACGCACCATTGTAAATCACCACACTGGGTATGCCAACAATTTTTCGAACCTCTTTGAATAGACCCGGCACGGTCTCCGGCTTCGTTGCGTCAAAAACAAAATGCTTGAATTTGGGATCAAGTCTTGCTGTTCGCGAGGCAACAGCGACTTTATATCCCACATTAGCGAAAGCTTCTGCTGTTGCCTGGCCGACTCTGGAGCCGGCCCCGATAATCAAAAGGGTTGGCATTTTGAATGATTCAATGAAGTGAGTGTCTTATGTCACGGTTTGTACCCAAATTACTCTGAAGATCTCAACGGCCCCGTTTGGGAATTTGAATATGGTTGCGATGGTATAGACCGTGTGCACGAAATAGATGTTCTGCCTCCTTTTATATATATTTATGTTTCATAAATTTCCACTTCAAAGTTGTCTAAATTCAAATACGATTTCTAATCATATATAGTTGTCCGTGTAACCCCTATGCACACGAGCTTACGCAGAGCCAGTCACAGTGCGATTTCTCGGAAGGCCTCAAATACAAACCCCTTTCGTGTTATTTTCGCTCTCCTTCGGGTCTCATCCTCACCTATCATAGTCAGACTAAGTCAGATTCTTTATATTGGCTATACCTATTACGGAAGGTTTCGCTAGCGCGGTTTATACCAGAACTAGCACCTCCAGCGCTAAGAGACATGCATTCCCCACTGGAGAATAATAGAGACGCAAATGACTTTACTTTACTTGATTGGTCATCCAGATGGTTCGGGTTAAAATTCGGACGAAAACCGTGCCCGTTGGCATAGATGAGGTAAAACCTTTCCTAGGCTTCAGGTGATGGCGAGACTGATGCGCTCATATGACAAAATCTTGCATATATTCAAGGATTTCCTGCCGTTCATTTTAATTTACATTAATTTATATCAGACTGAGAATATATAAGTCTCGGAGTCACATCTATAGATAATATATAGAGTTCAATTATTATTATTAGTGTTATTTTGGGGAGGGCTTCTTTACCCAATATATCTTTGTAGTGTTATATTCAAAGTTTTGTCATTATCAAACTATAGCCATCCAGGCTACCTTATTAATAATACTAGTTTTTTTGTTTCATTTTTCATGTAAAATTTAACAAGTATTTAAGATGTACCATCTCCCCAATTTCTTATATCATGAATACCAAGACTTACACAAGACATACACTTCATCCATTGTCAGGAGGACAGGCTGAACCTTAATAGCGAATACATTCCTATTAACACGATAAATATGGTGGCTATCACCATATCAACAATTTGAAATAATATTAAGTTATAACTATTAGCGTCCTACTGCTTCCCACTAAGCAGATATGACGTTACCTTTGATTCAAAGTGATTTAATATCAACTGCTAAAGAATTCCGATAACATTAATATCATTGAAAAATACCGTCTACATGCTTTATAACGAGCTTTAAGAATTTTTCTATAAAAATGCCACAGCGCGGGGCAGAGTCACTATTTTGGTATCCAAGCTGCTTTTAAAAATTGCATCCGTACATACATCAAGAAACAAATCATTGAAAGGATCGAACCCCAGAAAAATAGATAGGAAGAAATGAAGTCTGTCGGCGTATCCTACCACGCATTATTGCACTAGTCCGCTGTGGGATTGCAGCCCTAATTTGTAGCCAATTACTTCAGTGTGCTTGATTCAATCTACGCTGGCTGGATTACAATAGAATGCGCGGGGCTAAAACCATATATACGCCAGTAACAACTTGTTAGTTGGTTCTCTGTACTGTACTTTTATGGCTGTCGGGATGGTTTCGCGTTGGAGTGTTCAACTCGCCCAACCAACTAATTTAGTACACATGACCTAGGTCTCAGAATCTTCCCAGAAGATGAATTTTAATCCCTGTAGGAGGCCCTTTTACGTCCCTCTCGTAATACAAGAACCTGAATGATTGCTATGACGACTAGTGCCGCAATAACAAAGCCGAATGTAGCAGGGAAACCCTTCCCTATATTCGCATGACTATTAGTCCTCTTCAAAAACGTTTTTTTTTCCTGGAGAAGGAGGCACTGACGAAAACTAGGCGCTTCTGTCTGAGGAAATATAACGATGGGCAGCCATGCTGCTACCTATTGAGACCTTACGTTAGTAAAGAAATGTCTCGTTGTGAAGTTAGAAGAATCATACGGCATATTGAAAGCCATTCATACTGCTAACAACGAAGGCACGCTCCTCGTTGTCGTCGGAACAGACTTCATTTGCCCAAGTATAACTAAGCAAATAGTTAGAATGGATGTACAGATGAAAATGAGAACGGCAGTCTTACAATATCGCAGTCATCAACTGAACTCCGTCAGTTAAAAATGCGAATTCTTTCAAACCAACACTTGCCGGCCATACTGCAAGGATTCCATTTGGTACTAGGCCATATACCTAACTTTATCAGTTGACGAATGAATAAGATAAAGAAATCTCAGGGATGACCAACAAGTGGCAAGATGACAAATAGAAACCGGCTTCCGGTATAGTCGGAAAGAAAGCCCCACTCCGCAGGGATCAGTAAGACTTGATATGGTATTTAGTTCAACTGAATAAACTCACAAGAACTACACAGAAAGCAGAAATAAGATTGGAGCCTGTCGGAATCACGTTTCGTTCAGTGACGGAGAAGCCTTCGGCTTTCAGCCAGATAGCAAAGTAGCTTGTTGCTGCGCATCCGGATCCATATAACTTTGATAATCAGCTTTATCTTTGAATATCTAAGAGAAAGGTATGCTAGTAAGAATCTAGATCATACCACATAGCCAAGTGTAAAGGCATACCACCCTAAGAAAGTCATAAAGGTTGATTAGTCAATAAGATCCGAAACAAAGGCAAGAACAGGTAGTGTATACTCCATCTCCGCGCGGCACGCAAAAAGGTTGCCGTTGAGATTTTCGCAGGTGCGGCTTTTCCTGCCTTATTAACTCGGTCTCGAGCAATTTCTATTTCTTCAGCACTCAGATACCATGCACGAGTGTTGTGAGGTACGTCGGGGTAGAAGAAGAAGGTGACGATCCCAACAGGGATCGTCATACCCTGAGAATATATTCGTTAATGCTCTTCTCCATATACATGTAATGCAAGGTAGTTCAGTGATATTGATCTTGAGACATACCCCGCATACAATATATAGCCACTTCCACCCAGCGATGCCGTGATGGCCATTCAGGTTTTTGTATACAGCTGCTTGCTGTCGGCCACAATCAGTTCTTAACCTGCTATGTCATAGGCTAAAATTACATACAAGGTAGCCACTGAATGCTGAACCTAATGGAGCAGTCATGTGAAATATCGCCGTTCGTTTTGCTAGTAGTATCTCTTTAGATTGACGTTGAAATATAACAATAACAAAACATACCTAATTCGGTCTTCGTATACCTGAGATAACGACGTCAGTTAATAAAATCTTTCAAATTCCTGTTTGCATAGATATATGCTTACCATGACCCTAAAACATATAGCATGCAAGGGAAAAAGGAACTCTCGAAAAACCCAATTAGAAATCTAAATGCGTATAGTTGCGATACATTGGTCATCCCAGCTTGGGCGAGCGTGAAAGTACCCCATCCAACCTCCATTGCAGTGAGCCAGTACCTTGGTCTAATCTTTTGGATGATGAGTGTCGATGGCACCTGCATTACGGCATATGCTACGGTGTATGCTGTTGTCTATTCTTGCTCCTCGTGTTAAACAAATATATCCGCTAGCTCTCATTAGACGGATAAACTGACTGCGTAGGTGTACTGGTTGCCAAACATCTTAAGATCTTCCTGCATACCACTATTGTCCTATCAACGGACTGTTCAATAATTTCATGGGGGGACACTCACCTCACGTATGCATTGGTAATGTTGTTCTGGTCTAGGTATTTCAACTATGCAATAAAAGCAATTAGTGAATTCACATAAAAAATTGGCAGTAAGCATGTTCTACGAAAAATCCTAAACACCCAATCGTCAACAAAGCAAAGTCCAGTTTGCGGACTAGCTTCCGCTCTTCTGGGGATTTCAAATGGGAATCTGTGTCCCAGATAAATGATCGGAACTAATAAAAGCAGCCTTAGTATCGGATTGGGATTACATGCTACCAACATTCACGGACTCACCGACGTCCACACACTTTTAGGGCTCATTTTTGTTTCTGCAGGTATATTACCACAAAATATAAATGAAAATAAAATAATACAAAGAAAGAAAACAGAAAAGAAAAAACAGAAAGAAAGAAACCAAGTGCTTCGAAGCCTCTGAAATAAAAGTAACATATGCTGTCGAAATCACGTCTTCGCATCCCCGCATTGCACCTCATAATACTAACATGGTGTTATTGACGCTATAAGCACCTATAATAATTATCTTATATTTGTTATCTACACAGAAGCTAGAGTGCCATTGGTTCTATTAGCATGAGATAACATAATGCATATGATTCTGACTCGCTAAAATACAAATAATTTTACTCGGTCTACTGTAGTGTCTGCGGAGTGGAATGTTTTAAACCTCCATGTATACTCGCCAGTCAGTTTGATCTAAAAGATTATGAGTCCCATCGGGATCCTAGATATTGTGAATACATACATTCATTTGAAATGTTACTTTCGGTGAGGCTTTTGTAGTCATAATGTGTTAATCGGGCGCAAGCCCGGACTTTTCAGATAGCTAATTAATATTCCTCATCGAGTGCTTTGAGCGGACTCCGGTCTTCTTCAAATATACTCTGAAACAATACCAAGCTCAAATAAGCCCTGAAATTGTGGAATACAACCATGCCATCCGGAGATCCCCAGCTCTGCTGATACCAGCAACCCTGGAGATTCCTGAGCTGCTCCCAACTTCCATGGTACTCTGCCACCAAACCATCGAAAGCCTTCTTTTCCGTCTCATTTGCTTTTCCGTATGCCTCACCCAAAAGATTCCTCGCTTTGTCCAGCAATTCTCCCTGTATATACCATACATATTCTGTGCCCTGCCCATTATGTTCGTACATCGCAATCCCCCCACCCTCAATTCCTGGCCATTCGATCGACACGGGCAGCTTGGCGTCGGGGAAGAGATTAAATTGGTAATCGGTCATATAGTCGTCCTCTTCCCAGAATAGAGACTGCACATTTGGAAGGCGGTTACTGAGGATGTGAAACCGTGGACCCCGAATGACGAGACGTGTGCCATTAGTCATGGCGTAGAAGTCTTTGAGATCATCAGGGAGTGGCCTGCCCAATTTCAATTCCGCCGCAACAATCTGTTCCGCAGTTGCAGGTGCGCGAAGTATGGTGTCTGGAGCAGTGTATTTTTGCTGCTTAGAAGGCCGTTCTTCATTGTTCTCCGCCTCAGCGTCATCTTCTGCGTCTTCATCATCGTCATCCGAATGATACAGAATCTCTTCGAATTTCTCCTTGAACCTTAACGTATTCTTATCGAGCTCCTTGAGGATGTCCTCCATACTCTTGTTTCTAAACATTTCCAGGGGCTTTATAGTTCCCCCCTCTAGCCTTTTCTTTGTCGTTTCGTGTATAAATGCCGCATACTCTTTGAGTTCATTTTCTGCAACTCCAAGTTTGTTTCGCAGCCATCCAAACACGAAATATTTACTCCAGGCCTTCCGTATTCCAGAAAGATACATAGCTTGCTGATTCGCATGGATGCGGTCCGCAATGCGAGTCATGATATCGTCGGCTTCAGTGGTTTTGTTGAGAGTTAGAGCAATATTTAGAAGCCCTGTTAGGCTGCCAGAAAGACGCATCGCCTATCTCTTTTCATTAGATTTTTTCACGACCGGTTGCCCTTCGACAGGATAAATACCAAAGAGATGAGGGAAGCAAATAGAGCGGCGTACGTGATACCCAGTTGTTGCATTTAAGCCCCATGCAATATCCTCGTCCGAATCTAACTCCTTTATCCAACTTTTCAAAGCCTGGAAGTCATCTTCACTTCCGTTCACTACATTTACCTCTTCTGGAAGGTACGGTATCTTCCGGATTGATTCCTCTTCCAGATCTTTTAGTTCTTCCTTGCCCAGCCTTTCAAATCCTTCCGGCATTTTGTCTATAGCCTCAAACAGGAATTGTGCTTCATCAGGCATCACATTGGCATTAGGTACATTTCCATGCTCTGGAAGTAGCTCAAGAATTAAGCATGATTCGCTAACAAGACCAAGCATGCTGAGTTCGACAGCTTTCCGCGCAGCGTGGAACTTGACGGTGTCAACAGGACGCTCGGAACGGATGTCGAGAGAGGAGAAATTTCGAAGGAATCCTGCCATTATGTATTTTTCTTTTTTTTGAATATTTCAGTTGACGAATTGTGTGGGTTGAATGAGACAAAATTGCGGCTGATTTAAGAAACATTCTGAAATAGCCCCTCACCCCACTCACTATATAGTAATTGGCGTGTACTAAATCCGTCACAAAATCATGCCCCTTGGTGGGGAAGTATTGGCGGTTCACCAATATTTCTTAGTATGCGTAAAACCGAGCCAACACCAGGGTATTTATTCGTGCTGAAAAAAAATGTAACCCTAGATCCTTTCGGCAGTGCATCATAGCAACAAGTTTGTCGGCACTGCCATCTGCATATCGATTCCGCAAGGTGAGGTATTTTTGTCCACTGAACCGATTTGTTGAAGTATAATCGACCTCAAACCTGCGAATGGTGTACCTAAAACCCGATCATTAAGCAAATTGTAAGCCATTCTTCGGTAGTTTGGTGATGGGCTGTACATCGCCACAAGAGTTAATGGAAGGAAAGAGGGTAATAGCGCACAACCAACTGAGCTGTGGGTTCGGAAAAGAAACATAGCGCATTCAATAATTATCTGACAATAATTGTTGATCTCGCTTGCATTTTTTTGGGGTTCAGCGAGGGAGAACATCATTTTGGCAGTGGTATAGTACGACGTAACTATAGCTGTCGAACCATTCCGATACTTGATTTCACCTTCCAAATTGTATTGAATATATTCGCCGCGTAAATTTGCCTGATCTTCATATCCAGTCCAAATCTTGTCAATGTTTGACCGTATGTCGTTGCAATGGGCAACAGGATTTTCGGGATCATGTATTTTAGCAGACAATATTTTTCCTAGTTTGAATAACTGAGGTATTAACTGGTCAGCTACCTGCTGCGAACTATTAGCCATGTTCAATGTCAGGCGAGTCCACATATCAGTATCTGGTTCGAGCGCTAGGTAATCAAGTGGCGAAGCTATCATCATAAGCAACTATATTTGGGTCAGTGTTGTAATCCGATTATAAAGGGGGACACAAACCGTTTGGTATTGGACATGTAGAGCCACCTGTCTAAGCAATTCGTTCTGAGCAAGCTGAGAGCTTGCTAAAGCTAGCATTTTCCGAGTCGCAGCAAGGTGGGCGGCATAGGCGGCGACATCCGTGGAGCATACAGCTTCGAAGAGTGACATGATTACAGATGTATATATTATGGTTGCACTTGACGCGTCAGAGCGATAAGAAACAGCCTTGGACTGTCCAGATAGGGCCTTCCCGTATATTAACCAGGCATGTTGAACAACCAAGCTGTTGCTAGAAGTCGCTCCATAGTAAGCAATAGCGAGTGCCTGAAGAGAAAGATCCAGGGCCAAGCCTCTCTCATTTAGAGGTACGTCGCTCAATCGACGTAACCACGCTGGTCTTGTAGGCCGATCAGTCGTAGACGTTATCATTGAGAAGATCTCGGAAGCGAAGGCCAGTGACCAGATCTTTCCATATGATGGCTGATGCATCATCGAGACATTTTTTTTGTCCGAGCCAAAAGGGGCCTTCCTGTAGCGGGTCTTGACACTTGCAGTCTGATCAATGATGATGGTACCCTGCAGAGGCCCAGAGCATTGGCGATTGGTAAGAAGACACTGGCGGCAGCTTGGTAGAGCGCCATCACAACCTATCCGTCTTTGCCGACATGCTCTACATCCTCGGCTTCGTCGAGGCATCGTTTTAGAGAAGGAAATGCTGCGTGCGTGATGTATCAACTGATGATAGAAAGGTGTTTGGATACAGATTACAAGTAGCCAGAGACAGAAAGAGCAGTATTGGTCAGCAAAACGCCAGAACTGGCTAGCGTAATCCAGAACAATTAACAATCAAGTTACGACAATAATTAATATTATATAGTAATTGGTTTTGTTTTATGTTTGTCTTAGCTACAACGCGTGTTATTTAATTCTCAGTTTATTTCTTGTAATAAGAAGCTAAGATTGGACATTTACGTAGAGAATGAGTCTTGCCCAATGCTTCATGATTAAAGATTATGGTCTCCAAAATATTACTGGCAGATTTATGAAACGTGGTCTTTTTTTAAATATTATTAATCTAGTCAGAAGTAGAGCTCTTTCAAATGTATAATAATCTTGTAGGGCAGGGCCCCAAACAGGCTGAGGGTGCGTCGGAGTTTGGATCTCCGCCCGGCAGGCTAAGGCTTCCAACTTGTATGTCGACATGCTCCTCGTCGCTATTCCCCAATGAAACCGAACTGTTCCTGAGGCTCATTTATCTATCGGTATCCGACCCACCGTCCCTGCTTCCCAGCCAACGATGGTCACGCATCTCGACGAGCCTAGGGGCATAACCCGTAGACGGGGCCCCGGCCATGCAGCCCCGTACGGACAGGCGTGTCTGCACTGCTTCAAATCCAAGTCCAAGTGCGTCAGTCATGGCAATGGTACCAGTTGCGAAAGGTGAGTCTGCGCGCCTACGGGATCCTCCAATTTCTTGTAGTCAGCACGCAACTAAGCATGCGGGTTCGCGCTGCCGTTGTGTGCGGTGCTGGTCTTACAGATGCCACCGTCTCAATAAAGAATGCTGTCCATCAGACTCGTTTCGCCGAAGAAACGCAAAGAAAAGCCAAGATTCGTCCGTTAAGATTGCCCAGCTCGAGGGCCGCATCGACAATCTCGTCTCCCTGCTGCAGTCTGTCACCGAACATTCGGGCTCGTCAGCATCCCTGCGTGAAGCACTGGAAAACCGGTACGTGAATGCCCAGGCAATGAGAGACTGGCATGCTGATGGACACACGCCAACCAAGTCCACAAGTCTTAAACCCGCAAGAGAGACTGGGAGTAGACGAGCCCGGGTCAATGCCCACCAGCTCATTTCGCAGCACAGCCACACCCACAGGTCATCCAAAGCAAGCACATCACGGTGCCAGTTTCTTCCCGCAGCCCTCCCCCAGCTGTGATACCTCTGATACTGGACCACTGTGGGAAATCACTTCATCAGAGGCAGAAGCACACATCACCACCTTTCGCACTCAGATGCTGCGATTTTTCGCTTTCCTGGACCTTCCCCTGGAAACGAGCGCTCAAGAGCTTCGCCAGGAGAAGCCTCTCCTATTCCGGGCTATCATGACTGTCACAGCACCCTCAATCCAGCTGAAGCTCCTCCGCGGCCGGGGGCTCAAACACCTGATTGCACAGGCTGCCCTTATCGAAACACAGGCGAGCATAGACCTGCTGCTCACCCTATTGACCTACGTCGCCTGGGGCTATGACCAGTTTTTAAATAAGGTTGCGAGCTCTTCTCGGCTGACCCAACTGGCCATGTCACTTGTGTATGATCTTCGCCTGCATAAAACGTTATCGCAAGGGGCTCATTCGATGCCGCACGAAGTGCACAACGTCCAGCCGGGAAGCACGCAGACAGCTCGCGAGCTGACCTCAGAGACGGATCAGGTCTCGTTAGAGAGTGTCCGGGTGGTGCTGGGCTGTTTTATATTGAGCTCTATGTATTTTATTTCCCTTCCTTTATGCCTCTATCCTAGTACATCGAACACGTGGGTTGAAACTCTCTAACTCTCGCACGACCACCTTGGCAGAGTCTCCTCCTATTTTGGCCAGATAGATGCGATGCGATGGACCCCTCGCATGGAGGAGTACCTGAGCCTCGTCAGCACCAACACGGCCTCCAAAATGGACAAGTTCCTGGGCTTGCAGGTCCGTCTACAGCGGGTCATCCAACAAGCGGTCGATATGCGCGACCAGCAAGAACTAACCCGCTCTCTTGCTGCGCCTCTTTCGCCCTCGACTGAGCCGTTACTGGCCTCCTTTTATCTCAAGACCCTCCAAGCGCAGCTGCAGCAGGTTCGGTCGTGTATTCCCCTGGAGCTCCAGCAAGAAGGCAAGCATCTTCACAACACTTTTCATTACGAGTAAAATACTCTAACCCAGCTTGTTTCCGAGTCACAGAAATCATCATCATGTATCTGCACTACGCTGAGCTGAGCATCTACGAAACCGTTCATACGGTCAACCCGGACATCCTATCCACTTCTGGAAGCGATTTCATCCCCGTCGGCAGCGCTCCAACTCTCGGGTTTGAGCGACTTGAATGCCACTGGCGCTCGTTGGGTGCCATCAAGTCTTGGCTGGACGTCTTCTTCACTTTGCCCCCCTCCGTCTGCGTCGGATTCTCCTTCCCATTCTGGGCGCAGATGGTACGATGCCTAGTTGTCCTGTATCGTCTGTCCATCTGTCTGGATTCAGCCCGTGATCAACCGACGGTTCGTCAAACGGTTGACCTCCTCGCTGTCTTGGACCGCATAGCGGACAAGATACGACGGACCGCGGTTGAGGCTGGCGAAAAATCTCCCAACGAGCTCTTCTCCCAGATCGTCCGCATCATGAAGCGGTTTCAGGCCTGGGCAGCTGCGCGATTGGAGCCAGCTCCGCAGCCCAAGGCCTTCTCCATGCCGGATCCTCCTATAGCGTCGGCCGAGGCTTTGACGACATGGTCGTACCCGGGGACTGATGGTGAGGAGATCTTGATCAATGACCACCAGATGCTGACGCAACTTCTCGATATTGGGAATGATACCTGGTTTGACGAGTATTTTCGCAGCCCTTGACTATCATTCACATTATCCAATTTATGGTGGAATGGTCGATGGAGTATGGAGTTGAATGATACCTCAATTATATTTATCTTGCTGGTCTTCGTATCAACTTAAATTATGGAGATTACTTATGATGGGTACTTCTTATTCGTCAAGAGTATATTATTGTTGTTAGTTAATCATTGACATCCGTGACCAATGACCAACCCAAGGGCTATAACAGACAGGTGCTAGGTGGGCTTTAGATGAGCTTGTATAGAGATCCTAAAGCGACTAAAAAGACCCCTAATTGAACCCTGACGTTAGCCGTCAGAAATAACCTTTATAGCTGTTCCCTCATCTTAGTATGCTGATGGCTTTACATGCGTATCATATATCTTAATTTTTCCTCCTTCAATAAGATATATAAAAACCTCCTGTGCACTTCTTTGCATTTTTTGATTTCGATCTTGCCTGTTTGTTGACACTCACGCTGATCGAGCGGAATTCGGACTCCGACTCCAGATGTTAGGTCGCATTGGCTTCGGAGACCCCGGAGTCCGCCCCCGTCATTCTCATGCTGCTTCTTTTAGAGACACATCAATCGTCAAATCCGGTGTAAGGACTGGTTCATCGATTTACCTAGCTCCTGGGACTTCCATAACAGTATCAATGGTACAAACAGTAAGAAATTTATATCCTATGAAATCGATATACTAAACTGATTAATACTCAGATATGAGAAAGCTTCCAAAGTCTAGAGTAAATCACTACAGCGTCACGACAATCTTCGACGCCGACACTCCCTTTGCCTGAATATCCATGGCTTCCTGGATAGCCTCCAAACCTCTGCCCACCACCCTCGCCTCAGGTGCCGGGATGAACTGCTTTGTCTGCAAGGCCCGGGGCAGGAACTCAGAGAAGACCCGACCAACCACGCTCTCCGGATCGACTATATCCTTGGTGTCGACGAACTGCGCTTTTACACCAGTAATGCTCGAGACAACTGCGGTGCGTCCGAGCCACCATATCATCGAGCCCAGAAAACTGGCTGTCCCGAGCATCGTTTTCAGCTTATCGGCAGGGATATGGGATCCCGCGAAGGCAATCTTTCGTTCCACCTCTCCTCCGTCTTTCTTCAGTCGTTGCAGGATCTTGGTGCACGCTTCCACTGCCCCATCCCCCACAGTATATGCGCCGTAGATGGGCTTACCGCGCAGGGCCTCTATCATTTCTTCGGTCCAGCCGGTATTGTGATAGTCAAAGACCCGCGTCGCGCCGAGTCCCAGCACATATTCGAAGTTTTTGGGCGAGCAGGTCGAGTATACCTCGTACCCCGCCGCCACAGCCAGCTGCACTGCGTTACTGCCCACACTAGACGCGCCCCCGGTGATAATTACGGCGCGGCCGTTGGGATTCGCTCTTGCGGGAACGGTGGGCAGGTCGAGACCCAAAAATTCAGCATGGAAGAGGCCATAGGTAGCTGTAGTCAGCGTCAGCGGGATCACGCTGGCCTGCTCGTATGGAGTTTCATCGGGGATCGGGGCAGCCATGTGTTCGTGCAAGATGACGTATTGCTGGAAGGCACCCTCGGCAGCACGATTCACAGTGGGAGCCAGTCCCAGGCCACAGCCGATCACGCGGTCTCCGACTCGGAATCGTTGCATCTGGGGTCCAACCTCGACCACTTCGCCGGCTATGTCGCCGCCAAGGATGAAGGGGTACTTGACGTACCCCATCAGAGTGTCCCCCATCAGCTGCTTGGCCCAGTCTACCGGGTTAATGGCTACGGCATGGTTCCGCACCACGATCTCCCTGGGGCCTGGGGGCGTGTAGGGGGCCGGTCCGACCTTGAGAGGGTGGGCGTTCTTGGCCGTGAGCCATGCTGCATTGTTTTCGGGGGCCATGTTTTCACTTGAGGGTTATCAACCACGGCTTGATAGATCTATTTGGCCAAACAGAAATCTGGAGAGGACGAAACATGAGGGGTCGTTATAATATAGGATTTGCATGTGGTAGCTGTCGAGGTCGGATTTCGGAGATCAATCTCCGCCACCCCTGTCCCAGCAGAGGATTGATACGTGTTACGATAGAGTAATAATACGCAGCGGTTACTTTAATTGGTTGCTATGTGCTTTGATGGGCTCAGTGTTTCTTTGTAAAGAGCAGTGTCTGTGGGCATTAGGTGGTGATAAATCGTACCTGTCAACTAAATTATATTCCGTTCGACACAAAGCCGCGGGAGCCCTAACCCTAACCCTAAGTACTGAGGCAGGCATTTTAGCATTGTAATCAATAGATTTTATTCAGATCTTAATATATTAAAGCAAGCATCCATCCAATCAAAAAAATTACTTATTCAATATGTTGGCCTAATTAGGAAGGTATAGAGGCAGATGTAGGTATTCTAGTCCATATATAGTTAGCGCCTTCTACTTTTGGGGGCAGTGCTTGTATGACTCATAAGCCAACCAGCAGCCAAACTGTCGAGCCACAGGACCCACAGCGGTCTCGCCCGTGGAACAGAATAATAAATAATCATCATCATTATTATTTTCACCATTGGGAGGAGTCAGGGCATTAATTGATCTGCTCGACTATTCCTATCTTCAGTAACAACGGCTCTCGGGCCTCAATTAGCTTGGTCTTTTTTTGCTGTCATTCTGAAACACCAAATCCCGACATTATTACTTTAGGCACCACTATTCTCTTTCGGGTGCACGCTCTTTCGGTTTTGGTTTTGCATTTTTGATGCTTTTCTGCGAACCCAATCATCAGTCACATTTGATCTACTTATCGCTAGGGGTTGTCATTTGATGGATATTTAACTATCTCCTTGATATTTGTCTTCCCGCCAAGTTCCGGGCTGGTCGCGTGCCCTGCCCAGAGTGCGAAAATGGCCCAGCTGCCGTCCAAGCTTCCTGTTTTCTCGAAGAAGCGCCTAGAGGCTCGCGTTATCATTTCGTATGTTTCTCCTTTTTATTTTATCTTTACGTTTGTGCTGACTGATTAGATATATTTTCGACTATGTAATCATCATGTGAGTGCCGAAACGAGCCACCCCCAAATCCAAGACTGACTCAATTGAAAGTGCTTTTGCCATTGGATTCTATGTACTAGACCTGGTCCAGCCTTATCATCAACATTTCTCGCTAGACAACAAAAGCCTGCAGTATCCTTATGCTGTTCATGAACGAGTTACGATCCAAGAAGCCCTCCTCATCTCTATTCTCTCGCCAATCGTCATTATCGCCATCTACACACTAGTCATCGATGGACTCTTTTCGCACCATAAACCGATTTCCGATCGTTCGGGGAGAAGAAAGCTGACGGGTCCCTACAGACTCAAGGATCGTTTGTGGGAACTGAACTGTGGAATACTCGGCCTACTCCTGTCACAAGGGTTAGCCTTTGTCATCACCCAGGTCTTGAAAAATGCCGCTGGAAAACCTCGCCCGGATCTCATCGACCGCTGCCAGCCAGCCCCGGGAAGCCAGGACCTCCCAGTCTTTGGCCTCTCGAATTCGACGATCTGTACAGGGGAAGCATCCTTGATCAAGGACGGGTTCCGTTCCTGGCCGTCTGGTCACAGTAGCTGTAAGTTTGGCTTGAAAATGGCTGCTACGATAGGCTCCAAGCTGACGTGTTGACAGCGTCTTTCGCCGGTTTGTTCTATCTCTCGCTCTACCTGAGCGGCAAGATGCACATCATGGACAGTCGCGGGGAGGTTTGGAAGGCCATCCTTGTCATGATTCCTTCTCTCGGGGCTGCGCTCATCGCGGTGAGCCGTATTATGGATGCTCGGCACCATCCATTCGATGTCATCACCGGCTCCCTACTAGGAGTCTTCACTGCGTGGGCGTCCTACCGACAGTATTTCCCACCCTTGTCCGAGCCATGGAGAAAGGGTAGAGCCCATCCCATCCGGAGTTGGGGGACGGACCCTACCGTGCCGCCAGGTAAGATGCATTTGGCATCTTACGATGATGACCACGTGCCCTTGCGCGATGTGGATGAGGAGCATTTGAATGCTCACCCGCTAGGGATGGATCAAGGGGTCCCCTCCCGTCCGGAGCCTCAACCAGCCGGGCCATACAATCGCCATCGGGACCGAGACGGCTACTCGTCCTCGTCGAGCGAGGACGATCACGAAGGGTTCGAGATGACAGCAGCGCCGTATGCTCGCGGCGCGTCTTACCAGCCGTATGACACGGCTTATCAGCCGGCCACTGTCCCGCCGGCTGCCCACGGCGGGCAGGTTCGTCATCTGGCAGGAGATGCTTAGACGTAGAGTAGACGCAAGGTGGATGACATTTTTCTACATGCAATCGTCTTTTTCTTTTCGTTTTCTTTTCTCTTTTCCAATATCTTAGGCATAGCATCAGCATCAGCACGAACACGAACATGTACATATACATGAACATGAACATCAGCCATGTACGAAGTATCCATTTCATCAATTCACAGAACGGATCAGTCGTTTTCATTTCGCTGGATCCCGTCTATGCCATTCTGTCCGCAATACATACCAGCGTAGTGGGCAGCTCAAGATACCTTCCAGAAATGTGACTACCAATTCCAGTATAGACCAGGCGAGGATGGCCTATCTCGCATCTCGATCGATCGATAGAGGGCTGGAAGATGAGCCACGAGGACATCGCAGCCGGTCTAAATCGGTCTAAATCCCCGACGCATGCAGCCGGCGCCATCCTAGCGCTGCCACTGGTTGCTTAGGGATACCAAGAGATACCAAGAGCTGTCTAGCCTGGCCATGTTTGGCTGACATGCATGGCTGGGGGCACGGACTGGTAGGATGCAGTTGCTAGATTGCCAGGCAGGTCCCCGCCATCCGATTAATTTAATATCCGCTTCCCAGCCTCCCGCCAACAACAAAAGGCATCGCCGTTTATTCCTATTTTTGCTTTTAAACGAGCACTTCGAGCTTTTCCTGCTTTGCAGAATTTCCATTATCCAATACCTCACATTTGGCTGTGTATGCGTTGCCCTGCAAGACATCTGAGGACTCTGTTGCTATAGCAAGTGTGCTCCTAGTAACGGGTTGCCCCGCAATACTTCAATTCCTCGCGCATTGGCCTTAATTCCATCCACTGCATAAGCGCAGGACATATCAGATCGCGCATCGATCGCAGGAATTCCACAGATTATTCTCCTTTGCATAGACATCAAGATGATTGGCAGTCTCCTTTTTATCTTCTGGCGGCTGATGGAAATCACCTTTCTGATTCCTATCATTGGCATGCTGGTAAGTGTTTATCTTTTTCCTGATCCATCGAGCTAGCCTCCCATCTAACAAAATGTCGTACTTGTAACAGGCATATTTTGTCCATGGCTTCCTAGACAGTAACCAGCTCACACCAGCCTATATCCTGGTTCTGTTCATCGTCAGCACCATCGCCGTCTTCTGGTGCGCAGACACGGTCATCCGCTTCGGAAGCACCAAGCGCTCAGCCGCTTTCGTTGCGCTGATTGATCTCTGCTTCTTCGGGGCTTTTATCGCTGCCGTGTACGAGCTCCGTTTTATTGCCGGAGCCGACTGCAGTGGCTGGGACACCAACACGGTGTCTGTCTCACTCGGTCCGTTTGGATCTATTGTCTACACTGGCCGCGAGTACAATGTCAATAAGACTTGCGCCATGCTCAAGGCTTCTTTCGCCCTGGGGATTATGGAAGTTGTCTTCTTCTTTTTGACTGCCATATTTGCTTCCTTCATCTTCAATCACCACCGAGATGATACGGTCGTCAGGGAGACTGTTGTGCGCCGCCGAAGCCACAGCAGCCGGCGTGGACACCACCACGGCCGCAGAAGCTCGTCCAGTCGACGACATTATGTGGTTTAGAATTATATGGAATAAACAAAAACGGGACAACAAGGGAAAAAAATTTGAAAAGGAAAAAGGATTCAGCTGGACGAGTCGCACTTTTTGACATGAATGGATAGATTATGATCATTTGGATTTTTAGCAATTGGCGACAGCTGCCTTCGTGGGCATCCAGACAAGCTTGTTGTATTGATGATGTACTTTTACGCGATGATGTTCTGGTTCCTGTGTATATTGCACGAGCATGTATTTAGTCTAGATGACGGTCGAATGATTATGACAACTATGAATTTAACGTTTTCAGTTTTGATACTTCGAGACTTTATTTCAACACCTTATAGAATTTTGTTAATGAAAGAAAGAAAATTAGAGTTAGCACCACAAAAAATGGATAAGGTATGGGAGCCCTGCCTTTAACAATACCCATAATATTATAACTTTTTGCATTGTCTACAGGTGGGATTACGAGAAGTCAAAATGTGTCAAAATTTTGACCACGATACCAACTTTACTTAGTAAAGATTATTTTAGTTGTTTGGTTGCATATTCTTTCTGACAAAATGTTTGATCTCACGTAAATCAGTCTAACTACCGACACAATTCAGAAAACCTTAATACTTATTCAATATCTGTCATATAAGTGTGTAAGTAGAAAAGAAGGGAGAATTCTAGTATAAACCCTTGACCCACGAAATCATGCGGCCTGTCTCCTCGAAATCGGACATGCTTTGCGTTTGGAGGATCTCCTTTGTCCTCATTCATTGTCGTACTGTTTGTGTTCACACTCCAATCAACAGAACATTGTGTATGCATCCATTACCCTCGTAATTCTCCACTCTTTTTCATCGTTTGTATAGTATACTGTCTTCGCTAAGATGGCTAAGTAGCTTCTTCAAAGTAAGACTCTATGTTCTTAAGAAACAAAGTTTACGATGCTTTTGCTCTCTATATGTCTGTGAGGCCGATTTATGACGTTGAACCTTCTCCTATCAAGATGCAATGTAGATGCAGATCATCTTTCTGTTAGATCAATGTGATACATGATTTACTATCCTAGCCTTACTTTATCCAAACTTTCGTCATCCATAGGCCGTTTAAAATTTCAGTATACATAGAAATATCAGAACGAGGATAGAAGTTAATAGGGTGGAGCATTCTTTTATCAAATATGGTATATATCATAGACGGCGATCTCCGTGCACTGATCATTATGCGCTGGCGGCTACCGGCGGCCACCAGCGATAAGCAAGAAATACATGAAGTAATAGAGCTAGTAGTACTGTAACACTGTAGCCCTGCATCATCAATGACAAACATTTATGGATCACAAATTCAATCAATTCAATCCATGAGTAACATCTGAGATGCTGGGTCGGGTACTTTGGTAACCAAGACTGGTTTCTCGGCCAGCTCCGACCACTGGTTGAGCTCCACTATCACCAGCGTCATCATTTATCTTTGCGGGGGAGGTCTTGATGAGCCACCGCTCTTTCGGTACTATCTTCTTTCTTTTTTATTGCTATTTCAACATTCCATTCCATTCCCATGATCCCGAAATTCGATGCTGTAGTCACCTGAATGCGCCGCATTCTTCCATCGTGAATTGCAAACCGCCGCCGTTCAGGTCGCCACCCATCTATCCCCCATGGGTACACGATTTTATAACCATTATTTCCAGTTCCTTATCGAACCATCATGGCAGATCCGCCTGCGTGTCCGATAAATACCTTTTACCCCGAGCCTCTAGATGAAATTCGACATCGGGAATACCCATTGATGAAAGGTTAGACATGCTGCACCTTGTATTGGTCAAACTAATCTTTGCAATAGGGGTCACATATATGGATCATGCCGGCTGCACATTATATGCAAAGTCTCTCATCGAATTATATACACACGATTTAACCTCTAATCTTTTCGGGAATCCACACTCGGCATCGGCGTCCTCCCAGCTAACGACAAGCCGTGTTGACGATATCCGACTACGAGCCCTTCGCTTCTTCAATGCCGATCCAGATATTTACGATCTTGTATTTGTGGCAAATGCAACTGCGGGTATCAAGCTAGTGGCAGACACTTTACGAGATCATCAGAGTGACAGCAACAAGCAGAAAGGTTTCTGGTATGGCTATCATATAGATTCGCATACAAGTCTGGTTGGAGTACGGGAGGTGGCCGATCAAGGGTATCGATGTTTCGACTCCAATGAAGAAGTTCAACAATGGATCAATAATAATCTTCCCACAGAGGAAGCTACCACCACAAATCTTTTCGCTTATCCTGCCCAGTCAAACATGAACGGTCGACGTCTCCCGCTCAAGTGGTGCAGTCAAATCCGGGACTTTAAAGGACGAAATACGTTTACGCTTCTAGATGCTGCAAGCTTCGTCACAAGCACGCCACTAGATCTCAGTCACCCCCTTGTTTGTCCAGATTTTGTAGTTCTGAGCTTTTACAAAATTTTCGGCTTCCCTGATCTAGGCGCCCTGATTGTGCGAAAAGATTCAACTCATATATTCCAGCATCGCCGGTACTTTGGAGGGGGACAGCAGACATGATCATTGCAAGTGGTGCTCAGTGGCATGCAAAAAAGGATAATCATATCCATGAACAAGTGGAGGACGGAACCCTTCCATTTCACAGTATCATAGCACTTGATTCAGCATTGAAGATTCAAGAAAGACTTTACGGCTCCATGAGGAATGTCTCGGCTCATACCTCGTATCTAGCTCAGCAACTTTATCAACGATTATCTTCTCTCAAACACGCCAATGGCTTGCCTGTCTGCCATATTTATATATCACCTGGATCATCTTATGGCGACACAAATACCCAAGGGCCGATAATTGCCTTGAATCTTATGGATATTAATGGCAAATGGGTTGGAAAGTCCGAGGTTGAAAAATTAGCCGCCGTGAAGGGTATACATATTCGTTCTGGGACTCTCTGCAACCCAGGTGGCGCAGCGAGTCTGCTTAACCTGACTGGTGATGAAATGAAGGCTAATTTTGAAGCTGGTCAGCGGTGCGGGGATGAAAACGACCTTATGCAAGGCAAACCAACTGGAACACTCAGAGTAAGCCTTGGAGCCATGAGTAACTGGGAAGATATCAACTCGTTTGTTGCGTTTATCGAAGAATATTACGTTGAATCAGTCTCGAATGTCCCTTCGCCAACTCTATCTGCTGCTGATCCAGTCGACAACCGGTTCTACGTGGAGACTTTATGTGTTTATCCTATCAAAAGCTGCGCCGGATTCAACGTGCCATCAGGAGCTGCCTGGAAAGTTCACGCAGGGGGTCTCGCTTGGGATCGTGAATGGTGCATCGTTCACCAAGGAACGGGTACCGCACTCAGCCAGAAGCGATATCCCCGAATGGCTTTAATCAAGCCATATATAGATCTGGAAAATAACATCCTCCACGTCACCTGTGGATCGTCATCGACAGAGGAACGCAGTCTAGACATTTCTCTTTCAAGCGACGACTCACAACTTCTAGTAACCGAAGTATGTCAGAATTCCAAACGCAGGTTGTTCAGGGTCTGTGGCGATAAAATCGTGATGGAGATATACTCATCGCCGAGAATATCTGCATTTTTCTCTGGCTTTTTGGGGGTTCCTTGCACTCTGGCTCGGGCTTCTCACTCTCTTACACCACGTCGAGCGAAGATGGCCTCCATCAATCATGTACTACGAAATACCATGCCTGGCTCTTATCCACCAGAAGCCGGTCACTTTTCTGAAGATTCTATACGAAATGCCAACCCTATCCTCCTTTCCAACGAGAGCCCAATTCTCTTGATTTCCAGATCGTCTGTGAATAGATTGAACGAGCATATCAAAGTAAACACCAAGTCAGGATTCATCAATGCAAACAAAGCTGTCGCAGCTGATGTGTTCCGCGCAAACATCATTGTTGCCGAGAATCTATATACCTCTCACTGCCATCTCAGCATTGATCGCTCTTCTGCGTCGTTGCAACACCAGCAGCTCCAACGTCCTTCGATATTGACGTCAGAACAGCCTTATATTGAGGACACATGGTCCTCATTCACCATTGGTCCCCGCGAGTTATCGTTTGATGTCCTCGGATCGTGCGAACGGTGCCAGATGGTTTGCGTGAATCAAGCGACAGCTGAGAGACACGAAGAGCCTTTTTCAACTCTAGCAAAGACTAGGCGAATTGGTGGTAAAGTCCTTTTTGGTCGACATGTTGGTTTATCACACTTAGATAATGAAACTAGCAGCCAGTCGATTACTGTTGGGGATATAGTTATGCCGTCATATTCGTGAGATTTACCTTTTGAGTGATTTCTATTGATATACCCAGTGATGTACATACCTGTAGGCTATATAACTTTGTCAATGTATTGCATGTAAGAAAATATACTCCAATTGTTCTTGTAGATTTACACAATATAATACAACCAAACCCTTCTGAACATGATAATTCGCCAATAGACATGCGAGGTAGAGCGACAAAATAAGATCAAAAATGAAACAAGACCGTGTAAGCGATTACCGCTTCGGCCACTTCTTCCATCCTCGTCCGTGACCTCTCTGTAGAATAATTAGCACCGGTAACCCCTCTTTCATCACACAGCGTATAGCCACTTACCTGTTTCCATAATCTGATAAGCTCTGGCATTTCCATCATAGCTTTCCTTCTCTCTTCGAGTCGAGTCTCCATTGTTCTCTCCCACTTGTGACCCTTGACCTTCTGGCCGATACCAGTACCCTTGATGGCCAGGCCGCGCTCCTGACGACGAGTCTCTTTGAATATAGTCGATTTGCGTCCTGATGGTAATAGCTCCTCCACTCCGTATTTCTTCGCAAGTTTCACTAGATCGGCCTGTTGTCGGAGGCCAAACTTTGGCGCCCACCATTCACCCTTGGGATTCTTTGATGGGAGGAAAGGGTTGGGGAATTCCTTGCATGTGTAAAGCAATGCTTTCGACGGCGACCATACTGTCGGGTCTCGTTTCACACCTTTTGCGTCTCGGTTCGGTGTGTAAGGAGAGGGCAATTCTGCCAGTTCTGATGTTGTTGATTCACCAGACACTGCTTCGGCATCTGCTTCCTTCAATGTGTTGGCTACGCCGGGTGGCATCTTCTTGACGGGAGATGTGGCTGCCGAGTAATTTTCCGGGGGGTATTTAGCGAAGAAGTTGAGTAGACGTTGAGGAAGAAGTGAGACGACACCATTCTTTCCTGTCCCTGCCAGTTTAGCCGCCGACCTGGCTGCCGATTTGGCTTCCGACTTGATTGCTAGGGTGGCTGACATATTGCCAGTTCACAAGGAGAAGAGGTCCTCGCTCCGGTGGCAGACTGTCGATTGACTGGATGTTCACTAGTGATGGATGGGTAAGATGTCTTTTTCCCACGCAACATGAAATAAACTGAATAACCCGAATAGCACGAATAAATCAGAGGCCAAGCCGCTAAGCCCAGTCGGGCGAGGCTGGGAAGGCAACTCCAGGTGGAGATGGCCGCCGTCTTCGCTCCTGCCGCCGACTTTCTCTCCGGCATTCTTCAATTTATCCATCTCTGCAGTCTGGCAGCATCGCAAGCACACGCCTGGTTGCCCCAGATAGAACTCACTTGCCCTATAAAAGGACATATCAGCATACTACTGTTCGATTGATCCCTCAGCATCTGAGGAACCCCAATAAGCATGGCCGACTACTCTTTCGGCGGCACCGAGGAGGAGAATGCGGAGCTGAGAAAACTCGAAGTTGAGCTAGTGAGTCATTCGGCGTGCATCGCAAACCCTTTTCGTGTCTTGTTACTGATAAGAGTTTGGATCTAGGCTGAAGATCCCGATAATTTCGAGACATGGGAGAAGCTAGTTCGTGGCTCTGAAGCTCTGGAGGGCGGAATCAATCGCAACTCGAATCCCCAGGCAATCACAACAGTGCGACATGCCTATGACCGATTTCTCGCCAAGTTTCCTTTGCTATTTGGATACTGGAAGAAATATGCCGATCTTGAGTTCTCTATCGCTGGAACCGAGGCTGCAGAAATGGTACGTCCCAAAAAGCCCATCGGGTTTGAAGGGCCATGGCTAACAACAATATTTTTTGAAAGGTCTACGAACGAGGCGTCGCTAGCATACCCACCTCTGTCGACTTGTGGACTAACTACTGCGGCTTCAAAGTCGAAACCAACCATGACTCGGATGTCATCAGAGAGTAAGTAGATCAGGAACTGTTTCCCTTCCCCCAAACTGTTACCGACACAGCGCGGTTTTGTTCGAAGACTCGGTTCTGCCACAAATTAGGCATTTGATTTCTTTTGTGAAGTGAAATTGGATTTTTGATGCTGGGTGAGATCGTTCGCCTGCCACCAAGTCCCTGAGATTACTTCTCACCCATGAAATTTTCAGGCGCGCGCGCTCTTTCTCTCTCTTCCCCTTGGAGCATCTCACCACAGCTATCCAGAAACACCAGCATGTCCCTTGTCATATCGAAGCTCCCTCATGATAAAAGATATCAGGTTTCTCAAATGTATCGCATTTGAGCCCAGTTCATGACAACAAACTCTCGTGTTTGACATCCACCGCCCCTTCCGACTCCTTTCCCCTTCCGCATTATTAGTATTGATAACTAACTTCTCTCGAACTAGGCTTTTTGAGCGAGGCGCGAATTGCGTGGGATTAGATTTTCTCGCTCACCCGTTCTGGGACAAGTATATCGAATTTGAAGAGCGTCTCGAGGCTTTTGATAAGATTTTTAGCATACTTGCTCGAGTGATCCACATTCCTATGCACCAATATGCTCGCTATTTTGAAAGATACCGTCAACTCGCCCAAAACCGGCCGGTAAACGAGTTGGCTCCGCTTGAGACTTTGTCCCAATTCAGATCCGAAATTGAGTCTGCGTCCGCCGAGCTTCCTCCGGGTGCTAAATCTGAGGCAGAGATCGAAAGGGATCTCCGGTTACGCTTAGATACATACCATCTAGAGGTTTTCTCTAAGACCCAGACTGAGACAACCAAACGCTGGACTTATGAGTCTGAGATCAAACGTCCCTATTTCCACGTAACTGAGCTAGACGAAAGCCAGCTTGCCAACTGGAGACGCTATCTCGATTTTGAAGAATCAGAAGGCTCCTATGCCCGAACCTCTTTTCTATATGAGCGATGCCTTGTCACATGCGCCCATTATGACGAATTCTGGCTACGTTATGCTCGATGGATGTCCGCACAGCCTGAAAAGGAGGAAGAGGTTCGGAATATTTACCAACGAGCAAGCACTATATACGTACCAATCGCACACCCTACTGTGCGTTTGCACTATGCCTATTTTGAAGAGATGTCGGACCGGGTTGATATCGCCAAAGACATCCACGACGCCATTCTCGTCACTCTGCCCAATCATGTGGATACTATCGTTTCTTTGGCCAATATCACCCGTCGTCATGGGACACTTGAAGACGCTATTCAAGTTTATAAGAGCCATATCGAGTCGTCAGAAACTGATGTGGCTACGAAAGCCGCTCTCGTTGCTGAATGGGCTACCCTAATCTGGAAGGTCCAAGGATCACCAGAAGATGCGAGGTCTGTTTTCGAAAGCAACCATCAACAATACCTGGATAGTCGTGCATTTTGGACACGGTATCTGCTCTTCGAGCTAGAGCAACCCTCGAGCACTTCCACGGAATCTGTCCAATATGAGCGAATCAAAAAGGTGGTCGATGACATTCGAACCAAGAGCGCTCTATCTGCGGAGGCGATCAAGGAACTTGTTCAGAGCTATATGATCTATCTACTTGAGAGAGGGACCAAAACAGCTGCTAAGGAGTACATTACCCTGGACCGTGAAGTTCATGGCCCACCCTCTGTATCCCCAACAAACAAGAAAGAGTCAGGTAAAGCCGTTCAGAGTATTCCTCCAGCTGCACCAGTCCCAGACCCAGCTGCGGCCGCCTACGCTTACTATCAACAGCAGCAGCAAGCAGTTGCGAATGGAGCGGTAAGAGATATTTCGATCCCTGTGCATATTGCATACTAATCAGAAGGCAGGTCCAACCGGCTCAATATTGATAACACCCCATACCTTTCTGTCAGTGATTCTAACTAATGTCTACCGGCTGCTACTTCTTTTCGAACATAGAACATTTCAGTAGGGAACTGGATGGTTTGTATTGCTTTTAAATTCAAGGCTTGTCCTTTTCAAGCGGCGCATTGACGGTACCTGTGTGGGCATGATTGATTTGATTTCCATGGAGTAGATTGCGCAGCTTAGCTGCATAAACCAGACTGGTAGTTCGTATCGCTATTAGTTACCCATTCTCGAATCAATATTTGGATTAAATATACACAAACTGCGCATTATTCTAATTTATCAGGTTTCCTCCTGAAATTAAAGATCATAACGAATATTCTATTAATAAAAAGAAAGTTTATAAAGTAGTAGAAGATAAGAAATTATATATCATAATAATAATAGTAAAAGAAATCTATTATAAAATATGTCGATGTGATGTACGATATATCACGTGACTTTAAAATGCACTTCCAGTTTTTCTGGACTCCCGTATAAATTCAAGATGTCGATGGCGAGCCTAGTTCAAACCATTCTCCAACGCAAGCTCTTTCCTCACCGTTCAGTTTTGGGGGATTTTCATACACAGCCATTATGAATGGAACTAGTTTAAACGGCCAGGAGCGTGGTGAGTACTCTGAGATACCCCCTCCGGCTCCTCCAGCAGATGATCCCCCTCCGCCACCGCCGATGGAGGTAGATGGCGCTGCTCCTCCTCCTCCTACAGATATCGAACCCCCTCCACCACCTGAGGAGTTCTTTCCTCCGCCTCCTCCGCCTGCAGCTACAGTTGTCAAGAAGAAGAAATCCGGTTGGAGCTCTTCAAAAGCCCAACCGTTGAGTGTTGAAGAGCTTGTACGGAAGAAGAGAGAGGCCGACGCGGCGGCTTCCAAGGTTCGTTCAATATATCTCGCGAATATATATATTCATGACAGAACTAATTTATACTTCTAGCCCAAGTTTCTTTCCCGGGCCGAGCGCGAACGCCTTGCAGTAGAAAAACGTGCCAAAGAAGTCGAAGCGGAGCGACGGGCGAAAATCGAACAGAGTCGATCAGCGAACGGCTCAAGCCGGCAGAACGGTGGAAGTGCTACAAGTTCGGATACCGTGCCAACGAATGGCGACTCTAGGTCTATTCCCACCGGACCACGCGCGTTTCGTGGTGGGGAGATTCCAACTGGCCCTGCTGCCATGCGCAATTCCCACAATAGAGACTACGATATGTCCCCGCCACCTCCCCCGAAACGGATCGCATTTGGCAAAGATGACTCCAAAGGCGATAAAAAGGTTTCGGAGGAGGAAGCAGAGGCAACACTGATTCGGCAACGATATATGGGTGCAGACCAAACGTCCAGCTTCTCGGCAAAGAAAAAACGGAAGCGTACTACAGAGAGGAAATTCAATTTTGAATGGAATACTGAGGAAGACACCAGCAAAGACTACAATCCTTTGTACCAGAACAAGGCGCATGCCAATTTCTTCGGACGAGGCCGTCTTGCCGGCTTTGGCGATGAGGTGGTGGATACTGCTACGAAGAAATACGTTGAAGCATTGGAAAGCCATGATCGAGAAGCAGGAACAGCTCGGGCGAGGGAGATATTGGAAATGGAGCGAAGACGGAGAGAAGAGGGCAGCAGAAATGCGATTGATAAGCACTGGAGCGAGAAACGACTGGATCAGATGCGCGAAAGGGACTGGCGCATCTTCAAAGAAGACTTCAATATTAGCACCAAAGGAGGAAGTGTTCCTAATCCTATGCGATCATGGAATGAATCTGGGCTCCCGAGGAAGTTGCTTGAGCTAATTAGCCAGGTTGGTTACACTGATCCAACACCGATTCAGAGGGCTGCTATTCCGATTGCCCTACAGTCAAGGGACCTTATTGGTGTCGCTGTTACGGGTTCCGGTAAGACAGCCGCTTTCTTGCTTCCACTGTTGGTATACATCGCGGAGCTACCCCGGCTTGATGAGTTCGAATGGAGGAAGAACGATGGTCCATATGCGATTATCCTAGCGCCCACACGTGAATTAGCGCAACAGATTGAGATTGAGGCCAAGAAATTTTCCAAGCCTCTCAATTTCAATGTTGTTAGTATCGTTGGTGGCCATTCTCTGGAGGAACAAGCGTACAGTCTACGGGATGGCGCTGAGATCATCATCGCTACTCCCGGTCGATTGGTCGATTGTCTAGAGAGACGCATGCTAGTTCTATCACAATGCTGCTACGTCATTATGGATGAAGCAGATCGCATGATTGATCTCGGTTTTGAAGAACCTGTCAATAAGATTCTCGACGCTCTTCCTGTAACGAATGAAAAGCCCGATACCGAAGAAGCAGAAGACGCGCGAGCAATGAGTCAGCATATTAGCGGAAGAGATAATCGCTACCGACAGACAATGATGTATACAGCTACGATGCCGTCGGCAGTGGAACGAATCGCCCGAAAGTATCTACGTCGCCCTGCAATTGTCACCATTGGCAATGTCGGGCAGGCCGTCGACACTATCGAACAACGGGTCGAGTTCGTCTCCGGCGAAGACAAGCGAAAGAAGCGTCTTGCGGATATCCTTATGTCGGGACAATTCCAGCCACCTATCATCGTCTTCGTCAATATCAAGCGAAACTGTGACGCGGTTGCCAAGGATATCAAACGGCTGGGCTTTACTTCCGTCACACTGCACGGTAGCAAGACACAGGATCAGCGTGAGGCTGCGCTGGCATCGGTCCGCAATGGATCTACGGATGTTCTGGTTGCTACGGATCTGGCGGGCCGTGGTATTGATGTCCCTGATGTGAGTTTGGTGGTCAACTTCAACATGGCGACTAATATCGAGAGCTACACGCATCGTATTGGTCGTACGGGTCGTGCTGGCAAGAGCGGTGTCGCAATTACGTTCCTGGGCACCGAGGACACTGATGTTATGTATGTATATTACACTTCCCTACCTACATATTTCCCCGTATACATAACCCTCACTAACATGGTCTGATAGGTACGATCTCAAGCAAATGCTCATGAAGTCGTCTATATCTCGGGTCCCCGAGGACCTGCGCAAGCACGAGGCGGCGCAATCCAAGCCCACGCGCGGTGGCGGGGCCTCCAAACAGAGGGCGGAGGAGTCAAGTGGCTTTGGAGGCAAAGGAGGGTGGTGAGCTGGCTCTGGTTTTTCGAATTGACCGGGGGCTGTAATTGTACAATAAAAATAGCAATTGCCATACCACAATTCCCATGCTGCAATATTAATTAGGATTACAAACGTGGAGCGGCCAGACCGTGCCTCGGCGCTTTATGATTCGCGGCTCCCGATTGGCTGAGACCTTTGACACCGCGACCTGGCCCAGGCTCGAGAGTGGCAGGAGAACTGAGTATTCAAGATGCAGTGTGATACAGCTGCGAGTGTAAATGTCAATCTAAATCTAAATGCTCATACATGTAACTAGTTGTTCACTGCGTCTATTGATGTGTTTGTATTGCCGACGCCCGAAACGTGGAGTGTGCACCAAACCGCTTACAGCGACGCGGCAGCTGTGGCCCAATCAGCGGCGCGGAATTGGTCACCCAGGTCCAGCGTTCCCCGACTGATATTCGAGCGCCTTCTTCTGCTCGTTTCTGCTCTTCTTCTTATCTGTTACTCTCTCCCCTCTTTCAATCCTCTCAAGTCAGCTGTTGCTGCACCACTCTTTCCCCATTTTGTTTCATTTCATTCCGCTCAGCTACCACACAACCATCACAATGGCCTCTGTAGCCCGATCTGCCACCCGCGCCTTTGCCCGCTCTAACCCTGTCCGTCCTGCTGCTCGCAGCGCCCGATTCGCCGTTCCCCTCCAGACCGTCCGTGCTTCTGGCCGCCGAGGATACTCTTCCGAAGCTGATGCTGGCAAGTCCAACAGCACCCTGTACTGGGGTATCGGCCTGGCTGCCGCAGCTGGTGCTGGCTACTACTTCTACAGCAACGGCGATGTAGCCAAAGCCTCTGGTCCTTTCGTGCCCACCAAGGACGACTACCAGAAGGTGTACGACGAGATTGCCCGTCTGCTGGTCGAAAAGGACGACTACGATGATGGCAGCTATGGACCGGTATGCTAGGACTTATAACTGTTGATGTATTGATTGGTGGCAGCTTGCTAACGGGGCTAGGTTCTTGTCCGATTGGCATGGCACGCCAGCGGCACCTACGACAAGGAGACCGGCACTGGTGGCAGTAACGGCGCTACCATGCGATTTGCCCCTGAGTCTGAGCACGGTGCCAATGCTGGCTTGAAGACTGCTCGCGACTTCCTTGAGCCAGTGAAGGGTAAGCTATATTCCTCCACCACGCTGGTTTTGCCGGTCTAACCGGTGCACAGCCAAATTCCCATGGATCACCTATTCCGACCTGTGGACTCTTGCCGGTGTCACTGCTATCCAGGAATTGCAGGGCCCTGCCATCCCATGGAGACCTGGCCGACAGGACCGTGATGTTTCCGCCTGCACTCCTGACGGACGTCTTCCCGACGCCGACAAGGACCACAAGCACATCCGTGGCATCTTTGGACGCATGGGATTTGATGACCGTGAAATTGTCGCCCTCATTGGCGCTCACTCTCTCGGCCGTGCCCACGCTGACCGATCTGGCTACGATGGTCCTTGGGACTTCAGCCCTACTGTTTTCACCAACGAGTTCTTCCGTCTCTTGGTTGAGGAGAAGTGGGCCTGGAAGAAGTGGAGCGGACCTGACCAGTACACCGACAAGACCACCAAGACCTTGATGATGTTGCCTGCCGATCTCGCCTTGATCAAGGACAAGGAGTTCAAGAAACACGTCGACCGATATGCCAAGGACAGCGAGGTTTTCTTCAAGGAGTTCTCCGACGCTTTCGTCAAATTGCTTGAACTTGGTGTTCCCTTCACCACTGACGAGCGCTGGGTATTGAAGGCCACCTCCTAAACGTTCAACCAGCTTCCCATTTTCTTTACCCACCGTCTCTGATGTGTTTGGGGCTTTGTCTAGATATCCAATTTGCATTTCCATTCGCTGGAGACATTGTCTCTACTAGAATTTAGATTTAGATTTAGATGTTAGAGAGTGTCATTTGCTGCGATGTGTGACATCGACTTTGTATGAAACAGATACCTTTACAATACGAGTACTCAATATGAATCTTATCTTCAATCGGTAGTTAATTTCAATTCAATGTATTGTAAGCTGTCATGGTTGGTGGGCCATCCGTGTTCCCCGCTTGGTTCTCCGCATGCCAAACTTTTTGCCTGCCCACCTTACTACAACACATTCATTAAAGGCCCGAATATACTGAAAGACACACCGCCAGAACCCTCGAGAGTTTCGAAGCGAACAGTGCTACCCGCACTTAACGCAAAGACAGAGGCAGACCGCCGATGGAATCCAAGCATGTGGATATCTACCACGTCTTAAACATCCCCTTCAGCAACAACGCGCCTATCCTCTCGAAACAACAGATCAAAATCGCCTACCACAAGGCACTCCTCAAGTACCATCCCGACAAAGCTGCTTCAACCGCGGCGGCAAAACACCTCCCCTCATTCTCACGGCAACGGGTTCCTTCCTCCGAGTCCGATACGGCAGTCGCATACACAGTCGATGAGATTACCTATGCTTATAAAACACTATCAGACCCAGTGCTGAGAGCTGAGTATGATCGCCAACTGCGGCTACAACGGAATAACGGGTCGGGCGGCAGGCTGCAAGACGCGGATGTGTTCCACACTGGACTGGAAGTCATGGATCTGGAGGATTTGAACTATTCCGACGATTCAGATGAATCGAAGGGGTTTGGTGGAGAGGAGGCAGATGTATATTGGTTTCGTGGGTGCAGGTGCGGTGATGAGAAGGGATTTATTGTCACTGAGGATGAGCTCGAGGCCGAGGCGCTGCACGGTGAGATTGTGGTTGGCTGCCGTGGATGCAGTTTATGGATTAAAGTGCTGTTTGCAGTGGCAGAGGATGGGCAACATGATGCGAGTTGAGATGACTTGAGAAGGATAGGATATGCTGTATACCTGCTTCTGGGTTGTCGTGTAGAGTTGCTTTGCCAGCGTGCACATCGGCTCCTACACTCGTCGCGTCTGGGTAGGGACTGCTCTATGAGATTACCACAGCCGATG
Organism: Talaromyces proteolyticus; assembly: GCF_021365285.1. NCBI lineage: Eukaryota > Fungi > Ascomycota > Eurotiomycetes > Eurotiales > Trichocomaceae > Talaromyces > Talaromyces proteolyticus. Next base: position 490,567 of record NW_025764280.1, read on the forward strand.
ATTTGTCCTCGATGTGAGTCCAGGCGACTCACGTCAGTTCATAATTGGCGGTCGAGATGCTACGCCAACTACTCATATGGGTGTTGACATCAGGTAGCGGTCCAGGATCATGTCGATATTGTCTAGGATACTGGCAGTTAGATGATTAATATATCAACCGTGTCAGCTAGTCAATGTCAACTGATGATATTGGGGGCTATAGACTTGCAATCTGTAAATACATGGATCAATTAATATACAAGTTTGTCAACATATATGTATATACGTTACCTCAAAAGGTTAAACCAATCGGTGGTTTGTATATACTAGTAAAATGTTGACATCTCTAGGGCACAGCAGACATTCGATTAATTTCAAGTGAATTAATTTAACAAAATCGCAGTTGAAAACAAAGTTCTACTACATCTCGTTGTCGACGCATTGCTTAGGTTAGCGCGTGCATCACCGAGCTGCGGCAATATTCCCGCCTCAACATCGATTATTAAATGCCGATGTCCTCTCATTCCAACACCCATCACATCCCACAAGTCACAACCATACACTATGTCCCTTGTCCACATATCATCAAAAGAGCAATTTAGCTCTCTCCTAACAAGCTCGACTATTGTCGTGACTGACTGTGAGTTATCGCCTACCCCTCTCCTCCCACCGTTCGCTCTTGTTTATGACGTCCTCCCGCGGATTCACACAACCCCGCTATGCGATCAAGCTGACCCTTCGCCTTCTTCTTCTCAACGCAGTTTACGCAGACTGGTGTGGGCCATGTAAAGCCATCGCGCCAATGTACGAGCAGCTGGCAAACCAGTTGTCTCGTCCGAACCAGATTACGTTTACCAAGGTGAATGTCGATCAACAGCAGGATATAGCGCGGACATATGGCGTTACAGCGTATGCCACCCTCTTCCTTTTCTATTATTTCCTATTTTTGAACTTACGACTAATATTCTATCTATAGAATGCCTACGTTTATCATGTTCAAGCGAGGCCGACCTGTCTCTACCATCCGCGGTGCCGACCCCAACAAGCTGTCAGAAGCTGTGCGCAAACTTGCCACCGAGGCCAACAACATGGAAGCTGAAGGGGGTGAGGAATCGGCAGGAGCTGAAGGAGCTTCCGGATGGATCGGTGCTGGTCTGCCTAGAGGCTACAAAGACGTCACAGATCAAGTGTCAGTCAAGGGTCTGGATCTGCTTAACCGTGACAGCGAGCGGGGCAGCGCAGGGGTTCTTTTCGATCAGTCCAAGCCGTCCGCACTCGCCGGCAAGGGCAAGGAAAAACAGGCAGATTGGGTTGAGAGCGATACGGATGAGCAGTTGATGTTGTACATTCCTTTCGATGCGAGAATCAAGGTACACAGTCTACACATCACCTCATTGCCGCCGACCACGGCTGGCGAGGACGAAGACGAAGACGAGCTGCCCATGCGGCCACGGACTCTACGGCTTTACACGAATCGGTCGACGGTGTTGGGGTTCGACGAAGCAGAAGATATGGAGCCGACTCAGATCGCGAACATCGCGGCAGAGGATTGGGATAGGAAGACGGGCACGGCCAAGGTAGAGCTGCGGTTTGTCAAGTTCCAGGCAGTCACGTCGCTGGTTGTTTTCTTCGTGGATGGCGACGGAGAGCGCGAGAAGATTCGCGTTGATCGGATTCGCGTGATTGGTGAGGCGGGTGAGAAGAGGGAGCTTGGGAAGCTGGAGAAGATCGGCGATGAAGCTGGGGAGTGATACTACGATTCTACAATAGATATCGAGGGCCAGATATTTAGTCAAGAAGAGCCATTGCATTAGAACAATCCTAAATTCAAATTCATTTTTTAAACAAGTATGTCCGATCCCAAACCAAATGGCCACAGAAAATCGATAATTTCTCACGACCAATAAAGTAAGAACCAGTAGCAATTATTTTTTCTCTGTGACGCAACTGACACCTTTTGAACAACACTGCTTTCATCCTCTCTCTTTCAAGAGGGATGAAATTGTCAAGGCAACACGGGTAATAATTGATAGTTGCGTCGCCGCACGAAGAAAGAAAGAAGAAAAAAGGAAAATTTGATTTGGCGCGAGGAGTTTTTATGCGGGCTGGGCGGATTAGTTTTTCCGGCGCCGAAATGGGCCTTTCTAGATCCCAGCACCGTGATACTACAAACGCCGGGTAAGACACTGGAAATGGGGGCATGCAATATTAATTGATGAGAAAATAAGTCTAGAAACTCAACTGTAATCTAAATATACCAGTATGTACTTGGAATACTCAATATTGATTAAATATAAACTGGCTAAAGCGTCTCTTTGTTGCTTCCTAGAAGGACCGAGTTTGGGATCCATTATTAATGATTCTTTGGAGATTTACTTCCTATGTTCAGTTTTCATGATGGTTTGGATACCGATTGATTTCTGATATGTACATAATTGCGCCAACTGATAGATTCCTGTATCACCGTGTAGAATGTAATTGGGTGATATAAGTAGCAGTTCAAGACGTCAATTAATCTAAGATAGGGTGAAAATTCGCAAATCAGAGCAGCCTTACATAATGTGGAAGAAATTGACGTGAACAAAGACTGCTTGCTATGCACGTGACCAAGGCCCTCAGCAAACCAATATGCCGATATATAATAGAAAGACCCGCAAAAATTTAAATAGAGACTCAGTATAATAACATATCAATTAATGTATCAATTAACATGACCAGACCAGTCCATTCGGTAAAGTAGTACTTAACCGTTGGCCTTGAGCAAATTATACGTCTGACATAATCTGGAGCAATTGACTGCCAGAGCTCGTATACATGCATCAGTAATTAATTAACCCTGGTCAATCGACTAACAGAGTTAGTTCTTAGTGCTGATGTCGAGAATCCGGGGAGAGCGCAGGACGTTGAAGAAGGTCAGATGAAAATGATCCTACAGGCAGCCATTTCAAATGTTACAGAAGATAAACCGGCGCCGGACGGATGCTTAGATCAGGTTGATAATAATGATGATGGAACTAGCAGATATCATGTGGAATTATTGAACTTAGTCTAAGCCGAGAAGCACAAACAAGCTCGCGACTAATGAAGTCAGTTCTTTGAGATTGCGCCACCGGGCATCCCACGTTGGAATCAATAAATGTGTTTATGGTCGGCCACCGAACATAACTTTAATAAGAAATATGAAATACTGAATATATTCTGCTCAATTTCTAACCCGCTCTAGTCTACACTACCACATTGAAGGCAAATTTTCTGCAGCCAATCATCTGTGGGAAGCAGGGCGGTCAGATCAAAGAAGTAAGAACGAGTGTTCATGCAGGTACCGTTAACTAATTACTGTCATATCGTATGTCATTTTCATTTATTATCAACGAGTGATTCTTGCCACAGAATGATATTAATTGCTAGAATCTGCTGGATATTGCCACTGAGTGTAATTATTAATTAGCCGATTCTTTCCGCATGCTGTAGAAATCGTGCTAGGATAAAGGCTGAAGCACTGCGATGATCGCAATTATTGATGTACATCTCCCCGATCATTGGCGCTTTCAATTGGCCACGCATCAATCTTTAATACAACTAGTTACATGGTATATACAACCCGCATATAAATATTAACAATAATAGACGGTATGCTAGTGGGACGTAGGCCTGAACCCTGAAAAATAATACAGGGATTGCGAGCGCACGTGCGTCGCAAACACCGAGCACGTTTACGGCGACCAGGTGCACAACGGTAGTGTACCGCCGCAACGGGCTGTCCACATGGGAATTAAGATAATCCCTGTTGCGACGAGTAATGCATTTCCGAAACTTTACTCTATCTACTGGCTAGAATGCCTATTTGATAAATGGTCCTCTTAGCAGAAAAAATAATAAATTGAATGCAGCCAGGGAAGAGAATATGAATCTGCAGTCTATCAATTGTCGATCCGGCAGAACCATATGAAAACGATCAATTGGGTGAAGAGTGAAGAGTGAAGACCGGTGGCGTTCTCCCCGAGCACGGCAGTGATTCGCTGATAGCAGACCGCACATTGCACATAAAATCCAAAGTAGTAAAATACGCCGTCCATCAGCAGTCCAGGACTGTGGTTGCGACACTTATCTCCAGCTATTTACGTAAAGAGAAAGTGGCGGGCGATCTTGTTCCTGGACACCCAATACGTTAGCAGTTAGTACGAGTCGTACCTTGGTGACCTGGCCCGAGAAGGTTGGGAGTTAGAAAGGTGGACCAGCTAAAATGAATAATGTAGAAGCTTATGCAGTCTCAATTTTGTGGAAGGACACCATTTGCGGGGAAATTTCAGGCCAATCTGGCTCTGCCAAGGAACTAGTTATGCCGCTCGTCGAAGTTACGGTCGAACAATTGGACTGACTCAATCTGTGCTCAGGATAATAAATTCTAATGATCATGAAGAGATTCTCTGGTTCATGGATTGCGGTGGCCACTGAGCACTCCATTGGTGGCAGCCGTGGGACACTCAGCACGTGCGTTCGAATATTATGCTGTGTACTAATATGTAGTAATAATAATAATAATAACAATAAACAATACCAAATAATAAGGTATTGTCGGGGATAATTGAGGTTGAAAGAATAAAGAGCACGAAGCAAAGAAGAGAAAAGAGGAAACATCCCAATCAAGGTGTCGCAGAACTAGTCATAGCGCATAATTAGTACTCTGTATTAGTGCTAGAGTTGTTGAAACTTACAGTAATAGCAGGAGTAGATAAGCGACAGGATGACTAGACCGTAAGAGGCAAGTCTCCACCGAGGAATCCGTCCCGAAAGCTACCGTGAAACGCCATGGCGCTAGTCCTTTTTGCGATTGCGAGATCGGGCCTAGCTTGTTTAGGCAGTGCTCTCAAGCCCTATGGTGTATTGAGTTAGCGCTTGCTTTCCCATGCTGTCATTGGTGGCTAAAGGCTAGTGTAGAAGCAAAGCCGTGGCGTGTTTCAGCTTCCCGTTTCTTGGTGCCGTCGTTCCTGGTTCGGTGCGTCTCACTTCCTGGTTAGCATTACTATTAATATTTTAATATCATGATTGAACACCTGATAGGTATAGTATGGTTATACTTTCTACATTTACAGATATCTGAGTAATAACTTATCCATGCTGGTATTGATATAAAGAATAATAGCAATAATAGCATTTGTAGTTGTAATAATAATAAATAATAATAATAATAATAATAATACGATTAATGCTCCGCGCACGGTGACAGACAGACCAACAGAGCTAGACGGTGGCCCGCCGAGTGACAGGACGTTATTGCTCCGCTGAAACACCTGTCAGCATACATTGTCATACATTGATAGAATTTGGCCATAATGCATGATATTATTTTATTTATTCTTCCAACACTCGCCGCCGGACTCCGAGGCACACCATCGGAGTGCGTCTCGTACATTCAATAAAAGAAACAATGAATCAATTTTGAAATGATGAGATTGAGTTTCTTCGAGTACATTTAATGCAGTATTATTAACATTGTTAGGTTTATTATTTCAAATCGTGCTAGTGTCACCAACACTCGCGAGAGCACCGTCCTACCGGCCCGGCGGACCAGGCTGTTGGCTCAGGGCTATTCAACCTCTTGTGCGAATCGCAATAAGAGTAAGAATGATGATAAAAAAGAAGTTATTAATAATAAAAGGCCATTGAATATGACAGATGACAGCCCTTGCGTACGGAGTAGAGTGGTATGTTCCCATTCTATCTTTAGCCCAGAGTCGTTCATGTGAAACCTCACACCATGTATGTGTCCGGGGAGCAGCCCCACGCTGCGCTTCCTTGCGCCTCGGCAAGGTTCTAGTACCCTGTTAGTGTGTCTGTGTCACCAGTAGTGAAAGTCTGAGAGGCAAAATGAAAACCAAATTTCACCAATGTGATACATGTCCGAGTCAGAAGCCAGCAGCCAGACTTATCCGGCTTATCGACAGCGTCGTCGTAATCGATAACCCAATATTCTTGTTGGTGCGATCGGCGCTCCTTGCATTGTTTCCTATTCTTAATCTTTTCTCGAGTCTGTCCACTTGAATTCTATTGAGCCAAAAAGAAAAGAAAAGAAAAGAACAGGCCGGCCAACCGAATCATCATGCAAGAGCCCGAGTCACGCAACGGCCAACGCAAGGCGCTGCCGTTGAGCGTACAGCTCCAATCGGACGCGTGTGCGCTTATCACTCCCACCCACGTCTCAGACATCCGTTAGCCTGCAACAGTCTATTTGGCGGTTTCTTTTTTTCTAGCGTGCGCAAAGGTCGAAGTGGCGCTGATAGCCAGACGGTGACCCGTCAATCATATGTTCGTCGGCAGTTCCCTCGACTTTGCCACATTGCATCATGGCCGACGCAGCATCAATAATCACGGCGCCCCCGGATGAAAGGTGACAGCAGCAAGTCGCAGCAGCACAACGCCGCAAAACGAGCACAATCATACTCGGGCGGCAATTAATATCGACTGCGGGCCAATGGCAGATGAGCACGGCCACCAGTGGGGCCGGCCATCACCCTTGTAAGGGACCCGCGGCCTGCGATTGGTTGTTTTTCGCTTTTCTATCTCATTTCTTTGCTTTCTTCGACGTGCGGTTGGACGAATGATCGCATGTATGCCGCAACTATCACGCGAATATGAAAGCCATTGCAAGAGAGCTGGCCCAACCACGGCGAGTCGGGGCAGGATTTCCTATTGTCATTATTATTATCCCATATTGTTGCTTGAGTCGGTGTGGTGAGTGTGAGGGAGGGTGGCATAAGGTGGTCAGTGGCCGCTCGCAGTGGGGGCACTGTCTCATACGGCATTATATTGTACGGCGTAATAATAAACACAGCCATACCGGCGGCCACACAGCAGATAGCAGGGCCAGACAGCCGCCATACAAGAAAGACCGCTAACGCAGGCCGCCCAAGAAGGAAAATTGGGCGTCACTGAGCCGGCGGGGCGCGCCAGGCACAGCCCATCGCCACTGGCCAATCGCGGCAGGCATCCTGTGTGCCCCCGTCCCGAATCCCGCCCCGGATGAGCACTAGCGCGCCCCGCCCAGGCCCATACTTGGGACTCTTCCTCCCTGATCCTGTCCCATTGCATAGTGCATGCTGTCCGAATACTGGCCTCATCCTAGCAGCCTCCAGCCAGTCACCGCGCAGCGCCCGCACATACACCTCTGCCTTAGTGCCCACGTAGGAGCCCAGTAGTCGCCTCGTAGGTGTCCTGACTAGTGATCGCCGCTCGAGCACTTTTATCCACCGCCCACCCCAGCGCTCGCCCATTTCCCTCTATCATACCCGTTTCTGGCCGTCTTGCCTCTTTTTCTAATGCCTCATTTTTCATAATTCTTCTTGTTCCCTTCGCTGTTTTCTTGCTAACCCTTCCGGCTCCCTAAGCAAAAGCACGTCCCATTTAGTGGCTTACGCTTGACCTTGGGTCCTGTCATTCGTTTACTTTGAACACTCTCTCCAAGCACCTCGTTGACTGTTGTACTCGCTTTGATATCTTTTTTTTTCTCTTTACTAGCACGCTTCTCTTGTCTTGTTGCCTCTTTCCTGCCAGCAGTCTGACTCTTCCTTCCGCCGAACGCTTCACGAAGGAACCTGTCTACACTGCCAACCCACACTCCTTTCGGCCTTGACATTCGTTCTCTTTCGACCTTCGCCGCCAGTGTTGTATCCAACGCCAGCAACTCGACTGCCATCTACCGTATCGCTAGTATTTTAGTTATTAGTATTTAATTACCGCAAGACGAGTCCTCGACTATCTTTTGACCACTCCACTTTCCGTTTTTGTCCTGTTCTTGGTTTTCATCCGGTGTTGACAAGGTAGGCCGCCTCGCTGCCGTTCATCTCATATGTTGACCACGTTATTGACGGTGTCTCTAGCCCGAGAACTATATACATAATGGAAACGCCCTACTCAATACCCATGGGCGCCCACCCTTACATCTTCGCCCAAGAAGCAGACTTCCAGCAGCGACAACCGGGCACCCAGTTCGTCTCTACAGAAATGCCGACTTTCCACGCCCCAATGCCCGTCTACCCCCAGCAGCAGCCCATCTTCACCGCTCACTCCCAGCTGGGCCACAAGAGCCCACTGCACCACCACATGAGCATGACCCCAATTGCCTCGCCTCAACCTATGCACCTCCAGCCATCTATTATGGTGCAGCAGCAAGATTCCCGTGCCCTGCTTCCTCTCGACACTCGTTTCGTCAACGCCGACTTTTACGCCTTTCCGTCGACTCCACCGTTGTCGTCGTCCGGCAGCACCATCAGCAGCCCGCCGTCGACATGCGGCATGGTACACACGCCCGTCAACGGTTCCTTCTCTGGCTTGGAAAACATGGAAGGCGTCAAACAGGGCTGTGAATCCGATGTGCATGCCGAGATTCTAGCGAAGCCCGACTGGGGACGCTCTAACTCTCCTCCTTTGACGCCAGGTAAGAAAATTTTTTATTATTGTTGGTTTTCTATAAGAAGGGAAACAATTTTCTGCCATAAAAATTTGTTGAATGACATGTATTTGAATTGTTCCCGAAGTAATCAATGCTGACGAATTAGTGTTCATCCACCCGCCTTCGGTTACGGCCAGCCAAGCCTCGACCTCCGAGCTGCTGTCATGCCCATCCCTGTCTCCGTCACCCTCGCCAGGGCCCACTGCGCTCATCTCTCCCTTCTCTGTTGAGCCTGCGAGCTCGAACTTCTGCGATCCTCGCGAACTGACTGTCGATTCGGCTCTCGCGTCTGCGCCTCCAACTGACTTCCCCCCCTTGCCTGCCCTTCCATCCGGGGACGAGGAGGAGCACAAGTTGCTCATCGGCAGTGGAAACCTGACCCTGTCTAACGAAGTGTCGTCTACTTCCTTTTCAACCTGCTCCCAGGCTACTCTGACCACTTTACCCAAGTTTGACAGCTTCTCTGACCTGGACTCTGACGAGGAATTCGTCACTGGCTTGGTAGATTTTGCTCCTCCGGCATCCAACGCCTTCTTTCTGGGCGACAAGCGCCAGCGCATCGACCCCTACACATTGGACGAGGACGGATTCTTGAGCGAACAAAGCTTCGACGACCTGGACGAAGAGGACGTGATTGGCAACTCTGGCCTCCCTATCGTTTCCTTTGAGAATTTCTACGCTGGCGACGACAGTGCTTCGGATGAGATGAAAAATAAGAAGCGCTCGAAGAAGTCCACTGTGAAGAAGCCTGTCTCTCCAGAGTCGGATTCCTCAGACTTCTTCAACCACGAAGTCCCTGTCAACAGCCATGGTAACAACCATCAGAGCCAGAAGAGATCCGCCCAGGGCAGTGGTGCGACTAGTGCAAAGTCCGAGACGACTGCTGTGTCCAGTGCATCCGAAAATTCAGCTGCTCAAGCACCCGTCAGTCGCCGTGGTCGCAAACAGTCCGTGACTGATGACCCTTCGAAGACCTTTGTGTGCAACTTGTGCTCACGTCGCTTCCGCCGCCAGGAACACTTGAAACGCCACTACCGCTCGCTTCACACCCAAGACAAACCTTTCGAGTGCAATGAGTGTGGCAAGAAGTTCTCTCGCAGCGACAACTTGGCTCAGCATGCTCGAACTCACGGAAACGGTGCTGTTATCATGACTGTCTTGGAGGATGGCACTTCTGTGGCTACTCAGCAAATGTACGAGGAGGATGCTGGTGCTTTGGGCACTACTCTATATGAGGCCGCCAACGCTGCTGCCACGCATTCTACCACTAGTGAATCGGGGTCCAGCGTCGAATCGGATTCTCCGACCTCTGCTGAGCGTCGACCTCTCAAGAAGCGCAAGCGTGACGAAACCGCCTAACTGCACTTAATCACTGCTTCGCGTCCTGGCCCTCCCAAGGGGCTTCATGATGACACGAGACCAGGAGATATACACTTAATAGCCTCAATCCTTATATGAGGCACCTTGTAATCACCACTTCGAGAACATAGCCTTTATATCTTCACTTCGCTTCGGGTTTGATCTTTCTTTCCTTTGTTGGCGCCTCGGTGGGGTCGTCAGACATTTTACAAGCCATTTTCTCAGTGATATTACTTCCTCTCAATTTTTTTGGGTGAGCTGAAGATCAAATGTTGCATGCCATGGACTTTGTCTGTGGCCGGGTGGAAGGCATTGGAAAAGTCTGGCTGATAGAGCTTACGATTGTCCTCCCTTTGAGGGAGGAAAAAATTGGTGTGGGATATATACATTATTTGTTATATTTAATTTGCATTGCTTGTTGTCCCAGTTTTGTTATGTTCCTTTTTTTCTTTCTTCGTGTATTCACCTTGGTCTCTTTTTACCTCTTCTTCATTTCTTCTCGTTGATCTAAGTTGTCATGTTATATTCAATTTGTAATTATCTTGACCCCCCCCTCATTCGGTGCTGGTCACATGCCTGTATTATCCTTTCTTCTGTCATTATCTCATACCCCTTCGAGCACATGTTATTTTTTTAATATTTGTTTTGATCTGCGCAAAACACCTACATTTCCACTCACCTCGTACGATTTGTTTTTTTTTTCCTTTTCATCTTTTGTCACCATCATTTTCTGTCGATATTAGTCTGGCACTGATTTAGCCAAGAAATAAAAAAAACTGTTATGATATATCAATTGATATGTGTTGATATAAGTAGGAACCGCTTGCGCAAATGCTTTATAATTTGGAACGGCTTCATCCTACCGTCAAACCTAAAATCTTAAACCACTAGACGTTGACATCTGCTTCCAATCTTATCATGATCGCAACAATAAACGATATCAGGCAGACTACTTATATATGTCGCTGATACAACTCGCGTCTTTAGGAAAATTCAAATTCGCGCGAAAAATAAAATCTTTTAGTGGCATGCCCCTCACGGGATTCTCCACCTTCATCTAGAAGCACAATGGCGTCAAAGCATGACCCCGGCCTCAATGTCATTGCTTTAATCTCTGGCGGCAAGGACTCGCTTTACTCTATTTTGCACTGTATACGAAATGGACATCGCGTCGTTGCCCTGGCAAACTTGCACCCGGCTGTCCCCGAGACACCGCAGCATCAAGAGGAAGATATAGACAGTTTCATGTATCAAACAATTGGACACAACATCATCCCCTTCTACGAATCCGCACTACAAATCCCCTTATATCGCGCCTCTATTACCGGCAACGCAGTGGATACTTCTAGAATATATGGCAATTCGGGCGACACTGGTACTGCTGACCAAGACGAGACTGAGTCGCTTGTCCCTCTTCTGAACCGCATCAAACGGGATCTGCCACATGCGAATGCAGTGTCAGCTGGTGCTATCTTGTCGACGTACCAGCGAACCAGAATTGAGAATGTCGCGGGGAGGCTGGCTCTAGTCCCTCTCGCGTGGTTGTGGATGTATCCTGAACTGCCTCCTCCAGACGAAAGAAAGGATATTCCTACGAGGACTGGGCTTCTAGACGATATGGCGGCTGTGGGGTGTGAGGCTAGGATTATCAAGGTTGCTTCTGGGGGTCTTGATGCAGAGACACTCTGGGAGAATGTGTCTGCGGAGAATAGCCTCGTGAGGAAGCGCATTGAAAAGGCTATGAAGCGTTTCGCGGCGAATGATTTGGAGGCTGCTGTTCTAGGGGAGGGTGGCGAGTATGAGACTCTGGCTCTTGATGGGCCAGCGTTTCTCTGGAAGAAGAGGATTGTTGTTGAGGAGTCGGATAGACAGGTACGCTCGGCGGGTGGTGGCGTGAGCTACACTACGATACGGAATGCGAGATGTATGACAAAGGAGACGGGGTTGTCGGTGGTCGAACCAAAGGATATTCGAAAACCAGCGCGGTTAGATGGGTTGTTTTCGCAAGCCTTGCTGGATTTGCATGCAGATACAGAACTGAGACCGCTGGACGGTTCAGGACAATTGGAAAGCGCGGGTTACTCTACATCTGATATAGAGCTATGTCAAGCCTACGACGCAAATTTGTGGATGGTTTCTAATATTACTGCCCCAGAGGCTGGACCTGAAGCTGGCGCGCAGATGCATGGGATATCGAGAAAATTGGAAGATATACTCTCGCAAGGCGTACCCTCATGCGCATCTGGTACGGATGATATTGTGTTTGCAACGGTATTACTCCGGTCAATGAAAGATTTTACGCCTATGAACGATGTTTATGTCTCTCTTTTCACCAAACCGAATCCGCCAGCCAGAGTCACAGTGGCTTGTGGAGATTGTCTTCCTAAGGGGGTCGAAATCATGGTCTCATTTGTCATTGGCCTTGGTCCACGCGGCTTGAGGAAAGGCCTTCATGTACAATCCCGGTCGTACTGGGCCCCAGCAAACATCGGACCATACTCACAAGCCATCACCGTGCCATGTACATCGAGTTCTGCGGTTGAGCATACTGGCGGCCTGGTTTTCATCGCTGGCCAGATTCCGCTAGACCCACCAACCATGGAGATCCCCGACGGTGTTTTGCAGGATGAGGAGCATTGGTATCCGAATTTTAGTCTACATGCAACACTGTCTTTACAACATCTCTGGAGAATTGGCCTTGCAACACAGGTCAATTGGTGGCTAGGCGGGATTGTGTTCTTGGCCAGGGACGCGCAGCGTGTGCAATCAAAGGCACGAATAGCTCACCGCCTGTGGCAAGCACTGAATAAACAAAGTACCAAACAAGAAGACGACGAAGACAACGATTTGGATGTGTGGGATATCAAGCATGGACTTCGGGACGACCCTAGACTGGCAACCCAGCACACTCAGCGTCTGCCAAACTTCGACACGGTGGATGGCAAGCCTCTCATTCCGCCTGTATTTACCGTGGAAGTAGAGGAGCTTCCTCGCGGGAGCGACATCGAGTGGCAAGCCCTCGGTACGACATGTAGTCGTATCACTACTCCGATCGTTACACGCACCGCAGATCCCGATACAAGAATATGGTGCACGAGAATAAATAACAATGCTGTGTCCTACACAATTGAGATTGGAGCAAGCAGTGACCGAGACACGGTTTTGGACGATCGGCTTGATGCACTGATGTCTGACTTGCAGTGTGATTTGGAGACGCCGCATCCGACGATCTATACAGCCGCATCTGTTTCTATGCGGCGGTTGAAGGGCCAGATTGTTCCTTGTAGGTCTGTCTGGGGGGACGATGGACTGGAAAAGGTAGCTGTGGTCATCATGCGATGTATGTGTAGCACTGCATGATTCTACGTTTACCATGGTCTTTGAATGATTGTAATGATTGTTGCTTTACCTGATACAGCCGGTATAATGTAAATAGAATGACAAAATATACGTTAACACAAAGCCCTCGCTTATATGCTTTGGTTTTAATCCATAGAAAGAACATACATATAATTGATGTTTGTAGAGGGTGATATGGGATCAAATAGCTTCAATGACGTTGGATACGGGGGGAGAGCGCCGGCTGATAAGTACTTGGAATTTGAGAAAAAGGAATAAAGATCACCATGATGATTTAATATTTTATACTAAATAATTGCTGAATGTAAAAGGAAGTGTGCAAGCGAGAATTGGTTCATGGTTAAAGCGTCGGCTGTCATCTCCTGAATTGCCAGTCTAGCCTGTGCCTAGTGTAGTTCTACTACGCCACGCCACGCCACGCCACGCTGAACGGGACAGTCTCCCGGACATGTGATGGGAGCCTCTCGCTTCTCAGGATTCGCTTATCCTTTACGCCCTGCACCGTTGGTTTCGGTTCTGATTGAAGTCAAAGGATGTGCAGTATCCTGTTCCTGTTGCGATAATTGATATAACTCCCCCCACTGCCGCGAACAGCTGAGCCACCTTCCCCATCTGTGTCTCATCTGGTCGATTTTTCGTCCATCGCAGGCCTGTTTTTTTCACAACGGTATGGCGGAGTAAGGATCAAAATACCTTTTTTATGTTTATGGAGGACGACGATGTTATGGCATCCCCGGCGCGGGAACAAGACAAAGGTGCTGTTATCGAATCGACACATTCGCAGTCGCGGTCGCCGTCTCCATTACCGTCCGGTCTCCTTGACGCTGCATTCATCACTACGTCGACTCCTGACCATGACAACAACTCGCGGAAATTCTCTCGATCACCACATCCATACCACCGCATCAGCTCCAGACTGTCCGAGCGTCCCCGCGAATATTTAGATAGAGCTTCGAGCGGGACACGGGACGGTCGTCCACAGCGGACAGCATGGACGCGAACTTCGGCGCGAACATCTAGCGACAGCGGTACAGAAGCAGACGATGAGAGCACTGGATTGCTGAAGGGCTTACCAGCACCCCCGGCGAGATCGCGGAAAGGCTTGTGGAATGGGACCGGTCGTGACGATCCTGCTCTATGGCTACAAGATGACCGTCTTGCCTGGTCGTTGTTTGTTCGGTCGCCGTCGAAAGCGTCGAAAAGAAGCTCGAGTGAAGATTCTATTCGCACCACCCAGGCTTCTGCGCGAGGTGTCGTTGCGTTACGGAAACGCAATGAGATTCTCCGCAGGGTGACTGAAACTACACTTCTGTTTTCTGTTGGGGCGATTGTACTGCTCTGCGAGGATGTGCGTACGTATACGTGCTTATGGCGTCCAGGTAAGAATTCTCCGTCTGTAATAATAATTTTAGTGCTAATAAAGGCAGAAATTTATACCCATATCTGTCTTATTGTTACGCTTTATGCTCTTTACCCACTTCGCATATCATTTTGGCGTCGGAAACCACGCGTGACATTCTCATTTTCTATACCCTCTACCTTCGATCCAGCACCATTATTATACCCCGTTTTAATACCTGTATTTGTGGCATTGTCGGCAAGGCTGCACAGCCCTGCCTTACTCCTACCGAACATACTCCTCAGTCTCTCGTCGATACCACCCCAAGTTATTCCTTTTCATAGATTTCATCACGGTCTCAGCATATCTCATTGGATTGTCGCTTGCATCCCAGTTCTTCTCTCGGAACATGATATTTTGGATTGGACTAAGTCTACGCCATTGTCTTTGCGCGGTTTGAATTCGGAGTCTCTTCTTTTGATATACCCTCTACATCAAGCATTGATACCCACTCTCAACTTTCTTCTTACGACTAGTCTCCTCCCAGCGGAACTTCATTTGCTGGGAACTGCATTAATTAACTTGTTTTTATTCGCCGAATCGCCGCAAGCCGAGGTTCTGAAAGCATTGTTATGGCTTGGTGGCCTGAGCGTTTGGATTCTCTGTCGCACTGTTCTCAGGTGGGAAATCACCCTGGCCAGGATTCCATCGTGGAAATTTCGCCGGCCGCCTAATAGTTCTTTGTCACCAAAAAAGTTGATCAATTTCCTCGACCATAAAATCTGTGAGAAGATTGGTGGGCTAGGCATGAATAGTGAAGATCCGGATACGGACAGTGACGATGGCGATAGTGGCGCTTTAAAACGGCAGAGAAGCCTTCCCTGGCAGGATGCCTTTTTCAGTCGTCGCGATATTTCGTCTGCCACAGAGGGAATCAAACTTGACGATCTCTGGCCGGCATCATGGGCAAGCACAAAGCAACTCCTCGTTTCACATAAGCGACGACACACGATATCATCCGTGGAGAACCTTGATGCTGAAACAATCAAGCCTAAGCGTCCTCGCATGACACCGGGCGGGCGTCGCAAGCGGTCGATGGCGCCTGATTTGGCTTCCTTTCTTTCATTGACTGCGGCACAGGCGCGCATTCGAAGGTGGTTATATTCTGGGTATATATTCATGGCTGTGGTATTCATTATCCTTGTTCCAATCCGCAAATACATTGCGGACAAAGCACTGCACGGAGTTGATCCGTTCGGCTGGGCCTTGGGATATTTGTTCGGCAATATATCTGCTTTCCGATTCTGGACGGTGATGTGGAATCTCGAATATTGGATACAGCTCCCTCCTCGACATGTCCTCGACGAACATTACTGTCATTCAGGTTGGGTTGAACATCTTCGTCACGACACATTTGGAGAAGCCACGACGCGTCTTTTGATTAGTGGCTATTGCTTCCTAGTCCTCCTGGTGGGTATGGCGATCGTTCTGCAACTCAGCAAAATCGCCGAGGTGGACACGCGGCGCAAAGTCTTCCACGGGATGATGGTGTTGATGTTCCTCCCCGTCACATACATTGACCCGACCTATTCAGCACTAGCTTTGTCGCTGGTCCTCGTTGTCTTCTTACTGCTGGACCTGTTCCGTGCCGCACAGGTGCCCCCAATTGCCAAACCGCTCACATACTTCCTCGCGCCATACACAGACGGGCGCGACCATCGCGGCCCTGTCATCGTATCGCATATCTTCCTCCTCATCGGCTGTGCCATTCCCCTCTGGCTCTCCCTCGCCGACACGCCTCGTACCGGCATCGGTCCATGGGCAGGCTGGGACGTTGCGTCTCGGGACGTGAGTATGGTTAGCGGGATCATCTGCGTGGGGATGGGCGACGCGGCCGCGTCTCTCGTTGGGCGACGATTCGGCCGGCTGAAATGGTTCTGGGGAGGCGGCAAGTCGCTCGAGGGTAGTCTGGCGTTCACAATGGCCGTGTTTGTCGGGCTAATGACTGCGCGGATTTGGCTGGTGATCGGTGGCTGGCAGGCCGACAGCAGTAACACCTTGTCGACTTGGCTTCTCGTGTGTGTGAAGTGCCTCCTGGCTGCTGGCGGCGCCAGTCTCACCGAGGCCGTGCTTACTGGCGGCAATGACAATGTGATTGTGCCTGTAGTGCTCTGGCTTTTAGCTCGAGGGCTATCGATTTAGACCAGGCACGTCGGCTCTAGAAAGACAAGCTGTGATATGGATATGCTAACGGTGGCTAGACTTGGATGATGGTATATATTGTGGTCGTGTGGAAATAAGGGCTGTATTATAATTAAACATATATAAATATAAATAATACATGTATCAATAAATAACGCATACATTGTGCGGAGTATGACAAGTGACAATGGATACCAAGTATATCGGTGGGTCACTTTGATTGGCGATCTGTGGGGCTTATCAAATCACTTCGAGACAGCAATTACACCTTCAATGTCAACTGGTACATCGATGATATGTAATGATACAGTATATATATAGACGAACATGTCTGGCAATAATATTAATTAATCATTAATACGGCGAGGATTGCCACCAGCCCGCCACTTCGTGCGATTCAGCCTGGTGCGTGCCGATCGTGGGTTGGTGGCTGCTTATCTTGACTCATCACGCCAACTCGACAGTTGCTTGCGTTCAGCCTTGCTCTTAAAGTATACCAAGCACACCATTAATCCTCATACATGTAATGTTACGGAATATTCCGCCTGCGGAATAATTCAATATAAGATTTGGGCTGGAATGTGGGGACGCCGCCAATCAGCCGGCCAGGGAGAGACGCGGTAACATTGAATAAGGAATCACGCATGGATCTGGTTTGAGAGTCGAATGTTGTATACTGCGTGAATGCATGGGCGTGGTATGGGCACGAGCGTAGCAGGGAGTGATAGGCAGAGTCACTCGCCAGCGTTCAGCGGCGTCACGAATCACGAATCACGTTACCCGGGTCCCGTGACCGCAACGCTGCAATTCTATACATACACATATGCATACTTATATACACACATACATACATATGACATATATATATACGTACACTCATATATTCATATATCTATATACGGATCCCCTGCTGCATATGTATAGGGTACTCAGTAATGCTAAAAGATAAGCGTGACCGCAGTGTCATGTGCTCCCCTCCCCACGCGGCCCAATCAGCGCCGGCTTCCCCAGTCAACCCAGTCATCCACCACCGCGCATCGAGTCTATCTGCTGCTATCATCTCTGCCTCTCTCCTATCCTCTCTTCTCTTCCTCCTCGTCCAGTCTCCCTTCGCGAGTCTCGAGTCTCTCCCATCAGCCTCGCCTGAGAGTGTCTCACCCTCGTCGTGCCGGCGCTCACGTGTTCGCGCCCTGGCAGGAAGCCGCCCTCTTATCTATTATCGCCTGCTGCTTAATATACTTTCCAGCAATAATTCGCCTTCCGTCATACCCAGCCAGCGCTTAGCTGCTCGGAACCTTGGAAGCTCTCCTGCACATCCGACCGTCCCTTCGCTCCCCTGTTGGAGTCATTAAGACTGCTGTGCTTCTCTCCTTTCTTTCGTCTTCGTTTGCACTCACTTGGCTGTATTCTCCGTTTGGTTACTGTCTGTGTATCAACCCGGTTTCTGCCTGCACCATCCACCCATCTTCAACGCTTGCCCCGTCGACGGCTGCTTCAACACCAGCGTCCAGCAAGACTCCGCCTGTTCGAATTCCATCAGTCGAACTTGCTACCTGCCACCGTCACTCGACTACCCCATCATAGTACCCATGGGCAACGTTTGCTCGCCATCAGACACCCTCCCGCTGAAAAGGTAGTCGTGAAGGAAAGGAGCGTGGGAAGCTTCTCGGTGGAGGACAAGCACGGTCGTACTCGTGGGTTCTGTCTGGGATAGTCATCCCAGCTGTTTGTGATCGGTCATGGCTTCTGCACACCCGCCGCCTTCTACAAGGCGAGGCCGCGATGGTCACCATGCAGAGGTACCCATTGGCCGGTACTTGCGGATGGAGGAGATTGGCCGGGGAAGCTTTGCAACCGTTTACCAGGGAGTGCACTCGGTATGGATTCTGTCTTGAAAATCCATCTCATCCTAGAGAACTTTCACATCCTAACTAATCGTTTGTAGAAACATCGGTCCTACGTCGCGATCAAATCCGTCAATTTGTCGAAGCTCAACAAGAAACTGAAAGAGAACCTCTGGTCCGAAATCGACATTCTCAAAGGGCTTCATCATCCACACATCGTCGCCCTCATCGACTGTCACGAGTCTACCTCGCATATCCACCTAGTCATGGAATACTGTGCCCTAGGGGACCTGTCTCTATTCATCAAGCGACGCGATTCTTTACGGGACCACCGATATACCAGAGACATGATCATCAAATATCCTAATCCCCGAGTCGGTGCCCTAAATGAAGTTGTCGTACGACATTTCCTCAAACAACTTTCAAGTGCTCTCAAGTTTCTTCGAGATCGAGATCTTATCCACCGCGATATCAAACCACAAAATCTACTCCTTTGCCCGTCTCCTATCTCTTATCGCAGCGGCGTCGCTCAAGTGGTACCATTCAAAGGCAGCGACGACTCGTTCACGCCTCTGGCTGGTCTAGAGACGCTTCCGATGCTCAAGATAGCTGACTTTGGATTTGCTCGATCTCTTCCCTCGACCTCTTTGGCCGAGACTCTTTGCGGCTCTCCTCTCTATATGGCTCCCGAGATCCTACGCTACGAAAAGTACGATGCCAAAGCTGATCTTTGGTCGGTTGGGACCGTCTTGTACGAGATGGTCGTCGGAAAACCCCCTTTTCGGGCTTCTAACCATGTCGAGCTTCTTCATAAGATCGACCGACATGACGATAAGATCAGGTTTCCGGACGATATCGAGATATCTGACAAAGTCAAGACTCTCATTCGGAGACTACTGAAAAGGAATCCAGTTGAACGGATGGATTTTGCCGACTTCTTTGACAACATTGTTATTCAAGAGGATATACCTGGTCTTGTAGGGGACGATCTTGCGTCAGCTCGACGCCGTTCTTCTGTTGAAGCCGAGGCTACAGGTCCTAGCAGCCCGCACCCGGATACTCAAGACAGTAGAACTCGTTCGATCCGAGACCAAAGGCCATTTGAAGATACTAATGAGCCTTCGGCCACTCGCCCCATCCCAACTCCGCCTCCACCGTATGGCAGCCCTCGGGCTGTCTCGGGCACTCCACCCAGGCCAGAAGTTCTACAACACACCACAAGTGGTGACAAGGCACCGCGCACAAGTGATTTACAACGAACTGCAATGATGGGCCAACGACCTAGGCCGGTATCACATGTTACGGCTCCAGCGCGGCAAGAGCTGCTTGACCGAAACCAACTAGCAATTGAACGGCGACCAAGCCGCACCTCACCACTTTCATCGCCCGTTATAGAGCAGGAACAAACCGCAAAAGACCAACGTGAACGTGCCGCACAGGATGTAGCTTTTGAACGTGACTATGTGGTTGTGGAGAAACGGGCAGTAGAAGTCAACGCTTTTGCAGATGAGCTGGCCAACAGCCCTCGAATTCACTCAGGAACTGGTCTAGCTGTTTCTCGACAATCCGGTGGCATTGTACGACGAGCTACTGTACAAACTGTCCCGCAGACAAATAACTCGGCTTCACCAAAAGCCGTACAGATTTCTGGCCGAAGCCGGGCTGATTCCCACACTCGCCAAGGCTCTTACGAACGCCGCTACGGCCAGAGCCCTACGTCAGCTACATCGGCCATCTCAAAGGCTCTCAACATGGCAAGCGGTCGGTTATTTGGGGTTGGATTCTCTCCTCCCGTAGGACTCGGCAAAGGAGGACGGTCGCCCCCGCTAGCTTACAATCCATTTCCTGCATATCCAGCGGCACAACAGAGTCTTCTCCTAACAGGTGACGGGAGTAAGGCAAACACTGCTGCTATTGACGAAGACACGAGAACAATTCAATTTATCGAGGAATGCGCTACTCGGAGTGATGTCGTTTATGGGTTTGCCGAGGTCAAGTATAAGCAACTTATTCCACTCACTCCGTCCGTGCAGACTGATCAAACTGGAAAGCCTGGTGATCAAATATTCTCTGATTCTGACGACGGTGAGTTGACTCCGGATGCTGTGGTTACGTTGTCCGAAGAGGCACTGGTACTGTATGTGAAGGCTTTGGCTCTTCTTGCAAAGTCAATGGATATCGCTGGGACCTGGTGGGCTCGCAAAAACCGTGGCGACATCTTCAGTGAGACAAGCCCAGGAATGTCTGCCACTGGTGCTCTGGTAGGCACGCGCATCAACAATGTTGTGCAATGGGTCCGCAATCGATTCAATGAGGTCTTGGAGAAGGCCGAATTTGTCCGTCTGAAACTGATTGAAGGCCAAAAGCGACTTCCTCCCGATCATCCGAGCCACCCTAGCAATCATTCGGTCGATTCTGCCTCGGTCGGTGCTTTAGGCACTTCTGCTGATAACGTGATTGTCAGTTCTGGAGTTACTGCAGAGAAGTTGATGTATGATCGCGCGCTGGAGATGAGCCGAGCAGCCGCCATCAATGAGCTAACCGGAGAAGACCTACCGGGTTGCGAGATTGCGTACATCACCGCTATTCGCATGCTTGAGGCTGTTTTGGAGAATGACGAACTGCCGCGCACGGGTAAGAGTGGTGACAAAGGTGCGGATAACGATAGGATTGTCCTGGATGGAGTCCAAGTGGAGGATCGAAAGGTCGTTGTCAAACGTAAGTGATGCTGCTGAGGTTTGGGTGTTTGTTTGCTGATAAGTAGCACAGTGGTGTCGAGCATTCGAACCCGATTGTCCTCACTTCGCAAGAAAATCGCTGTTGTGAGCAAGCGCAAATCCGCTCCAGTCGGCACACCTCCTGGAAAAATAACATCTACAGGCATGCGACCGAATTCTCCTGCGATTGCTTATCCCGTGACTGGGGTGAGCCCGCCACGGTAGACATTCGCATGTTATGGCATCTATATACTGCGTCACTATAACGCTTTTCTGTCACGACAGCTCAGACCCGCTGAGTTTACTTGCATTTCTGGTTTTTCCGAAACAAGTTCAAGTATTATTGGGCATATAATTATATTAATAGTTGCAGGATTAGTAGAATCCTGCATGGTTTTTTTTTTGGATGGAAACGGTCCTATAGGCTATTGGGGACGGCGTTTTCCGTTCTGTTTACGCTTCTTGGTTTATATACTCTTTGCACTGGGCACCAGACTGACATTATTGGACACTTCACATGATCATTTATTTATCTTTACCTTTTTCCTTTTTTTTTTAGCGCCGCAAGGATTCAGGAGTGGAATCAGGAAGGCAACGGACGGCAACGGACGGCGCGGTTTCTGTATATACATATATCATCAATCATCAATCATGGGATGAGATGGCGTTTAGTTGGTTATTGGAAGGACTGCTTGTATTTACCAACCGAGTCTGGTTGATTTGGGTCGTACAATTCAATGTTCCATATGAAGCTATTTACAATCAATATACAATTAACTACACGTGTACATGTATATTCGATCGGGATGCCGATGCAACAGCACTCGGGTGGCTGGATCGGGCACATTGGCGCAACACATGGCTGCACTAGCAAAGTCTATCCGATAAGTCCTATTTTCCTATTCAACATTGAATTATTCGCACATTAGGAATTATACCACCTATTCATATTAATATTTAAGTGCCTGGACGGAGCACATTGCCATAAAGTACATGCTCGATGATCACCCAGAGCCAAAAATGGCGTGATCAGTTTCCGTGTGTCATAGTCTCTGCTCCGTGCAAATCATTGGATGCCGGCCTTCTAGAAGCTGTATTGCACCATCGTCGTTGTAATGCTCACCTCAAATGGCCTATTCACAATATTCTTGGGTGGATGCAGCCTTGGGGTGCATTCGGTGGTTGCATTCTCATCTTGTTTTGAAAAATTTTTTTTGTCTTTTGGGTGTTTTGTTGTTTGGATTTGGATCTGTTATTGTGCCCGTCGATATTTGATAGATACATTTCGATCGATATTGACTTGTTGACTGTTGACTTGTTGAACTTTCTATCATACATGTACATTGACTATACGTTTTTTTCAGCTGGACAACAATCGTTTATCCCTGCTCCCGCCACCGATCCTTTGCCTCCGTATTGCACCACCGTTGGCGTGATAACATCATCGCATCCCCGCCTATATCCGTTTCAATCCGCTAATTAAAGATTTTCTTGGATGTTGTTGTAGCATCTGGCTTCCGCTGCCTGTTTTGCCAAGCGTCAGGGTGTTTATATTGGGTGGAGAGCCCTGCAGCCGCAAAATTCACGGAGACTCTCTGTGCATTTTTTGATCTTTCTGTCCTCGCCATGTCGGCGAATAAATCCGTCAACCCTATCGTTACAGATGAACACGGCCCTGAGGCTTCCGAAGCTCCCAAAAAGGTCGACGCCATTTCTCAGCTATGTATGTTGACAATGATAACACATGGTGATGGAGACTGACTTGCGTGCCAATAGATGATGGAAATGTCTATAATGTCACACCAGACAGCCGGCGCCAAATCGGCCTGTTCAGTGCGCTGGCTCTGATCTTCAATCGAATCATCGGAACTGGTATATTTGCAACACCGAGCTCCATCCTCTCCTTAACCGGCAGCGTCGGTTTGGCTTTATTCATCTGGGTCATCGGCCTCTTGATTGCATTGGCGGGAACGGCAGTGTATCTTGAATGGGGAACTGCTATTCCTCGGTATGTATCAAGATCTTTGTAGCTGTATTGTCAAGGATTCTGACCTGTTGAAGAAACGGCGGCGAGAAAAACTACCTCGAGTATGTATACAAGTCGCCCAAATTCTTTGCCACCGCGATGTTCGCTGCCTATGCTTCCCTCCTCGGCTGGGCGGCTGGGAACAGTGTTATTTTCGGCGAATACATCCTGCACGCTGCTCAGGTTGAGGTCGGCCGATGGAACCAACGTGGCGTTGGGCTGGCCTGCATCACAGCCGCTTTGCTGATCCACTCGACTGCTCTGAAATGGGGTCTACGGCTGCAGAACGTCCTTGGTGTGATTAAGCTGATTATCATCTTGATCATTATCGTCAGTGGATGGGCTGCCCTTGGCGGTCATTTGAAGGTCGAAAAGCCGCATAACTTCACAAATGCCTTTGAGGGAACCCGTGGAAGCGGCTATGGTATTGTCACTGCTTTGTATAATGTGATTTGGTCGTTTATCGGATACTCGAATGCCAATTATGTGAGTTCCTCAAATCCTTTGTATAAAAGCGCCCACTAACATCTGGCTAGGCCCTGAGCGAGGTCCGGAATCCGACCAGAACCCTCAAGATTGCGGCTCCTCTCGCCGTCATTGCAGTTGGAATCTTCTATATTCTTGTGAATATTGCGTATTTCGCCGCCGTCCCTAAGGAAGAGATCCTATCTTCTGGCCAGATCCTTGCTGCCGCTTTCTTCCGCAATGTGTTTGGCGAGCGTGCAGAACGAGTGATGTCGGTTTTCGTCGCCCTGTCGGCCTTTGGCAATGTCTTGTCTGTGTTATTTTCACAGGGTCGTATTGTTCAGGAGCTTGGCCGTGAGGGC
Organism: Talaromyces proteolyticus; assembly: GCF_021365285.1. NCBI lineage: Eukaryota > Fungi > Ascomycota > Eurotiomycetes > Eurotiales > Trichocomaceae > Talaromyces > Talaromyces proteolyticus. The sequence continues at coordinate 514,669 of NW_025764280.1, forward strand.
GTTCTCCCCTTGTCGAAGTTGTGGGCTAGTAACAAACCCTTCAATGCCCCTGCTGCTGGACTTCTGGAGCACTGGGCCGTGTCAGTCATCGTCATGCTTGCACCTCCACCCGGTGATGCCTACAGCTTCTTGCTCAACCTCATCTCCTACCCGCTCTCGATCATCAACGTCTTTGTTTCTGGCGGTCTGATCTACATCTACCTCAACCGCTCCAAATACACATCTTTCACGCCTACCATTCGCGCGACCCTCCCCGTCGTCATCTTCTTCTTCCTGTCCAATATCTACCTCACCGTCGCGCCTTATATCCCACCTGATGCCGGCGAGAGCGTCTACGAGAACTTGCCGTACTACCTCCACTGTGTCGTTGCTCTGGGGGTCTTCGCGTTCGGCGCTATCTACTACATATTCTGGGCTATTGTGTTCCCGCGTCTGTACAAGTACAACCTTGTCAAGGAGACTATTGTCAGCGCGGATGGGTGGTCGAGGGATGTATTTGTGCGTGTGCCGTACAAGGCGATTGCACAAGAAGACGGACATGAAAATTGAGACCATAGTTAGACTATAGAGAACGTAATAGAACCGAGATTTAGTAGAATGCAATAATAATAATCAGTGATCGTCATTAATATAATTGATATCATAAATCGATTAACGAATTGCAGGAATGTCCCAGTCTTCTATGGCAGTCCACCCATCGTCCTCATAGGCGAATGGACCCCTCAAACTTGCTGGAGGACTGTCTGGCAGGGCGGTGTGCATTTTCACAGGGAACATCTGCATGAAAACAATATCTGCCACTCACGACTCGATCACGCCCTGCATGGATAATAATAATGAGAGAGAAGACTGGAGCAGCTAAGCGAACTCCGATAAAAGCCAGCAGCAGCATGTCACGTGGATTGCCCCACTCCGTCCGATCATTGGCTGCTATTGGCCAATCGGAGCCAGATCCTGCGGCGCAGGCGGTGAGCGCAGAATCGTCGTTATCACTCGTTAAGGCTTTGGTAATCACCTGCTACATCCGTCACTCCCTCCTCATGCTGACTCTTAATATTGTTGTTGTTGACACGCTCTACCCCACTATCCCTCGTCTGGCCCTATCTCCGTCCTTTGTTAGGCCTCGTCTAGCGGGGTAGTCTTCCCTCCTTTGATTGATCGCTACCCCTCTCCTCCTGTGGTGTGGTGGTGCCTTTCCCGCTTACTTTCGGTCTCGTTGGACGAATGCATCGGACCTTCCTCCCATCTGCTCCGCGAGTCTGGTACTCTGCAAACTCTCCTGTGCATGCGACTGCTAGACCGTCGTTATTAAGAGGCTTCTCACGTCCTTTGTCCTCTTCTCTTTCGCGTCCCTCCCGCATTGCTGCTCCTGCTCCTGCTTCTCGCTCTCGCCAGACCGTCCCCACTCCTCTCGCTCAATTCTCCAAGAGACACTGCTCGTACCGCAGAATGTGCCACGCCAGGCATGCTGACGAGCCATCGGGCTCGACCCTCGTCCACGGCCGCGTGGTGCTACCGACCAATGTCAAGCCGGTGCATTATGACCTGACCTTGGAGCCTGACTTTGAAAATTTCACCTACGAGGGCACTGTCGTTGTTGAGTATGCGTCCTGCAACAGCTGGCTGTGATCAGTTGCTGACCTTGTTAGTCTCGATGTGAAAGAGGATACCAATTCCATCGCCTTGAACACGCTCGAGCTTCAAATCCACAGCAGCGAGGTTTCCGTGGACGGAGTCGCCATCGCTTCCAACCCTACCACCACCTATGACAGCGATGATCAGGTCACCACCGTTCAATTCACCCAGACCATCCCGGCGGGCTCCAAGGCGCAATTGAAGCAAACCTTCACGGGCACCTTGAATGACAACATGGCTGGCTTCTACCGTTCCTCGTACAAGACGGCCAACGGAGGAACCGGGTATATTGCTTCCACCCAGATGGAGCCTACGGATGCTCGTCGAGCATTCCCGTGTTTCGATGAGCCGGCCCTGAAGGCGGAGTTCACGGTGACATTGATTGCTGACAAGCATCTGACCTGTCTGAGCAACATGGATGTTGCGTCAGAGTCGGAAATCGACTCGAAGATTACCGGCGGTAAGAAGAAGGTCGTCAAATTCAACAAATCCCCACTCATGTCTACCTATCTGCTGGCTTTCATCGTTGGTGAGCTGAACTACATCGAAACCAAGAATTTTCGTGTGCCGATCCGTGTGTACGCTACGCTGGATCAGGATATTGAACACGGCCGCTTTTCCTTGGATTTGGCCGCAAAGACTTTAGCATTCTACGAAAAGGCTTTTGATAACGAGTACCCTCTGCCTAAAATGGATATGGTTGCCATTCCTGACTTCAGCAACGGTGCCATGGAGAACTGGGGCTTGGTGACTTATCGAGTGGTTGATGTCCTCCTTGATGAGAAGACCAGTGGTGCTTCTGTGAAACAGCGTGTTGCTGAAACTGTTCAACATGAACTTGCCCATCAGTGGTTCGGTAATCTGGTCACCATGGACTTCTGGGATGGTCTCTGGCTGAATGAAGGATTCGCAACCTGGATGTCATGGTATTCATGTAACGCCTTCTATCCAGAGTGGAAGGTTTGGCAGACCTACGTCATTGACAGCCTGCAGAGCGCTCTTTCTCTAGATTCATTGCGGAGCAGTCATCCCGTTGAGGTGCCCGTGAAGCGTGCAGATGAGATCAACCAGATCTTTGATGCGATCTCCTATTCCAAGGGCTCGTCTGTTCTTCGCATGATTTCTAAATACCTGGGCGAAGATACTTTCCTCCAAGGTGTTCGTAACTATATCAAAAAGCACGCGTACGGAAATACTGAAACTGGTGATCTTTGGGCCGCGTTGGCAAATGCCAGTGGCAAGCCTGTTGAGAAGGTGATGGACATCTGGACGAAGAACGTCGGGTTCCCAGTGGTGCAGGTCACCGAGAATGCAAGCGCGGGTACATTGAAGATCAAACAAAACCGTTTCCTCCGAACTGGCGACGTCAAACCCGAGGAAGACCGGACGATTTTCCCTGTTCTTTTGGCGCTCAGGTCGAAGGAAGGGGTGGCCGAAGACTTAGTCCTCGATGCGCGTGAAGGCGAATTCAAGGTCCCTGACCTTGACTTTTTCAAATTGAACGCCGATCACTCTGGTTTGTACCGCACATCTTACACCCCAGAACGATTGGAGAAGCTCGGAAAGGCGGCCAAAGAAGGTCTTCTGACTGTTGAAGACCGTGCTGGTATGGTTGCCGACTCGGGTGCTTTGACTGCTGCTGGCTACCAGAAGACTTCCGGGTTGTTGTCGCTCCTCAAGGGCTTCAACACCGAGTCTGAATACATTGTGTGGAATGAGATGCTCACGCGAATTGGGAGCATTCGCGCAGCCTGGCTTTTCGAGGATCAGAAGGTGCGCGACGCCGTCAAGGAATTCCAACGTTCTTTGGTCAGCGAGAAAGCGCACGAGATTGGCTGGGAATTCTCGGAGCAAGACGGTCATGTCTTGCAACAGTTCAAGACGCTTTTGTTTGGAAGCGCTGGATCGGCAGGCGACCCAGTGGTAGTGGCTGCTGCTCAAGACATGTTCAAGCGCTTTGCCGAGGGCGACCACAGCGCAATCCACCCCAACATCCGGGGCAGCGTTTTCAACATTGTCCTGAAGAACGGTGGCGAGAAGGAATACAATATTATTCTCGACCGCTTCCGCCATGGTTCAACCTCTGACGAAAAGAATACTGCTCTTCGCAGCTTAGGTGCCGCTGAGGATATCGCATTGGTGCAGAGGACTTTGGACTTGGCGCTGAACGGCGAAGTGAGAAGTCAGGATGTGTACATGCCGCTCGCTGGGCTCCGCAACCACGTTACGGGCGTGCAAGAGCGGTGGAAGTGGTTGGTGAACAACTGGGATACTATTCCTGCCCGATTCCCGCCTTCTCTACCCATGCTTAGTGCGGTTGTCCAACTTTCTACGTCTGCTTTCTGCACGGAGGCTCAGCTCAAGGAGGTGCAGGCTTTCTTTGCTTCTAAGGATACTAAGGTAGGCTTACCATTTGCATTTCTATGACTTAATACTAACAAATATTAGGGCTTTGACCGTGCCATCAGCCAGAGCTTGGATGCTATTCAGTCCAAGAGCAACTGGGTCGAGCGCGACCGGAGAGACGTGGAGCAATGGTTGAAGAGCAACAGCTATTACCTCGATCAAAAGCTATAACTTGTAATTATGGACTAGTTAAAAATCATGTATAGTATTCTCATCTACGCATTTAGGTTTCATCCAAATAGCATATATTTATTTCGGCACAATATCTCCACCATTCCATTCATAGCTACATGTATACGTTGACGGTAAATAGGAACATTGCAGGCAATATAGTGCGCCAAGACTGATATAAACGACTAGAACTGTGTAAACAAAGTTTGATTAAGCAACAAAATAGCAGTAAAACACGAGTGCTTATTAACATAATCAACTCCTCCTCGAATCCGTAGCGTTCCAACATAAAACGAGGGCCGTGGCCAACATCATTGGCTGATATTTCCGCGGTGTTTCTCCAACACCTCCAAGAATTTTAGCTCTTTGGTTATTCACTATTATAAATGCCTTTCCTTCAGAATAAAGATAGCTAAAACTACATCTGGATATATGCCTCCGATTACCAAACTCTGGCACTGCCGCCTCAGAGAGGGGTGCACTGCCGACTCCCCAGCCTTCCTCCAAGTCCTCTCTGAGATCTTCGAGCTATGCTCGTCCTACACCAATCCCGATCCAGCATCTCCGCCGATGCACATCATGTATCAGGACATCAACGACCCTGCCAAGCTGCTGATGATCACCGGCTATCAGTCGCAAGAACTCAACACGGAGGCTGACAAGGCCTATGCTTCGAATTACCTCCCAAGGATGTTCGAGCACGTACAGCACGGGTGGCTGAAACAGCTCGATGCGGATATCGCTTCGTTCTCTCTCGAGGAGTCGCTGACTGTTACCTACGGCCTGGCTCCTGAGACATGGAAACTGGAGCAGGGAGCGGGCGGCTGGGATGTGTGGCCGCAGACTGCGCAGGCGCGGAAGAATATCAATCAGGTTCAGGATCTGAAGGAAGGCCTAGTGTGGGTGCAGATAACGCCGGGCAGCGATGGCGCGGCGCCGAAAGAGGGAGGGAAGCTCCAGCTTCGAAAGGTGCTAGGACGGTGACTCGGCATGTTGTATGTTGTGTAAAAGTATAAAACTTATGAGCATTCAATTGATTCCCCATGCAATCGCTGATCGTGCAGGATCAGGCGGCTCCAAGAAATTGGAAGTTTGATAACGTATTCCACAAGCACCCGGCACGCCCGTGTGTATTGCATAGAAAATTATAATAAATACAAAAAATTACATTGTAATTTTGGTAATTTTAATCAGCTTTGATGTAGGCTTATTAATTTTGATATACATTATTATTGAAGCTTCTATTATATATATGTTTAATTTTAAGCTATGGTTTATATATAATTTTGTTGTGATATTGAGATAATAAAAATGGCCATTTTCTATGCAATACACGGGCGTGCCGGGTGCTTGTGGAATACGTTAATAGGCTGGATGCATGACATGCAAATATACCCGATGCCACACGTCAATGGCTACCCAAGAATCGGAAGAGTGAGGCGGCCGGGCAGCATCAGAAATAGACTAAAAGAGAGACGCATCCAGATTTTGTAGAATGTTGAGAGAATAAAAGCTTCGAACATGGATTGTCGAGATGTCGTCGATTGATACATACATGGCATGGCGGCAGGCGCAGTCGACCTCCTACCTGGCTCCTTCCCGCAACACTGCGGCGTGCTGACCCCGCCGTCTCTGCCTTGCCGACTGCGCCGCGACGACAACACCAAAACACATTCCAGCCAAAGTACACTCCCTCACCCAGTCTATCTGCCTCCACATCGCCTTCACCCAGAACCTAGCACCTGCACCTGCACCCGCACCCGCACCCCTGGTGAGGCTCGGCCCAACTGGTATCGCAGGATGACGCTGGAGGATATGCAGCTTCTCCAGGCACCAGTCCATTCGAATACACTTCCCTCGTTCCCTCCCTGATTCGCTTAGCGTGGCTGTGACGCCCGCTTTTGCCCTGCTTATCCCCAGGGCTTAATCCGTGCCAAATCATCAGGCGCATGCCCAACGCTCCGCCACGCCTCATTTTTTGGCTGCAGAATGCGTGGCCGGGTAATTTCTGACAGGAGCACGGCGAGATGGCCCATATGGCTGATGCCATGAGCGAGAACAAAGAACGCGAGCTTAGTATTGACTGACTCGTAGAGGGCACTGGGTTGATTGCATGATGAGGGTTTTCGAGTACACTAATTGCGTGGAAGGGGGGTGCCTGGGTATGGGCCAGTCTGCCTTGGGTATGATTATTTTACATACTTTTATCTTCTGCTCTGCTCATTTATCCGGCCAGAGCTAACGTGTTCGCCCGCTTTGCAGTTCTTTGCCCTGGTGGATTGCTAGCGAGCAACCGATCCATCCGCTTGATGCCACCAATTGCATCGCGATCACACTCTTGATCACAGGATCGATAAGAAGTGATTCGTCCCCACAGACTAGGGCGATGAGTGGGCAATCGTCAGTGAGGCAAAAAGCTAATTTGTGGTGGTGGATCCGCTTTGCCTTGATGTATGTACTAGAGGTCTAAACGTTGAATACAAGTGTCTTCGCCCATCATTCAAAGTGCCCTGTCCCCCTGCCGCTGCTGGCTGTGTTCAAACTTGTCAGTGCCCAACCGGTCTTCGTCAGATATAAAAATGGGTTATAAACAGGCCGAAGAGAGTATCTCAGATACCTACTACACAATGTACGGCTACCATCGAGGTCGTCCAGACTACGCAAACATGGTGACTGTGGGTGATTACGACTTAAATCAGGGATTTCACGCCTATACTTCTGCCACTTCTCGTGATGCTGGACTTGAAGCGTATTATGGACTATCCCCTAACCCTGATCAAGGTAATGTCGATATAGTATCCCCATCATAACCATGCTGACTCGAATTAACCCACTTCTTTTTAGACTGCATGCAAGCACAAGGCGTATCTCCAGGTCTTGGATCTGTTAATTCAGAGCCGATCCTGGCCCGATCTACTACAGAGCAGCAGCAGGACCTCCGCGAGCGCCGCAGGGCAGTTGACTTGATGGAAAGCCGAGAGATACCATGGAATGCTCTGGCCTCAAAAAGACGTCGACATGATACCCAAATAGAATACTACCCAGCGGCTTTCCTCCCGGAACCCTACCAAGGATATATGGACCAACAAAACCAAGCCTTCCCGCCCACTGGACCTCCTTATGGCTTTGGCGAACCAGCCGCCTCTTCAGCCAGTCAACAGCATGGCTTTTACTCTTCATCTGGCTCCAGTCCTACAACTCAGGATAATCATGGCGAAAAACCCAAAGGCGGCCGCCAACCAGGAATGAATCTTACCCCAGCGGCAGTGAACAATGCTCGTCTGGTCCGCCACCTCGGCGCTTGCTTGAGATGCCGAATTCTACGAGAAAGGGTAAGACTTGAAAATCATATATGATTGTAGAATCCACCTTGACTAAGCATCAATGAAGTGCTCAGATGGGGATCCATGCCTCAGATGCGCCGAGACCCATGGCCGCAAGTGGAAGGGATGCTTCCGCAGTATGAGGTCACTAGGAGATGCATTAGTACCACGTAAGCCTCCATAGAATTGTAATATCTGGGCTAGTCTGCTAATACATATCTTGTGTGTAGCAATGCTTGCAGATCGCTTGCGTCGCCCTGCTTTTGAAAACTACATGACACAGAACACGCATCACGATGTTAGTTCTATGATATTTCGATTACCACTAAGTTTTGGGTTTGGACCCCAATTCGATGGATTTTTGGGCCGCGAGTTCATCCCCTCGACTGATGAGTCGGATTATTCATATGCCGTTTTCTCAAGTAGAGAGGGCCATCGGTCACATCACCGTTCCCACGCCCTGTTCATCTATCCGTTATATAGCTCAGAATCGGAAGTCAACAGCTTGTTAATCAAGTGGCTGAAGAAAACAGTGACGGATCCGAGAAGCATGAGAGAGTGGCGAAACTTCTGCTTCCAAGAACGTCGAGACAGGTGGATGCGAGACCTGCTCGAGAAAATTTGGGAATACTCCGCGACATGCTGGCAGCAGCGGGACTCTAGGTATCATGATATCGATGAGACTCTTGCACATACCTGGATGCTCACCCTACTGGCGACGATGCTGTCCATTTCAATCACTGTGCCGCCGGATGCCTTGCAGGCTATTTTTGACAGCCTAGCCTTCTCAGATCTCAGGAGACCCAACGTCTCGAGATCTAGTATCTCGAACTCCTCTCGACCAATCAACAGGTGTGTAAAGGGAATTCTGCTGGCTTTCTACGAAAAAATCGTCTCAAAAGTCATGACTAAGCTCGACGAGTTGATTAAGTCCAGCAAAAAGGTAGACGAACGCGAATGGGGCCACATTTACTGTATCTCCATTCTGCTCGTCATTGTGGTCAGCCAGACCCAGATGTCGCTTTGGGACAACTACAAAATGGCAGAAACCGAAGGCCGCCGGGGACAATGGGAGAAGACGAGTGAATCTTTGGAGCAGCTCGAGGAAGCATACACCCATATCACGCTTGTTTCTCACTGGAAATATAAGCAGACTAAAACTGGGAAGTATCGCGACGGAAGCTACCGCATTTCCGACTCGCTGTTGAGAAGTCTCGTTGATGGGATACTGCGTATTCGGCGTACTCATGGACCAGGTGCGTCGCCTTGCTTGGTAGAATGAGAGAGCTTGCTGACTTGTTCTAGATGTGTACCGAAGTCTTAAGGATGAGCTGCAGGTGGGCATGGACGCGGGGTCTGGATTCGATGCATCGATGAACACGCAGCGACTGTTTGGGGTTTACTTTAATCTGATCTATCCAGAGCAGGGGTCTATATAGCAGTGTGGTAGTTTGTTGTACTATATTTCTGTCTAAGTAGGCTTACATTACTGAGCAAGCATGATAATTACTAAATTAATTGTTACACTATCATTATTATCAGTCATAATGTCCGTCATGTTAATAGTCCTGCTGTACGATGTATAGCGAAACAACAGGGTGGAGTAGACGCAGTCCTGCTAAAAACTGTTTTGGGTTTGCTCTGCCACCGAACGAACGATATAAAAGTTGGAACCTCCATGGCATGGGAGACCATAGACGTAGACTTGGTGGCTCGATCTTCTTCTCTCTCTTTTATTCTCTCATCCTTTCTTATTTGTTTGTATTCGTGGTTGCGATGAGACCTGCTTCATTAACATGGACTCGATCGCAGTTCAGCTGGAGCATTGCTCTGAATAATGCCCAAAACAATAAGCATGGAAAGCTTGGAAACAAAGTTGAGTGAGAGATGAGGTGAAGTGAAGAGAAGCAGTGAAAAACAACGCAGAAAAAAACAGAACGACTACCCGTTCATCACGTGACCCAGACCCACTGCCGAAAGAGAACTTATAGGCGCAAACTCCGCCCGCTTCTTTTTCCATTCCTCACACATTTATTTACCTACGAACGCATAATCAACCTCCAGTTTCCGATTCCCTGTTCTATCGAGAATAGACGGAGAGCATTTCTACGGGATGGCAGGTCATATTGGCGAACCAGAATGAAACCCTTCTTGGGGCAACTGTTTCTCTCACCGAGCCGGCATTTTCTTTGGATTTGCTGTGGCTGGGCGAGTCCTCCAATTGCTCCGACATATCTTTATACATATACTATTTACGATATCGACAAGGTGTAGTGTGCTGGTACTATAGTATTCTTCGATTGTTTGCTACGAGAAGCAGGTAATTAGCCGTAAATATCTCCAAAGGAAGGGCCGGAAATAGCTGGCCTGTTCTGCATGCAATAAAGATACTGGCCGCTTGCATCGAGTTCTTTCTGACGGCAATCGTTGCCAGCAGAGAAAATGAGCAATGGCGAACTGGCAGAAATAAAGATGATATATTAGTATTATATTAAGCGTAATAATGCTGCTTGTATAGGATCGCCTGGCCAGCGCAACACCGCGTGGAGAATGAAGAACTGCCCCTGAGGGGCGGCAATCAATCAATCAGTTAATAATTGGTACTATCAGGCCCGCTTGAGCCCACCACCCCAAGCATCCTCCTGCTTGCTACATTATTGTGTGCACTGTGCTCATTGCCGGTTTCTCTGCGAATTTCTGTTTTAATTATATTACCTGGTTTTGCAAATTTGTTTCTGCTTCGTGTGTTCAGAATGCTTGCTTCTGCTGGCGCTGAATAATCGCCTCCCGTCGTGCGTGTCTGTTCTATGTGAACGTTACCGTGTCAGACATCAACAACAAGTGCAACCTACGGCCTGCCCATCGGCCTCCTCTCTTTCACGCCACTCGGTGCATCGAATTGCCGCCGTCTGATCCGCCATGTCGTCGGTAGTGAATAAGCGTCAGCAGGCGCGAAATGAGAGGGCCTTGCAAGAGCTGATCCGCTCTGTCCCTGGCAACGACCGATGTGCGGATTGCCAGGCGAGAAATCCAGGTAGGCCATGTCGCGTGATTGTGTCTATGTCTATCTTCGCCGGCTAATATCTTGACTTTTTGTAGGATGGGCTAGCTGGAGTGTAAGTTTGGATCCAAGCACCGCCAACCCCGTCGCTCGCCCACTCGCTCGCTTCAAATATGCTAATGGACTAAATAGCTGGGAGTTTTCCTCTGCATGCGGTGCGGGTCGCTGCATCGGAAAATGGGCACACATATCTCCAAGGTCAAATCCTTGAGTATGGATAGCTGGACATCAGATCAGGTCGAGGTACGTTGTGCATCTAAGCGGCATCGATCGTCTCAAGTGCTCACACGCCAAATAGAATATGAAACGAAAAGGCAACACATTTGTCAACAAGGAATACAATCCCAAAAATATCAAGCCCGCCATCCCTATAGATGCAGATGAGGCGGACTCCGCAATGGAACGATTTATCCGACAAAAGTACGAACACCGTATCCTGGAAGATGGGAAACCAAAACCGCCGAGTAGAGACGATTCCGGATATCATACGCAGCGGTCGTTTGAAGAAGCCCCGTCCCCCATTGCTCAATCATCGCCTTCTCTTCCTCAGAAGACTGGGCGGAAATTTGGCTTCGGGCTGCGTTCGGTGTCCTCAACGAGCCGCTTGGAACGAACAACTTCGCCTTCGTCGCCTACCACGGGTGCCGTTGGCTCCTTTTCAGCATCACTGAACAAACAGTCACGGGTGTTCGGTGCCAATGTCGGGGAGTATGACAATTCGGTGGACACAAAATTGAGGACTCTCAGAGAGATGGGCTTCCCGAATGACAAGCGGAACGCCTCGGTTTTGAAAGGTCACCTCGGTGATCTTGAACGTACAGTTGAAACATTGATGCGTCTAGGTGAAGGAGGACTTCAGAACACGGGTTCAGCTCCTTCAGTTCCTTCAAAGCCATCAACCAGCGCCAGCTTGCCAACTCCTGAACCAAGCTCAAGTCGCAATCCCAAATCAGCAGCTGCTGATGATCCATGGAGCATAACTACAACCGTGTCAAGCTCGACCGGTGCGCATATAAATCAGCCCGATCCTGCGCCTACCAAGTCTTACAATCCGTTCGATGCCCCTAATCCACAACCAGCGCCAGCTACAGGACTTGAGAACTCTTTCCAGAATTTGTCGGTCAATCAACCTCTTTTCCCTCATACCACTGGTGGCTATCCAAGCCAACACATGCCGGCTCAGACGACACTACCCCAGCTCCAAACCTCACAATCATATACAAACTCTCCGCAACCGTTGAATTATAATCCATTCTTCCAAACAACGTCTCTGGCTCAAACCGCAAATCCATACTTCAGTAATTCGGCGCAGTCCACCCCCATCCAGCCTACTCAAAGCTTATCACCGGGCAATCCATTCTTTGGATCACTCTCAGCGCAATCAACTGGTGCGCAACAAATCCAGCCTCCTTCGTTTCAAGGATTTGCTCCTCGCCACGCCAACACCATGCCTGTGTACCCGTCTGCATCGATGATACCACAGCAGCAGCAACAACAGCATTACTTTGAATCCCCTCAGGCGGCGTACAATCCCTTTAATACACCCAACAATCCTACCTTTAGCCCGCAACAACAACAACAACAACAACAGGTGCAGTCGCAGTCGCAACAGTTTTACCCCTCATCACAAAATCCGTATCAAATGCAGCAAGCCGTGCCGCAGTCTTCAAGAATGGACAAAAATAGCATTCTGGCTTTGTACAATCTCGCGACACCCGCATCCACAATGTCAACAATCCCCGAACAAGCCCAGGCACAGCAAACACCCCCTACAAATCCATATCAAACCACTAGTCCTGCGCCATCACTATTGACTAATTCGGGATCCACACCGCAAACTATGCAGTTACACTCCCCATACAACAACATGCCTACACCCCAGCGCAGTGCAACCATGCCTGAAATGATGTCACCCAACCCTCCTGATGCTGCCACCAACAACCCCTTTTTCAACCCTGCACAACAACAGGTCTCAAACAATCCCTTTCCAGCCACTGCAGTCCCTGCCACCGCTGCGCAATCTGCTGCTGGTCTAGGTATTGGCCTAGGACCAAAGCAAACAGCACCTCCGCCGTCAACAAGAAACAATTTCATGCCAATTTCTCACATGAGCAAGGGAAGTGTAGATATCAATGGTTTTCAAAATGGGCGCCATAGCCCCGATGCATTTGCGAGTTTGAGTGCAAGATTCGCCTGATTTGACCTGATTTTTCTTGAACATATATTACTTCTTCGTTCTCCTGCTTTGATTCTTGCATTTCTTTTTTTGTCTTTTTGGTAGACTTGGTTTTGGAACTTGGACACACGAGAAAGGCAAGGCAATTGTACATATACTGTGTTGTGTATACGCAAAATTGCATCTAGTATTGCATACTCATTGGACTTGGCTGTTGAGTGGTATATGTAGTAAATAGAGAACTATTGATTTCTACCAGATCTAGCCTCACAAAGTAATTCTTTGCTGGACTATCCCTTGAATAACTTGGATAAATAGGGGGTTTCGGGGATAAATCGGGGTGTAGATGCATCAAAAATATAGATTTAGATACCAACAGATGTCACTGAGTTGACGGAGTGAAAACAGAAAATGAAGAAAATTAACAAACAACACAAAAACAAACCTTGGTCTGTACATGACGAGAACCTCAGGCATACAATACATGCTGACAAACGGACGACGTTGTTTTAGCGGTAGAGCATCATCATATCCGGTATGTTCAAAGGAATAATAAGCGCGTGTGCCGCGGTTTACAGATCCGAAGTCACGGTCGAGGTTCTTGTTGGTGGTGGGTCTGTTAACATCATGAGTCAATAATTCCAATGTCCATATAGATGATAGTTTCGATTGACGCAACGTACATATGCCATTTCCGAAAAAAGGAACAGGTTCACTGGTGCCCACCGGTTTGATATTGAAAGAGAAAATACCGTTGGTGTCTGATGGATTCGGGCTGCCATATGACCTAGAGAAGAGGGTTGAAGGAGGGGTTTTCTCGTTCGATTTCACCGGAGTGCCATTCTGCTGGTTGAATAATCCTTTGGTCCCTGCACTACCACCTGTTTCTGATGGCTTTCCATTGACAGGTGGTTGGAAGGGGCTCTGGCCTCCAGAAGAGGGAAGAAAGTCCGATCCGTTCTTATCTGTAACGGCATCATACTTAGCAAATCCGACAGAACTGCTAGAAGAAAGTCTAAAGTTGATAACATACCAAAGGCAGGTCGAAGAGGATGTGACCGCGCCGTCCTGGCGAAGGGGGCCAGTGTTCTTCGTCCAATATCCAATTTCTCAAGCTCGCGAGACAAATGTTCACGCTCCTTCTGGACAAATATTGGTTCGGCGGCGAGGGCTTGAACCTCGGAATCGTCCATCTCGTTGATGGTCTGCCCAGTGAATATACTCTTTAATGGATTGAGAAGACAATTCTCAATTCCAAGAGTTACAACGTTGTCGACAAAGGTTACAATGGCGGTCTAGTCACGCTAGTTATTGGAGGGCCACCGATTTGATCACTGTGGAGAAGACACTGTACTTACATCATAATACGCTACCATCTGGTCGATTATATCTGTCGCAGCAAACTCATCGCCAGAAGTTTGCACCTGAGAACATACTTTCTTGAGACTAGTTTGATCAAAAACTAATCTCTGATCCTCCTGTACACCCGCTGCCTTCAGTTGTTCGTAAAGTTGCGGTGACTCGCGAATACTTCTTGCCTTTTGGAGTCGTATAAGAAATTCCCTGCCCACAGGCAGTGGATGCCCACGTTTGATATGAGAAGTTAGCTCTTCAAGCTTATCCAACACGGCGTTCTTCATGGTTTCCAACTTGGGTTCGAGTACTTTGACGAAGATGAGGGAACATGTGTGTTTATCTGTAAGATGCTGCAGGACGAGCATTACAAAACATTTCACAGCACCCCAGGCTTCCGTAATATGTGTTCGAGCCAGTTCTTCCCATGGATTCGACTGATCGCGAAACAGCCGTCCAACTTGATGTTGGTTAGCAGTACCAGGAAGCTCAATGCCTCGATTCATGCGCGCACTTTCTGCAACCTCGATTTCAAGATCATCGCGAGATATATAGTTTGCAGACCAGTCCTTGAGATATCCATTGTATCTGGCATTGTCACGATCCAATTCTATCCTTTCTTTTTCACCCTTGTTGACGATTATCCGGCGAGAGCCACCGATGCTCATCGCATCTACAAATTGCTCATTCAATTCACGGATTACAGCTCGAAGTCGTGAATACTCCATTTCATCTCCAAAGAATGGATCAGTATATCTTCCCAATAATGCATCGGCAGTGATGTGGTCGAAAGTTCTGCTAATATTATGAAGAAAGCCCTTCTGCTGTCGAATATTTGAACGAGATTCTCCAAGTTTTGACAGTTCTTGTTTCCGTTCATTAATTTTCTCCTCGATCTCGCTCAGCATTTGTGGTAGATTCTCCTCAATATGATTGAGCAATATATGACTTAACCGATGGCGGAGACTATCAATCCCCACAAAGCTACGAGAGATACTAGCCCAGCGTCCTCGCTCAAAAAATTCCTTCTCTAACCTATCACGAGCATCATCAGAGGTACCCCGTGTCTTGTGTGATCGGTTGTGCAAGGCATGCCATCCTTGTTTGAGGTGTACCTTCTTATTCTGCATAAACTGCAGGTAGATATCTTCATCTTCCGAGCGTTCCTCTAGTGAATCTGGCTTCGTAATGATTGCCAGCGTCCTCTCTCGGCCAGGGTCGAATTTTTCTGCTAGGTCCAAAATCTCCTGCAGATGATAGTCCATTTTGGCGCTTATTACTGCCAAGATAATGCTTCGCGAATTTCTCATATATCTCTCGGTGAGCGAGCGAACCATAGAAATTCCTTCTTTACTTTGATCTTGGCTGGTAGAACTGTATAGGCCAGGTAGATCTACCAGTGTCAATTCTGGTTTATCCGGCCCAGAGATTTCGACTCGGAGAACATCATCACTAAATCCCATGTGATCTGCCTCATCAATACCCATACACTCTTTGGCTTTTTCGATGAGTGGTGGTAGGTCCTTTCCATCATGAAAAGCCCCAGGTCGAAAGTCGCGAAGTCTATCGCGTTCCTGTTTACTTTGTCTGGACGGACCCGGTTCAATAGATATTTTGATATTGGGTGTAGGGCTCCGGCGGAGAACGACTTCTGTTGCGAAACGCGTGCATACACTACCCTTTGCTGGGAATTGTACACGCGAGATGGCCTCAAGGACAGAGCTTTTCCCGCTTGACTGGCTGCCGCATACAATCAACTGAGGCAGCTCGACAATGCCCCCAACGCCGATATTCCTCAGCTCATCGATTTTATCCAGCAGTCCGCCTTGCTGTGATTGCAGCTGGCTTGAAGCCTTGTCTTCTGTCATTTTAAAAGAGATTTTTTCAATATTGAGATATATAGGAGAGGATGAAATAATAGCAAATTCAGTATAAATCAGTAATTAGCAATGCAAGTAGCTAAAAGAATTATGGAACTGACTCGAGGAATCATAGCCGCCGAGTTCTTCTCATATATACCATTTTAATCAATTTACACCAGACAGTATATTGCTTTTTCGACGACAAACTGTGTGCCACCTAAATTATCCAGGAGTTTTGCGGCGCTGTGCATTAGTTAGCGGCCTCAGCCTCGTAGTAATCCCTGCCACCAGTTGGTTCCTACCCTTTATGGCATGGACACCATTTTGCCAATATGCATTTATATCCAATAAATGTAACGAGCGTCACGAGGAACAGTCTCAATTCTGTTTTCATTGGATATTGTGGCGCAAATTCATTGCAGGCGAACCCCAAATCCAGGGGTTATGTCGTTATCATCCGAATAAATAACAGTTTGAGATAGGCTTTGGCCCCTCGCATTATTTTAATGAATCAGAAGTATTGTGATAAACAGTTCTTGCCAGTTCATATGGCAGCTAGTCGATTTTTCTCAAATGTGAACCAAAACTATCTATGCATATACAGGGGTTCGTTATACCCAATATACTCGCTACTAATTACTGTTTTAGAAATTTTTGGCCCCCAGCCAACGGAGCCACCAGCCAACGGAACCACTGCGCTCGGCGCTTATTTGCATTTTGGTTTTAGCATCTAGCCATGTCTTACTCATTCAAATCAAAGCCAGATATGAATGCCCATAGTTGATATCAAGGTGCTTATAGCTTGTCCTTTGAGGAGGTTTTGGCCCCTAATACAATTTAAATAACCGAAACCGACTGGTTGTGCCGGGCGCATGTTTTCATTTCATTTGTAGCACCTAGTCCATTATTTGCCACGTGCAGTTCAATATTAATATCAAAAGGAACTATATTTTTGGCATACACTAACTATTAACTACCCTAGATGACTAGATACACAGTAGTAACACTAGTACTAGTATATGAATTAGCAGAACGCAGCTTAAGGGCGGCAGGAACTACGAAACGATTGCGGTTTTATAATATTATTAATAGAATAATCAGCTACTACGTGACCTAGTTGTTAAAACAAGGCTCTGGTCTTGCCGAATGGAGTACACCCATACCTTAGTGTAGCTTTAATGACTAAGAATTTCTGTTGGCCTCAGAATATCTTGCCATACGTACTAAAAAAACAGGAAGATGTAATACTAGAAGGCATAGCGCTGCTAACTCGATCTATTGATTTCGTTGCCTATAGTTATAGAATTGGATGATTGCCATAGGACGCTAGTATCCCAACCTTTACAAGGCCATACACTAACGGTGAAAAGATATGCTTATTTTTATATTTACCAATAGTACTTACATAACTTTCTAGTAACTTTTCAGCCTAGAGGTCATATAAAAATTTGACCATGCTAGTTTTAACTGAGGAGTAATACTAATGCCATTTTCCAGAACATTTTCGGCCTCGACAGTTGACCAGTTGACATGTGTTTGAATATGTGCGTCGTTATATCTTCGCTTTGATTTTATGTATGTCATTAGAGCCAGAAGTGTTACCATGATATCAACTTTGCAATGAAATAATCAATATTTTGGTTAAACCTGTGAAGGGACAATTTAGCAATAATTGCATAGCTAGTGATACGAAACACCGTCAAGAGTCGTAGGCAATACCATTAGCCACAAAAAAATTCAAGTTTTCATCGATTTCATGATGGAGTCCGTCAGGGCTTGTGACTTTTGTCTCATCTCTATCTAAGCCAGTAGAGGCGGTACTTAAATACCAATCGTACCGACTACAGGTCACATTAACAGGAGTAGTAGTTAATTGTAATTTTGTTGAACCCTAAGGAAGCACCGAATCGACAAGCCTACATTGAGACAACCCCAGCAGCAGTCGCTACTATCGAGTGATCCATTGATATTTTTGTAAAACTGCAGCCTCTAAACAATTGCTCAGCAATTATTGATTAATGTTGATATAACCGTTGGCTTCTCAAAACTAAGAATTAAGATCTCAAAGCCATCTATATACAATCACCAAGTCCAGACTCTTTTCAAAGAACCTCACATAAGCAATGCGGAGTAGAAAGAAAATTTCAAGATATTAATTCCATAAATCTCGCTCAAACTCGGGTATCCTGGGGTATCCAGCGTTTCTCTTTGCTCTTTGTCTTGTATTCCAGGGCCAAAACGATGACGATGGCCATGAGAATTGGAACCATGGAAAATTACTATTATTAATGTTAAAAAAGCTCTGTAGAAATTTCGGCAGATAAGATGCCAAGTTTTTCTTCTTAGAAGAGGTCGGCCATGAATTTCTTAGCCATGACGGAAGGTATGATGTCGATGACCTTTTTGGTGTAAACGGCCATCGATTGAATAGCGAACTGTACCACGACGTCGTGGTGCTGGTCGTGTGAAACATTCTATTCTTGTCCCAGAAACTCGAGATATCCCACGGACTTGCTCGCGTAGAACTGATTTTGGCTTCCTTTTTGAATCCCGAGATGATGCGCTCGAACTGCTGGTCACGGCGTTCGACGTGCTTTTCTTGCTGGGATTTTCGCCATTCTCCCTGCGCATTCGGATCGAGACACCAGACAACAACATCACCTTTCCGTCGCCAGTCGTCATGCCACGCAGTGCTCCATGTTCGCCAACATTCTGCATACGAGGTACTGCGAAGAGCGGTACGGATTGTTGGTTCTAGTTGTGCGAAGAAAACCAGGTAATCGGGCCATTCGTGGGTGTATTCTTTGCGGGGTAGAGTTTGACTATAGGATGTTGGCTGAGGAGGTCCGAGCGATAGGTATGATGGACGTCGAGGAACATGCCATAATCCGCCGACCATATGTTGTTGTAGAAAGTTTGTCGGGTTTTCATAGAATTGGTCTGCTTCGTCCAAGTATACTTTCTTTTGAGTCTCGTTCAATCCGACCGGGGGTTCACAGGACAAAGCCCAGGACTCTATTGAAGAGAAAACAAGGTGAGATCTCCACGGTGTGCTGTGGCAGGGCATGAGGAAGCCAACGGACATATTATGTACCGCATCGTGCGCAGGCCGAGTAAATCCATACGAGGGATAAGGAGCATTCGGGGTACCAATAGTTTTCTGGTGCGCTACATGTTGCTCCCGCAAGTAAGAAAGGACAGTCACAGGCCCTGAAGCATGGACCAGTGTAGTATAAAACGCAATGAAAAGATTCACGAGGACAAGAAAAACTAGCGTGAGTCTGCGCGGAAGATAAAAGCTCGACGATGATGAAACAGCCGGGAGGTAACAGGACACAAGAGGTTCCGCGGCCAAGACATGTAGAGCAGGTAGCAAAGGATATATAAATCTCACTTCCTTATGGGCTATCAAAGAAAGCACGGCTGGCATAAAAAGACATACCGAAGCCAGCTGGAACTTGATCAAGGAGCCACGATTAGGTGTTGCTGAACCAGCCGATCGGAGAGACTGATATAGACCAAGTAAGCCGAAAGGAAGGGCAGTTGTCAACAGCAAGGGAAACCCTTGTGAAAGATAGTAGTGCCAGTCGTTGTGGCCGTAGAAGATTGCAATTGACTGAGCGACGTTGATATAAAGAAACTTGAAGAAAGGAAATGCCCAAATCCCATAATAAAAGCGGTCAATGAGAATCGAAAGACCAAGAACTGTTGATCTGCAAACTATGAGTATCCAAGTCATTACAATTTGCACCAAACTTACCCGCAAAGAACGGTCTCTCTAATAAGGATCGGAGTTATCGACTTGGGGCCGTAGTACATGGCAAAACCAGCCAGGCATGCCCATACTAGGACATTTGTAGGTCGCAGCACGCATGCAAATGCTGCAAGCAGAAGGCTCTTTCGAAGACTGGGCAGTGCGACTGTTAGAAACATGATGGTGAAAATGTCGCCGTTCAGTCCAGGCCATCTGTACCTTGAAAGTCTACTCGCACTCTCAATGCTATTATCTAGGCCTTGTGTCTCGCCTTCTTCCTCTTTCTCCTCGTCTCGGATGTCGAGAAACCAATCCCATGGCCAGAAATATAGCGCAATTACTGTCAAGGTAGTTTCGGCGCAATTGGAGAATGTCCTCGTTGAACAGAACCATTGCCATGGGCTCAACACAGTCAACGCCAGCTAATTGTATGTCATTAGTAGAGGTTTAAAGAAGTCGTATAGGCGCAAAATACCGTAGCCCAAGCACCGTAGCTATCATACCCATACACCTTATCAGCTATTTTCCATGTGTAATAGTCACCTGCGGCGGCAATGATAGCTTGCGCGATTTTCGGAGTAGCGATGAGGAGATCTGCCGCCGTCAAAGGCGATAGACGCGTAGCCCAAGCGACTAGTCCGGTGACATAATATACTGCTGTGAAAAATAGAGGGTGGATAGAAGATCGTAGCTCGTGTTTCCATTCCTGTCGCATTCGATGTCAGCCTAGAATCAGTACCGACACGGACAAAAACACTCACCCAAGTAATCCAAGCACCGCTATCCTGTCCAAATGCAGCTTGCCAGGCAGGTTCCAGCGACTGGAAGAATTCGTCGGGTTGAAAGAAGGTGCGGACACTGAGCGCGTTGAGGATGCGGAATGCGACAAGAAACAGTAGAATGTTACGCGGCGTTGCTTGAGCGGCAGTGCTGCGCCTAAGCTGGTGGACAGACCTGGTTAAAGAACTGCTCATGTCACTTGATACGAGCGACAGCTCTGACGATGCCAACGACATGGTGTGCGTGCAGCAGCATGCCGGGGTCAATGCGGATCTCTCTTCTGCGATGATGAAATGCAATTGTGGAGGAGTTGAGTTGAGCGGTGGAAGGTTGGTGGCGGCAATCGGCGGGCCAGAGCTACCACAACAGCCACGCCGTAGTTACTCAACTTATTTATTGCCTTTCTTACGACTACGAACCATAATCGTGATTACTGTTGGTGTTTCCGATCCAAGACTAATATATAACGTATGACAATGCTGGTATTGCACTACCTTATGCTGTGCTCGACAGCCAGTATTCAGCGATTTAAAAAATGTAGCCAATTAGCGGCCGAGGTCTATACAGTAGCGCATCTCCTGTGCCCCTTCTCAGCAGACGAGAATATTACGTAAACACGAATGGGTTTCAGTTCTTAATAGTATTAATAAGTCATAATAATAATATTTAACAATGTCAAATGTTCTCTGTCACACGGAATGCTAACACGGAATCCAGCCAATCAAGTGGGCGCCTACACCGGGATCTTGGTGGAAGTCACATGACGCAGCGGGACTCCACACAGGCCAATGAACATGCGCGGAAAGTGGGCTCAAGGAAATGCGCGGCGTGTGAGTGGACGGCTAGCACCGGGCCGGCCGCCGGGCTCGCTGGTTACGTCGAGAACGCATACACCTGCACTTAGAGGTCTAGTTCCAGCGTCATACTTTCCCTCGTCGTTTCTGTCATATGGATGCGCTTTCCTTTCTTACTCCCGCATTTTCGCTTCAATTCTTCTCCTCCAAGAAACCACCCACGTCGCTCTGAAGACTGACCGTGAATGCCACTCGAAAAGAATAAAACCACCCCCCACCACCTCAACACCAAAGAATCAATCTCAGTGAGGTAATCACTCTTGCAAACATGGCCCCCAGCGCAATCGCGGCTCAAAATGCCACCCCCTCCTCAAAGGCCAGCCAGTCCACCTTCCATGCCGCTTCCAGCGACGCCGCTATTGCAACCGAGCATGACTATGCCGCCCACAACTACCATCCTTTGCCGGTAGTCTTCGCCCGCGCTTCAGGAACGTCCGTGTGGGATCCTGAGGGTCGCCACTACCTGGACTTTCTGTCTGCCTATTCCGCTGTCAATCAGGGACACTGCCATCCTGAGCTTGTCAAAGTCCTGGTCGAGCAAGCATCGCGATTGACTCTGAGCTCGCGCGCCTTTTACAATGACGTATTCCCCAAGTTTGCCGAGTTTGTTACCAAGTTTTTCGGCTTCGACATGGTCCTACCCATGAACACTGGTGCAGAAGCGGTGGAAACTGGTATCAAGATTGCCAGAAAATGGGGCTACAAGGTCAAGGGCATTCCTGAGAACGAGGCTCTCGTGCTCAGTGTTGAGAACAACTTCCATGGTCGCACGGTAAGCTACCAGGGAATTCATGCCAATTGAGAGCAACGCTGACTGAAGCCGTTCTAGTTTGCCGCGATTTCGCTTTCATCGGATCCCGAGTCACGAGAAAACTATGGCCCGTACTTGCCAAACATCGGTCACTCTATCCCTGGGACTGACAAGCCAATTGTCTACAACGACAAGGCTTCTCTCCGCGAAGCCTTCGAGAAGGCTGGCTCCAACCTAGCAGCGTTCTTGGTGGAGCCTATTCAGGGTGAAGCTGGGATTGTCGTGCCAGATGATGATTATCTTCAAGAGGCCCGAGCTTTGTGCGACAAGCACAACGTCCTCCTTATTTGCGACGAGATTCAAACAGGCATTGCCCGTACTGGCAAACTTCTTTGCCACGAATGGAGCGGCATTAAGCCTGATTTGGTTCTGCTTGGAAAAGCGATTTCTGGAGGAATGTATCCTGTTTCTTGTGTGCTCGGTCGCAAGGACGTCATGCTTACCGTAGAACCTGGTACTCATGGATCGACGTATGGAGGTAACCCTCTCGGTTCTGCCATTGCGATTCGAGCTCTCGAGATCATCCGCGAGGAAAACATGGTAGAACGTGCTGAACAGCTGGGTCAGACCTTCCGCAAGGGACTCGAAGCGATTCAAAGCCCTGTGATCCAGACCATCCGTGGCAAGGGATTGCTCAATGCCATTGTTATTGATGAAAGCAAGACCAACGGACATTCCGCTTGGGATCTCTGCATGTTGATGAAGAGCAAGGGCTTGCTTGTGAGTGTCCCATTTTTATTTCTGTGTATCTAAATCAGCAACTTCGCCATGCTTGACAATGATAGTATTATGCTGACTTGGATTGTTTTTAGGCCAAACCGACTCACCAGAATATCATACGTCTCGCCCCGCCTCTGGTGATCACCGAGGAGGAGATACAGTCAGCCTTGAACATTATCGAACAGGCTGTGAAAGAACTTCCAACACTTTCAGGCAAGGGAGAAGACGAAGTCGTTCCTCCGCCTGAGAAAAAGGTGAAGATTGGAGTAGACAACTAAGTCCCATCCAGGACTTGGTGGATCGACATAGCATGGTTTGTAGCTCCAGTCCAAGCCAGCGTATGCGAGTCTTGGCTTCTCTGTACTGGTGGTTGCAAACCCACGGTCGCGGAAGTGCAGACAGGAGCAAATTCAACCCGCCGATATGGCCAGGGAAAAGGGATTAAATAGGGGGCTTCCTGGGCATATGCCAGCCTGAGCGCCCACTGCAAATTTCCCTCATAGGAGTAAGCTGTGCGCAGCCACATTGGCGACCCGGTTGATGATATGTAGGTGGGGGAAGCACAACCGTAGGCTGACGATAATGCCTCATAAGCGTTGAGGAGGCAGGGTTAGCCTCATGATTAATGATTATTGCAAAAGTCACGTGGTATAGTACGCAGCAGAATGAATAGTCCAATCATAGTATGTTTTTCTTAGTACGAGGGATTAAATCATTAAAATAATTAATAAACTGGACACCCATAATGATAAAAGCAGTAAGGCTGGAGTCCAATTTTACCGAGGCTCTGATCAAAGTGTTCTTCAAGATTGGTTAGTGATCGCAGCACCAAAAAGTCGGAATTCGGAGTGCTTCTAACTCAGATCAAGCTCCGTTAAGATTTGTACCCCGCATTCCCAAAGTGTGTAGAAAAGTCAAGATGCTGGTGAGAACTTGGCTTGGTTGTTCCGGCTAACCGGCACCAAAGCTTATCTGCGAGCTTCCGGTTGGCCAAGACGAGTTTTACTGCAGAGAGAATTCTGTGAGTCCTGAGTTGAGGACGTGGCGGTATATGGCCAGACCATGGGTTAGCGAATATTCAAGCACGGCAGAATGATCTCATTGAGCAATGGGCATGCTCAGCACTGTGGGGATTGTTTATCTCGTATGCGATTCCACATCCGTATACTCCGTATAGCCCCTAAGCCGACAAGCGAAGGATGGCCTGTTGGTCTGACCAACAAACTCCCCGACGCAAGCAGATCCAGAACTGGCCATGCCTTGATCGGAATGGTGGGGGTCGGAAGTAGAATCGTCCGTGGCGCATCATACAGCCCAGTGTTATTTGTTATTTATAATTTAACAGTACTTGCACAAGATAATGAAGGATAGAACGGCACAATGTACAGCTGTTGTTCAGGACAAAGATGTGTATGTTAACAACAGGAAATGGCTGTTTGTCCTCGCAAGTCCAACAAGCGACGACAATAATAATGCATTATTCAGCAATCTATGAGTATCGGACACGGAATAATCTTGCCTAAATGAGGAGCGGTGGAGCCCGCCCCGCCCAATCGCCGCTGGCATTGCTCTTAACTCCGTCATGGCGATGGCATGGAGGGAAAAATTGAGTAGCAATTGCCCTTTGCTCACGACAAGAAAATTATTCATTCTTCCGACCCTCTCGTGGCTCGGTATGCATCTCGTCCGCAGAACTTCGTCGTCGCTGTCATCGTCCTTCCGTAGTTCTTCCCTCTTGACGTGAGCTCGGCACTGCCTGCTACTTTGGGTGTGGAGATGGCCGCTCTGCCTCAGGCCGCCGCAACGGAATTACACCGCGAGGAGGGAGCTGCTGCTGTTGTTCTCGATGAGAAGCTAGCAGTCCAGTCGAGTCACTCACCGAGCTCAGCTTCGGCAGAAACTGAACAAGAGGCGGCTCCAGCAAAGGGAAATTCTCCGCCACGCAAATGGCATTCGAGATTCAACCCTCTCCGCCTGCAGAAGATCCCCCCGGTCCCAGAGGAGCGAGTGGTGTCTCGCGAGCATGGCGCCAACTTCTTCAGTCTCATTTCCTTCCAGTGGATGGCCCCGTTGATGCATGTGAGTGGCCGATTTCATTGGTTCAATAATACATGCGTTAAACGATATTTATTATCCCTTGCTGACATTCACGCCAGACCGGTTATCTGCGACCACTGCAACATCAAGATATCTGGAAAGTCAACCCTGATCGATCGGTCTATGTTCTCAAAGCAAAACTCAACGAATCCTTTGACCGGCGTCTAGAGCGAGGCGGCAAGTACCCGCTTCTATTTGCCCTCTATGACACCTTCAAAGTTGAATTCTGGATCGGCGGCATTTGCCAGCTCTTTAGCTCTCTGTTTATGGTCTTTTCGCCATACATGACCCGATATCTTATTGCTTATGCTACTGAAGCATACACAGCCAAAGAAAAACACCAGCCAGGTCCGAATATCGGCGATGGAGTCGGCTACGCGGTTGGAATTACCTGTATGCAAATATTGCAAAGCTTGGGTACGAATCAATTCATCTACCGTGGGTTCATGGTGGGTGGCCAAGCGAGAGCGGTGTTGGTCAACATCCTCTTTGACAAGACGATGAAGATATCGGGCCGTGCAAGAGCTGGTGGTACAGTATTGGAAAACTCCCAAGTCGAGCAAGAGGTAAAAGGCCCTGGAAAAGCTGTCAACGCGGGAGACGGTCGAGGCTGGAGTAACGGACGCATCATTACCCTGATGAGCGTTGATGCCGATCGAATCAACACTGCCATGGGCATGTTCCATTTATTGTGGACTGCACCCATTGCAATTATTGTCACCCTCATCTTGCTACTAGTCAACATTGGCTACAGTGCTTTGTCTGGGTTTGCGCTCTTGGTTCTTGGCATGCCGGCAGTCACTGTTGCAGTCAGGGCCCTCTTTAAGAGGAGAAAGGCGATTAATAAATTCACCGATCAGCGAGTATCGTTAACGCAGGAAATCCTACAATCTGTTCGCTTTGTCAAATTTTTCGGTTGGGAAAGCAGCTTCTTGGAAAGGCTGAAAGAAATCCGCAAACGTGAAATCCTCGCTATTCAGATCCTTTTGGCAATTCGAAATGCGGTCTTGTGTATATCCATGTCCTTGCCGACATTTGCATCTATGCTTTCTTTCATCACATACTCGCTTTCCCAACATATACTCACCCCGGCGCCCATCTTCTCGTCCTTGGCACTTTTCAACTCCCTCCGCATGCCGCTGAACTTACTCCCGCAGGTTCTCGGGCAAGTTACCGATGCATGGACTGGTCTGATGCGAATTCAGGAGTTCCTTCTTGCAGAAGAAATCAAGGATGATATTGAATGGGATGATAGCATGACTGACGCCATCAGCTTGGAAAAGGCCTCTTTCACCTGGGAACGCACGCCAAATAACGATAAGGGAAAGGATTCAAAAACAAAAGGAATAGAGCGGAAGCGAGAATCCCCAGTCATAAGCGAGAAGTCAGATACCGAGGCCGAGCCTTTCAAAATCAAAGACTTGAACTTTTCTGTTAAGCGAAACGAATTACTTGCTGTGATTGGGACAGTTGGGTCGGGGAAAACATCCCTACTTGCTGCTTTGGCAGGAGATATGCGGTTAACAGATGGCTCTATTCGTCTTGGTGCTTCAAGAGCCTACTGTCCTCAGTATGCCTGGATCCAAAATGCCACTGTCAAAAATAATATACTATTTGGGAAAGATTATGACGAGAGGTGGTATAATACAGTTGTTGATGCTTGCGCCCTACGACCCGATTTCGATGTCTTTCCATCTGGCGATAGCACGGAGATTGGTGAACGTGGAATCACAGTTTCTGGTGGACAAAAGCAACGTTTGAATATTGCACGGGCTATCTACTTTAATGCTGATATCGTTCTGATGGACGACCCCTTGTCGGCCGTAGATGCACACGTTGGTCGCCATATTATGGAGCACGCTATCTGCGGCTTGCTTAAGGACAAATGCCGAATCCTTGCCACTCACCAACTCCACGTATTGAACCGCTGTGACCGTATCATTCTTATGGATAATGGTAGAGTTGCTGCTGTAGATACATTTGACAACTTAATGCGTGATAGTCAACTTTTCCAGAGATTGATGTCCACCACTGCTCAAGATCGACAGCATGAAGAAAAAGATGAAGACGACAAAATAGAGGCTGAAAGAGACACCCCAGCGAAGAAGGCTAAACCCGGCAAACAGGTGGCATTGATGCAACAAGAGGAGCGAGCCACAGATTCAGTGGGCTGGGGTGTATGGAAAGCTTACATCCTATCAACCGGAAGCATTTTAAATGTCATCATTGTGCTCGTCACTATTTTGCTTACAAACGGTGCCAACATTATGACAAGTTTGTGGCTGACATACTGGACATCGGACAAGTATCCCTTTTCAACGGGAGAATATATTGCCGGATATGCTGCTCTCGCCGCATCTCAGACAATCTTTGTTTTCATATACTCCACTGTTCTGACGAACGCAGGGACGAACGCCAGCAGGACTATGCTACACCGCGCGATGAACCGTGTACTGCGTGCGCCCATGTCTTTCTTCGACACTACGCCTCTTGGGCGGGTCACAAATCGGTTTTCGAAGGATATCCACGTCATGGATAACGAGTTGTGTGATGCAATGCGTATCTACGCCCTAACCATAACGATGATCATATCAGTAATTGTTTTGATCATTGTGTACTTCCACTACGTAAGTTCTAGACTTCTCTTTCACAGCAATTAACTAATACAGTATCCAGTTCGCAATTGCATTCGGACCTCTTTTGATTTTATTCCTCATTGCTGCAAATTACTACCGAGCATCAGCTCGAGATATGAAGCGATTCGAAGCTGTGTTAAGGTCGCACGTTTTCTCTCGCTTTAGCGAGGCAATCTCCGGCGTCGCAAGCATTCGAGCCTATGGCTTGCAAGAACATTTCGGTCGTAGCATCAGCGACGCAATCGATGAAATGGACAGCGCTTTCTTTCTTACCTATTCTAACCAACGCTGGCTCAGTGTCCGCCTTGATGCTGTTGGATACGTTATGGTTCTGGTAACTGGTATCCTGGTCGTGACGTCTAGATTCGACGTCTCTCCTAGTATTTCCGGTCTCGTCTTATCTTATATTCTTGCCATCGTTCAGATGTTACAGTTCACAATCCGCCAACTCGCTGAAGTTGAAAACGACATGAACGCTACCGAACGTGTGCATTATTATGGAACTCAACTAGAAGAAGAAGCGCCTCTACATTTGGGTCAGGTTGAACCCAGCTGGCCCGAGCAGGGAAGGGTTACCTTTTCAAATGTGCACATGCGCTATCGAGCCGGGCTCCCACTGGTACTCAGGGGTCTCGACATGGATATCAGCGGCGGAGAGCGCATTGGTATTGTTGGGCGCACTGGGGCTGGAAAATCCAGCATAATGTCAGCATTATTCCGCATCACCGAGCTATCTGAGGGTAGCATCACGATCGACGGCCTCGATATCTCGAAAATCGGCCTGCATGATCTTCGATCGCGTTTGGCGATTATCCCGCAAGATCCCACGCTATTCCGTGGAACTGTTCGGTCGAATTTAGATCCATTCAACGAGCACAGCGATCTGAAACTATGGGACGCTTTAAGGAAGTCCCATCTAATTGGTGAGGAGCCCGCGGGTGAGAAAGAATTGGAAGCCGCAGGTGGTGATACAACAGAAAATTCGGGGCAGAGCGGCAGTCGGATCCAGCTCGACAGCGTGGTGGATGAGGAAGGGCTTAATTTCTCACTTGGCCAGCGGCAGCTCATGGCACTTGCGCGCGCATTGGTTCGCGACTCTCGTATTATTGTCTGCGATGAGGCAACTTCGTCGGTTGACTTTGAGACCGACCGCAAGATTCAACGCACCATGGCCACGGGGTTCAAGGGAAAGACGCTACTTTGCATTGCACACCGCTTGCGCACTATCATTACGTACGACCGTATTTGTGTAATGGACCAGGGCCAGATCGCGGAAATGGACACACCATTGAATTTATGGGAGAAAAACGGTATTTTCCGAAGCATGTGCGACCGCAGTGGCATTGAGCGGGAAGATTTTTTCCAGACTGAGGCTTGACGATGATTAATATGAGTAGATACACGACGCTATTTTTGTTAATATTGTGTCGCTGACATGCCACTTTGAACGATAGATACCCGTTTAGATGAATAATGAATCAAAAAGTTTGCATGTTTTGGATAGATTATTGGGTGAATATTGTGCGATTAGTATATTCTAGAAGTACGTACGCGGTGATAGTAACTTCAACATTGAATTGTCCAGTTATCGGATATATATATATCACTTGTTAAATTCGTCTCGAGCAATTGTCACTGGCGACATTTGCAAGGTACATCCATTGATCTGTTGATAGATAGCTCTTGAGTATATATGTACCTCAATCAAATTAAAATTGAGCTGCATGTGGTTACATGAAATATTATATATATGAAACCAATAGATGCATACTCGAAGCAGGTGGTAAATTAAATCTAACTGATAGATCAATTACATGTAACATATGCACGACATTACATACGTACAACAGCCTGCAGATGTATTGTATAATAATTAAAGATAAACTCTAGTCTACGTATGTTGAGTACTTCTTCTCCACGTAGGTATACTCGACGAGTTTTATCTGGTCATTCCACATGTGCAGCCGAGCCGCAGAGGTCTAATCTATGATTGCTACACACGCCGGCCAACTAACCTATTGCATTACCTGCTAAACGAATAAACCACTAATTGTTATCAAGTAACCAGCATCGGACTGTCCACCGTAGAGCAGTACTCCACAGAGACTCAATGACACCGAAGCTTTAACTACGCGATAGTCACAACTCTATCCCAGGACCAACCACGGAACAGTCTCAAAAGCGGCCAATCAGCGTGGTCTGGAGATTAGGGTCAAGCCACGCATTTCAAGAATCAAAACGGAGGTCGCCTGTTCTTGTCGTTGAGGATATTGCGACATAATCCAATAATTTTTTACAGGGTAGGGTGACAAGGAATTAGAGCGTGTTCTTTTCGACTGGTTGTTTACTCTCGAATAATAACAACAATAATAGTCTACGATGTGTGGAGTCTATCCCTGCGAAGCCCCTTGCGTGGGCATGCAGACAGTACCTCCTGTTCCTGCTGTTCCTGGATTAATGTCACTCGTCGGCGTATCAGCATCAGCCTCAGTCCTACCGTCTACGACGGACCATAACTTTGGCTAATAACAGACTATTAACAGCAGGTATTATTAATATTAATACCATTAAATTATGATCGAACCTTTGTGTGTTGTAGCTGTGTGATGAGTTGTAAACGGTCGATCCTATGTCGTGCTGCCAATCGAACTGACTACGGATATTCACCGAGAAGCAAGAATCTCCCATCAGAACTTAATTGACTTCAAAGACGCCACCCCGTGCTACATAGTGCGTAGTACTCCGTACTACTATTGAGTAATTAAAGCGAAACCGAAACTTGTCAAAGGCCCAAAGCGGAGGCTAGTGGAGACAAGAGCGCAAAAGCTAGAGTTTCTCCATACCAAGTCTAGCTAATCAGTCCGTTCCTTGTTTAGGCGCTGTCCCTAGATTAATCGACGCCGTTTGAAGGCCGCAGGGAAGAGAAGATTCAGGAGAACATCTGCGTCTGGGATTGATAGATGCTGTGTAGTACATATAGCGATACGTCTGACCAGAGTATATGCAGCGATGTAGATCAAAAGACCTGTGTCCGATGGGTTTGTGATAGGAGTCGGTGACTGGTAGCAAGTTCGGGAGCCAGACGTGGCTGGCCGATGACTGGCGTCTGTTGAACCCAGAATGTTATTCTGCAACAGTATTTTTGCACGCTGGAC
The DNA here is from genome assembly GCF_021365285.1 of Talaromyces proteolyticus. Lineage (NCBI taxonomy): Eukaryota > Fungi > Ascomycota > Eurotiomycetes > Eurotiales > Trichocomaceae > Talaromyces > Talaromyces proteolyticus. The sequence goes on from NW_025764280.1 coordinate 545,463, forward strand.
CAAATAATAATTGAAAGAATCCCGGGCTACACAATAAAGTCTCAAAGGTAGGTCAAAAACTCAATCCTTACGGTAAGAGTAATAATAATTGCGGGCACGTGCCTCGCCCAAACGAAACTTTGCGGAAAAAAGGGGATCGTGCCCTCCCCTCGCCACTCGTAGGAGTAATTGATTAGTGTCGCATATCTGTCCACCGTCACAGTGACAAGAGGACAGACCAGTCTGCCAAAGTGGATACTGCTGTGACGGGCCTGCTCATGATAACAATCGTGTGCTCCGTACTACCTGGTAGTCTACGTACCCCCAAGCCGTTAGTAGTGAACTTAATATTGAAATTCGGACGTGACTTGTATGACCCCGTGCAGACCAATGTCTTAATCTTAAAGGGTTGACTCGCTCTTTTTGGCAATGAGTAAACTTTGAACCAGTTATAACTTATATGACTTCGCTGCCTTCCAAATTTAGCCACGCGCTCCCGTCACATTGACAAATTCTGCCTGTTTTCGTTCCGACTTACAACTCTTCAGTATACATATAAGCAGTCGCAGGACGGCTTCTCTTCTATTTGTGGCAGGCTCGAATATTTCCGCTCACATCCATCCCTTTTGAGAAAACTGTTGCTATTCTTTGTCGAAAAGAGGAATGCAAACGGGTTGCTAGGCACAAAAAGGGTCGATCACTGGCAAAGGAATGCTGACGGACGCAAATATCTCGACAACCCCTTCTTTGAACTGCTGAAATAGGATCCCAGTGTTGTGTTTATTTCTGCCGTCATTGGGGATATTAAAGTCCGCAAGGGATCGGTTTTTTTGCAGATCTTTCGATAACAAGTCGAGCTTACCATTTTGTCTTGAAGTGACCTTGGAAAGCTTTTTAGAAACCAATCCGAACTATACAGCGACTGACTCGTCGCATACACTACCGCATTAACTGCATCACAACGCGATATACTTGGTATAATGAAGCACCCATCGGAATTGCCGACAGAACCTATCGTGGGCGCTACGATAAACAACACCGCGGACTCCCACGTATCAAAGCAAAGTCTCGCTCATACAGCTTCGAGCAGTCTAGTTCCATCACCTACCATCGAGTCCCTTCCAAAACCGACTTTTGATTTTGACCCTCATGTTGGAGCGAAGCCATGCTCGCCATTCTATCGTCACAATAACAATGATTCACTCGAGCACCTCAAGAACGAAGCCACAATTTCAGCAGAACGATACGGATCCAATGACTTGGAAAACGGTCTATCAAACACTTCACACAAACGATCGGTAGAAATTCACGGTGTTTGCCGGTCAAAATTGTGGGCCGAGAAGAAGAGGCGGTTTGACTGTCTGTCATCATTGACCAAGAAACAACGACTCGCGGTCAAGCTCCTGATTGCGTTTATCATCGTAGGAGCGATGGTGGGCATCGCACTCGGTATCACTGCTGCAGTCGGGGGAGGTGTCTGGAAATCCAAGAACCAGCAAGGCGCCATTGGCAGTTGAGGTCTTTCGAACGGAAAGATTAGGACGTTCGATTTATTTGCACATATGACAATTGTAATAATGCTCTGGGCTTGACTTTGCCTCGACCATCCGATATGCTTCTAAAAGCCGGTACCTGCCCGACTACATCCCCGCAACAACACTCCGCTGGGATGCCGTCGATCACCAATATTGCACATGCCTAAGCAAGTGATGGTTTATCTCCGAGTTGTCAGGAGTGGGTTATTTCGCTGGAGCAACGAATGGGTCTGGTCAAAATGGTTTATCTTTTCCATACAGTACATTTCGTGAGCCGGACTCACCGCAGGATTAAATATGACGATAATATAGACAGTTTCTGGATGATGTTCTCTGCGTTGTCTGTCGTAGTGGCCGTCGTAGACACCGGCCGCATTATCGTAAATCCGAGCACGGTCACGTGCTGCCCGACCCGCACGGCTATTTCTGCGCGCACACGCCATCTTCGTTTTCCTCTTCTTTTTCTCTTCTCTCTTCCATATCAAAAAGTTAACAGAGTCAGCCACGACCGTCGTCTAACCTTCTCCACGACGATGTGTTGCCATGACCTTCAAGGTCAATTGACTCTGGAGACCGACATTCCTCGATAGGAAGTTTCCCTTCCGTTGAGTCTTCTTTAGTGAGGGCGATGGATGGGGGATGCTGATGACGGGATACATCTAAGCCACAAATTCAGTTGCTCATGTCGCATAGGTTAGGAATAGGGCCTGGCCATGGACTTGAATTCCGAGTAAGCTGGCGTTTGCTAAATAATGGGGATTAAGGCTCATTGTCGTGCTAGTAGTTAGAGTGGCGTTTGGCCAGGCGCATTGTTCAGTTGTCCAAATACCAAAGAATTTTTCAAGACTTGCGCCTCCAGTTCAATTTAATATTCTTTCGCAGGCCAAGCTACCTTCTTATTTTGTTCAAAGCCGTAATGTGATTCTAGTCTACGACAGACCGCGAGATTGCAGAGCGAAAATTGTACATGTTTTCCATACCGTCTTGTTCTAACGCGTCCAGACTGACCCTGTGGAATGTTACGACATTACCACATTGACATGCAAAAATCAAGTTTTGCATGAACTTGGCCTTGAAAGTTCGGTGCCGGTGTAATCCCATTCTTCGTGGCATTCTCGCCATTGAGTCCCCATTCTGAGGGCACATTTTTGTTATGCTACCCTTCCTCCACGGACATTCCACGCGTCACAATAATCGCTTCGCGATGCTTTTCGTGGCAATAAAGCAGCCAGGATGCGCTCGAAACTTTGCTACTCTTTTCTCTTCCTCTTGATCAGCGAAAGCGTTGACGACAAACCTGGTCAGAGGTCGTCCTTCGTAGATATTTCTTTTCTTGTCCTTCATTTTGCTCTATCAGTCACTCATTTATATCTTATTCTTCTGCCCGTGCTTGGCAATTGATACTGACTCTAATCAAAAAGATGAAGACCATCTATACAGCTATCCCGTTAGCCCTCGTGGCCGCAGTTGCTCAAGCGGATCTTCAGGGGGTGTCCGGCATTAACGGAGGAGAAATTGGACATGGTCCTGGCATCCATGACTTCATGGGCGATAACAGCAAGAAAGGCGACTTTCTGGGAGATACTCATGATCATGATTTCTTTGGTGATGGATTCAACGCTCATGAGCAGGAACCTGATACACGAGCAACACCGGACTATTTTACTCCTGCAGCTCCCGACACTGGCAGTGACGATGGACCAAACAACATCTACCATCAGAAAGGCCCTGAAATTGAAACCGGGGACAACGAGATTGACGGTGGGGTCAACAACGACAACATCGTGATCGCCCCAGTCAACAGCATCCAGTACCCTTCTGAGGAGGATGACCTCAATTCCCCTCCAGGACCCGCTTACGAAAGACCACCGCCTCAACAGCATGAACCCGAGCAACTCCCTCCGGGACAACACTCTGAGCCCCAGCACGAGGCTCCTCCACCAGGTGCGGAACCGTCAGCAGAAGCACCGGCGCCTGCCCCCGAGTATCATGCACCTCCTGCTCCCCAGCCTGCCACCCCGCCTGCTGCACCTCCTGCACCAGCCCGGCCACAGCCAGAGTATACGCCAGAGCCTGCTCCCCAGCCTGAAACTTATGCCGCTTCACCACCACCGCCTGCCGCCCTGCCTGTTGAACCTCCTGCACCAGCCCGGCCACAGCCGGAGTATACGCCAGAGCCTGCTCCCCAGCCTGAAACTTATGCCGCTTCACCACCACCACCTGCTGCCCCGCCTGCTGGACCTCCCGCACCAGCCCGGCCACAGCCGGAGTATGCCCCCGTGCCTGCTCCCCAGCATGTCACCCCGCCTGCTGGACCTCCCGCACCAGCCCGGCCACAGCCGGAGTATGCCCCCGTGCCTGCTCCCCAACCTGCCACCCCGCCTGCTGCACCCCCTGCACCAGCCCGGCCACAGCCGGAGTATGCCCCCGTGCCTGCTCCCCAGCATGTCACCCCGCCTGCTGCACCTCCCGCACCAGCTCGGCCACAGCCGGAGTATTCCCCGGAGCCTGCTCCCCAGTCTGAAACTTATGCCGCTCCACCACCACCGCCTGCCACGCCTTCTCATACGAGCCCCGAATACCAACCAGCACAGGAGAAGCCCCAGCCAGTCCAAGAACCAGCTCACGAAACATCTTATGGCAAAGAACCCCACCAGCCAGCAGGCCAAGGCGAGAAGGAGCCTCCATGCCCCGAGCACTCTGAGCATTCCGCCCCCCCCAGTGAGAAGCCAGGGGATGCCAACGTTTATCAGCCAGCACCAGCCGAAGAACACAAGACCCAGCCCGAGCCTGCCGTCTACCATCCAGCCTCCCACGCTCCCACACCTACACCTTCACAACAGCAGGATGCTCATCAATCCTATCAATACGGTGGAAGCGCTCCTGCTGCCACACCCGCTCCGACTCAAGAGTACGGAGTTCACAAAGCCCATTCTAGTTCATCTGCCAAGCTCTACCAGTCATCCACCTTCCCTCATATTTCCTACCGAATTCAACAGCACTCCTCCATAGTTGCGAAGCCTTCTCATGCGGAGAGCAGTATGAAGACCGTTACTCATGCTACTCCTGCCCCTCCAACTTCGGCCTCTCATCCTAGCGAGACTGGTGCTCCTCCCTTCACAGGCGGCACGGGGCGTTCTGCTGTACCCCAAGGCTTTGTGATGGCAGTCGTCGGTGCACTCGGCTTCATTCTGTGAAAATAGACAATTTCAATCACAAACGACAGACTCAATGGCTCCGACAAGCAATATGGATCTTCATCCCCCAGATTAGTTAATTGGTTTCCTTCCGGCCCTGATCGGGCGTTCATGACTATGTCATCAATCCACTCCTTCGTTCACTTAGCCTACACCAATTTAATCCCGCTTTAGTCCTTCGCTTATTCATGGAGGCATAGTGTAAGTCGAGTACCATGTCCCGGACTATGACGCAAACATTCCAGAACAATACAAGACGATATAACGGTCCAAAATTCCTTTACAAAAATGTACACGCAGCAACAATACTGCCTTAACTAATTCTGTTATTGCACATTTTTGCTACTTTGCTTTTGAATTGTCTTATAATCATTTAATATATTCATTCCTTCATGCTTCAAGCGTCTAGTATCACTGTATTATTTACCATATAAGAACTAACACTTTACATGCTATAACTATTCGTGGAATTACATGCCCGTCCTCTGCCTTTGCTGCTGTTTAATCTTCTTTTGTCTTGGCATTTATTGCTACCATCATCGAATTTTACTGAGGTAGACCTTGTTTCGCTTCGGCTTTTCCTCCATTCTATCTCCACATTGATTCTTTAGGCAGACTTCTACACTTCACCCCTGGCCTGTCAATAATTGGCCTGGCATGCGTCTCGTCTCTCCAGGGAGGTCACCGAGCCACTCTACATCACATTTGTTCACATTCGTTTCTCCTGCAACGGACACTTTTGGGTTGGGCTGGTGAGTCACGCTACCACCAGGAATATCCTCCCGCCTGCCGTGTCATTATGGCCTGGTGTTATTCTATAAGCGGAATCATGGCGTCAAGTGAATCAAAGTCATGATGTACGCGCTGCCTATGTTCTAATATAGTATCAGAATCAATGAATCAACGAAGTATGAATAAAATACCCATACCGTCAGAGACAGTACCATGGAAACAAGTCTGTTACGTATATACAGGTACTTACACGACATGGGGAAGGGAAAGGATTGGATACAAGAGGGATTGGTGGCGGAACGGCCCACAGATGTTTCTGAAAATAGTATATGAAAGTAGAGAAAATAGAAGGAAACAGCGGTATCCAGTAACTAAGTTACTTTGCAGTATGATGGGTATGTTGTAAGCGCGGATGTTTAGAAGTATGTGGTGGTGGTAGCTTGAGATAGCGCAAGGAAGCAAACCCGGCCACGATCAAGAACTGTACGAACCAGTAAGATGTGTTGTTCAAGGGTATTGATGAGGTAGTGTGTTGTAGCATCTTCTAATAATAAACCTGAACGAAGTAACAGACGAATAGAAAGGAAGAGAAAGAAAGAAAGTGGACAGATGGTGTTGATAACATGCTCGAAGTTCTCATCTGTGGAGATTCTTAAGCCAGATAAGTGTGTATATGTGCATGCAGGTACAAAGTGCAAGATCGAATGGTAGGATGTAGGTAAAAATAGAATAAAGAAGGCTTCTTATCATCACTAGTGCATAGGGATTAGATGAAAGAAAAGTGAATTGGCATTGATGATTGGACGATGCGGGAGGAAACAATGACTTTTGATGAGGGTTGTTCGATCATCCCGCGACAAGCCCATGGTGTAGCCGCTTGCTTCGTTCTAGGTAGTGGGTCAAGGCCAGTACGAGCACGTATCAGGCTTTGAGAAGAGGTTGGCTTGAAGGAGGGGAAAGGGAGCAACAATAATTTTAGAAAAAGCGAGCGATTAGACCATTGCATGGAGCAACAATAACATGGAGGGAATCGTTATTATTGAACTTGCAGGAGCTAACAATAGCATGATGGTATTGTCGAGCTATTCTTAGAATTATGCGTGGGCCTACCAGGGTCCGGCCACTTGCACACGCTAATCCATAATGCGTTGTAGTCGGCACCACAGACCAATAGGATTGCGTAATGCCACTTGCGAGCCAGTGCAGGCCTGGCTCCGGGTCGAAATTATGAATCAACAGCCTTCTTAAGTAATATGTCCTAAGCTTCACCTGCAGTAACCCTATACTAATTTTGAAGGTATGCTGTGCGGGGCGAAGGAGGCATTTCTGATGGCCGTGCACTTGAGAAATATCACATGTACAAATTACTGTGAATCACATTATTATATTCCCCTAAAAGCTATTTCCTCAAAGTAAATCGAGAGGGGAAAGTAGGAGCTTAGGCAAGGACTGGTCAATATCACCGACTTTTCGCAAGCCCCGCACCTGGCAGTTTCTTCCGAGGAGGGCTAGCAGCCTGACTGTTTCCAAAAATGGCATCTTCAGGACAACCCGGCATAATTAGTGGGGCATGCAAGGTGATGGCCAGGATCTGATAGACGTATCACAGCGAGTATCACTGAACCACGTCATGAGGAGCTTCCGTGCTCAGGACATCGCCGTCAACATCACCACCACTAGTAATGCCGTTGCCTGCTAGTTTCAAAATCGACAATGTAAGTATCAACTAGTTTAGGATGGCAAGGGAAAGTTTTACATTCGATGTAGCTATTCTGCACCCCGATGCAGGGAAGAGCTATTGAAATGATACTCTATTCGGCTTCTGCCCGCAGATCATGAGGATCATTTCTGGTCACTGTGCATAATGCATCAATACACTATATCCCGTCCTTCAACGACCTTGGTCACTTTAGTAGAATAGCAATCAAAATTCCATAATAAGACGATAGGCTGGTGTCGCCCCATCATTTGCACAGTACAGTTATTCTGCTCGAGAATGACCGAGACGATTGAACACGGTCCCGTTCCTCGAAGCAAATGATTCCGGCCCTTCATCTCAATGGTGCAACCGGCTTGCGCTAATCACAACCGGTGCCATTCCCAGCGCTTGCATCATGCTTCGTGTGGTTATTAAGGTCACACCCACGCCTTCCTCCATGGATGTCATTGGCCGTGTTAAAAATAGGCCGTCTGATGCCGGGCATCGCTTCCCTACTTTGGTTAGACTGGAACTGCCCTCCCGCATAAGGTTATCAGTAGCTGGCCAATAGTATCGCACATATGGCACCCTTCTTCTAAAGGATGTATACAAGCCGGTGAGCTATTCCTGATATAGTAAAGCGCCGGCGCTTAACCAGTGATGAGAACTGGATTGTTGCCGGATGTGGGTCGTAGACCGTAGGGCCCACCCCTCTCTTCCCCACCAGGAAATATTAGTGTATAAAGTTGTAAAGCGTATTATATCGGGAAGCTTTTGTTGTATGGGAGCCTTCAAAAAGATTCTCGCGGATTATTGTTATTCATGACTGAAGTACATAGTATTAAGGAGTGAAAATAGAATGTTCGTATGTATGTATGTATGTATGTATCTAGAGGATGGCGAATGCCTATGAAACCCCCCAAGTTACTAGCCAATCCTACTATCGGACTGGAGCGACCAGTATCTCCCAAAATCCTGCACTCGCATATGCAAGTTGTGACTTGTGACCTGATGCCTCCACACGGCCGCATACCCTTGATGATCCTGCCACGACTTGACAAGGATGTTAAAATTCTGCAGAAAAGTGTTGGAAGATACCATTGGCCGAATTTGTGAGGAATCTGTCACCCTGGACAATTTGAAGTCATTGGCTACTGTGCAAAACAGTCCATTTTTTGATTGAGAATCGATGATCTTTTTTTATGAGAGCATGTGTTGTTCATGAGGGGGTTTCCCTACCTTTACACAGGCTGTACAGTAAATACGGTATTATTGTAAATTACCCGATGGATACAAGTCGACCGAGTCATGATCATGGTACTAGGCCAACTCTAACACGATATGGTAGATATTTGAATTCTTCCTTATCCAAGCCAAACACAAAGAGATTTTGCCTTTTCTCAGCTGTCGTTGCGCCTGGGAGACTCAACAAGCTAGCGAAGGAAAATCCTGTCTGCTCGACATGTGGCTTTAGCGCGGCTAGACCAAGAGACTAGGAGGTCTGATCCCACGAAACCGTCGAGTGGTAGCTACTAGCAATTGCAATTCAAATGTTGGATTCTGACTCGCGAGTCATGTCCCATCTACCAGCATTGAAATCCTTCCGATACTTGGATCATGATAATAAATACAATCAATTTGAGAGGGAAAATAACCCATTACGGACCTCGCTTGGGGCCAGTCATGGTTGGCGACGCGTATGGCGTTTATTTGGCGGGGTGTTGACGCCCGTCAGCCTAGAGTATTCCATGACCTTGCCCAATCTGGCTACATTCTCCCGTTTTACTGTTGGACCAAGCCAGTCAAGCCCTGTCTCTACACGTGTTGGACCCGGCGGTAGTGGTTTCCAACAAGAAGTTTCAGACTCAAATATTCCGACTGGACGTAGTCAAAAGGCTGAGACTGCTCAGGCTGCGCCCTCGGCTTACTTAAGTATCACGTTAATTGTGTGCTTTAGACGTAGTAAACCCTTCTGTTCTGGAGGAGGGCACTTGGCTATCTGATAAATTGCTACAGTTAAGCCTTTCAAAGACAAGACTACCAACGTAATCAGCAAACTGCGTGTATATGTATAGATCAAATTCAATGATAAACTACTATTGACATGTCAAGCCTAATTGCGCCTCTTCCCTCGCGCCTGTCCTCACCCAACAATAACAAAGGAGAAGCAACCAAGTAATCAAAATCGCGTGTTGCTGCCCATTCATGCAAGAAATCAAACCAGCCCCAATTTTAGCTCCAACATAAAGTGCTTCAACAAAATAGCTCATTGTGTAAACTCCACATACATCCAAGGGACACAAAACCTCGTCGTGAACTCATGAGGCGCAAAGCACTGCGCATTGTAAAACCCAATTTTAATCCCACATGGGACACCAGGGCATCGATGCGAATAAGTCTAGGATATATGAAAAGCGGCATTCGAGGCATCGGGAAAGAAAGTAGTAGAAACATATGAGTCCATCGAGCTTGTAAATTATAAAATCCCCAAAGCATAGTTCAAAAATATTAAACGAAAGATTGTTCCCGCCGCTCAATCGAGATAAATTCATGAGAAGAGTGGCGTAGACGCCTATTTCGATTCACCGGTCTTCCTTCGCTTTCCTCTCGGTGGCGGATCCAACGGCGTCCGTTTGTAGGTCACTGTGCGAGTAACCACCTGTCGAACACTGACGGGCTTACCAGTAGAGTTTCGAGACACATCAGAGTAGTGAAGTTTCCAATCGGACGGCGAAAATGGGGAGCACATAGATGTAGCACTCAGTGCACTCAATGCACTCAATGGAGAATCTGTGGCTGGTGTGGTTGGTGAGAAGGTCTTGCCACACACCTTGGCAGTCGAGATTCTCAACCGTCTTCGTCCACTAAATGACTTAGCAGACATAGGTGATTGAGGCGAAATTGTCGCAGACTTGATGAAATCCGAACTTGGAAATGAAGCGCTTGAGGCCGTGGAAGGTTGTGAAGTTGGCGTACGTGACTTTTCGATGGGAAACTTCGGAAAGCTCATTGCAGGACTCATGGGACTGTTGAACACTGGCGTCAAGGCTTTGAGAAACTCAGTGTAGGCGAGAGGCGGTGAAATAGGCGTGGCTGACGAGTCCTCGTGTTTGATATCCGGTCGCGCTGATGCCGGACCATCATGGATCTCGGAAGGGAACGTGGTACTCTTGGGGGTCTTGAGAGGATGTAAGATGGGTTTTGTGGGAGCCATCTCTGTTGGCGGTCAGGCAGTGTGAGGATCTGATAAGAGAAGCGATAGACAAATAGGCGATGTGGGACGAAGTAAAGTAAGAGAAGCCCGGTCCCGAAGCTGCGAGGAATGTCGGGGAGGGGGAGAAGGTAAGGAGTCTCTTGTACAGAATAATGCTCAAGGGGAGGACGAAGGAAGGATAATAAGAGACACGACAAGGCGATGACGAGAAATAATAAGAGCGTCAGAGGCGGAGGCGTATTCCAGTAGTCGCAAGGGGGTCGTCCAACCACGAAAGGGAAAAGGAGGCTAAGCTGGGGTGGATGATCACTTCGCCCGAAGGTCTGGGAGATCTATGTATTGGCGTATTGAAAAAATGGTAATACGCCCGTTACTATACAGGTCGGTAATAATACAGGACTGTATTGATACGCTAAGTCAGCCGTGGCCAAAACAGGACTAGCGCTCCAAGGCGAGGCCGAGCGAGGATGCTGGGGCTTTTTTGGTCAACTCACTGCTACCAGAGCGAATAAACGAATGACCAACACTGGTCTGACAGGCAGCTTCCAAAAAAAGGTCCTGGTGTTCTCGCAAGTGTCGTGCTGAACAACTCGTGGCTCCGAACCAGCGGAAGCAGCAACGAGCCCAGAGGAATGAACGAATAGCGAAGACGTGGTTGCACTGTGCACACCGTGGGATGGCAGAGATCCTAAGGTCAAGCTGGGAATGCAGGTCTCAATATATAAACACCGCTGTCCCCCCATAACCGCCCACAGGTTCATCCATCCTCTGCTCTCGCGCGCGTTCTGAAACAAGCCTCCTGAAACTCCTGCGCTGTGAATCGCTCGTTCTTGCAGACGCTCTTCTCCTGCTGTTTCATGTTGGTGGGGTACCGGGGGAGAGCGGTGTCTCTGGCGATGCTGTGGTTGGCCCGCGCGGCTCTACTTCGCGCTCTACCATTAACCTACCAGCGCCAGTTTTCTTCAAAACAACAAACAGCTGGCTATGAGTCCTTCGGTTAAGGTTTCAAATACTGAAGATAAAACTTCCTGCATTATTTCAAGCGTCAAGCTGTCAATTTGGGCACCGTCTGGTTGCTACCGGGGCAACGGAAACGCCGTGTTTAATGTATGCCTCTTGTAATCTACTTCAAGTTCTTTAGGAAAGTGAAAATCTAGGTACATCCTTTAAAAGTATTTGGCATATAGAGTATTGAGGTTTGTTATCTCCACTTCAGATGGTTAATTTTGATGCTCTCCCTATTCCAACCTCGAAGACTGAGAGTAACGAACAGTGTAGAATATAGATTGACGCTGCACCTCTACACAACAAACCTGAATAATGCTGCTCTCTTTCCTCCCAAATTCTGCTGGTTGGATGCAGGAAAAAGATGCTATCGACTGATGCCAGGGGCCGTATAGTTACGCGCCCATTTCCCCAGTCAAAGGGCTCAATATCCCGCATTCTATGGCTTGGTAGAAATCTAGCTCAAAAGCTTCAAGACAAGCGCAGGCCTTCAGCGCTATGGATTTTCTTCAGACACAGCGCTTCCATTGTTTTGGATCTAGAGGAATCCAATCAACTTGTGACTTTGGTTATAGAGCTGATATTGCCGCCAGGTACATTATTAACTAAACTCTGCAGCCAATAGACCTGTCGCCGGAAATATTATGTGCATACATGAGGCGTAAATGCGTACCTATCTATAGATACTCACAGTGGTATCAGTTGAAGTATCATCTGGTTGAAGCGCCTAACAGGATTTCCGTAATATTGGATATTCACCTGGTATTAGCGCATCGCCGCGGGATATCTGGGTCCACATTATTGTATAGTGAGTAATAAAAACGATACGTAAAGAATGGTCCCGATTTTTGATGCCAATGGTGAACCAATTGTGTCCTGAAGAATATATAAAACCATACTTTTTGGGACTGTTCTATGAACAGACATCCCCGCTACGTCAGGCTCATAAGCCTCGCAAGATTGGCAGGATTATACAAGCGGGAAAAAGCTATACTTAGGTCTCATATGGGCGTCACGCCCAACACTGAATATCTGAACATGGGAATTGAGGCTTCTTCTAATTTGGGGCTGGAGAAGTGATTACCTAGGGAAGACTCTGGTAAACTGGGAGTATGTGGGATGTCAAAGACAAGGCTTGCCATCAGTAGTCACAGGCGAGTTTTATGAAATCATTGTCATTTTTAGTCGTGGTTTTTCAGGTTAGTCGATATCAGAGTCGCCAACAGCAGGTTCTGCCTAAGATACGGCTTTATCCCTTCCGACGAGACTGTATATAGGTCTCCTAGTTTGCAAAGTACTACTCAATCAAATATCATGGCTGGCCCTTGTTATCAGATCATGAAAGATGCCAATTTTGCTCCCCAAAAAGGGGACGATTAGACTTCTAGGAAGATTAGACGAAAGCGGCTAAGTGCACACACAAGACGAACGGCCCGACCAAATAAGCGCTGTAACCATGTGGGGCTGCTTCTATATTAATGGACGAAGGGCCATTTTGGTTTCATTGCAGTTAAGCCGTCTGAGCACGCAAAATTTCCTGATGATGGTGGTTGGTTTCTGAACGATAAGCCGCTGGTCCTCAGTATCAGTTAGAAGCATGGTTACTTAGAAGATACGTGGAAGCTGACTCAACAGCGCCCAATCCAAAGCGCAGGTTTCCGGGAACATCAATGCTGTGATTGACCTGCATTCGACCTGCTAAATTTAGCAGCACGAATGGTAGTCTGCGATCGTCCCCGCGGCCATGCGGTCTGATTTGATGGACGATAACTCTTTGGGGGTGGTTTAATGACAATCGCCGCGCCTTGCCCATATAAGCGAATGATATGGTCACCATTGCGGCGCTGCCACCCAGGGGAGGGGCTCCCCTCCATCAAAATCCCGTGATTCTTGCTTGCCATCCTTTGCACGTCCTCCGCGATGTGTTGTGCGTTACTGACGCTCTCGGCCCCCTCTCCCAAGCCGTTGATACTCAGCCATCACCCCGTCGCCTACCGGCCGAGAATTAGATTATTCTTGCCATGCTTGGAAGCACATCTCAGCCGTCTTCGGGCGATAGTGGTTTCCCTTCCCTGGAGACCCCGCGCGTCCTGAATGCCAGTGCGCTTTCCATCACCGCGCTTTCTCGGTTTGAATTCGAAGCTGGTAAAGGGAATGAAGGAACAAAAATTTTGATGGTCGAGTGGGAAGACGACGATAGTCGATCGCCTCAGGGCTCTTGGCATGTTTCATGGGAGGGCAAGACTTCCGTTCTACCAGCAGATGAACAGACAAGCGAGAACACGCGACGATTCTACTTCCTGTTGCCTCCTGGTGTAACCATTCCTCCAGTTATAAGCTTGAGCTACGTGCAACCGCCTAGCTCTGCAGCAACCGTCAAACAACCGGAATCAATTCAAATCAACCCGCTGCCAGCCATCTTCCCGCCTGAACTGGGCGCTACGGCCCGAACAGCAGGAAAGAAAGGAGTTTTGCACACTATTTGGGCGAAGAAGAGGCTCCAGGCTTTGGAGAAGGAAATTAAGGATGAGTCCATGAATAATGCCGAAGGCATTGCTCTGCAGATGGCCATACAGGAAAAGGAATGGATTGAGGCAAACTTCGGCGTGTCAATTGTACCATCTACACTCGATCTCTCGTCGATTTCGCCGGCCGCGTCATCTTCTTCGTTCCCTTCATTAACGCCTATCTCACCAACCTCTGGAACTAGACTAGGTGAGAAGCTCAAAGGACTGAAATTGGAAACGAGCAAAAGAGACCTCGGGAAATGGGTAGAAGGTAGGGTTTACGAAAGTTTTTCAACACAAATCTAACAGTAACAGGTCATGACAACCATCCCGAAAGCGATGGGCAGTCCCATCCGCTATCACCTGAGTCCTCGGATATAGCCGTTTCCTCATTCAATGCCTTTCGCACCACATCCGTACCTGTTGCAGATGGTAGACGTATGGTAGCTCATCAGCCACCGTCATACATCCAAAAAGCACAAAACAATAACAGCGAGATTCCTTTCATGGATCCGGTAACTCGCACGAGAAGCACTGATTCTGGTGATGGATTGTTTGCGAAAGCCTTGAGCCCGCGAACACCAGACCTACCTCGAAGTCCTTTTTCGTTTTCGCCGACAGAGCCGATTGTATGCATCGAAAAATGAACTTGTTATTCAGACTGTCTCACAAGAAAAGCCCCCCTTTCATATTCTATTCATGTGTAACGATGTTTCCGGATTACGTACCTCAATTCATTTCTGAAACCCTCTACAAGCGTGTCGATTTCATATACTTCTCTAACCAGTTTGTCAGCTATTGTGTAACCATTGTACTTTGACAGTGCAGCTTGCACATATCTTAACGAAATGAGGCCTCCTGATAGGAACTGGTTCATGATACTAACTGTATCATCTTTATACCCTTGTTTTCTTAAGACCATCGCTCGACCAAGCAGATGCATGTTTACCATTGACAGTGTTTTATATCTCAAAGAAATTCTCGTCCTAAGATATGTCAGACACATAAGCTACCTAATAGAGGCAGGGATTTTTCTCCAATATCATTAGACTAGTTGACAATCCTATCTACATAAACAACAGAGTCGCACTAGTCCGAGCGAGAAACCAAAAACAAAAGATGGCATACAAGCAAGCTTTCAGTCAATCAAATATAAATCCAACGATACAGAGGCACGATGAACAAGTAGCTTTGAAAATTTCAGACCCATCTTATTGTCTTTTCTTGCTATTCTGGCGACTCGCTCTGGTAGCAACGGGTGATTCAGGCCGCTCTTTCTTGGAAGGGTTGTCAACGCCCTTTTTATTGAATTTCTCGTTCTCTTGCTCATCCTTTCTCTCGGCATACCATTGGCCAGCCTGAAGGATCAAGACACCAACTAAGATGAGGGCAAGAATGGTATTACTAGCAGCGAGAACTTTGAGACTGTCCTCACGGCCGAGGACTTGCTCCGCATCCTCTTCGTTCGTTGCCAGATCGGCACCATACTGACCGAATGTCACAAGGCGAAGGCCCTTGACTATATTGGCAATATAAACAGTCACGCCACAGACATAGAGCACCAAGCTTGCGCCGTCAAAAAGCATGTTCGACTCAGAAGGTTTGTACAATTTCGCAATGATACCGGAGAATCCAACAAAAATGACGATATGCAGTATGCGGGGGATTAGAGGTGGAGAGGCATGGAGAAATCGCAGATGAGCTTCGAGATAGTCATAGTGTGATGGAGGAGTAGGTTCACCCGCCCAGAGGAGCGGATAGTCGTACGGAAATAGAGAGAAGACGATGCCTAAGAAGAAGCATGTTGCTATAGTCGCAATGAATTGTCAGCAATCGAAAATATGGAATTGGAAATGACTAAGATGCTAGGAATGAAGCCTCAGCGTCGTGGTGAGGTCTGTTAGATAGTGGGTAGGGTCAAAATCACGTACGACAGACGATGAGAAAGGTCGCGAACGACCCACTCTTAAATGCCATCAGGAAGACAACGAAGGCCGATCAGAGACCAGCCAGGAGAAATGTTCCGGAAGAAGACCGAGGTTACTCTGGAGTCGTCTGGACTTGTCGACTGATGTAAGAAGGAGGAAATATGTCTCGCGTGTTTAGAAGACGGAGGAAGTTAGGGGTGCTGTCAGAGTCTGTAAGATTGCGAGGTGGAGAAGCCAAGCCCAAGCCCGCCTTCCTCGGTAGCGCACGATAAGCACTTTCGTCCGTTCACATTCTCCATTAACACTGTGTAATGGCATCCATTATAGATCTATTTCCTGGAAAAATTATTGAATATTCTTCAATGGGATAAGCAGGAGCTCGGTCGTGTTTTTGAGCCTGATGTTCATTCAGTCGACACCGTTTTCTGATTTGTGTGCTCGGACTGTTGATACGAGCCTTGAAAACGGCCGCACACAACATTGTCATACTTTGACGATTGCACATAAGATACAGACTGACCTAATAGACCTCATTATTGACTTACTAACAAGTTGATACTTTGATACCACGCATCTACTGTCTCGACTTCCTCCAACCTGTGCTCGTTGCGTCTCTTTAGAAACCCCATATGACGCCGTGTCTCCCAACGATCTCGAGGTGAATCACACAAATTTTCATGGCAGGTAGAGAATTATTAGTTATACATATTGACACACACTTGAAGTTGACCCCGATATGAGCTAGATTGGCATGACAAAGCGAAATCAGCGGCAGGCATTATAGATTTCTGGTCTAGCATTGACCCAGTGCCAATTGCAGGGAGCAACACATGTATCCTTGACCAGTGAAAGTGGGAAAACTAAATCTATAACCGGCGTCTGTTTGCCAGTTTCTCTCTCCAACCAAATCGATCCAGGTTCGACTTGACGCAATAACTATCTCCATAAGAACATTATAGTGCATGAATAGGTTGTATATTACATTCATTGAAGATCTCATACATCAGTGCAATTCTACAGCTCAAAACCAGCCTGAATGGCTCGAGAACACGCGAGAAGGACTCCCATTCTGCTCATCCATACACTTGGCTAGTGAACATTACTGAAAAGTACGTTGCCTACGCCCTACAGAGTGCTAGAGTCTAGACCGACAAACACAAAACTCAGGTGTAGCTCTATGTAGCCCCGTACAGAATGACACGCAACATGAGCGTCCTATTACACACGAGCTGTCCTCGGCTTTCAGGTGTCACGTGTACTTATGTTGGACTTTTTGCGACACTTCCATTCTTGTCGCTAGCTATCGTTATGGCGGTGAAGTTTATTACCAGATAGTGAGCGATTTGCGTCTCAGGATTTCGGTGCTGTGACTAGACGTAGTAAGGATGATCCCCAAATGCCAAAGTGTCTGTCATAAATTGGTTCGAAATCCACAGTGATGGAGAGAAGAACAAGGTGTGTCTGATTGGCTGATATCTTGAAGACGCTGTGGCTCACACAAGACGTAAATAAGTTGATGCTAAGGCAGTAATGAGTTGAATAATAGTCTTGATCCGTAGAAGTTTTGAGGGTTCCGGGACCGATAATACGAAAGACCCTCACAGAGCCCAAAGAAAACAAAGAACCTGGGTATTGCAAGGACGGGTTCCGAGGGATGATCGACAAATCGGACAAGTCGCAGGTGAAGGCTGAAGCACTAATTTCTTAGCAAGCACAATTGATTTTCTGAGATAAGATCGATATCGGATGTCGATGTGGAGGTTCACATCACCCTGCTGAATTATGATATTAGTCTTTTCTAATAATCGTCAAGGGATCGTGTCCAGAGTCTGAAGCTTGGTGCCAATGACGCGATGTACAGACTCTGTACTCCGGATGACTATATGATGTAGATTATGGAACTCTGTTAGCTCTCCCAGCCAATCGCACGGGTCAGGGACACGTTGAGATGAAGCAAAGCGCGTGACAGCCGGGGAGAGTGCGTAATATAAGTGGAGCAGAGGCATCAATTGGGAAAAATCAGACCATTCACCGGAGCCATGATGGATATCCATTCCCCGCTGGTTGGAGCTGTGGCCGGAGATTCGGTGACGGCTTCGGCGTCGTCGCTAGCAGACCTGGCGACAACGTAATATTCTATTATCAACGCTGGTGACAGCGTGCATGCTCAGGAAAACGGAAGCGAGAACAGAATATGCGGAAGGTGAAGCGTTGGAGTCAGGGACGGTGGGTGACGTGGATAGCACAAGATAGCACCAGATAGCGGCACAGCCCCAGGGCTAAAAAGGGCTTTAACAGGCGCAAGCGAATGGCCGGCCCAGCCAGGGCCCGCCCCAAAAGCTTGACCTGCTTGTTTCTCGCCGGGCGCCCAATTCAGCCCATTCGACTTTCTTCTCTCGGAAGGAACTCTTGGCTCCCTGCACCTTCCCCAGACACGCGTCCACCGCCCACCACCATCGCCTGCTCTCTTCCTGTGCTCTTCGATCTCGTCTGCTCACCATCTATTTGAACTGGGCAGCCGAGTCCAAGCCCTTCGCGATTCCTTCTCTGGCAGTCATTGGGATTCTGTGTGGTGTGTTCCGACCAGGGTGCGCGGGTCCAACCTTGCCGTGTGAGATCGGGATTGATTGATCATTCTTTCCCCGCCCCGATTGGGAGCAGCATCAACCTTTGCACCCCTCGCCTTGTCGCGATTCGACTCCTGGGTAATTGCAGTAGTCCTGCCATTCCGTCACGAAGCAGCCTCACCGGGTTTCTCGCATATCGTGACATTGCGCCCCCATCGAACCGTCGCAACCCTCCTGTCCTCGTTACTCGGTATTGCGGTACGATGTGCTTCATGAAACCGCGTTAAGACCTCCATTCTACATTCGCGTGAGCACCTTGTTCTGCATCGACGTCCGTCCCCACGATCCTTTCCTCCTATTTTACGCCATAATCATCTATTCAACGCCATTCGCCGTTCATTGTTGCCGACAATTCCCCTGCGCCGTTGTCCGCCATCATCGTGTCTTGACCGTGAGCGTCTCGAGAGTCCCCTGACCTAACCGTCTAGGATACTTATTCGGCTATAACCTACCTTTTTTGTTATATGGATCCAACGCCGCACCTGTATGAATTGCCATGTCTGTACAACCCTTGTCGGGTCCGTCTACAGCCCCGTCACCATCGCAACGGAACAAATGGGTCGACAAATTAACCTCACGCTTTGGAAACCGGAATCGAAATATATCAGAGTTCTATGTCCAACCCGATGATCCGTGGAGGAGTTACTTCCCAGGGGACATTATCAATGGCACGGTGGTCTTGACAGTGGTTAAGCCAATCCGTATAACACATCTGGTTGTTTGCCTGCATGGCTATGTTAAGGTGTTCAAGAACACCATTTTGCCGGGCGAAGCCAGTCCCGAAATTGGGTTCCTTGGTCCTGGCAGAGGAAGAAGAGCGGGCGAGTATATGGGCAATGGATTTGCAACTCTTTTTGAAGATGAATTGGTACTTTGTGGTGATGGACGCCTAAAACAAGGCATCTACAAGTTCAAATTCGAATTGGGATTGCCTCCTTACAACCTTCCAAGCAGTATAAACGTGAGTTTGTGCTGACCCAATGACACTCCTATCTTAATACTAATAAAATTGATACATAGTTTGAGCGCGGGACAATATCCTACATAATTTCATCTACTTTAACTCGTCCTACCACAATCGGCCCTACATTATCTTGTCATCGACGAATAACCGTCCTAGAAAACCTCGACATCGCTCCGTTCCCTCCCCCCAAACCTCGCATCGTTTCTTTAGAACCGGTTACAAAGAAATCTAAATCTAGATTCAAACAGAGAGCCCCATCAGGCGAACAAATCCATGATTCCACGCCAAATGGACTCAACGTGCATGATCCAATGCCGCCCTTGAGTCCTGCTCCGAGTGAAGTTAGTGGCTCTAGTCGTTTGAGTACAAGCAGTCAAAGCTTTCAGGTCGTCGGAGACTCGAATAGGACAGCTAGTGTGCGTAGCACATCCGCGTCGTTTGCCGAAAAAAACATCACCGCAACAGCAGAACTCTCAAGATCTGGAGCGCTTCCTGGTGATACCATCCCAATCAAAATCAGTATCAACCACACTCGGCAAGTTCGCAGCCCCCATGGTATCATTATCACGTTATTTCGACAAGGCAGAATTGATATGCATCCCGCTATACCGCTTGGACCTTCGGATGCTGATGGTAAAAGAATTTATGAAGACTTCATACCCAAATCAAGAACTGGGCTTAGTGGACTTTCTTTGGGCACGGGCCGGAGTAGCAGTGTTTTTCGAAAGGATCTTTCTCAAACATTCGCACCCTTGATTGTTGACCCTATGACCATGACGGCGGCCATCAAAACCTCGATCAGATTACCGGAAGACGCTTTCCCCACCATCACTCGCGTTCCTGGTGCGATGATAAGTTTTAGGTATTATGTCGAGGTGGTAATTGATTTACGTGGTAAATTAGCCACTTCAGACCGCTTTTTGCCTCGATTGAATATGGTTTCTGGTGGTAGCAACTTTTCAAGCAGCGGCCAAGTTTTATCCTTCCCTGACCAAACTAGCAGCTCAATAACATCGAACTGGTCTGGTAATATCTTGGATACCGATCAAATTCGACGTGAGAAGGGGGTTGTGGCTGTAATGTTTGAAGTTGTGGTTGGGACACGTGATTCAAATCGACGACAGCCACAGCATGTGGATGAATCTGCGTTAAGTTCTGACGGTACAAACAATCATTACTCTGGAGATCATGATACCTCTGATGCCTACTACAATACACAGATGGAAGAACAAGGCCCTGAATATTATCCATACGATGACTACCACGACCCTGAAGATGCGTCCTACTGGCAAGAGCATCCCGTCGCAGATGACCATCACTATCAATCACTTGGGGGGACTTTACTCCCTCCGGAATCTCACGAACCAGAAGACGAGAAAACTCGACTGCGGAGAGCAGAAGAAATGCTTCTTCCTAGCCAGCCTCCCGGAGAAGGAGTTGCCGGACCCTCAACGGTTGTGTCAGCGCCGACAGCACCCGATATCCCTGAAGACGAATCTTCATACGACCTTATACAAACACAGATTAGCAATGACGTCCCGGCGACTATGTCTGTCGATACCATTGTACCAGGCCCTAGTCAAGCCAATCATTTAAGTGACCAGACTTCCTCGCGGCCTGATGATAAACAAGAGCTTGAGAGACAACGCCTTATGACGGAGGCTAGTGCTCCATCATCTCAACCAGAGGGTAATGCTCATGATGATGGTGGTACCCATGCCACTCCTACAGCACCGATCTTAGATGAGGAAGATCAAATTAGCAATCTAGATGCCGGGGGTGGCGAAGCCCTTCCCCGATATCAGCGTTGAACAATGAACCCTACTACATATATGCCTCACCAAAATCTGCGTGTGCGTGTGCACGTGGATGAAAGAGGACTTTCTGGTTTAATTGCATTTGCAGGGTTGAACTTCTTGGGCCCAAAGAGATACCACTTAATTCGCATTTGTTCACATTTCGGGGTGCATTGGCGTTGCGAGTACCGAAAGAAGTATATTTTATAATAGAAATGACGCTGGCGTTCACATGGATGGAACATGCATCTCAACAGGAGTTGAATTATTGATTGTTTATACAAGACAACGATCCCTTTTTACACTACTTATGTATTTACTGGAATGCGAAAAAGTCATCTGCTTATCATTTAAGCACTGCCCAGAAAATGACGTCTGAGACTGGACTCATCTGCGTTTCCAGAGGCGAACAATGTAAATTTAACCTTAGGATGATAGTCCAGACCGGTTAGTCGAGGGGGACTCCAAACCATTAAATTTACGCCTGATATACTCCAAAGGAAAGGATTAACAGCTTATTTCTTATTTCCCCCGGCGATTTGCCATATTCAAGGGGCAGTGATGTCGTGTACCCACCTCGACTCGAAATATGTCATCGTAGCATCATTACAGCCAGTGACATCAGGGCCAAGTTGAACAGCACTTTAAAACGAGATAGAGCCACTCAGCATATCAGCATATTAGCAAGAAATAGCAATAACTATCAAGAAGAAAATATTCACTTCTATCAACATTTTTTGAATATCGTATATTTCCCCACGGTCTAGGAAACAAAGCTGTTAAAGCTTGAAGTCTTGAAAATGGCGTCGAACGACCCTCACCGCGGTGGCACTCTTGAAGAGATGGCACCAACTGGGACTCGCATCCCCAATGATGCCGGGTTACAAAACACAATTCTTTCAGTGCCACGCCAAGATCAGTGGGGTGAGGACCACCGCTTTAGCTACGACGGGATCGCACAGCCTTCGGTACCTACCGCCGCAGACAATGCTACAGATATGCCACGGAGCACTCGCGATGTAGGCCAGTCCGGAGAGGTTATGACTGGCACTGGAGACTCGCTGCCAGGCGAAATTGAAACCAAGAGGTTGTATACACGGACTAATGATCCCGGCGCAAAGGGCCACGGACGTAATCTCAAGCACGGTGTGAAAACAACAAGTGGGTATGGTACGTTGGCTGGAGAGGATCCCGAAGACGCTCAAAGAGCGGGAGAGCCTGAACAGAGATCTTGAGGAATTTCATGTGATCGGGCACTAGGACGTCATTTATATGCCACAAAGTACAGGAAGTGAGTATACATATACAAATTGTAAAAGCAATAATTGCCGTGTCCCTTAATGCCGATAGTCAAGCGCCATAAATCTGGTATGGCGTTCACTTTTCGTTCTTATTGGGCGAAACTAGGTGAAACTTAGAGGGGGTCCTGTGAGACCTTGGTAAATTTCTTCGAGAACGTCTCGCTTGCGTTTTCTCTCCTCTAGTTCGTTGCTTTCCTCCTGGTCTGGCTCGCCCCCGGGGACCCGGGACGCCCAGGTCCAGATGGTACCATCGCCGTGAGCAGAGAAGAGTTCGAGGCCCTCCCCTGATCGCCCGTTCCCCCTCCAAGCTAGTGCATTGATCCTCCCAGCGCTGAGGGCACTAGATTTGCCAATCTGTTGACGACGTGTAGCTGACATAATGCCTGGAACTTTCAATTGCTTCACAAAGGTACCTTCTCGAATTTCAAACATAAGTATTTCGCCACGATCATCCTGATCATTGAAATTAGGCCATAGTAGAGTCTCTTGACCGCTTTGTAAAATAGTATCTGGCAAGACAAGCGGCGCGCGTTCGGCAAGGTGGGAAGACATGCTATTTCGAAGTCGAGGCCCGAAATGAACAAGTGTATTAGCCCCTGTAGTCGCATCCCACACCCGTATTCGCGAATCTTGACCCGCAGTAATTATATGACTACCATTTGAAGTCCATCTCACCCCAGTCACAGCACCATTATGAGCACGTCCGTGACGAGAGGAGGTATGCTGCCTGGTACTAGATTGGTTTTTATCAATGTTTAAAACAACACCCGTCGTATCGTCCATGTCCAAGGCCGAAATAGCGGAGTTCGCACCGGCTCGGCGAACATCAAAAACTAATACCCGATTATCTGCAGATGAAGACGCAAGGATGTGAGGCTTGTGTGGTGCCCAAGCCACGGATAAAACAGCTGCATCATGTCCCGGAAGTGTATGGGTTGCTAACCCGCTGCGCAAGTCAAGAAGACGAATTGATCTTTCCGAAGTGCCGACTGCAATAAGCAGCAACGAGGCTGGATGCGACGAAAACGAATGAGAATAAGGCGTGGTGTGTAAGTTAAACGTGTGCGCAGGTATAATATCTCCCGGTGTAAGAGCTGAAAGCTTAAGGGTATTGTCACGAGACGTTGTCAAAACTGTTGCTGGAGTGGGATCGAATGGATAGATGGATATCGACGTTATTGCATGGGTGTGAGCCGATTCGTGCGTTGCTCTTTTCGAAGTCAGCCGTATACTAACACTGAGATGAAGCTAGAATCCTACCGGTCGACAACTGCAACTGGATTGTAGAGATGACCAAGCTCTGAGCCTCGGCTTTCAAGATCCCACAGACGAATGGATGGATCGGCACCACCGGACACCATACTATTAATCAAAGGATGAGCTCATGATTCAAAGACCGGCGTGAGAACCACACACTATCGTCCACCGTATCGATCAATGGCAAGTGCATTTACTCCAGCTTTATGAGCAACGATTTCACCACTAACCCCACCATTCAAGGCGTGTTCCTCACTATTGCTGCCATCTGTGGTAGCCTCGCAGGTAAACCGGATTCTTGGTGATGGTTCAAGAAGCCGGACCAAGCGAGAGGTCTGGGCGACATGAAAATCTAAAGGTTTGATAGAGCCTTGGGCTCTGTTCAAAAGAAATGAATTCATGCATTAGCAATGTATGTTGGTAGTTGAAGTATCTCAACAGTAGTATGTCACATTCTCCAAGCGCCACCTTGTAGGGCGGCTCGGTGGGTCGAAGCGGAATATAGCTTTCCCGGCCGTCCCTCGCCGTTATCATATCCGCGGTTTCTCAATAAGAAAATAATCAGGGAGCAACCAACAATAATCCAAACAAGACTTGTGCGAAAGGCACCATGTCTTTTGGAAAGTCCATTTCATCTAGTCTAGATGTATCCAATAAGTCAAGGATCTCACCAAACGGTGGTCATTTATATGAGGGCACGGGCGATGATACAGGTCTCTCAACCCATCGAAAAATAGCGATCTTGCAAGACTCCGTAGTAGGTGAGTACACATCATCAAGCATATGTGAAATGAACATTTCTGACTAGATAAGGGAGAGTAAATTATCGCGGATTTATCACTCGGCCGTATGCCTCGCGCTGGAGACATTATTTGTCCTCCAGTAATGCTACACTATCCTCCAACAAGTTTAGGCACCATAAGGAACAGCCTGAAGAGACGGAAGACGATGCGGCTCATTCTCAAACCGGCGAACTAGCCAACCCTGATCTTCGACTTCCTGCGTCAGACATGCTCGAAGCTATTCACTCTTATTCCAGTCATTTCTATGCGAATGCGGTCGATAGTGAGCAGAGCAATGACTTTGCCAGTATGGACGAAACAGCATTGATTGCGATGGGAATTCTGCTAGAAGAATTAGCAAGTCATTCTTTAGGCGAAACTGGCGATTTGGTATTGGTCGAGAGTGAAGAAGAGGATAGATACAGCTCGGAGAGTGAAACCAGCGCCATATCGACTGGTGATGGAATCAGAAAGCGATCCAATTCTGTTCGAAGTAGGGGCACGTCTCTTATATCGGGCTCTGAAGAAGAAATGAGCTCTTCCCAGAGAAATATCAAAAGAGACAAAAAGAGAGCCCGAATAGGCAGCCTCAATATAGAGACCACAGCAACCGACAGGGAAAGGGAAGTGATGCAAATGAGCGATGGTTGATGGGAGAAACGGACGAGCAAATGCCCAGAACTCTTCCGGGTCGCGCCTTCCTCTTCTGGCGCCCGTCCTCGCCAGGAACTCTCCACATCTTAGGGAAACCTTAAACCGCCGTCAAACTCTAGTTTACTGTTAAGACTGGTTAGCATATTCATCGTTCATACTCAGCGATTGTCTTCATACCCATCTGTGACAATTATAAAGGTCGGTCTCACAATGGTATGTTAAACATTGAGAATATACGGCTATTCTTCTTATCGAAACAATTACAGGCTCCCAAAGGCAAGACGGTTTCTCCCGAGGTGAAACGGCAGCAAATACTGGATCACATACGCTCGACTCGCACCTGCCATACCCTCAAAGACTTGGAAAAGACATTGCCATCTATCGCATCGATCAATGGCATCCAGGTCAAAGAATACGTGCAGGCTTTGTTGGATGACAGCACGATACGCATGGAGAAGATCGGTAGTGTGAATTGGTACTGGAGTTTCCTCAGCGACATGCGACGCGAGCGCGAGAATGTGAAACGGAGACTGCTTCGAGACATGGAGTGTTTGTCAAAGGTTAAGAAGGAATTGGATAATGAAATTCGTGAGAAAGAGGCTACTGCATGGACCGATAATGGGGGTGATGATCCTGCAATGATCGCTGCTAGGGCTGTGGAAAGGGAAACCCTGATGAGTCTGAAAACCGAGTTGGAGGCCGAACTGAAGCAACTCGAAGCAAAGAAGGATTCGCTTGAAAACACCGGTGCTGCAAGTATTAGAAAGAGAACCCAGGATATTAAGAAATGGAAAGCTGATACGGTCATGTGGACTGACAACATCTACATTCTGGAGCAGTATCTTAGTAAGATTGCTGGTGGAGATCGCGATGTCATCGAGGGTGTCAAGAGACAATGTTATGGGAATGAATACGTCGAAGGAGAGGGATTGTGTGAGATAGAATGCTGAAAATTCGATACTCCTTATGAGATTAGTTCAATGAGAAGCTTTCATGGTTGAATTCTATTTAAGGTGTTCATATTTTCAATTTAACTCTCTCTTGACCCCAACTCTATGCAAACAATACAGGCAAGTCTGCTACGTTAGCTAGGCATGCGTCAACTGGTATATCCTAGAAGGCTTCCATAGGTACCACGAAATCAAAAACAAATTGTCGTAAGAAGTTCCATTGGATGATATTCTTGGCAGTTTATACCTAGTACCGGTTGAGATATGTATCGATGGTACCACGTCCAGCCTTTACTGGATATCTACAAATACAGGTATCAATTGATGTACCAATGGCTATTAGTTATTACCAATCCATAAGTCCTAAAATGGTTATCCCATAAATATTCAATTCTTGTAGTTAATTTTGGAACTTTAATAGAAGTAGACTAATATTGCAAATTTGCCTCATTTCTCTCTTTTCAAGGATGTTATTCAAGTCAAAGCTATCATCCTAACAGGCGCCGAAGGCGTAATCCAACAAAGTGGATGCATTACGAACTAACACGCGCCTATATCTTGGGAAAAGTAAAGACTGACAGGAAAAGAAACAAAGGAAGACTTAGAGAAGAAAATAACGCAAAAGGATGTTAATAAAATAACAGAGATGATCAATCTTGACCGCGCCGCTTTCAATAGTTACACCCATCCCATCATACACATGGGAGAAGCGCTGGGTCGACAAGCCTATCTTTGTTCGGCGCTTAGGATTTAATCTTTGGATACGAATGAGCAAAAAATTTAGCGGGTAGATATCTATATAAGCAAGAATCCTTGCAGATCCAGTTAATAAGACAGCGGCTAGAAGCGTAAATAGAAATTGGAATTTTTGAACTAGTCGAAAATCATGAATTTCCACCGTAACAATTTTAAAAACAAAAAACCAACAAAAGCCACAAAAATAGTCGCGAATCCGATAGGTATCACCCACATCCAACTCCAATTGATCACCAAGACACCTTGAAACTCCGCACAGATCAAGAACCAGTGATATTTACAAGAAATTGTAACTCTGCGACTGGCGCAAACTATAAAAAGTGCTCTAGATGAGGAGGTACTTCCATCCATTTCGTCGCATGACATCCCTCCAATGAACGTTATTCTTTTTGATCTCCCTCATAGGAGGGGTCCCGAGAGGAGGCGAACTAAAATTGTCTTGTTTCATTTGCGGATTGTTGGAATGACCGATTGATACCGGTGTAATTGGGTCATCGTTCAGCCGCCAAACCTCCTGGAGTAGTCGGTATACGCGCCCAAAGCTGCCAAAATCCGAATAATCACCCATTGCCACGATTCGTTCGTTCAGGATTTGGCGGAATGAGCTTGATGGGTCTGAATAGACGCCAGTGATGAGCAGTGGCCAGACTAATGACCGGTCATAGCCATTTGGTCCACTGGGAATAAACTGTAGTGCGTGAGTGACAGCCTCGACTAGGTTAATGTTGCTGGCTTGATGTCGGTCAAATCCGGGCACAAGGCTGCACAGGTAAATCCGGGCGGCAATGCGGAAGACAGTAGTGATATTTTTGGTCAATTGGTCAGGGCGGATTGCACCATTGATATTATTGTAGGGATTTTCCAGGGTTGGGTTAGGATGTTCCGTAAATTCGAGTTGTTGTCCCAGCGCTGATACGTGGGAGCAAACGGCCATGTCGTCAACGAGACCCTCTGATCTCAAGGCATCGAGACAAGCGATCTCAGAAATGAGATACATCACCCGATCATCACACCCCATTAGCTCTCGAAGGCCCGAAGGCGTCCCACTCAAGTGTTTAGTACGGTAAGCGTGCGCGAATTGTGGAGATTTTCCAAGCATGGTAGCTCCTAGGATATCAATCCATGACGCCAAAGTCATATTAAATGGCGGTTGTTCGAAAGGCGTAGTGCACTGAAGCAAGGCGTTTGGTAGATCAAGTTTGTTGATCAAACTGATTGCTGCATGGAAATGGTCATTCCATGCGATATCAGGTAGATAGTCATCCGGTTCGCCCACTGAACAGTGAAAGAAAATCATTGCAAGTGTTGCTTCTAGAATCTTATCGTGTTCAGTATCTTGATTC
The DNA here is from genome assembly GCF_021365285.1 of Talaromyces proteolyticus. Lineage (NCBI taxonomy): Eukaryota > Fungi > Ascomycota > Eurotiomycetes > Eurotiales > Trichocomaceae > Talaromyces > Talaromyces proteolyticus. The sequence continues at coordinate 573,689 of NW_025764280.1, forward strand.
AAAGCCGCGCAAAGCTGAGAAACGGCTTCAAAGCGGTGCCGTAAAATGTCGCTGTCGATCGCTTCTCCTTCAATGCCAATTGTGCTCTTCAAGTGAATAGCAGCCACACTGAGACAACAGTGCAAGTAAGACTTGTTGGATTCCAAGGAGTGGAGAATGGCTTGAGCACGTTCGTGGCCCCCTTGATGAGCTTCCACAATTGGAAAAATGAGTCGGAGTACATTATCAACGAAGTGGTTCAGCAATGGACGATCGCAATCATCAACTTCAATATTCATTTGCATAACTGAAAACGACTGAGCGTTCGATGGCACAAAGGATGGGCCGGCTTCACCGGTAAACTGTGCGGCTTGGGAGGGCGGAGCCTGGGGAATCCACTCGTTTTCGGGGAAATGGGGTAGGGTGGCATGAAGCTGTGGAGGTGCGAAGGTGTTGAAGGTCGAGAATGATGTGTCAACTCGAGTCTGAACATCATTCACAAATAATTGACGCTCTGTCCTGACATCGACTTCATATGGAGGGAACTGTCCGTAGGGAGCTGGTCCTAAAGCGGGGGTTGGTAGGTGGGACGCAAAGGGATCGTAAGTTTCTGGATAGAAAGGACGATTGAAGTTGTATTCCGGAGCATAGGGCGAATTCAATGGCAGTGGCATGGGTCTGTTTCGTCGGCCTGTAGGCAAAGTCAACGGTTAGGTTGGTAACGTGACATTGAGATGATTGGCATACCAGCAACCGCATTGTTTTTTTCATCCAACTTGGTCTGCTTGATCTTGTTCTTGATTCTTTCTTTCTGAACCTTTCGTTGTTCTGCATTTGCCCACCATTGCGGGCGGCTGTATTCGCATTTCACGCAGAGGTTGATGCAGGCGCGGCATGAAGGATGAGCCTCGTCGCATTTCTTTCTCCGAAGGCGGCAAGTATAGCATCCTATAAAGCACCATACGGTTAGCAAAAGCCATGCGCACAGCAAGGGAATAATAATCCGACTTGCCTGAACGCGATCTTGTGTGCATTCGGCCGGACTCATCGTTGGCAAGAGGGTTCCTCTTCTGAGCCCGTCTCCTTTTGATAGTGGCCTCGGGGTTCTTAGTGGTCGGCATGATAGCGGAAGTTCGAGCAAGAAGCGATGGATTGTTGCGATGAAGCGAAGGCGCAGAAGACTGGAGGGAAGGTATAGTGGAAAGTAGCAGTAGAAGTAGTGGTATTAAGGACGGCGGAGACTAGGTTGCGACACCAGCTGCTGAGAAGCAGTATCGCAAAGCTGAACCAGCAAGCTCTGCTGAGTAGAGAGACAAAGGCGGAGTCGAAGATGCTCTGATCTTGAAACTGATTCAAGAAGCAACAATGAAGAAATTGGCATCTTAATATGTACAGCATGATGGACGCATTCGAGCTAGACACAAGTGTCGCATCGAAAATAGAAACACAGCACAGAGTAAGCGACCAGCCATGAGCAAGTCGGCGACAGGCAGTGGAGCCTGCAGGGGGTGGGGGACGCGATTGGCGACAATCAGGTTCGCAGCAAGCGTCGAGGGGGGCAGGAGCAAATGACGATCGAGGCGGGCTGGGATGTATCGATGATTCAAGGCCGATAAGCCTAAATTTGGGATGGCGTGCACGGGGGGATGCGCAAGAACCAAGTGGGCATCGAAAAGACGTTACTATTGCTAGCTGCATGCATGTATTCATCACAGCTACACTGCGTGCTGCTCGCACAGGCCGAAGAAGTTGGAACCCTGCCGGGAAGCAGCATGCCCTAATGCATGCTGGGGCATGGATGTGCTTGCCCAACACGGACGCTGGTAGGTCGGCGCGGATCGATCGATGCCGATAGCGCCGCACTAGCAGAGGTGCCCCAGCAGCCGCCAGCCTCCTGGAGCCTCTGATAGGCCCGGACAGGGGAGGGAGCAATTTATATTTGGCCCTAATTTAGCGAGGATCACCTCTAGCCTGGCAGGCTCACCCCTCCAGAAACTGAGCGATGTCTGCATGACCCCCTCAACTCGTTCGCCTGGACAAATGAAGCACCTGTTACTGACGCTGCGTTTTTTTCCAGAGCTCGATCCTAAGCGCGCGATAACTCCAACGCGTTTCAGCCCTGGTATGGGGATAAAAAAAGACTAGAACGGCAGCAACAGCCATAATGCGAACGAACGTCGCGGGAGCTCGTGACTGCGCGAGACTGAGCTATTCGACCGCTAACTTACTACTTCTACTAGTCACTACTATGTACTACCCGTAGGTGGCAGTACCCTTCCGGCTGACTACGGGCCATATATGGGCTACGGGGTACGAAGATATAGTCCTATAATGATGTATCGAGCATCCACAGCCAATCAAGACCGTGAAGAAGCTTAGCCTTCTGCCAAGCTTCAAGTGGGGAGACCTGATTCGTCTGTAGGTGTTCAGACGCTAGAACTAATTCGGCTATTAAACAAATCGACTGGAGACAAACTTCAATTCAGTTTTTCTTAGCGCAGCGGAAGACCCACTTCGGCGCATGGGCCAGGGCATGGGCCGGCCCTCTCTGGCTGTGGGGAAGTGTGATAAGATGGCCGCGCCTGCATAAATGCTACCGCTATTTCCCTTAATTAGTAACAGTTTGCAGGATTAATTTAGAATAAATTTGCTCTCAGAATATGCGACCTGTTGATGTATCCTGCAGGAACTGCATTAATTACCCTGAATTTGGATTACCCTCTGCTATTAATATCCTTCGCTCAGGGCCAATACATGGCCTAGTCCAGCAGAGTTAACCGCCATTTCTAGTTTTCTTTCCCAAACAGATAAAAATAGCACTGCACGAAATTTCAGCAAAGGATGATTAATTAGCGGACTTAACAGGAATTATACCCAAATTGAGATCTTAACCGTTATACCCGTCGGCCGTCGGATACCCCGACGGACCCCAAGTCACAAATAGTGATGTACATAGGACTTTGCTGGCAAACTCCGTACGAACTGAAGTAGCCACCGTTCTCCTAGTGCTACTGTTGGCCTTTCACCGCTCTTAGACTGGACTTTTGGGAATTTTTCCATGACGTCCTTTAAATTATTCTTGACTTTTGCCGCGAGATAAATGTTGACTACAAGGATTTCATAATTTGCCGTGTGTAACACTTGTATTGAAACTTCATAGCTGGTTGTATCTAGTAGACATGATCTCAATAGTTGCACACACAATAAGACAATGCAGCCACCAAATGCGGTGAAAAAATACGGGCGGTCCATACTGAGATTATTATCGCCTCGTTGCCAATTAACATGATTCAATTCTTATGATTTAACGCTTCCATGCCAGGTCACCTGATTACATACTTATTATTATTAAATTAGTTAATTAGCAATCATTGTGCCATAGTTAATCTCTGTTATTTTATGTAACCCTAACCTAGACCGCTAAGTTAAATGGACGTCTAGAGGTTTGCGGCATAATTTCGACCAGCGGACTGTGATTGGGTGGTGGATAAATTGGGTAGTGAATAATGGGCACAGTGCGTTCTTGTCACCTGATAGTACCAAAGCCAATAAGAAGGAACAAAGAACAACTACAATGGCTATTCGCTGCAGATGTATTATTATGACCTTGACATTCGGACACTGCCTTGACATCTAGTCATTCACGCCTTCAATATTGGATGTCTAAAACGGGCACAATACTGAATAGATGGAGTCAGATTCTACTACAAGATGCGGGAAAAGAAAATCCCTCAGTAACTACGATTGTCGCCCTATAATCTGAGATCTCAACTCTCGACGCCATGTCGTTTCTTCCGGCGTTAGCAATTGCCCCATCTCGGAAATACGCACAATCCAGAGCTTCCATAGCAAGCTCTCGAAGTGAACATCGTTTGGAACATGTCACAGGTCCTAACCGATACTGTAACCGGATAGGTGGGTGACTGATTTGGAAAATTTGTTGTTAATTTTGTCCAGACAAGAATTGATGGCGAATAGCTAAGACGCCGACCAACCACTGATGTTGTACTCAAAAGCAAAAGTTAGCTATTTTTAGGCTTTTGAGAAGCATTAACGGCCATTTTCGATAAAAATAGAAGTAAATGCCCAGGAAGAGCTATAATTACGATCATTGTCGTAGACACTAATTGCCTCTTCAGGGATGGGGCGGCAGCGTTGCATGGATTAGCGTTGCTGGTCTACCGGGGACTCATGACTTCCCCTCTCGACAATAGCATTTAGTGCCGCGCTTAAGCAAGTTTGTCAGTGACTGAGAGCCTGTCGATGCGTGCCGAAAAGGACGTCCCGGCAGTAGCGCCGTCCCGCTCCAGCCACTAAGCACGCTGCTCGTCTCGATTTACTACTATCCGTCGTGCTCAACCGTGTGTGATTGAGACGGCCTTGCAGGAGCACATATTTGCTCACCGTCCAACGAAAATTTTTGCTGCCACGCATGCGAACGCTTATTTGCTCGCCTCAGTATCTAAAAATGGCACGATTTGGCTTGCGAAACTTATGCACGCCCCGTTGTGCCAGATACTGTCAATCACATCCTACCGTGTCAATATGGCAGACGTGAACAAGCGATTCGGTCGGCTCGGCCCTGTCTTAAAGAGGGGCCCGCCATCCGGGGAAGTCTGCATCATATAAACAATCCCAATTACCCATCGATCGATACGGGTCCTTGATGCTCCAACATCAGATATCTAATCCCACACTTCTAAGTCTTCGGGGCCTTAGTTCATGACTCTTCTGTGTCTTGGGCACTACTGAGAAGCCTATTCCTGTATATTCATATCATCCTAACCCACAACCTCGCTGGCCGAGGCTGTAATTGCTCTGGTGGGAGCTCAGTAGCCAAAATGGTACGCCTTATTTGACACAATTTCTTCTAAATTCGTCTCAACATTACATCAAGTATATGCAGACATGATTTTTGTTGCTAACACCTAATAATAGGCGACCGCACAAGAAAACAGCTATCAAGTTAGCCTTGAAATGCTCCAGACTGCCGCCAAAAACCCTTTATTTTCAACGTTTTCTAGCCCGCCCTCAGAGACAACCGAGATCATGGATACTGATTTCGAATCTGATTATAATGACGAATTTGATAATTCGCCAAGAAGAAGTGCAGGATCCGTAAGTTCCTTCAACCCAAGCTATTTAAAAATCGATAGCTAATTGAGGCACAGCTGGTGGCCGACAGTGTCACAACCGCCTCGACTCCAAGGGAGATTCCTACTCCAGATTCAGCCGGAGCTTTGTCGGCGTTCCACTTTCACTTCGATGACGAAACGACCATGGGACCTAGCGGTCCTCACTTGTTCCGATCCTCAGTGAGCTCTGACGAGTACAAGTCTACGTATGAAGTGGACTTTTTCCTCGCAAAGACTCCCACAACTGCTGTCTTCAGCAAGCAACACACCTCAGCGCTACGACCTCAGAGGGTGAAATCACCCCAAACCCCGACAGCTGATGTCCCCGATCAAGCATCAACATTAAGCCCCGAGAGGAAGGACACCCCACTACCCGAGCATACCGCCGAGTCTCCTGCTCAGACGCAGCTTCAGTCGATCAATGCTGCTGTGTCTGCGCTAGATGAGGCCGAAGTGAGATCATGGTCACCACCAGATGTTGTTCGGTGGATGCAAAATGCCGGATTTGACGATGGAATTGTCGAGAAATTTTTCATCAATGACATCTCTGGTGCCATTCTCCTAGAATTACAGGTAGAAGACCTAAAGGAACTGGATATCCAGTCTTTTGGTAAACGACGTCACCTCATGAACTCAATCCAGCACCTTCGAGACAGTGTCATGGTTTCCTCAGCCGACATGCAGACACCTCTGGCCTGTACTCCACAGAGTAGAGGGTCAACATCACCTGATTCCTCATCATCCAGCGAATGTGCTTTCGCTAACAATGACAAAGATAGTAAGAAGGGAAGTCACAAGAAGCACCGACGACACCGTCATCGCCGAACACCCAAAGAAACAATCCCCACCATCAAAGACTTCAACCCAGAAGATCTAGCGTCAATAGTAGCCATTGAGCAATTCTTGCCACGGCCGCATCGTTGCTCCAAGGGCGAAGATTGTCGCAAGTGGCAAAAGCAGCAGCGCAAGATTGCCCGCTTGGCTAAGGATCTACCAATTGATATAAACGCAGCTTCCCAATTACTCTCAGACCAAAATCAATACAACCCTCCGCAAACATCCAAAAGCTTGCCTGGTACCGAACCCATGTTAACGCCATCTATTGTTGCGTCATCAGATGTACTTGGACCGGAACAGCCAGCGCACTTTCATTTGTCTGAAGAGAAACTTAACGAAGTGTGCCAACGTGACCCACAAGAGAGTGTCCGCCAGTTTTTGACCTTTCAACACCTGAGTCCCATACAAACGGATAACGGCGTGAGCCCTGTCCAGACTGGACTTTATCAACCACTAGATGTCGATTCACCCGACTCCACAAGAACTACTGCCTCGTTAGCAGAGAACCTTCGGACTCTACCCAAATTAACAATTCCAGTGTCTCATGACTACATAGTTTCTGGCAGTTTGTCTGCAAGCCTGTCTGCTCAGCGAACAGTCACTCCATCTATTTTGCGCAGAAAGCCAAATTTTTCTTCCGTGAGCATTGATGGCACACTTCATGCGGCGAACCAACAACCGTTCTCGTACGGTCAGTATACCTCTCCTGTGGACTATCACGGCTCTCCGTCAGATTTCTACCGCTCCGATGAGCGTTATCATCAATCTACCCCATTATCCGAGGTTGATGTTCCAATTACTGCCATTCCCGCTGTTCCTATTGAAAGGATCATCTCACAATCTGTTCCTCCAAATATGCGCTTTGGATATAAACTTTCTGCTGCCATGGCAGAACCCATCCGCCGCCCTACATCAACCAAAGCCGAGAATCACCGCAGGGACCCATTTTACAACGGACCTACTATTCAGATCCTAGACCGAGTAGATGAATCTATGGGACCAATTGACACAATAGAGGACTTTACCGCCACTCCCAAAGCTACTCCAAGATCTCCGACTGATATCGTTCAACGCGGTTATATGAAGAAGCGCAAAACCACGCGCCTACTGAGACATGAATGGGAGAATCATCACTTCACCCTCAAGGGTACTCGTCTGGCCATGTATGACGATGAAGATTCTTCTCGTCGGGACTCAAAGGCCCTTGAGTATATCGATGTCGATGACTATGCAGTCGCTTGCTCCTCATTGGCTTCAAGCTCAAAGCTGACAGCTGCATTTAAGAAGACTGTCCTCAAACGCAGAGACAACGCGCAAGGCGAGGGCGCTTTTGCTTTCTCCTTGATTCCCACTCCCAACGGAAGCCAATCCAGCTCTGAATGGAAGGGTTTCTTCAACAATTCAGTCAAACCTCATCACTTCGCAGTTACGTCCCGAGATGAACGCATTGATTGGATGCGAGAACTAATGCTGGCTAAGGCCCTCAAGAAGGGCAAAGAGAGTGGTGACTCCGTCCATCTAAATGGACAGATGTTTTAAAATACCCCGGGATCTTATATGATCACTGAACGAGACTAAATTCCCTAATTTCTACTTATTTTCCTATACCTATCTACAGGATGTACATGTCCTTGACGAGACGAGTCAGACAACCACTTTTCCAAAATTTTGTGAAAATTCGAGTTTCCATCATGAATCCGGCCGGTGTTTTAGCGCCTCATTAGCGAACGCATAGAAAGCATTCTGATGCTTTTTCCCTATGTCTGTGTATAAGCATGCCCTTTGATCTACTTGTTCTTCGTTCATTTTTTGCCGGGTTTTTCCTCTGCCAGATATGGCTTCACCACTTCGTCTATTGATTGGGAGGATTTTTCTATTTTACTCTTCTCTTCTTTCTCACATGATGCGCTAGGAAATATCTGGCTATATTTCCTGGCAATGGGCGGACGCAGCAGATACGCTGTTAGCCTTGTAATGACGATAGACGCGAATACCCATCTAGTTTAGCTCGCACATCAATTCACAATAGGCAAATCAATAACAAGTTCAGAAAGGCCTCATTTGCGTGATCTAATCTTAGAAACTCGTACCAAGTAGTCAGGTAATTTCCACCGACAAATCACCAGCATCGGAAGATGGGCCGATAGTGTGCGACGTCGTTCAGGCGACAGTAGGGGCGCCAAACCGGCCGCTGCCATTGGTGACGAGTGCAGATGCCTGTCACGCCCGCATGGGGGGACTGCGCCGCATGTTTAGCGATCTCTCAATGGCCGCTGCCGGCTGGGTTGTTGGTCTGTCTTGTTATCACGGCGTCCACTTGCGGCCGCTCATGTCGCATTCATGGCCAAACCCAAGAGCTCGACCTGCTCACCACGGCATTGTAGCGTTTAGCCAGGGGCCCACAGGTCCGTTGGCAAGCGCTGCTGATATTCACATTGTTCGTGAAACAACAAGCGCCAACCCCGCCTCCTCCCTGCTGCCAAAGTGATGCTAAACACCGCACGAGAGCTTAAACAAAACCCGTCCCCGAAAGGGTCAAGGGTCTGATTGATTTCGTTTCGAAGTTAATAATAATTATATTTTCAACCCCTCTTTCTTCTACCTGCCACATGCACACCTGGTTTTCACCCATCCGCCCTTCCCATCCGATATTGTAACACTCCGCCCGCAACATGGCGGACGTTACAGCTGTGCGGGAGGGCTTGCTTCGGGTCTGTCAGTTCATTCGCGTAGCAAGACGGTGTTTGGGCGGTGTACGAGATCTACCGGAAACTTCGGAGAGAACTACTTCGCTTCTCTGCGATCTTCTGGAGCTGTTGTATACCACCAAAGATCAGCTCGACGGTGCGGATGAAGCTTCGGCCCTCGATGCGGAACGACTGGAAGCACTGTATGAGCTTCTTATGCTTTTCGAGGCATCATTGAAGCTCATTGAAGTTTACCTTCACCCAGGCGGCGTAGGGGTGAGGGAGTTTCGGAGAAGTCTCTTGGAGCGTACTATAATCCCAACACTCGAGCAATATAAAGTGGCCTTTATTTTATCGGGTCAACCGCCTTCTGAGTAAGCCTGATCTAAATGTTCATTATGTATTTCAAGCTAAACGATTCATCTTTAGTGAGAGAACACTTGCTGAAGAAAATGTTCGACAAAATCTTCGCCAGCTACATGAAATGGAACCTAGTATATAACCTCACGATATCTACACTAAGTTGCCTTTACTGACTCTTTCATTATAGGATCCCGGACCATCAAGTATGACGAAGCAATCATTAGTTCGACTGATCGCGTCGCCGCCGAAAATTTTATCACACTTGGAGACTTGTGCAATCGACGGCAGCCTGGAACATGCCAGTGGATTTTCAATCATCATAAATACAGCCAGTGGCTGCAAGGGTCTTTTCGCACTTTATACTGTCTCGGATCTGGTATGTTTTACCAATTATCCTTTTCCCACTGTGTTATAACTAATAGGAATTCCTTCTAGCCGGTATTGGAAAAACGTTCCTTTCGTACGTAGCTGCCAACTAATCAAGACTATGATTTCTAACACTATGTTTAGAGCAGTTGTCATTGACTCCTTACAACGGACCTTCACATCTCCGGATGTTGCAATTGTCTTTATATTTAGTCATAAAGAGAAAGACGATGGACCGGGCTGCCCTGCGCTCTTGCAAAATGTTCTCGCACAGCTGATTTATCGTCGACGTGCGCTTTCGCATGCTACCGATGCACTCTATGATTTTGAGTCCATATCAGGAACAAAGGCATCTTCCAAAGCGTACCAGAACGCGATCAGAGCTGAAATGAATCGGTTTTCAAAAGTGTTCTTGGTGATAGATGGTCTTGATACAATGGCCGATCGGGAAAGATTTCTAAATCGCATGCAGAAGCTCCCAGAACACGCGCAATTGTTCATCACATTGCGCGAAATGCCCAACACTGACAGGATCAACCACATCAATATTTCCGTGCCCAAAAAGGATATCACGGATTATGTTGTCTCTCGTCTTCACAGCGATGGTGCGCTCTCGCAAATCATCAAAGGAGACGAGCCGGACTCAAAGATGGAAGAGGATATCATCAGATATGTCGTTGAGAAATGTCATGGAATGTGAGTTGTTGCTTCCCTTACTCGGATATCAAGGTTTGTGATTAACATGCCCGCTAGCTTTCTATTGGCACAGTTGCACTTGGAACTATTAGCAAGCTATAATGAAAAAGCTCTTGCTTACAGTGCTCTCACTCATCTGCCAGAAAGTCTGGGTGAAGCCTATGCCGAGGTCATGAAACGCATATTGAGTCAACACCCAAGTGCCAGAAAATTCATATTCTGGACTCTCTTTTCCCGCAAACCGCTAACAGTGGCGGAGCTAAAATATGCTACTATGGACGACAAAAGCTCGGAAGCCGCCCATTCCGATCTCCAATCCTTTGAGAATAAATTACTCGACGAGTCCTGTGGCATACTTGCAATTGAGGCTGCGACGGGGACGGTCAACCTCGTCCACAGGACGGCAAAAGACGCTCTCGAAAGGATGGCATCGGCTAGTACCATATTCTCTGCAGCCAATAAAGAGATCGCCGAAACCTGTCTTACCTTAATCTCCTCCGACGAAGTTGTCGACGACTGCTATATGAAAAAAGAGGATACTTCTAGAAGCTGCTGCGATACCCTATTAGACTATGCCGCTTCTAACTGGGGGTACCATGCCTGCGATGCTGCAGAAGAAGAGCAGACAATCCAAGTCTTAGTCACAACGTTCCTCAATAAAGTTTCGTGGAGAAGGCCTACTAGTGACGCCCCAGACAGCCCATACAAGTTCCCGGAACAACTTGGAATTGGCCGATATCCATATGATTGGACTCCTTTACATTATCTAGCTTACTTTGACATCACATGTCGGTCTAGGCGTCTTCTCGAGCAAAATGCCGCTGAGGTTGATTCTCATGACAATGTCCTTGGAATGACACCTCTTCACTGTGCAGCCTTCCGAGGAAATGAAGCTATCGTGGAGCTGTTACTTGACAACGGCGCAGATATCAATGCCCAAACTAAGCAAGGGGATACCGCACTACACCTTGCAACGGAACGAGGTCAGCGCAGGGTCATGAAACTTCTTCTCGCTCGCGACATTGACACGACAGCAACTAATAAGGCAGGACATACGGCATTACATAGCGCCATAGGGACAGTCAGCGATGAGGCGACGATTCCTCTCTTGGTCAAATCCAAGGTCGACGTAAATGCGTTGAACTCCAAGACGGGTGATACTGGGCTGCACCTCGCCGTGCAGTATAAAAGGCCTCGAATCCTCCTATTTCTTCTGAACAAGAAGGCCGTCATCAATTCATTTAATAAAAAGGGTCTAACGCCATTGCACGTAGCCGCCAAGCTGAACAATTGCGAAGCACTGACTCTTCTATTGGAACGCGGAGCACAGGTAGAGTCTCGCTCTCAAGATGGTGTCACAGCTTTGCACGAGGCTGCTGGAACTGGCAATTGGATCGCATTCGATCTTCTTCTTGCTGGCGGTGCTGATATAAATGCGTGGGATAAAGAGGGCGAGACCCTACTCCATGACAAATCTTTCAAACCGAATGGGTTTGGAATGGCTTCAAAACTGCTTGATAACGGTGCCAATCCAGAGGCACGCAATTCAAAAGGATACACACCACTTCAATGTGCTGCTATGGCCGGGAATAAAGATGTGTTCTTTTTACTCTTGGAACGGGGCGCAAATATTACTGTTGAAACGCCTCGTGGCGAAAATCTGCTTCATATAACTCCCCCGTGTAACGAGGAATACATGGAAATTCTTCAAATTTTAATTCAGAAAGGTCTCGGTGTTAACGCTAGATCAAGCCAGGGCTGGACTCCCTTACATCAAACCGCGTTCCGAGGCACCGGATCACCAGACATTTCCTATGACAAGAGCTGTGAATATTTGGAAATGCTACTGTCACATGGTGCAGACATCAATGCTGTGGTAGAGGCTGCTGAGAAAGAAACCGCTCTTCACCTTGCCACCCGGGCTTCCATTCCTCGGCCTTCATTCATATCTCTTCTCCTCAGTCGTGGAGCAGATATTAACGCCAGGAACAATGAAGGTAAAACAGCACTTCATCTAGCTGCTATGCGTGGCCGCGAGTCTGCCTTTCGAATTCTTCTAGAACACGGAGCCGATTCATCAATTAAAGCACCGAGCGCAGAAAATACAGATAAACCATCGAGCATTGAACAGAACACAGACATCCTAAAAACAGCGGATGAAGAAAGCGGCCTAACGGCTTTTGAACTCGCAAAGGCAAACCCTCTTGGAGCACTGTGGTTTGACGAGAAGGGGGAGCTGCGCCCATCAACCGTACCCAGCCGTCGGGCCAGCTCCGCAACTTTAATTGATGAGAGTGATATTGAGGATGATGACGATTCTGAGACTGAGACTGGTGGGACTACAGTAACTGGAGAGTCTTTCACAGTGATTGAAAAATAATCCACAGGTCCCCATTTCCGCTACTTGATACCCAACTTGGAATTCTGTATATATAGTGTGCCACATATGGGGGGATTTTTTTACCTGTTTTCCGGTGGTTTGACCTTTTATCTGCTGCATATTCAGCCTATCTTGCACAATCCGTCTTATCTATATACTTATGAGGAAGCGACTTCGTGGAACGATGGCATTGGGGGACATCAGAAGCATAGCTTCAACTTACATCATCAGCGTGGGCGTAAGCATTATGTTCATTCGATCCATTAGCGTTGATTGATTGTCATCATGTACGAAAAAGGTCGGATTAGTGAATCTCACTCTTCTTTCCTTTTATTTTCCAAGAAAAACACCTTTCGTCTTAATTCATACTAGGGCATGGATAAAAAGTAAATACGAATATTTATTCAATTGACCCTACATGTAGGATCTCTAGGAACAGCAGTTTTGTAGTCTATCCTACCATACATATAACGATAGCCACCCACCCATCCACATACGCAGCACTACGTGCTACCTCCTCCAGTGGCGCGGTCATCGGTAACGCAACTCCGTGCAAGACCGGCTTTGCCAACACAGGTATTCGGCGACTGGGGAATAGGTTAGGCAAGAGAGTGTGAAGAGCTGATCCAACGGTCTGCAGTTGTGTCCGACCAGATGCAGCTGTGCCTGTCGTGGAAGCTGACATTGAAGGGGGCAGAGGTGATTGAACGACCTTCAAAGCTGGTCTGTCGGAATCTGGTGATAATGGAAGGAAGATGCGGACGGGGACGTTGCGGAATGGTTGAGAGGGTGATGGAAGTATGAGATTAGCGATACGCCGGTAAGATGAAAGGTCATCTTCGAAAGATTGTTCAAGATTAGCGAACAGTAATTTTGTTTCAATGGGTTATGGACAGTTAGCTTACGATTTTGAACTGCGTTCCAGAACCCAGCAGTATCTTCTTTTGATAGCGTCATGATACCTTTGGCATCTCGGATTCGCAAGGCATCTGCCTCTTTCACATTATTAATGAAGGCATCATGCATGACAAGGCCGTCAGCATCAAGGCGTACGAGGTCGTCATCAGGCCAGTTTTCGAAATGTAATGTGAGTCTCCACGGTAGGGGGCCAGGCTTGGAACTGCCATCTTGGTCACTATCCTCACCTGATGGCTGATTAGGCTTTATGCCCCCGAGGATGACAGACTGGGTCATATTCTGTTCTGTCAATGTCGCTCGTGAAACGGGTTCTGCGCCAGAGTAGATATCGTATAATAGACCCAGGGGATAGTGCCATTTCAATGGCACTCCTTCAAACGAGAACCATCCAGAATGTGATTGGGTTTCATGATTGATGAGCAATGGCCCGAAAAATGAATGAAGTCTAGGTAGTAAAAAAGGTAGATATGAGACGCGGGGATATGATAGCTTGCGATAAGTTAATATTATATTTCTGTCTGGGTAACGAGGAATTTCGTACGAGATATGGATCGGATTGATCGTATGTCCGACATTCTGATGGGTCTAGGACAATTTCTAAGGGCAGTTTACCCTGCCAAACTCTTTCTTGGATAGAGCTGAAGCTCGCCTGGTTATTGCCAGCCATGATGGTTCTCGAGTCTGAGAGTCCTTCGAGTGGACCCTCGATATTCTAGATCCATGGTTAGCAGTTGAATTACATCGCAGCTAATATTATTCGAGGAAGGCTGTATGTAGTAGCCCAGACTCGATAACAAGTTAACGGTCCAATGTATGACGCAACTACTCTACAAAACAACCGACTTCGCGAAATGCGAGCAAATATTTTGACTTACAGCTTGCGGTCTATGCTACAGCCAGAGATGCATCATGGCGAGACAATTATGGCGGCGAAAACAAGATTCTTGGAACAATCCACCATGTTGTGAATAGCGAAGTTAAACATTGAATGCTCGGGACCCGACAGTCAAGACCTCAGAGCGAATCACGTGACGAGCAAAACATGTCACCCATAATAAACCGCATAACAAATGTGATAATTATCAAGAAGATGTACATTGACCTATTAATATTGCAATAAATCATTGAAAATGAGTAAATTAATTTCGAGGGTTGAGAGCGTGAGGAGGTATCCGAGAGCCAAGCAATATCAACTAAGTGACGTCTAGGAAATCAGTTACACAATTCCTATATGTATTTTCCTATATGTATTGTTAGCAAGGAGGATAAATATACTCAGTTTGTCCTGTTGTCTACGACTAGACGTGGTAGCCTAATTCGTCATGCGAGAACGGCTAACTACATCGAAATTCGCGAATAGCGCCGACTCGATTTATGCGCGGTGGAAGTAAACGCCGTATGAGCCCTAGCCACAACCAATGCTAACTGATGCAAGTTTAGAATACTGTCAAACTTTTAATCACCCTAAAAAAAAGGATTATATCCTTACTTGGTAAGGATTATTTTGGGTATTTTAGTTGCATAATTTTTCTGACAAATACCTTGCGCATTGTCTGAAAAGGCCTAGAACTTGTGCTCGGCGCATGTGCCATGGATGCCATCTCAATGTCGAGCGCGTTCCAGAATCGACAAGTTCGACCCATGTTACGTGATAGGCCCCTTCATCATCTACTGAGTCCACTCGTTTCAGCTCGAGCCTGTGGCCTGTTGCGGCTCAAGTAATTTTATACTGTGATGCTATCCATGACTTATTGGGCAGTTCGCGTCACTAATGCCGCCGAGTAACTTTCCATGGTACTGGAATAATAATTAATTGAAATTAGTGTCACTGGGCAAGCAGGCCATTTGTTCTTTTCCGAAGATTCAACGAGTGTTTCGGGGAAAACATCAAAATAAAATATAGATTTGGGGGATTTTTTTTTTAACAAAAGAGCGCCATATGTATTTCTTCTGCTGAATATTGAGGGTCTAGATCGGAGAGAGGGTAAGAGATCGGACTTTGAGAAAACCAAACATTCTGGCGGATGACGCGGTCTAGGCCTGGCGACGTCTGTTCCCTCACATTTTTGATTATTCCGTCGAGCTAGTGTAAAAACTCGGGTCAGCCGTGAAATCTCTAAGTTGGTCGGGAAATTGGGCATCAAGTAATATCACCTGAGCTTGTTATTATCCAAATACACAACGAGGTACACAGGTATGGGTTAGTTCCAACAAGGATTACCCTTGACGATAGGAAGACCATCAAATTAAACGTTATTGTGGCTCACGTCAGAGAGATATGCAATGGCCAGAGCTAGTCGCTGTGGTCTAGATCAATATCGGCATCGGTATCGACAGCGGCGTCAAAAAATGTTGTGATGGTACTGCAATATGCTGTTGGTTGTGATATTGGGCTGACTCGAGCTGGACGAGAGGGAGCCCCAGTGATAAGAGATCCTAGGTTCCGCTCTCGCGTCACTAGTGTTGCACAAACTAAGCCAGATAATTTGTTTTTCTCTCTTCTTCTTCTTCTTTTCTTTGTCTGTATTGGAGGCATTTCATTTCATTCCATACTATTTATTTTTTCTCTCTTGCAGATCCACAACGCTGCACCTAACTCCACTTCAGGCAGGGCAGAAACGAACTGCCTTAATTTACGCCCTCTTTACTGGTGTGATAGTCACTCGATTACTCGAGCAAATCAAGTCCAGCTGCATGACCGGTACGACGGCTGTATGTATTTACAACTCGGCATGTGGATATCATTGAGAAGTGACCATTAGCGTGCTAAGTGGAGGTGACAGTTTGACTTGCAGAGTTCGGGGACTTCGAGGCGGTCTAGAACGATAGGCTAGGAGAAAACGAGCAAGGCGAGGGCTAAGTTCGACTAACTTTAGCAGCCGGTCTGACTGCCATGGAGATAACGGGTAGGGTAGAGATGAAACGACTGGAGAGGGGTCGGAAACATCATCCACTATCTCCAAGGGAATAGATCTGTGGTCTCGAGATCTTCAGGCAAGAAGATGTTCTATGTGGAGGATAGGTGGATCTGCTACTTGCATGACGGAGCATGGCGCAGCACTCGGAAATTGCTTAGGACGACTCATGAGACCGGAATCGAAAGGTGTGCATAGAGAACCGCTACAAGGCAAGTAATGAACACTCAAACCGGGCTGGGCGAACGATGATCCTGGAGCCCTGCAGCACACTAAGGCAAGGCCGATGATGTGTCAGTAATGTGTACGTTGCAGGCAGTGCCAGGCACAACAATCAACCGCCAAGACCGAATGATGTGCGTACTCTGTATTGTGTGCTTTAATATTTACTGTGGGGTGGTTGAGGGGGGACGTGTGGCGGGGCGGGCCGGGACTTCGGGGGGACGTACCACAGTCCACGGGTGACAGAGCGGTCTGGACACTTGCTTGCTCTGCTGGCTGCACGTCATCGTAAATTATTGTTATGCCGATCAGAACGAGAAGCTAGTCGGGGGACAAAATCCATATAGCACTGCACGCTCAGTCCATGGCGCTTGTCGCGTCACATCATGACATGTTCGTGTTCTCGGGCCCTGAATGCTACGACTTCGTGTGCAACCATATACCTAGGCATTTGCCGTTCCTGCGTGAGGTGGTAAGACGAGCTGCTGTGGCACGGCCGGCGAGGCGATTAAGCAAATGACAAATCCCAACAAACAAGCAATCGACAAAAAGGCCATGATAAATTAAAACAAGATCATAGAGGGAACCACGACCGATACGTAGAAAAAAGAAAGAAAAAGAAGTCATTCATATTCGCCCAAATGAGCACTGCATAGCCCTCAGCGTGTTGCGCTATTATTACTGCACTAGTATCTTGTTTGCTGCCTGTGGTTGCTCGATAGACGCGAGGCAACCGCTAAAGACGACTAATATCGTTTGGGCTCTGCGAAAGTGTGCCTTGCCCAAATTTCGTTAAATCGCGCTAATGCCGATCTCTCATGTTTTTGCCTTGATGTTCATCTTTTCATCACGCGAGCACTGTTCAGACCGCGTTCGTCTCCGCCTCAAGCCCCTTGGATTCGGACATGCCCTGTTGTTCATTTCCTCATAGGCCCTTTCAGAATGAGGCGCGCTTCTGAGTCGGGGCTTGAGGCGCCTTAGGCTGACCCTGGAGGAGTAACATGACAATCGCGCCTCAGTGGAGTGCAACCCCCTGGCTCTTGAAGGTGGTCGTCGACACATCATCGTAACTGATGTGATCGAATAGCGGTCAGCACGGCCAATGGCTCTCTTGATGGTCTCCCTGCGCTGGAATACAAATATAAATAGCCGTCATCTTGTTGGCTGTGTTGAACTGGTCCATCGTCCACGTCCGTTGTTCTTTACCTGATACTAAGTATCTAAGACTCCAACACCCCTGTACTGAAGGTTCGTTCCGACTTGATGTTTTCTTATTCAAGGATCGTACCTGATGACTGACTGTCACAAGAAAATCTTATCCTCCCGTCCCTTGACTTGTTGCTCAATACAATTCTCAAAGAGCATCGACCGCTATTTGAAAATGTCGCAGCCAAACGGCCAGAATGTTGAGTATGCTTTTCCCACCCAAGTCAAGATACTGATGCTAACAATCGACTTTCATTAGAAGACCAAGGCTCACTGCTGAGAGCCTAGCACAAATACCAGCGGCGGTAGCAGGCCAGACTGGACTGCAAAAATATCGTGAGAGCAACCCTGCAGACGATCCATATCATCTGCCGCCCCGTAATACCGACCGGGATGCGCATAAACTAAGGTTAGAGGAGCAAGTGGATCGGACTCAATCATTGTTCTGATAAAGGGACGCATTGAGAAACTTGCTGAGGGGTTTGATATCCGTGCCGACGGTGTCTTTGATTAGCGTGCAAGGATGATGAGAGCAGACACAGGCCTCAAATGTACATATAAAGATATAATGTAATAAAGTCTATTGTAACATTCTATACGTGCTGAATAAAGAGACGAGACTCAATCAATTCCAAAATTCCACAAGTTGAGCGGCTAGCTCGTCATACTTGACGCTGGGGAACTCATGCCCAATGCTGAAGTATTTGAATTGAGCATTTCCTTCTAAAGCCGCCGATGCATCTTCAACAATATCATCCTTGACGATGACATTGTCCGTTTCGCCAAGAACGATCAAGACTTTATCATGCGGAAGGTTGTCGGTGTCCTTCTGTTCCCTTCGTTGCGTCAGGTAAGATCCCAACCGTTTCCAATTCTCGAGTTGAGATTCTTGTGGAACAGGACCGTGTCTAAGGCTTGAAATGAATGATGGAACAAACCCCTGGTGATTTTCCACCTGCCACGCGACGGCCGCGGGTGTCGTTAAAGAAGGGTAGGCTCTAGAGAGTACTTGCCGAGGAGAAGCTGTGAGTTCTTCCGTCAGAGCATCTTCAACACCAATTTTCTCATCGTGGGATGTCCCGTTAGAGTGCTTTGGTTTTACTAGGGGACCGGCTTTTAGTCGACCTTTGACTAGGCGACTCACGACACCTTCGGGAATCAGTCCCTTCGCATATAAGACTCGAGACTGCCAGCTGATATGAGAATCCCGTAGCAGTCCTGATGGGGCCAAAAGAACAAGAGAGGAAAGCAGGTTTGGAAAGTGCGAGGCAAATGCAGCTGCAATACCGCCTCCAAGTGAATAGCCGACTAGTGCGAATTGGCCAGAGGAAGCACCGGTCCAGGAAAGTGGAGATGAAGTTAAAGCAAGAAGTATCTGAGTTGTAAACAAACGATCATCCTGTGGGAGATCGGCAGGTGCATCCGAGTATCCACGACCAAAGCTGTGGATATATGTTAGCCAAGTCTCGATTTATTGGGTACACCTGCGGTAAAGATCCCCATACAGATCAAAAATCAGGACGCGACAGCCCCTGTCAACCAAAGAATGTGCAAGACCGCCCAACGAGAGACACGGAGTTGAGATACCGTGGACAAGCAAGACCTTGGGCCCATCTTCTGGGCCCCATTCATAGACTCGAATCGAACCGTAAGGAGTTGATACATCGCGCGCGCCGGGTAGTACGTCTAGTGGAATTACCAGCGATTGTTTATCCTTGTCGGAAAGTGGTTTTTGGAAACTTTGTAGCGGCGATGCAATCGTTCTCGTCCGATGCGACTTTTCGGCTGACCATAGCGAGCCGAGAGTCAGCCCCAACGCGACCGAGGCGGCAATGGCCAGGAACGGCCGGTGGGTGTGCACATTTGCAGCCGATCCGGCGATAAAGTCGGCCGTGTCCTTGAAGAAATCCATTTTCAATCCTGAGACTGTTCTTAGGCGGTGTCGAGACGGACGCTCATGACGCGAGATCTACTATTTATGTTTGATTGAGCGAGGGAGCCAGATAATAATTAATGGGCGATGGCAATAGCTGAAGCAGACTAACTTGGTTAACTAAGTTACCAGTGGGCTAAGATTGGTCAGCAACCCAGCCCCCGTTGCCTCGGCTCTGTGGGCCAATCACATTGCTGCTGGGGGGAAATACTTCTTTCATCAACCACGGGTGAGATAACTATATAAAGAAGTGCATAAAAGGACGTATCACGGAGAGTATTTATAAGAGTAACCGTATGCTCCGAACTATCCTAGCCCCGCACATGTGAACTGTCACCACACTACAGCTATCGGCGAAACTCAGCCGATTGAACTACCAGTTACATATTGATCGGATTGTTCTTCCTGAATAAGGATCCTTTTATCTCAAAGATAATTATAGAATCTTAAATATAAATTACCTTACTATCCCTCTCCGTAGTATTAAATAATCTAGAGTAAAGAACTATTAAGAACTAAACTAAATACATAAAAAGGGCTAAATGTAGCTTTAGCTGCTTTAGCAGCAAACTTATCTTCCTTTAGACTTAATATCATACATATCCTAGGCAAGCATTGGAATCGTATTTTCTTCAACTCAATAATTTTCGCAGTGCCAAAGGTTTACATGATTACGTACATTGTATGAACAATGTACGTAATCTTTACATTAGTTCACCGCCGTAAAATTGTATTGTATTATATCCCAAGTGTACCTTGAAAATCATCGAAACTTACCGAAACTTGCATGTTGTTCTGCCTGCATGCTATTCATGTTCCTTTGTATCACATCTCTAATGTTACGTTAACACTGACAATGTGGGAGACGAATCAGAATATTAGAACCAGTGCGAAGATCCTTGCTGACACCATCTTGGGGAGTATTCACCGAAGTGTGACATTTGAAGTATATGCAATCACCTGCATGGCGATATTCTATGGCTTACATATATAGGGCTAGTCGCCGATCGAATTTTTTGCCTTACGACCGATCCGGATTCAAAGCTGAGCTTTAAGATGGCGATTCCTTTGAGAGTGATTTCATCGGTGCATCACCCCAGGATTGCCAGGCTTGGGCGCTAGAGAAGCAATTGCAGGTCAAATATATCGAGCAATATATCATTGGCATCGTTAACGCTCGTAGCACCCAAGATTAAAATTCTTGACGTTATGCTATATTTTCCCTCAACTGTGTGAACCCCCTTTCCAGCAATTCCCACCTTTCGGCACTCTTCACTCCCGAAAAACGTAAAGGCCTAGATCAACCATAGAATTGAGTATTCTGACGCCCCTACGCTCCAATCTTTCTGGAGCTATGATGACCCAGATATCGGCTACCCTGCCTACCTAAGAAGCAAAGAGA
The DNA here is from genome assembly GCF_021365285.1 of Talaromyces proteolyticus. NCBI lineage: Eukaryota > Fungi > Ascomycota > Eurotiomycetes > Eurotiales > Trichocomaceae > Talaromyces > Talaromyces proteolyticus. Next base: position 594,728 of record NW_025764280.1, read on the forward strand.
ACTTTACGTATGACTGTATCGTCTTTAGCGTAGCTAAGACGGAGGAATTTTATATTGAGTATAATCCTAATGATTATTATGCGGGCCCGCCTTGGCTCTAATACTGTTTCTCAATGTCATCAACTAGTAGGGAGCCTGTGTATATTACAAAGAAAATGTGGCGATGAATCATTCCTCTTATGCAGTTGGCAGTGAATGATACTGCCTTCCCAGGCTGGCCGTAAGTACATACTTACTACTAAATAATGAATAATGTTCAAATGGCGGCCGCTGTCCCAATAGGGAATGGTGGAAAGTGTCCACGGCCGTTAAAGAGGATCATGCGCCTTAACAAGGATCGATTGGTTATGGCTTGCTGGCTCAGATATCACGTGTCGTAGCGATAACCCTCATCCGTGCCTTCCCTCTATCGACTATCAATCAACTCTCCCACTACCACCGTCAACTTTACCTCCTTGTAATTCTTTACTTCCATCCGCCCACATCTGTTGTTTCGAAATGGTTCGCGAATTCAAACAAGGTAGTCGGCCAAAACGACTGGCCAAAAGACCCAAAATCAAAGGTAAAAGCCCCTCCCGACCGAAGTCTGTCAATGAAGGGTATATCTAAATAGCCAAAAAGGCTGTCACGAGTGCTCTCGCCGTCGAATTGACTGTGACCGCGGACAGCCAGCTTGTCAAAAATGTGTATCGAAGGGCCTTGAGTGTAGTGGCTTAGGAACCATATATCGCTTTCACAGTGGTCCCCAATACAAGAAGAAAAGTAACGGCAGTGAAAGAACATATAATACTGACACAGAGTATGTATATTCTACATGAATGCAGTTTCTATAGGGGTGAGGACCTTTATTGATATATCAATAGCCCTAGACATCCCTCTTCACGTATTCCAAATTCTTCAAAGTGTGAAGGAATGAACTCCAACGGCATCAGTTATTCAACTACAGATGCTAAGCAAAAAGCCGAGGTTTGTGTATATGCCTCAGGAATCAATACAAACGGACTTTCGAACCTAGGGAAATGCAATAAAGAGCCCCCCAAACCTTTTCTGAACTTTAACACATTACGTCCCACTGAGCCAGCAATTCGATCATTATTAAAATATTGTATGCTGCACGAAAGCCTTCTTATCCAAGATTTGAGTTCTTTTCTGACTTGATCAGTCTCACAACACATTGCACCGCTTGCAGCAATTATCGACGTCGGGTTCAATGGATACCGAGACTTGATCATTCCGCTCGCCGAGAGCGATAAACTGGTTCAAAAAGCAGTTGCGTTGGTCTCTACCAATCATTTATCAATGAAGTTAGAAGGCCTCGTAATACCAAATGCTGCTCTCTATTCCGAGGTGTTTGACGAGCTGCTGTTCCGTTCGCAAAATTCAGATCCCAGTCATGAAACGGCCAACCTTACTGCCACTCTTCTTCTTTTACTATCGGAAATGATCACAGGTAATGTCAATTTCAGTGTGATCTATAAGATGTTACGCGACTTTTTGTTTGCTGCAGGTGACCGACTAGTTCTAGTCAGCTGCCAGCTTGATGAATTTTTGAGAATTCAAATTCAACGGTAAGTCCTCGCTTTCTATCAAACTCTAGCAGCCTTGGAATAACATTTTTATGCAGTTTCCAGCTATTTGTCGAGCCTTTATTGGATGAAACGAGAGGGTCCCTTTTTGTGATGATGCAGACAGAGGACTGTCTGGAATTTCTTAGATTTTGCCTCACCCTCCATCCAGAGTACCAGGATCAGTTAGGTCTTCTACGAGAAATGATCACTCTGGCTTGTGATATATATGTCCACCGTGCAATCAATGATCCACCGATATCTTCGACAAGCCACTTGATAAAAAAATTTCGACAAGTTACTCTTGACTTTGAACAGCGTGGGAGCATGATCGGATGTCATGTATTAAGCTGGCCTTATTTTGTTGCTGCAGCAGAAAGCGTACACTTGGAAGATCGCACATTCTTTGTTCACCGATTAGAAATTGTGTGTACGACAACAGGATTCCAGAATATCCGTGGTGCAATACAACAGCTACAACATATTTGGGAATGTCAAGGCACTACGCGATGGACCAGTCTTCTTGGAGGGCCAACGCAAGTTTTGATCATGTGAAGCTGGCAGAAGAAGAGACGGAGAATAGCAAACCAAACATCCTATTACAGGACATCCCAGAAACGAGAAATATCGGTAAAAAACCATAGATCTTGGACATGCTGCTAGGCGCGAATTCTTAGTGACATCAATTTGCACCATGTGAACTTGGATTATGCCCTCGCCTATATCGTGAGTTAGTCGAACACGAACAAGCTAGAGACAAAACAACCGCCCGGTTGTAATATGAGGCGCGGGAGAACTCCGCATGCTATTTGATATCAGTATAGGCCATAAGAACCAGGCTTCAATTATTCCTCGAAGAGGTCCATTTCTTGAAGAGGGCTGGGTAAAGAGAAAATTGGTCCTACTATCAGGAAATTATAGGGTTGTTTTTTTTTTAAAAAAAAATTCAGCTTGGGTGGTGAAACATTCACAATATAGTTAGGGACATATCACCCCCTCTCCCCGCAACTTCAACTCTATCGCGAGATTGGGGTTGGGTCGAAAATATTATCCAATAAATAGTTTTTATTACGATAGTGCTATTGGGATCTGATAGATGCTGAGGTGTGAGAAAATACTCTGGCGTCATTGCCTGCACAGCTATGTTTTCTCGGTGTATGAAACCAATTAGAAAAGGGTTCTGCGCCGACCAGATATTGCATTGGAGCGATAATGCCGCTGAAATGGCTAATCTCTTCCTTTCGTATCATGAGCGGGCCGCATTTGTCTCATCAAATTTTCCTATTCGGGAAACACAGTGAGACTCGTCCCCACCTAGTGGGAACCAGCATTATAGTGTTACACAGGCATTGACCTCTAGCGCTGCATTCTGCAAAATATATTGCAGATAGAGGTTATAAATTTAGTTAAAATGCCCATCAACAAGTACATCGTTTGTTTCTCCCCGAAACCGAACTCTTTTTCAGCTCGTTGAGAAACTTATCCACATTAACTCTATCTTCTTCCTTCTGCCTCTTTTCAGCTTGGAGATTTCACTTAAAAAGAATCAAACAAAAAAAATGAACGGCCACTCTGAAATTTCTAAAATGCAAAGCGATGCTATGAGTAGCTCTGTTCTCTATCCAAAACTTGACAGGAAGCAGCTACTCATCACGGGTAGCAAAGGTTTGATGCTGATTGCAGAAGATGGAACTCGTATCATCGATGCTACTGGAGGTGCTGCTGTAGCATGTCTTGGACATAACAATGACCAGGTCAAAGAAGCCATTATCAAGCAGCTGGAGCAAATCACTTATTGTTATTCCCAATTCTTCACCACACCGCCCCTTGAAAAGCTGACTCAACACCTCACAGAGTCTACAAATGGGGAGATGTCTAAAGTGTTCGTCGTTAGCTCAGGTGGGTTTCGAAAGTAGATACTTTGAACGCAACGCTTACAGCTGTCTATAATAGGAACGGAAGCGGTTGAGGCCGCTTTGAAAATGGCTCGGCAATATTTCACAGAGCTTCCCCAGCCACAATATCAGCGTCATCGCATCATTGCACGCAGACAATCCTATCATGGCAATACCCTAGGCTCCCTAGCAGTTGGCTCGCATAAGGCCCGAAGGGCTTTGTATGAGCCGATGTTGAATACTCAGATTTCGCATGTATCCCCGTGTTACCCGTATCGCGAGAAGATAAAAGGCGAATCGGATTTCGATTATGTAGAACGACTGGCTCAAGAACTGGAAGATGAATTCCAGCGGGTCGGCCCAGATACTGTCTGCGCCTTCATTGCAGAGACCGTATGCGGCGGAGTAAGCCTCTTCTTATTTAATCATATGATAAACGCCGATTTTGACTGAAATCTACAGACTCTTGGTTGCGTTCCTCCTGTCTCTGGGTACTTTAAGGCTATGAGAGAAGTATGTGACCGCCATGGTGCTTTACTGATTCTCGATGAGGTCATGACAGGCATGGGCAGAACAGGGACATATCATGCATGGGAACAAGAAGGTGTCATTCCCGATCTACAAACAATTGCCAAGTGTCTAGGAGGCGGCTATGCTCCAATCGGTGCCCTACTAGTGAACCGAAGAGTAGTGGACATCCTCAACCAAGGTACAAAGGTATACTCACACAGCCAAACTTATCAAGGCCATGCTCTTGCCTGCGCTACTGCTCTTGAGGTACAGAATATTATTAAAAATGAAAATTTGGTTGCTAATGTTGCCGCCTTGGGCCCTTACTTGGGTCAACTTCTGCAAAAAGAACTCGGTGATCACCCCAATATTGGGGACATTCGAGGCAGAGGGCTTTTTTGGGGCGTGAGTTAATGTTTTTGTTTTCAATATAATTTTTCATTTGCACTGATTCCTCTAGATCGAATTTGTCCAAGATAAGTCAACAAAAGAGCCTTTTCCTGTGCAGAAGCAACTTGCGGGAAATATACATCTGGCTGGCACCCGAAAACCGTATTGTATTTCGCTTCTACCAGGTAATGGCACTGCTGATGGAAAGAATGGTGACCATATTATTCTCGCACCGCCATATACTGTTACAAAGCAGGAGCTCGAAGAAATAGTTCGGCGGGCAAAGATGGTCATTTTCGATGTTCTTAAGAGTATAGATTAGGTCTTATACCGACTTTTACGCTTTCTGTTTTCAATTATAGTAAAATAGTGCTATGTGGCTACGACACCATCCAATATTGATCCCTATATAGGTGTGGATAACCTCTCAAACGGGAGTGATACATTAAGTAATATCAAAGCTAAGCAATGCTATATGCATGTTAGGGCAGGGCCAGGTTGAATTTTTCGTATAAAGCTGTTCCATCATAGATTGCTTCTCCAACAATACCACCTGTTGCAGCCCCTATCCAACGCATATAGACGCCTGAAGACGAAGTAGGAAGCTGAGACTCGATTTCCACATCCATAACAGGATTATCGTCCAAATTGGTGGTGATGTGAAAGCCCGTCGGCACCAAAGTATCGTACCCTGGCGGATAATACAAATTATTACCGGTCGGCCGCACCTTAATTGAAGCCGGTTCACAGCTTGCAGTAGCAATATTTCCGTTTTTTTTGCAACATACTCACTAACTCTTTCGCTTCCATCACGTAGGAGAACGTCAAACCATGCTAACGAGTATGGTCCGAACCGAGCATGACCCCAGTACCAGCATTCCACGTCCTATTCAAATGACGTGTGACCCCAGTTTTTGTCATGGTACCCTATGTCAGAGAAGGATAACTCGCTGTCTTGGATAGTGAATTCAGTGATTGCGTTTGCTTCCGGTATGGCGTTTGCCCAACCCACGTGTGGAGTGACGTGAAGATCTTGTCCAGCTTCGTTTGGCCCACAGGGATAATGTGCAGGAGTGTTCTGTGTGGGCTTTTAAATTAGCTCTCCTTTTATGATAATACTGCAATGTTATCTTATACCCGCAAAGGTACGCATTGATTCAATATTCAGCTATCCCTAATGTCCAGCAATGGCACATCAATACCAATAGAGTGAGTTTGCATATCCGCACTTCCTGTAAAGTTGAAGCCAGTACCTTGCCATTTTCCAGAAGCTCCATCGCCATCTGTTGAAACTACAGCATCGCCAAGGGTGCCTAGTGGACTTCCAATAGGGTAAAAATAACTGCTGACGTTAGGAACCAATTGCGGCTCTTTTGACTGATTGATGTTCCCCTGGCAACCTTTCTCTTAATTTTCACTACGTATTCACAATTTAAATTATTTGTTACTGTGTTACACAGGTTCTCCTAAGGATGCCGTGTTCTGTTGTTTTTCGATGGGTCTCGGAACTGCTATTGCGGCCGCACCCCTTGACATTCAAATCAACTGAGCTACTTATGCGAAGTCCAAAATCCATGATACGCCCCCATATTGTGGGTTTCTCCCTTTCTGCATCTGCAACGGCGAACGCATTTTGAAATGAAGTTCTTCTATTGAATGAAGCATACTCTACGCTCAAATTAGTTGTGACTTGAAAATGACGAGAAATTACTTGGCACTGGAGTATCCTAGTAGATATAATAGGAGAGTCATAGTCGCAGTGATACATGGTAGAAAGCAAATCCGGTGCTGCAACATGTCATCATCAGATTTCGTATTGTTAAAATTTGAATTCAATCGAAATTGATACTCTCTCTGATGCTGAGTGCATTTTCTTCATCGTTATTGATGTAGCTTCCTGTCTCGACCCTTTACCGGAACTAGCCCTAATAAAAGCTCCTGATGTAGGGTTATAGCCCTACATGGGCTGCCGGCTGTTTCAGGGCTCTTCACTCCTAATACGGAAAGCGGTTCTAGATCGGGCAAAGCCGGAGTTTCTAGGGCTAACGGCGGCGACCACTACATGGCTGTCAATTAATGTGCTTGGGTTAGGAATAAGGTCTTTTCATAGTCCTAGATTAAATCTATAAATTAAAATACTTCATGTTGTATATTCACTGTCAAAAACAAAATAATAACTAATTTGAATTGAATAAATGAATGTATTCAGATTTCGGTATATCATAAAAAAGGGATAACTATTAATTAAGTGATAATAATAATAGCAGTAGGCAGCGACTGCCAGCTGACTCTCGGTCTTCCTCGGAGATAATTTAGGCTATCTTAACCATGGATAACGCAGCCAATTAATGTCGCCAATGGAGTCGTTGGTCGACTGTCTGACAGACGGCGTTGCGCCGCCTAACACTACTGGCCGCCTAGCCCGATCGTCGAGGCTTTCATATTTCCAACCTCGTCTATCAATTGTGTTCCTTGATATTCGAGACCCACTGCTAATTACTGCTCTGCCGGTGTTTCTCGCATAAACCGTCTAGCCAATTAGGATGGATCCCTGTGACGATGGCATATGTTTCTGAGGAGAACGCAATCTATACATGCCCCGCCTCTCAGTCTTGGAAAGCCAGCAACATCACAAAACGCAGGCTCTAATCAGTTGATTGGCCTAGTTAGTCGTTCTGATAATTTTTCATTCCCGATGTAACAGCCAACACTGGTTTCTGTGGCCTGGTACGGCTCCACGAGTGCCTTGGCGATGACCGCCACCCACTATTTTATTCTCTCGCTTATCCTAAAATTTATATACGTTGCTATGTACTTGAAAATTTGGCTTTCGTTGAACCTCATCTACATATATCAGTATTCTCATAGATATGGCTCCGTTAGTGTGGTTAGTAACTGGGTGCTCTTCCGGTTTCGGGGTGAGTTGGAAAAGCTGTGTCAACCGCAGTTATGTCTCTGATACGGAGCAGAGAGCAATTTGTACTTCAAGCACTCGCGCGCGGTGACAAAGTCATTGCTACTGGCCGCAATGCACCAACTAAACTCGCCCACCTCGAAGGCAACGGTGCTTCGATTCTTAATCTTGACTTGACAATGCCTGAGTCTGAAATCGCCGACAGGATCAAAGAGGCCCACCAAATTCATGGGAGAATCGACATCCTTGTAAACAACGCCGGATACCTTGAAGTTGGAACTGTTGAAGAATTGTCGTATGTCTCGGGAATTGTTTCAAGTTGGAATCCCAAATTAATACCTTGTTATAGGTTGGATAGGGTGCAACGGAGCTTTGCGACGAATTACTTCGGTCCGCTGAAGATCACACGGGCAATTTTACCTGTAATGCGAGACCAGAAATCTGGAACGGTAGCGTTTATGGGCTCTATAGTAACAGTCTCACTTCTAGTATGTTTAATGGCTTACTAAAAGTTTCTAGGGTGGTTGGGGTGCCGTACCAAATTCTTCTGCTTACGCCGCTTGTAAATATGCTTTAGAAGGTGAGATTTGGTTCTCCTCCTAGAACAAGACTTTTCTCCTGATTTGTTTCCTAGCCCTTACAGAAGCTTTACAGAGCGAATTTGCTGCGCTATTTGGGAATGATATAAATTTTATTGTTTTCGAGCCCGGTTACTTCCGTACTGAGATATTCTCAACAAGCAACGCAATCCATCCTCCCACTGATTTGCCAGAATACGAAGCTTTTAATCAAGCTTCAGAGAAACGGCAGCGCAAAATTTACCAGAATGAGCCAGGTGATCCAGTCAAGGGTGTCGCTCGGATGATAGAAGTCTTAACCGGCACCGGGCTGGCAACGGGAAAGACCTTCCCACTGAGGCTACCATTGGGCTCAGATAGTCTTCATGTGGTTCGTAAAAAGTGTCAGGATACTTTAAAGCTTTGCGATGAGTGGGAAGATGTGATTATGAGCACGGATTTGCCATCCAAGGCAAACGAGCACCTTTAGTACTGTCGAGAACTCAACGCACGTTGCAATTACCTTGCATGCATTAAATACGTACAAACACGTGCTATTTACGTATCAGTACCTGGATTAGGCTGGAATTGCGGTTGATTTGTATATGAATTTACCAACCAATCGAGGCTTTTGTATGTCATTGCAAGAAAAAAAGGCTGATGATAAATGAAATAATGGTGCTACTTCATGATATCTACAAGTTATATGTTCTGGAGATTCAACCCTAAAAATTTTTTATGGAGCAAAACCAATATTCAGTAATTATTCTACGAAGCTAATTTTGAAATATAGGTTGAGGTATCATTTAATTAACGTTGCTGTTCTTTCTTACACACTACACTCCGGGAGTTCCTTTTGTTATTCCAAGGCTTCCAGATAAAATGGCATATCTGTGGTGAACAATAACATCCTATTTACAGTTGAGTTCAAAAATTATCACCCCCTCCCTCTTGTTTTAATATATGGTAAATCGTATCAGTCGCATATATGAAGAGTTGTTTAATATTATAGGATCTCTCGTATAAAACAGCTTGGTTGCTCTTTTGTTAGACCAAACTAGAACATTTAGCTAAGTGCCATTTATATCAAGAAAATAGCATCTGGATAGTGGATTCAAAATGTTCCTTTTCTGCACTAGAGGGTTAGGCTGTCATAGCATGACATCAAAAGTTTGATAAATCTTCAGGTTCAATAATAAATATATCTTTAGTCAGCTTTCCTGAAAGGCGAGGCTAAAATTACACTAGTTTCACGACTCTTTTCTTTGAAATGTGAAGACTCATTTGTGGGTATCGTCCATTGCAATTTCCAAAAACAGGTCTCAATAGGGAGATTTCGTGTGCGGAGAATATTCCTTTGTGTCTTGCCTATTTACACTCGAGTAAGGTAAGGCCTATAAACCTTATAATTATAGTGTAATGTTTTAATAATATAATAATGGTGTTTCATTGAATATTAACAGTCACAGTTCCCAAGGTAGTGATAGTACTGATGTTATTCCAGGATATGTTTCATCAATCGCCTACTTGACACCCCAAACATCAAGCTGCGAACAATGTGTCTTCAAACCATTTGGATGTCATTGGATAGGTCTGCGTCTACTCAAAAATGTATAGACTTTTATATCTATTTACCTTTCAATTCTTACCAGGGATTCTAGGATACCGTCATGATTGCGAACCAGGTGACCCTGTTATAAAATTTTTAAGACAAGCCAAATACGGCTATTTAATATGCTCTTCTCTCTCTTACTTGAAGACTGTCCCGGCGAAAACAATCACCATAACGGATTCTATCGACTCCCCTCCAACTACTTTTCAAACCGCGATAGACCATACAACAACTGTCCATATTTTGGAGACCAAGCTTCTCACCAATACCAAAATATATACAATCTTTGTAACGACAACAAGCTCTGTCATTGCGCCCACGGCGTATTATACTGTGACTAGCACCATCTCGTCGGCGCCTCCGAGGAAGACTCAAACAGAAACGGTTATCCAGACGGTTACTAAAGCTGGTGCTAGTGGTGCCACTCCTGAGTCCATAGTTACGTTGACTACCACACAGACTACAACTAAAGTACATGTCCCAGTCAAAACTACGTCTCTCACTTCTATTGCTCTTTCTAGAAGTGCCTCTGCAGAAAGCACCCATACCACGTCTACGTCAACCTGGCCACTATGGATTACAACAGAGTCTAGCAAGAATCTCTCTTTAATTTCTATTCCTACTACTTCTCTTCCGTCAGCCTGCTCAGAATGGGCTACAACAGGGACAAGTAATGATCTTTCTTTAATTTCCTCTCTCCAGCCTCTTCCAACTTCTATCTCTCCTCTGTTTCTTCCGACCACTACTTATTCTCCATCGACTTTGTCAGAATTGGTTACGGCAAATGGTATCACAGGCACTTCTCTGGTTTCTTCTTTCCCGTCTCTTCCTGCCACTATTTATCCTCCGTCGAGTTGGTCAGAGTGGGTTACGACAGAGACGAGCACAGATATTTCCTTGGTTTCCTCTCTTCAACTTCTTTCCACAGCCTCTTTATTAACTACAGCTTCCTCCATTCCTTCTGGGTCTAAAATGGCCCAAAGAATTGGCGCTCTATTTTTATCAATTCAATCAGAGATAGGCTCACAGACCATTGGTACTTCACTCACCCCGTCTACTACCACGATAGAAATAATAACTGAAACGAAATATATAACGACTGTCATTGATATTATTACCGACACTAACGATTATAACATTACGAATACCCTTGGTACAAGTTTTATCACGACAACTAGATCCACACAGTCAAATGCTATCGTATCAAGTACCAGCCCTGCAACATCGCCGGCACAGATAACCGACATTGCAGCCGCTAATAGCGTCTCAAATGAGACGTATAAACTGTTCATAAGAGATGTTCCAGCTGGGAATGTGTCGTCAGCATGCTCCTGTATGCCTTGGGTTATGCCTCGTTCTACAATAACGACTTTCACTACGCAAACAGTACCGCCGCGAATGGTAGGATGTCTCAATTAGGCTCGACTCGGTATGCTAATGTATCTAGATATGGGATACTGTAACCAACATGCGCACAAAGTCAATTCCTAAAGGAACAACCATCAAGTCTTTGCTAATAACCATGACGACAATGGATCATACTGTAGTCTACTTCGCGAAAACGCCTGTGCAGACAACAACACAATTTGTGACTGCTCCCAGGGCGGTTGATTCACTTCTCATTGTGAAGATAACGATTACTACAACTGTCGAGCCACCAGCTACAGAAATAACGACACAAATTACCACTATAGAAAAAACATTGTTGTAGTATAGGCCGGCTCATTCGTTCGGCGTCTGGTGGCAGGGTGGACGAAATACTTGCATTGAATTTATCTATTTGGCTCACTGGACTATTTCACGTCACTTTATATGTTACGACTTTTTCATCTTTGGACAATTCCATAGTTTATTCGAATTCATTTTTAATTTCCAACTACGTATAGATTACAGAGCATACAGGAGACGCCTTACCGGAATCGGCATGTACATTGTGGGGAGAACGCTAGTCCCGAGAATCGCTAGTCCATAGGAGAAGCCCCACATGCCTTAGATCGCAGAGAAAAAAGCCAAAGAGAGAGGCTGCTGCTTCCTTTGCTTCTTTGCGCTCTACATTTAATACCACGTGCCGATCAATGCCTGTGCGCCATCATGTTCGAGACTGTCTGCAGCTTCCCGCTCAAGGCAGACCTCTTCTCCCAGGCAATTCACCCCAATGAGCCGATTGTCTCGGTGGGTTTGTCCTCGGGTCATGTCCAGACCTTTCGATTGCCCTCTACCGTGGCCGACTCGGATGACGACGATGCTGCGTCCTCTGTCAATGGGACAGGCCATATAGACACCATCTGGTCGACGCGGAGACACAAGGGCAGCTGTAGGTGCTTAAGCTTTGGGATTGGCGGAGAAACGCTTTATTCAGCTGGCACGGACGGCATTGTCAAGGCCGCCAAGGTCGAGACTGGGGTTGTCGAAAATAAAATTGCAATTCCACTGGCGCAATCAAAGTAAGTTTAGCGACTTGAATGTGTACATTTTGTTTTCGATGAGGATAAAATACTGATTATTGAAATTCTGCAGGTCGAAGGTCGAGATTGATTCTCCGTGCACAATCCACGCACTGTCTCCGCAGAACTTGTTACTCGGCACAGACTCCGGCGCTCTACATATCTACGACCTTCGCATACCTTACTCGTCGGTGTCTGCGCGTCCGGAACAGACATTTCGTCCCCACAATGACTATATTTCTTCTCTTACACCACTGCCACCGTCAGAGACCAGCACTTCGGGCTTCAGCAAACAGTGGGTGACCACCGGAGGCACGACGCTGACTGTTACCGACTTAAGGAAGGGTGTCATTGCACGGAGTGAAGATCAGGAAGAGGAATTAGTGTCATCTGTTTACATTGGAGGCCTACCATCAGCGGGTACTAGCGTTGGAGAGAAAATCATTGTTGGTGGTAGCACAGGCATTTTGACACTATGGGAGAAGGGGGTCTGGGATGATCAAGATGAAAGAATACACGTTGCGCGACAAGGGGGCGAAGGCGAAACTCTCGATTCGTTGACGGTTGTCCCCGATGACTTAGGCCATGGGAAAATGATTGCTGTGGGCCAGTCCGACGGTCAGATTGCCCTAGTTCGCATCGGTTCAAACAAAGTTGTCTCCCGAATCCAACATGATGAACTCGATGGCGTTGCAAGTCTGGGCTTCGATGTAGAAGGACGCATGATTAGTGGCGGTGGTCAGGTGGTCAAGGTCTGGCATGAAGCTAAGGGTGCGGTGAACGGTGTGCTTGGAAAGCACATGATGGGCGATAGTGATGACAGCGATGATGATGGTGAAAGCGAGGATGGACAAGACAGCGCTGATAGTGAGAAGGAGGAAATTAGTAAGCAGCACAAGAAGAGGAAGCGAGGCAAGGGGAAGAACCGGAATGGAGCACCACATGTTCTAGCCTTTACAGACCTGGATTAATCCGGTCGAGTGATGAACGAACCTTTTGTTGATATTGAAGCCCGGGGCTTATCATGGCGCGGTGTTTTACGGGAGTTCTGTTTCTTTTCTAACCGTGTATTTACTTAACTTCTTACTGTATAGTACAATAAGAAACATCATGCAAATAGATAGCCACAAGAACAGACTCCCCCCGGATATATGAGATTCCAGTCGGATGTATCTATCGGATGTCGTTTGGAGCTTCGGCAAAGGGACGCCAGCCCCACAGTCTGTGTTCACCCCAGCTACGAGTGGGAGCATCTTTCGGATGATGCAAATTTCCAGGCCTCTGTGGGGTAACTACCGAGAAGGAAGATGATATATCATGTCGTCGCTCCTTGCTTCGTTTCGTACCGATTAACACCTTCGATGAATGTGTGTCACTCGAGTCGTCACTCTGCATCTTCACTGTTTGGAAGAGAAGCCACTAATAGCAGTTGAACCATCAAAATGGATGCATTTGTGTACAGCCCAAACCCTGGACGAGTAGTCTTTGGCACAGGAACAGTGAAGCAGCTTCCTGACGAAATTTCACGCCTCAATATTTCAGCTCCTTTGCTCCTTTCGACAGTGCGGCAAATTGGCCACGCCGAAGCACTAAAAGAGGTTCTCAATGGCAAGATCGCTGGTATCTTCAGTGATGCGACTATGCATACACCTACAGACATCACTGACAGAGCCCTTCAATATGCAAAAGACCAAGGAGCAGACTCGGTCGTGTCCATTGGCGGTGGAAGCACTATTGGACTAGGGAAAGCCATCAGCGTCAGAACCGGGTTGCCGCACATTTGCATTCCAACTACATACGCTGGTAGTGAAATGACGCCAATTCTGGGAGAAACTGCAGGTGGTGTTAAAAAGACAAGATCTGATCCGAATATTCTCCCCGGTACGGTCATTTATGATGTCGATCTGACAATGACTCTTCCCGCTGCGATGAGTGCAACCAGTGGGGTTAATGCTATTGCACATGCTGGCAAGTGAACTCTTGTGCGAATATTATCACTCGTGTTTTAATTTAACAACGGTCAACCTCGCAGTGGAAGCTTTGTACGCACGCAACACCAACCCTATCATTAATATCCTAGCAATTGAGGGAACCAAAGCGCTAGCCAGCTCACTTCCCGAGATCGTTGAGAACCCATCCTCACCCTCAGCACGTGTCAAGGCTCTATATGGAGCATGGCTATGCGGTACCTGCCTAGGTAGTGTGGGAATGTCCATCCACCATAAGCTGTGTCATACCCTCGGAGGCAGTTTCAACCTACCCCATGCTGAGACACATACCGCTGTTCTCCCTCATGCAATTTCCTACAACGCTCCAAAGATTCCAGAAGCAATGAAAAGGCTCACAGAAGCCTTGCCCGAAAGCAATGGTGACGCAATCCACGGCTTGAACGTGCTTCTGTCAAGGCTCAAGGTAAAGAGAGGTCTGAAAGACTTTGGAATGAAGGAAGAAGATATCGACAAAGCAGCGGATATCGCCGTTAGCAATCCGTATTGGAATCCCAGGGAAATCGAAAGAGCTCCGATTCGCGAGTTGATTCGTAGAGCTTGGGCTGGAGAGCCTGCCCGGGCTGATCTATGAGGTCAATTGTTTCCACTGTAGACCGAAATTTCGGGATAAATTTGGCCATTATGTCTAGCTGAGATGTGTTGGGCCATATATATTACGCTAGTGAATATCATTTAGATATTTTGAAAAAGTAAGTTGTTGTTTAATGAATGCAGATCGTTTAAGCCTCCAAACTCGATACAGGAGCATCCAATCATCTCGCGCTATATGGTGGGGTCAACCGTCCCGCATATGCAGCGTAATATTTCTATGCCAAAAAAAATCCAGACAAACTACCCCGCTGAAAATCCCAACAATCTTCAGGAAATCTAACATTTCCAAGAAATCACAAGCAGGCTCCAGCCATGGAGTCTGCGCCTATACTGTCAACGCCAGATACGCATTTATTGGAAGCTACAGAACCTATAGTATCGAACACCCAGGCTCCAGGCGCATCCCGTTCTGATGAAGAGCTGTCCATCATCTACGATATCGAACGCACGCTGTCGAAGATTCGACAAGGAAGATGGAAGCGAATTGCCCTTCAATTCCCAGATGACATGCTTCCCGATGCTCCTCGCGTCTTTCAGCTGTTAAGTCGAGGAGTTCAGGCCAAGGATATAAATTTAAATGGCAGAAGGACAATTGTGGATGGTACATTGGATAAGGATTTGAAGACCGGCCTTGATGAGAGAACTTCTCAAATGAGCTTAGAAGAAAGACTCTCACCAGAAGAAACTCAGTCTAGGTTTTACATTCTGGCCGACACGTCTTATGGGAATTGCTGCGTCGACGAAGTTGCTGCCGAACATGTCAATGCAGATGTTGTTGTGCATTACGGACGAGCTTGTTTATCACCTACGTCAAGACTACCGGTGATCCATGTCTTCACGCATAGATCTCTTCCACTTGACCCTCTCGTCAAAGCTTTCAAAGAAACATTTACAGATCTCGCATCAAAAATCATCATAGCTGCCGATGTCACGTATTCCGACCATGTCCCCGAAGTATACGATCGCCTGGCAAAAGAAGGTTACATCAATCTCTTTGCCACTCAGGTCCTGCATGATCCCTCCTCGGCGATACCGAATCGGACGGTTCCAGAATCTGTCAAAGAGGCACCGCAGTTGCTAAACGAGTGGCAGCTATTTCACATTTCAGACCCTCCCACGGCATTATTACTGACACTCTCGTCGCGAGTGGCGGCCTTTCATATATATCCCACGGCAGATGCAGAATCCGGACAGGATGTCAAACCACTTCAGGCGTCCACTACGGCAGCTTTACGGCGCCGTTACGGCACTTTGATTTCATTAAGCACTGCACCAATTTTCGGCATCCTTATCAACACACTGAGTGTGAAAAATTACCTTCATATTGTAGATCATGTGAAGAGGCAGATCGCCGCTGCCGGTAAAAAAAGCTACATCTTTGTTGTTGGCAAACTGAACGCCGCCAAGGTAGCAAATTTCAGTGAGATTGACGGCTGGGTTGTCATTGGATGCTGGGAGAGTTCCTTGGTCGATAGTAAGGACTTTTGGAAACCAGTGATCACTCCTTACGAGCTTGAAATTGCTCTTCAAAGCGATGATACCCGTATTTGGACTGGTGCATGGCGTAGCGATTATCAGGCTCTCCTAGATGCCAGCCAAGCTTCGCTAGATGCCGATGAAGGAACGCGCGATGACAAGGTCGAGGTAGAAAACGGCGTGGAGAAGGATGAGATAGATGGATCGTCAGATTTTGAGTCTGTGCCGCCCGAATTCAACTTGCGCACCGGAAAATTCGTTACTAATTCGCGACCCATGCAATATTTAAATACCGACAGCTCGAGGCATGCCATCGTTGGACAAGGATCATCAAGTGGTACAGCACTGGCTAAACGAGCCAAAGGCGACGTGGCTATGATCGGCAACACGGTCTCTCCAGGAGCAGAGTTTCTGCGGTCTCAGAGAACATGGCAAGGACTCGGTAGCGATTTCGAGATCAAATATGAAGAGGATAGTGAGGCGGGCAGCACCGCTGTTGTCGAAGGGCGCAAGGGCATTGCAAGGGGATACACGGTAGGCACATCTAGCGACCGACATTGAGAGGCGGGCCGAGACTCTGTAATTATTGGACGTGGCAGCGGGTCTGTCAGTAGAATAGCAAAAGGTGAATAATAATAAAGCAAAGGGGTCTTTGTTCGATCTTTGCACAGCTGTGTACGATCTTCAAAGAGCACTGGCGGCAGCGATGCGCATATCACCTGACTCGCCCTCACTGTAAACCAGCAAGGCTCCACCACCAAACAGCCGCAACTAAAGGCTGCGAGAGCGTGGACAGCCCATGTCCAGTAACTCATCCCCCGTCGACCGTTGTTGATGCAGTCAGTAGCTCCCTGCCAGATGTCTGTCATCCTTTCGCTGCCGTCCGCCAATTCCCTCTGAGCCTTCCGACTTGCTCTCGTCGATAATGCAGGCCGCAGCATCTCGTCCTGATCCACTCCCATCTCCGTCCGCTCCGATCACTCGTATCTGAAGCGTTTCAGCCATGAACATCGAGATTGAGGGCAGCAATACACGACGATCGATTCTCGGCAGCCTGGCTGCTGAGGATTCTGTCTCAGCAGATTGTCCGATGAGTCTCGATGATGATACCTCCAGCCTCTACTCCTCCGACTTTCAACTATCGACATTCGAACGTGTGTTTTCTACTCATACCCCCATTTTCGAGTCCCTCCTTCAACAGATACCTACGCAAACGATTTTTCAGTTATACCACACATCCTCCTATCTCCGGAAATTCCTTCAATCCTACCCTACAGCATGGAAACATCTATCCTTCCGCCTGCTGTTTCCATCAGGCTCTCAAAACCGAACGCTGGTCATCGGTAGCCTAGACCCCACTGCTCCACGTCAGTCTCGACCATATGCTTTAGATCAACTTTTGATGATGGTTGTTGTACCGATCAGCCCCTGTCTACGCAGCCTCGAACTGGACAATACTGCCGTATCAGGTCAAATCCTTATATCCACGGTTCTACACTCCAGGCGAGAAACCTTGGAACACCTCTCGGTGCGTGGCTGCAAGAATGTGTCTCTAAAATATCACATCATCCCCTACCTTACAATGTTTGGTCTGCAATTCGATGTAGCAAATGAGAACAGGAACGGGGTGCCTGTGGCCAAGGAGAAACTCGCTTTGAAAAGCCTCTACACTTACCGTTGTCGACACCATCGACGTCGTCCTTACCTGACAACTTCATTGATGCGCCGAGACTCAGATTCGGAGCCAACCCACGAACTCGTTATACTATGTCACAAATTAGGAATTTGGACTGATACAGCTTGGTGTACAACACCTGCAGGACGGTGTTTTCGACGACGCGGCTACGTTTCCATGAGAGTCCCACACGGTGCTCCAGAAGTCTGGGTAGTTTTTGATCGGCTATGGAGATCTAAAAATTGGCTTGGGTCTCCGAGTGATCGACCTACTCTTGACAGCAGAAAAGACGGAAGACTCTGGGAACACGAGGAAGTGGGCTTTCACGGTGAACCTCTAGGCACTGGCGATGGGCCCGGCAATAAGGAAGGAAAATTTGTACCGACTCATTTACGTCAGAGCCATAAAGCATTTGTCGAGAATATTAAATGTGATAGATGCTCCGAACCAATAGGCGAAAGATGTGAGCAATGTAGTGTGCTCATGCACTGCGTCGGATGTCGAAAAACACTGTGTGCAAGCTGTGCGTACAGTTGGCGGTATGCCAAAGATGCAATCCCCCCTATTCCAGGCCTACCTACCTCTCAGTCTCTATGGTGGGCCCCGGGCTCTAACACCTCTCCATGTATTATGCATGATCCCAATCCAGATGCGGATAATAACAATCCTCCCAACCCTGCTGCACCTGGTCAATATCCAAACTTAGAGTTTTCCTGGTGTTGCACGGAGCCGATTTTTTCAGGAGGTGGAGGTATCAGTATCGGCACGACGACACGTGATGTTGATTTGGTTCGAGCAGTCCCTTTACCCAAAGGCCAAGGTTGGGAAGATCCAGAATACTCGAACAATTCGTGGATCGATAGCAAACGTCAGGCATCAGAAGTCGGTCACGCCGAACTGTTGCGACAGCTTCTTGGGCCACCGAATCGCCAGGTGTCGAGCTGCCCTAGAAATCTGTGCAAGGAATGTTATGAATCACCTCGATGGAGTGTCGAGTGTCAAAGCTGCTTGAAACCTCTGTGCAAGGAACACGACCTCCGCGGACTACGCCTACGAATTTGCGGATACCGAGACCTCGCTCTTGAAAAGATAACATTACAGAGCCAGCAAGCGTCTGCTATTGGAAAGACAGGGATTTCCTTTACGATGTCTAACAACAATGGGCTATCGACAAGGACACGTACGAATCTCCTAGCACCTTTTCAATCTCAACCACCCCAGCCAATTGCTATCAATATGGACCGAGACTCCCCATCCGCCTCCAGTAGTGTTGCTGGGGACCATTTTGCTCCAGGAGTAGGCGGAATGCACCCTGCAGTCTTACAAGACTTCATCCAAGCTCAACACCAAGCTGAAGACGGTTCAATGACAGGGCCGCAAGCAGGCCAAAGCCAGTCTCCAACCACCTCGAACCTGTCGCGATCATCATCACGTTCCTCTGTGTACTACGACGCAGCGGCTGAAATTAGTAGATGGCAAGGCTGTCGATCGTACTTCTGTCCCCAATACAGGCCTATCGGTGACCAACGACAACGCTGCAACAGTGTGCTACGTGAATGCACCAACTGCTCCATATACGTGTGCCAAGATTGCGTCAACAAGAATCCGCCATGCCCATGTTCGTATTGCGATGCTAACTATCATTGCCCCAACTGCTTAAAGCTGCGAGAAGAGGACGGCACATGTCGACGAGTCGAGGAAGAGCGAGCCAAGAAGGAGGAAAAGTGGAAACGAGATATGGAAATGCTGGAGGATATTCTTGACCGAAAACTTGCAAATGAAGTTGCTGGGTTCGCTGGTGAATTCATGGATTTGGTTCATGACGGTGATCATGTTGAGTCTCTCGATCTGCAGACCTCCTTGACCCCATTACCACTCGCTAGTCAATCCCATGGCAATGCGCAAGGCCAAGTGGCGCCAGCCCCGATACAGCTCCAGATACAGTCACACGCTGCAAACCATGATGGTCAATCATTCCACCATCACAATTCCGACGACGAGGTCCTGGATGAAACCGTCACACCGATTGCCGATTGACAATCCTTTTCTCTGAGGCTGGCATCTTCCTCGTACTGTTGACAAGCCATGAGCCGCCACTAGCGGTTAGCAACAGTCTGCATACATCATCCATTCATCGTCGACATTTTTCTTAGCATATCACACGGAAAGGTTGGGTTAGGTTCGGTTCAAACGGTGTTTATTCAAAGCTGCTGCATCTCGGCGTGATAAGGGACATGAACAATTAGCATCTAGCAAGGCGGTTTTTTTTTCTTCAAACACTATATCTTTCCTTTATATTTTTTTCTTTCGTATCATGTTCCCCATGGGTGGAGTTAGTTCGGGGTGTTTATTCAGTGATGATTTTTATTCCATACAGCTTGAGACAAGGTAAGATATCCCATAATAACATTGAATTTAATAGTTCGAATATGGCATTGAACTTGATAGTATAATGCCAATTTCAGTATATTCATTCTTAAATGTTTCTTTTTTCTATAATAAAATACAGTAATAATTGGGCTACAAAACTTGCTAAAGCAGCATGGCTTGTAACTTTTACCTGTACGAGGGGCATAGATGTACCGCGGAGATGAACGATCGGCGCGGAAGGGCCTCAAGCGCTTCGCCGCGAGCGAAACTTCTCCTCGAGCGAAACTTCTCCTGATTGAACCACGGACTTGTAAATACCACTTGTTGTACAACCATGTCTCTTTATTATTTCTTATCCAAGCAATAATGCTTATTGCCTACTCGATCTTCGGATAGACTCATCGATTTTAGCATGGAATACCTGATTATGGAATATTATTGATTGTCGCAACCGCCACATAACCGCACCTCATGTCCCTCCGGCATCTTCTGCAGAGGATTCTTGTCATCCTTTTGCCGCTATCCATTGCATCCACTCTTTACCTCTACCTCTATCCAATATTCCAAGGGTGCGCCTTCCCGATCCCCAATACCAAGAATATCAATAGCGCGGCTTCGTCGTTTGCTTCGAATGCGGTCGTAAACACTTTCCTCCAGCACGCGGCCGACTACAGCTCCACGTCGCCCGCTCTCCAGCCCAAACCAGCGATTTTCCGTCTTCTCGTTCTTGCAGATCCTCAAATTGAAGGTGACAGTTCACTTCCGGGCCCTGACGATGAATTCCTAGCTCGGATACGCCGGTATTGGGAGGACATACAATCTGCGTTGGTCAATGGAACAGCAGGAAACGCTACAAGCCCATTAAACGAGGAGGAGTTAGAAGTTCCTCTGTCTGTTTTTGCGGTTGTGGCTGATGCTATATACAACACGATTGTTGTAGATATCCCATCTGCGCTTACTGCGGCTCGCAAACGTTTAGACCTGTTTGGGAACGATTATTATTTGGCGCATATTTATCGAACCTTGTTTTGGTGGAGTCGGCCAACACATGTTACAGTGTTAGGCGACTTGATAGGAAGTCAATGGGTGACGGATGAAGAATTTGAGAATCGCGGATGGAGATATTGGCATCGAGTTTTTCGAGGCGGCGAGAGAGTAGACGACGATATCACTATTACTGGAAAGAAGTCTCGTGGTGATGACGAATCGGCATCTAGTGTGGAGACCCCTGAACTTGAGTCATTGAGTCGCTTCAACTCTTCTTGGGCTAGGAGAATTATTAATATTGCTGGGAATCATGATATTGGATATGCGGGTGATGTGTCGAAGCATCGTCTGGAACGATTCGAGCGAGTGTTTGGTCGTGCAGATTGGGATTTGAGGTTTCAGCATCCTCCATTGGAGCAAGGTAGGAATACGGGGGAGGCAGATGCCAGTATACGACCTACCTTGCACATTATTAACCTTAATGACCTGACTCTGGATGGCCCTCCTTTCGACCCAGAGATCCAATCCGATAGCTACACGTATATCAACGACCTTTTATCTCACCGTTCACACCCTGTTGAAGACGAAGCCTCGTTCACCCTCCTCCTAACACATGTCCCACTTCATAAACGCGAGGGCATATGCGTAGACAGCCCCCATTTCGCCTTCTTCGACGATGATGATGAACGAGACTCTGAAAACGACACCATTCGCTTCCACAAAGATGGGCTCCGTGAACAAAACCACCTGAGCGAACACGTTAGCTCAGTCGGCATCCTTCAAGGCGTTTTTGGTATGAGTGGAGATACCGATGCTCCAGCACACGGCCGCGGTCGACGTGGCCTTATTCTGACGGGCCACGACCATGAAGGCTGTGACGTTGTTCATTTCGTGAACCGCACCGCTGTTTCTTCGCGGGATGAGTTGGAGGGTATTGAGGAAGAGAATAACGAGCCACCCTGGCACTGGGATGCAGCACGATACCCACTATCGAGCTCTTCATCATACGGAGATGTCGACAACCCGTCGATCCGCGAAATCACGCTTCGTTCCATGATGGGCGAGTACGGCGGGAACGCGGCATTGCTATCGCTCTGGTTCAATCCCGATCCAGAGGTGAATCAGTGGCAGTATGAGATTCAAAAGTGTGCCGCTGGTGTACAGCATATCTGGTGGGCGGTCCATGGACTAGCGCTTGCCAGTTTGATTGGCGTGTCTGTCCTTGTTGGAATCTATGCTGGAGAGATTGTTTGCAATTTGTCTTCAAGAAAAGAACCTGGGAAGGCGTCTCGAGAAAAGCAGAAAAAGTC
This sequence comes from Talaromyces proteolyticus, assembly GCF_021365285.1. Taxonomy (NCBI): domain Eukaryota; kingdom Fungi; phylum Ascomycota; class Eurotiomycetes; order Eurotiales; family Trichocomaceae; genus Talaromyces; species Talaromyces proteolyticus. The sequence goes on from NW_025764280.1 coordinate 617,033, forward strand.
GGTTCCAGTACCGCAAAAAAACAAATCCTCACAGAAAACATCGGAACGCTAAATGCCTAGAACAAGATTCTACGAGGCTTGTGGATATCAATAGAGATCTAGTAAATATGTAATACAATGTGTAATAATTTAATATAACCAGTCCACTAAACATAACTTTATATAAACGTTTATATTATTGTGATTATTATTATATTCATAAACGCTTGCTTATTTATAATTCTTCAGAGAGTGTATATGCTAATATAAGCTTACAGACATTCCTCAGTAAACATAGATTAGCACCGCATTATATACAAGCGCCCCCTGAGAAGTCTAAATTAATCTAACATAAATTGGTGTAGGTGCAGATGAAAGACAGGTAGAAAATCCCATACAATATTCAAACTTTGGTCATATTAGTGTACATTTATGCTCTAGGTACACGTAAAGTTCCAAGCCATGACTGCTTCAGCAAGTTTTGTAGTCTAGTTATTGCTGTATTTTATTACAGAAAAAGAAGTAAAAAAAATAATCTCTAGTTCAAGTTCAAGGTCATATTCGTACAGCATATCGAAAAAGCGCAAGACAAGAGAGGAAACTTGGGTATGTGCTTTATTTATTCTAGTATCATAAACCAGTTTTTGCAGCAATCTGACCTTCATGCTTTCTCATATTCTCATACATTATGGCAGCAGCAGATTATTGAAAAAAGAACTCGAATATCCAAGCGTGGGGGTATATGCAGGGAAACAAGGGAACGCCTGGATAGCTGCCTTAGGCTTCTTTGACACGAAGTGCTGGCAGTTGAGAAAGGAGATAAGGTGAAACCAAGAAAATAAAGAGAGAAAAGAAAAGTAAATAAAATTAAATATCAAACAAAGTCAAGACTGCAAAAGAAAAGAAACCTGGCGAAACGATAAGTTATAGCAAATCATACAAGAGATCATGAAACCGACTCTGGGAGTGTCTCGGGCAAAGCATCTGTTGATGGGGACTGTGCGCTCGCTGCTAATGATGGTGCTGCTTCGTTTTCAGTAGACCCTTCTTCTGTGGTAGGTTCAACGCTAGCGGTCGGTTTGTCCAGATTTAACCCTTGGATCTTCAAACCACTGTCATCCTCATTGGGCTCAGATACGGGAGTGACACTTGGCTCGGTTTCCATTAAGGCAGGAGGTCGCTGGTTCATTAACAGTGCTTGTTTCAGACTGATCGTCTTTTGCTTGTTTGTCGTCTCCACAGGAGTAGTCAAATCTCGGTCGATAGTAGCTTTCATCAGAGCGGCCATCCACAAACGGCCTTCTTTCACGTTATCAACCTGAAAGTAATGTATTGTAGGCTTGGTGAATTGAACTGTTCGAGACACGCCACTCTTCGGGGGGACCAATTTGAATATAAAAGGGGCCTCTGGTGACTTTGCCAGACTAGAAACATCGCTTGTTTTCTCAGTGGGAGATTTTGACGCTCCTTCTGGTGAGGTTGGAGAAGCTATAGCACCAGTAATTGTTGCATGAAGTGCCGTCAAGGGATCATTATCAGCTCGTAGAACGCGATGCGCTGTAATGTCAATGAGTCCCCGCTCTTCCGTGTCATTCTCAGAATAGTAATATGATAGGCGACGACCTCGAAGCACAAAGAGGCGCGGTTTCCACGTCGTCATCAGGTTTGCCGAGCGTTTTTTCATCCAACCACTGTAGTCACAACCTGCCATTTGTTCTTGTGGGTTCTTTTTCTCTAGACCACGGGTATAAGCACTCGTATCCTTCTTAGTCTTGCTAGCAGCTTTGGACGGAATCCTGGGTCTCGACATGGCGAATGGGCCATCAATGGCTTTGCCCGATCCATCTGTACTATGACGTTCGGAGCTTTTAGATGTAGCTGACGGTGTCGTGGAGCCTGTTCGGCCAAGTCCAAGGGAAGGCATGAAATCCTTAACAGGGGATATCGGCGACTGGTCCTGGACACCTGCGATTCCACTCGCGCCATCTGATGTAGTGCGCAACCCGACGGCCCGACGAAACTTCGGACCGACATTGCGGATGTTCGCGAAGGGTGAAGGAGAAGATCGTCCTGTTGTCTCATTTTCACTCCTGCCGGCAAACGGGGAGAAAAATGAAGGGCCCGTACTAGATTTACCCTCAAGATTTGTTACAATCGGAGGACCAGAAGCGGGATCTGCTATCTGACTTCCTGTACTCCGCACTCGTCCTTTGAGCGAACCGCCGTGATAAGCCTTAGCTGCAGCAGACATACGAGTGGCAGAGTCAGTGCTACCGAAACGCGAGTGTCTGCGCTGGCTGGGTTGCTCATCAACGAAGCTAGACTGCCTAGAATGGCTGGCACTGCCCACTGCAGAGTCGCGTTTTCGCAATAATCGTCGAGTCCGACGAGTCTCAATTTCCCCTCCTGAGAAATAACCTCGGTCGAGAGCGTCGTTGTCTGGAATACGTGGTGAGGAATCTACCCCATTAGTTCGGTCGAGGAACCTTTGTTGCAGGATCAAATCGTCATCGGACACTTCGACGGCGGTTCCAGAACGATTTGCAAATGGAGGAACAGTGGAGGTCATAGTCCAACCACGATCAAAAGATTTCTTTTTATGGTGAGAAAATCCGGATTGATTCAATGCGGGAGACCGGTGAGTTGAGTCCATCGACGAATGGCGACGTGCATGGTTTATTTCACGAATAGAGGCTGCTGATGGACGATTTAACAAATCTTGTTGTCCGGATGAGTTCACTGTAGATGGAGACCCGGGACTTCCTTGATATAGTGATGGCATCCGTCGGGAGGGTATACTTGACGGGTTGATCACTGACCGTGATGACGAAGGTCGCTGATCAGATGAAAGGCTTGGAATTCTGGGTAAGAATGGCGCGTTATGTCCAGCGCGACTCGTAGAACGTTCAAAATCATCACCAGGATAAAAGCTGGCCATTGATCCCCTCGCTGAAGACTTGATACCTTTGACCTGCTCTTGGAAAGCCTTGATTTTGTGCCAAGTCTTCAAGCGTCGTCCCATTACGCCAAAATCAAACTCTTTCATGAGTAAAAACTCCTGGCCCATCTCTAGTAGCACATCACCGGTAATTTCCTGTTCTTGAAAAATATCGCAATGGCGAGCATCGATGCCGAAACTCCGCAACTGACGGGCTGTCTCGACATGATCCCACTTGCGCACGTCTTCTTCTCTCGGTTGGGCTGCCTCTTCTTCCTCGTCAGTCTCATGACCATGGATGTAAGAGAGGCGATGACTGATGTGGCTACTGTATTCGCTTCCTGAATCGGTGACCGTCTTCGAGTCCTGGGTGATACTATGGCGAGGTGTGCTGAGATCGGTAATATGCTCATCAATTACGCTGAGCGTTTCATTCATGACGGGGCTATCGCCGTTTTTCAAGTGATTGGCGAACGTTTGGTTGATCGTACGTTGGATGTTAGTGGCGAGTGGTGGGGAGGTTGGCAGGGGACTAGAAGCAGAGCGTTGGGCTTGTTTCAATGGCGGCGATTCAGTCTCAATATTGGGGTCCTGGGTTTCGGATGCACTGGCACGTCTTGAGGCTTGCGGGGTCGTCTCGTTCCTGCTTTCTATTTCTGTGGGGGACATTGTCATGGCTTCCATGTGGTCGCTTCCTATGAGGGGAGATCTATTGCTGCTGTCGGTGCTCGGCGTATCTGACGTACCGGACGAAGCAGTGGTCGGTCGGCGCACTCCTATTCTAGGGTGTACGGTCGTGTACACTGAAAAGATCAGCAGGCGCTCTTTGAGCTTCACGGCGTTGTGTCACGAATTACCTCCTGGAAATAGACCCATCTTCCCAGTTAGAGTGTGTTTTCCCAAGTACCATCCATCTCCAAAGCCGTCATCTAATTCAACCAGTTCGATCTTCTCGCCTTTTCGCAAGGTCAATTCGTCCTCTCCGCGAGCTTCAAAATTATCTAACCAGCAACCAAGACAGATCAGCAAACTCAATTCTTCGGCAGAAGACACCTGTAGGGGCAATCAATGCATACGAATCACAAGTAAAAAGTCGCCTGGTTTGGGCTGGCGATTCGGTGTAGTCTGCGCCATGGCTGTCTTAGGCCGACCCCAGCCGGTCGAGTTTGCGATATGGTCAATAACAGGCGGATCGCACAGCTGTCACGGATCGGCTGGAAACGGTAAAGAGCAACATGGAGCGAGGTCTGCAGTGACGATTGTGATTGTTTCCCTGCCTTGGAGGGAGCAGGCTGGCCGGGTTCAGACAGAGGCTGTGAGAGAGCGAGTCGAGGGGAGCCGAAGGCGGATGGAGAAATGGAATGAGCCGAGAAGAGACGAGACCAGCGACGGTCGCGGGGTTAGGCAGTAGCTGAGTGGCACTAGGGGGAAGCGGCTAGACGCGATTCTCGACGCAAGCTGGGCTAGGAGGCAACGCGGACTGGCTGGTGCAGCGACAGCCGTCTTGCAAACAGAGAGGATGCGTCGAGCCGAGCAGCAGCAGAGACATAATAACAAAAGAGAGGAAGCAGCAGATGCGATGGGGGGAAAGAGTGCATGATTTCACCAGCCAGAAGAGGCCGCACTGCCAAGCCGCTAGTCTGTTCTGAGCTAGAGTCCGTATTTACTTTATTCTCTCACACTTTGCTAGTCGCAGGTCACTAACTTGTGTCGTGTCTCTAGCATGAATATTATTATTCTTATTATTACTATTATCCCGTATTAAGCAACCCAAGACGATTGCCACCGCCACTCGACGGCGAGCTGGCTGCTCCCGACGATAGTCTTGAGAACAGAGGCAGAGATAGCCTCTTATCCACGTGCCGAGCTGAGCGACGGCGCCAGGCACTATTGAATTCCCTTTGTGTGATGCAACCTAACTACCGCAGCTAAATGCATAACTCACCAGTTAACACACACTCGGCATCGAGGCAATAATAATAGACTTTCTCTTCCTCTTTCTCTTCCTCTTCTTCTTCTTCTTCTTCTCAAGTATGTAAGTATGGAATATGGATGCTTGCTATTGAGACCAACACCCTGGCCAGCCTGTAAGCGGCTGCCAGCTAGCTCGCGATGATGTGTTCGCGGCCCGTCGAGCCGACTATTGATGTCGGCCAATTATTTTGCTTACCGCTGCCATTATTGCTCGTGAAAGATCATGCATTGATCAACCAGGGGTCTTGCGCAACTTGCTATGTTTTCGGCCTGCTCGAATTAACCAACAAGCGTCCAGGTCCCACTGCCTCTGTATGCAATGGCATCAATGAATTCCTTGCTGTTTGCAGTCGACCAGTGGCAGCCCATCTCTTTTTTTAGCAAGATGGTTCAATGGAATCAATAACAATAAGACTGCCTGCATGGTGTGGACTCCGTGGGTTATGCGATGGGAGGAATAATATTGTCGTCCCCTATTATGATATCATTACCCCTGGTCGCACAGTAATAATATCAATGGTACTTGGACAAACAATCTGCCCTGCGGAGTTGCTCTGGTTGCGACATGGCTTTCTTGCTGCATCATGTGATGTGTCAGATTGTACCAGCCAACCAAGACGGCCAGTTGCATACGCCCAATGCAGCGGCACCAGTCGATGAGCCTGCGATGCACGATCTGTTGAATCCCCCCTCCAACCCAGTAATAAGCCGACGACATCACAAAGTATTTTCACAGCTCTAGGTCTTTTCTGTACTGTGGTGCGTAGGAAATAAAACCATTAAGCCCAGTCGCAGTTGTTAATACTGCAATTTTATCATAACCTATTGTTCTCCGCAGCAGTCCCAAGTTTTTAGTGCCTGCCGCCACCGCCTATCGGGTGTTCACCATCGCCATCGTCCACCGATCACAACGTCTTTCTCCAGAATCTGCATCGAAGCCCGCGTCATTGGATGTTGCTATTGAGAGAAGTCTCGGATTGAAACCGCAGGATATGAGGTAAGCGTGCAAAGGGGCACGAATTCCCTGAAACCCGTCGGCAGCCTCATCGCCAGTCCTTATTGGCATATCTTCTTTGGATTCCTTTCCGCTAACCAACGATTCTATGGAACCTGTGCAGAACGGCTCTCCTTCCTTAGAATTGTCGGCCGTGATTCCGGACACTCGACAGGCTGTTGATGGAAGGAATCTAGAAATATTCTTTATCCCACCATACCATGTCCCGCAGAAACGATGTGTCCGGCGCAACAATCTCCGGAGCTCGCGACCTCCAACTCGACCGCTAATCGATTTTTGGGAACTGCGCAAAAGCCATGGATGACAAATGGCACTTTCAAGCCAATGCAGTCTCCCAAAAGGCCAGCGGTGGCTACGTCGCATGTGGCCGTCACGGCGACGCTGCCGTCACGGCCTTGCGCCATGCCCTCATACTTTTCCGAAACACCCTCTTGTGTTCCCATGACTGGCTATGTGTCTGCGCCATTCGATCCCGTCCAACACCGCATGCCGGAGTCTGTTGAGGGTGGCCCTGCAGCTGTTTCGAATGTTGGGCTGGCTCCAGTGTCACCGGTCACGCCTGGAGCCTATCCATCGGCACCACTACCGAGTAGACTGCACGCTCCGCACGGTGAACAGTCTGGTCCATCTCCCACTCTTCCGTCTCCCGAGCCCAGCACTGATCTTCATATCAACCAAACAGCAACGACTGAAGCCGATCGCGCAGGCGGCCCACCGACCGTCGCTCCTGCCGCGTCTGCACTTGCCAGAGCGCAGTCGGCTTCCGGCGAAGGCGCGCCGGCCACAGAAGGCTACAACAACAACAGCAGCAGCAGAAGCAGCAATAATAATCTCTCATCTGCACCTTATCCATCGCCCACCCCTGTCTCGACGCCCCTCGACATTCAGTCGCTTTGGAAACATGCCAGAGGCAGGTTAAGAGTCCTGCTGGACAAGTCCAATCGTCAAATCAGCCTATCCGAGACGGTCGAACTGCCGCGCGTGCGCATCTTGCAAGACGCATGTGTCACTGAAGACCTGTTCTACTTAGCCCTGCACCAAGTCTACTGCATACACTCATATGCCCCGTCGCAGCTCCAGCCTCTTTCTCAGTATGGCCTTACCTCAGATGTCGGTCTCCATGTAATCAAACAGCTGCTAGTGGACAACCAGAGGTTGTCAGGAGATTTTCTCAAGTGGTGTGTCACCTTCCCTTGGCCGCTCTCATCTCTGCTGGAAGTGGAAGCGTATCGATCAATCCTCGCCCAAGTGGCATATTGTTTGTCAGTCATTTCGAAACATTGGGTTAGTTTTGAACACAGCTTGCGCGCTCGTGGTTTTCCACCACAGGTAGAAGAATTCGTAGATCGGTTAGGCGTCAGGTCCAGCGTTTTGCAAACCATCATGTTCACTGCACTATCGCGCCGTTTATTTGGATCTCGAGAACAATTATTGAAGGATTGCATCGCCATTTTTGAGCGAGATCAAGCAAGTTACAAGAGGCGCGGCACTTGGCACAGTCGTGACGACAAACAAAGAGAAACATCCTCCTTTAAAGAGCAATATCAAAGGGCGTGCATCGCCCATGGTGTGTTGAGGAAATCCTCCAGCAATCAACACCAGGCGAAAACAATATCGTCGTCGTCACCGCATGTTCCAATGAACATCACTTTAGCAGGACCAACACCAGCAGCGACAGGGCCTTCGACAACACGGGCATCTCCAGCACAGTCGCCAGCCACGGTTGCAAACGGCCACCACCCCATGTCAAACTCGCCGACAGTGCCGCCACCACAACAACAAGGACCTTCACCCACACACGCCTTTTATCCACCACCATCCCATCATACTTTACCTTCTCAAGCTAGCCCGCTTCCTTCAAGGCCTGTGCCAGCGCCAAGTTCAGGTTTCCATCCAAACATGCCTTCAAGTATGCCTCCAAATACTGCTTCCTGGCAATCGAGGCATCCCCCACAGCACCCTCCTCTATCGATCCCTCTCCATGCGCCACACCATCAACCATCTCAACCTTCTCCACAAGATTTTTCTATCCCAACATCAAGACAAGGCCCTGGAAAAAGCCCAGTCCCTATTCCGTCTCCTAATAACCTGGTATCCAATACTCAATTGCATTCTCCAAGCTTTCAAAGTCGTCCGCACCACGGACCACTTCCCCCCAATGCAGGGTCTATGGGGCAGCCAGTCTCATCTACTTCACCTACCATCATTGCTCCTCCGAACACAGGACCAAGCCCATTTCCTATTGCCTATAATCCATATCCTATTGGCCAACATATGCAGCCTCCGTATACATACGGTCAGCCAGCATTGTACCCTCCCCGCATCCCTACCCTGTCGATACCAGCAATGCCCTTTCCCTCCCAGCTCATTTCTAAACCTGAGCAACAGCAGGCATCGCCCGTAAAACAAGGGTCTAGTGCTGCGTCTTCGCCGACTATCCGCAAACCGTCTTCGTTCTCGCCTCCAAAGAGCGATGGCCGTCCTATGCCTGCCCAGCCAGTCATGATGCCAGAGGCAGTACCTACTCTTGTTCATTACTTCTCGGACTTCGCGATACCTCCGGCCAGGCTAACATATAACCGCTCTTCATTCAAATGGCAGTTTTCGGTGTCGCGTGAAATGCTTGGGAAACGTCCACGCTTAGCTCCGCAACAAGATAGCCGCACATTGGTGCCTTACTTCTCCGATAACAATGTGTCCTATCGCCTTCGCTGTATCAAGTATGAAGGTCAAGTCGATGTCGATTCATTGGCAGCCTGGTCTCGAGCCGAGAGTTCCTGGCCTGATGTCGTCTATATACATGTTAATAGCAAGGAGTTACACCGGCCACACAATTCCAAAAACCTGCCACTAGATATCAATCGGTTTTTAACCGAGGGCACCAATGAGATCAGATTGAATGTCTTACGCAATACCCAGCAACGGACAAGAAACCTTTCCTACGCCATCGCCGTGGAAGTTTTGAAGTTTAAAAGCACAAGGAGCTTCAGAAATAGTGTTAAGAATTTACCATCTCAAAATTCGCGCCAACAAATACAAAACCGACTAGCTGTGAGCAATGATGACGAGGACTTGGTAATTATGGATAATTTCATCTCCATTGACTTGAGGGATCCCTTCACAACGCGCATATTTGATACCCCAGTTCGAGGGTCGGCTTGTACTCATAGGGAGTGTTTTGATCTCTCTACTTTCTTGCAAACGATCACTTTCACATCTTCGTCGATGGGAAGACGCACTCCGTATCTAAGGTGTCCTATTTGTAGGAAAGACGCTCGCCCTCATATGCTAATCATCGACAATTTCCTCCTCGAAGTACGAGCTGCTCTTAGTCAAGAGCAGAAATTGGAAACGGCAAAAGCCATTCGTGTTAAATCCGATGGTTCCTGGGAAGCAGTCTTGGAAACCGACAACGAACCTAGAACTCCAAGCAAGAAGCGGGATCGAGCTTCCTTCGAAGCCGATTTGCCTAAGGATGAAGACAGTCGCGAAGTGAGTCTTTCCCGAATCCCTGAGGCGCCTGAAGTCATCGAACTAGACTAGAATTCGTCCTTTCAAAGTGCAGTCGCGATGGCGATTCTCTCCATCCATTTATTGTGTCGATACACTTTCTAGTATTTATATTGGAGTTTGTCTTTTGACTTTTATCATTTTGATACCCAAAATTATTGAAGCGGGAGTTCTGTCACGTCTTTTAACTGAATTTCAGCATTTCTGATTTGCAGTTATTGTACAGCATTTGAATTTTTATTATTTCGGGAGCCAGTCTTTTGCTCTTCTTGTGGTCAGCATTTGGGTGGTCTCGTCCTTTTAGCGTTGATTGTTGGCAAGGTATGATTGTTTAACGAGTAGATAAAAAATTAGTCATTCAATCGATTACATACATGATAATCCTAAGTACGGCTCTTCTCGAGGGGCTTTTTAGCTGAGATGTCAACGGTGCTTCCTGGATCATTACATTCAATTATTATTGGAATTTTTATAGATTACACTGATGTCATTGATGACAAAGGTTTCAATATAGTATTAAGAATTTCTATCTGTCTTTTTCTTCATTTGCACCAATTTATGTCAGATTAATTTAGGCTTCTTAGGGGAGAGCCCGTAGATAATGCAAAAAGTTCAAATACAATAGTATTGTTATTTATGTAGGGAGTGCTCCTATACCCAATCCACTTTTGTGGTGCTATATTCAAACTTTTGCCACCCTACTGTATAATGAATGCTATGTATTGACTCACCCCTCCGTTGGTTACCCTCCATATGTAGAAGTGGGTGGTTTTTAAATGAGAAAATAGCACAGCCGAAGTTTAATATTCTGGGTTGCCCATTGATGTTTGATGTTTTGTGGATTTATCAAAGGAGAAATGGGATGTGAAGAATGAAGATATATTAAGAACCGAACTAGAAAATTTGACATTTAAGACACTGAGAATTTAGTCTACACATAACCGAGTGCCCTGGGCAAACTTACCATTGGTATGCCGACACATAGGTTACTCCCTGCATCTGTCAGTACATAGTATTGACGGTTATTTACTTTGTGATATCAATAATTGATGATCCTAGCATTACTAAAGTTTTGGCTCATGGATGTAGGCAAAGCTCTATTTTATCCCATCACCATAGTATTGAATGCAACGGGAGTAGCCCTAAAAACGATATATACATTAAAATGATAATTAATATGGAAAAACAGCCGTCTGTTTTTCCCGTCAAGTTCTCCTTGAGATGCTGAATCAAGTCATCCTGCGCTAAACGTATTTCAAGTCCCTAGCACGCAATTATAAAGGTCGTAAAGTGTTGTCATATATAATATCAGAAAAGTGGGAGTCGATCACCAAGTTGGTGTTATTTCCGAACGCGCCTAGCATGGTTGACCAAATTTTCAATCACTCCTTCAAATGCTTCTTTCTCGCTAATTAGACCATCGGTCTTTTTACACCAATATTGGAGTACCTCATCTGCTTTTGTCGTCGTCGTTTCTAGCAGTACCACATGGCCTTGGAGCTCAGTGTCGGTGAAGCCATCTAGAGCAGCATCTGTTGTAGAACATAGTCGCCGTACCGCCGAAAGATCAAGCTCCGGGGGGGTGGTTGTCCTCGACGTCGACTTGGCCTTTGTCGTGAACCAGTTGAGTTAACCGATAATGTGGAGTCGTTTTGAGGACCAGTGCCGTCGTTGTTTTTTGATCTGTTCAGGGTTTTGGATAAGTCGTATGCAGAAGCCCCAGAGCCTTCGAGATTGATGGATGGTAGGATCAGTTTCTTTTGTTTTGATGCCGGTAAAATTTCATCTAAATCAACAGGGACACCAAGGGATACTAAAAATAAGCGTCGAATGCGAGACTTGACCCAGTTGGGAGGTTGCAATGGGGGTGGAGCGACAAGCTGTGACCATAACGAGAGTGAACGTTCGCTGCTGAATATTGCTGAATGATCTGATATTGGCTCTAAGGGCGGCAGAGAAGAAATTTCTTTTGTTTCAGGAAAGAGTGTGTCAAGAGAATCTTCGGTCGCTGACAAAAGGTCGGAGATGGAAGGCATAGCGTTAAACTCCGGAAGGGGCAGCTATAGACTTCTTTAGTAAACCATCCTATCACAGTTCTTTTTCTAGACATACCAAAGGCGACGCAGGATGCTGCGTGGAGACTTTACTAGGATCTTCAAGAACCCCCTCTGCGGGACCTTCAAAGCCCTCGTCGAAATCACCAAAATCATCACCTGCTGCTTCACCATTTTCACCTTCTTCGAATTCATCAAAGTCATCACCAAAGTCGTCATCGCCTTCATCAAAAGCCGTTAGCACTAGTTCGATACATTCAGGGTTCATGGCGATCTTTCATGAACGCCGAGGTGCGCTGCAACTTTTTGGAGGCGTAAATTAAAGCAAGATCAAAGTTCGGAGACCATAAATTGTCACTTGCGCCTAAAGTCCAGCGTATCTAATGGATGTCAGGCTTACCGGAGGTATCCTCTATTGTCTCTATAGAATCTGGCAGTGCATCACTGGGGCTTCGGCTGTGGGCACGGAGCCTTGGTGAGGTAGGGTCTTTCGGAAGAGTATCCACTCGTGAGAGTAGAGTTTCAGGAACAGATTGTTCTGAGTATTCCCGCTGCAAGGTTGACGGTGTCTGATCGCCTGGTGTTTTGACAACAGTATCCGGGACCGCATCTGCCTTTCGCAATTCGTACGCTTCCGTTCCTGGTACCTCACCGTGGCTTGGTGTTTCGTCGACCTTCACAACCATCGTTCGTGGAATGGGGGTTCCCCCCGGTGTGGATGGCCGTGCTACTCTGGACGAACTTCGACTCCGCGAACCCTCTGGCACCACTTCCATTTCATCCGGAACGGCATCCTGTTCTCTCTTTTCGTATGCCAATGTGCCAGGAACCTCTCCATGGCGGGGCTGGTCATCGACCTTCTCAACACGCGTCCGAGGCACTGGCGAGGCTGCTCGAGACGAGGCTAAGGAATTCTCTTGGCTGCGGCCTTCGCTGGCATCGGAGAAGTGGTCTTCTTCGCTTGCTAATAATGCGTGCGAGGCAATTAGTGGAGAGTCACCCAGAATGGCAAGAATGACGTACCAGACTCCTGAACCCCGGAATCCTCCACCTCGACGCCCTTGTGAGGTGGCTCTAGATGCGCGCTGGACGAGCTCGATTTATCCGACATTGAAGAGGCGTCGATTGTGCACGTACAGCGGCGAGCGAGCGAAAGGGGTTGGGAGGAGATCGGGGGGGTGAGACGAAGAGGAGAGGAGGAGAGGATCAATTGCTGGAGTTGAGGCAAGTCCAACGGTCGTCGAGGGCCCAGCCCGGTGCCACACATGGCCGGGTCGCGACTGCTGCCTGAGGCTGCCACGCCTTAGTGGAAGCTTAGGCCCGTCGCCAAGCCCAGTAATAATGCTAATAATCCGGCGCGTCGGCGAGCAGAACTTCAGGACCTGCGAAGAATCCTAGCTGGTTATAGCCTCCTCACAACCACGCTCACGCTGTACAGGGCTAGGTTCCGGAAATCGATCTCTTGCTGATTGTGGCGCGCAGTGAATTGTCGCTAAGCAGTTTTCGACTGGCGTTTCGTGTGTAGCGACTCTCGACGATCGTCTGGTTTGCATAGAGCAGCTAACCTCGAACACAACTGAACCGATCCTAATCATGTCCAACAATAACCCGTTCTCGTTCGGCACGCCTGCCTCTAGTGGAGCGCCTTCTGGGGGTCTCTTCGGCTCGAACTCGCCTTTCGGGTCCAACCAAGCTGGGTCGAATACTGGTGGCAGCTTGTTTGGAAAGGTGGGTGGTGGTGCATCGAGTGGCACCTCATCGCCGTCGCTTTTTGGCACTTCCAATGCCGCCTCAGGACAGACACCTCTCTTCGGTGCGAAACCAAATACAGGCAGTGGTGCCAGTACGCCAAGTTTCAGTTTCGGAAATCAGAATCAGAGCCAGAGCCAGAGCCAGAACACCTCAGCAGCTCCTTCATCGACTCCTTTGTTTGGGTCGGCTCAAACTCCCAACAAAACCGCCGAGGCATCAGCTCCATCTCAGACACAAAGCACCGCTAGTGGAATTTTCGGATCGAAGCCTAGTGGTTTATTCGGCTCCAATACGTCTACTACACCCGCCCAGCAAAAAGGCGGCCCATCTCTCTTCAGCACAACACCAGCCAACCCTCCTCCAGCTAGTACCTCTTCTGGGTCAGCCCCGTCGTTATTCGGTGCACAGAATACCCAAAAAACTGTCTTTGGCGGAACAAATACACAACAGACCTCAGCAGCTCCTCCCGCAACGCAATCTCCAGCCAGCAATTTGTTTGGACAAGCGGCAAGCTCTGGCGCTTCGAAGCCATTGTTCGGCGCTACACCCTCTACGACCCCCGCAAGTGGTGGAACCCCTTTTGGTGCCGCCAATGCAAACCAAACCCCAGCTCCTGATTCAAAGACTCCTGCATCCGAAGCTGGCTCGAAGCCTCTATTCGGAAATGCGCCGGCAGCCACCTCCGCCACTACACAAGCGTCTGCTAGCCCATTCAAGTTTCCAACTGCCGGCGGCGCCAACACACTATTTTCTGCGGCCTCATCACAACCTTCAACTACTGTAGCATCCACGGCCACGCCTCAAAAGTCAATGTTTAGTGGACTAGGAGGGACTTCTTCCACTACTCCTTCTTCAACACCGGCAGCTGCACCTTCTTTATTCTCAGGAGTGAATAAGCAAGCAGGTACAACATCAAACAATGCTCTAGCTCCAACCACTACAACGACATCAGGGCCAACACAACCAGCTTCAGGTGGTGTGTTATTCGGTGCCAACCTTGCTGCCACTTCTACCCCTGCTACAACTGCAAAGGCTGCCACAGCTGCTGCAACTACTGCACCTACAGCTACAACCACAACGGCTCCGGCTACAACAGTCCCCGCGGATACTACCAAGGCGCCTGCTACCACGACGCCTAATCTCGGAGCTTCTACACTTGGACCAGTGCCGCCTGCTCAATCACGCTTGAAAAACAAGACCATGGACGAGATAATCACTCGTTGGGCGACTGACTTGACCAAGTATCAAAAGGAATTCCGCCAGCAGGCGGAGAAGGTTGCAGACTGGGACCGAATGCTTGTAGAGAACGGTGCCAAGGTTCAGAAGCTGTATGGAAACACAGTTGATGCGGAGCGGGCTACTCAGGAGGTGGAACGCCAGCTTGCTTCGGTAGAAGGACAACAGGAAGAGCTCAACTCATGGCTAGACCGATACGAACGAGAGGTGGACGAGATGCTTTCTAAGCAGGTTGGACCAGGCGAGACGCTTCAAGGGCCTGACCAAGAGCGTGAGAGAACGTAAGCACATGTATCACAGAAAATAGAGTCAACACTGATTATCATACAGCTACAAACTTGCCGAAAAACTATCAGAGCGGCTGGACGAGATGGGCAAGGATCTTGGCAGCATGATTGAGGAGGTCAACAGCGCCTCATCTACCCTGAGCAAGACGAACAAGGCAGACGAACCGGTAAGTTTAATCTTCATATTCACCATTTAGCCACATACTAAACCAGATCCAGATCTCCCAGATAGTGCGCATTCTGAACTCGCACTTGTCACAGCTCCAAACCATTGACCAGGGTACTGCGGAGCTCCAAGCCAAAGTCAACGCCGCACAAAAAGCAGGACAGTCGTTGGGAAGTCGACTGGGTGGATACGGACAGAATGGACATAATATGGGCTTGGGCGGGAACGCCGTTGACGACTTTTATCGGTCTTATATGGGACGTAGATGATCTATCTTCAGCATTTGGGATACGATAGTTCTAGCCGACTTTGACGGGTTTCTTGTTTGCTTTGTTGGGAGTGTAAAGCATAATACTGGGTCCGGTTTACTTCTTCATATTTAAATATCAGACTAGTCTATTAGAATTGATGTCTAATTTGACATCCTATTTAGGCAACTTAAACGAAAACGTTCCAGCTTTTGAATATCCACTACATGGTTGATCCAGATCGGTATGCAAGTATCATACGAGCGTAGCAGGCATCCCCGCGTCAAAGCGCAATTACAAACATCACATGCATGTCTTCATGTGATATGCATATAGTACATTCAATTTGTTGTTGGGATTGCAATCCAGGCTGGTCGCTGGACCAATGCTGTATATTCATGTCATATCCATGCCCAACTGGCGTGACAATGTAGTAATCGAGTGATGTTAGCGGGCCACATAGGGACACACGTCACACAGCCTGCTGCCTTGCTGTGGAAATTCCAAGTTGGAACTACTCGGTCATAGGGCTGCGTTGGGCAGTAATAAACAAAACCGGAGGGACCCTGGAATTGATTAAATTTTATTATTTTTGATGTTATTGCGAACTCTAGATATCAACTGTACGTTCGAAGGAAAATCTATCACTGGTGGTTAAAATGGATGCGTACTCGAAATGATAAATAGAAATGTTTGGTTTTTTTTAAGCAAAAGTTAGATAATATTTAACATCAACTTTTAAGATAAAAAAAGAAGAGGAGCATTAGTTCAAATATTCAATGTTGTTTTGAACTGCCCGAAGTTTGAGATCGATATATTTAACTTTGTTAAATTTGGGAACCATTCAATTTTCTTTTTGTGTTTTTGCGAAAATTTACAGTACTGTCTTCGATGCCATTATGTTCAAAGCTTTAAATTTGATTCGATTTCTGATATATAGAATTTAACTCGTTACTCTCAATGTTTGCGTATACATGTTCGATAACTTCATTTAGCTCAGGATTTGGAATATTACATGTGATTGATTTCAGCTCAATCAACCCCGATGTGAGTATATTTTTATGAGTCCTATAATCCAAAGCGTACATATATATCAATTGATGTAGCCTACTCCTGAAATAGAGCCGATCCCGACGTAATCTTATATCTTCACAATAAGAGACTAAATATAGCCTCGGAACATTTTCAACCTTTCCCTACATAAACCTAACCTTTAGAGTTTGCATATTTCTTTTAAATGGCCGAATTCTTTATGTTATTACACTCACACCCCAAGAGGTTGAATGTATTATTAAGATCTTTTGTCGGTCGTCTCCACTCATACCAATCCATGTCAGATAACTCAGTTCCTACGGTAAGATAACAAAATATAGCGCTACAAAAGTCGATTGGGCGAGGGATACCAATACCAATATTACTACTAATAATTGCGGAGCGTAATAATAATAATAGTTGAATTCTTTGCACTGTCTACGGGCGGGCCCCGAGAAGTCGATACATGTAATTTTAATATAAATAATACGATTAACTCGAGGATACTAACGCTACTTTGTATAACAGCACAAGACTGTAAGTCACACTCAACTCGTAGCATACATAGACAGGGTTCTACAGCATTTAATTCACACATAATTCTCAACCGTTGCATATGTTGCAACTTATCCTGATCTCGTGGTGCACAGCGCGGCGGGGTCGAGAGGGGTTGACTGATACGAGTCAAACTAAGTCAATATCATGCCACAATCTATGTGGAGCTGGGTTGAGAAATGCATTGATGTGACCGCACAGACCCTGAAATGACCGGGATGATTATATTGACCTTATCTAATATATTACTCATGATAGGCTTGGTTACAGTTGTGTTTGTATGGATACCATAGATTTTAAAGTTCGTGTACGTATGGACATGCATGTCAAGATAGATATTAGCTATGTTTCAGTTAGCATGAACCAGCAGGATAATGGCATTGTTGTTCGTGTAACAGGTACATCGATATGTATGTATCAGTTGATATTTGCATTCGACCAATCAGGTGCGTTGTTTGGATGCATCAATGAACACATAGTCCATACTGAGGCCAAAGATATTTTCAACCATCGGAGTACTTGTTCAATATGTTTGTGACGCTGATCTGTCGGAATCAGGGTCTGGGCTGTCGATATAGTACTACTTGGTGCTGCGAAGCACTGTGATGCAGCTGTTACTAATTAGGCCGAACAGAGAAAGTAGTCAGGCAGATGATCAAGTCAGGAACAAGTCAGTACAATGCTGATCAAAATCCTCCTAAACCACCATTATGTTCCACCATGGTTAGAAGTAGGCAGTCCGTGTGAATAAGGAATACAAGTCGTCCGACTCGGCAAAACGACACCAATGATTGACCGACCCTCTGACATAATGAAAGTACCAAGCTACCAGTCAGCAGTCCTGGCAATAATGTATTATTCCGATCTGCTAGTTCACGGAAATGGCTGATCATTCTCCGGCTGTTGTCACTGGCCGGTGGGTTGCAATGGCTGCCAATGGGATCCGTAGGCGCAAGTGGGATGGCCATTCTGATACTGATCCTAACTATTGCCTCCTCAGCCAATGGCGGGGGCCGGGATATGCAGCATGCCGCGGTAGCCTATTTATATTTTTTATATTTTTATATTTTTATAATTATTATAATAATAATTATTTTATCAATATTTTTTTGTTTTTCAATGCTTCAGTAATTTATCAGTTAATACTATTTAATAAAGATGATTTTGTATCAATGGTGTGTTATATTGCTCAGTAATACTGAATGAAAGCCCCACCGACTAGGGCCACGAAGGCGGACGGCGGCGTGCGGCAAGGCGGCCACGCGCTGCAGGGGTATTTGCCATTCTTTTCTTTTATTCTTATTCTTAGTTGTGTCCTTATTCCTATTCCTATTTTTTTGGTATTTATAATATATCTTTTATGTATGTTTATGTGTGTTTATGTTTATGTTGATACATCCCTGTCTATATGGAAGAATAGTGCTGTTGATCTCGAGAGAAATGAAGAGAATCGAAGAGCAAACAGCAAAATGGCGCCGATCTTGCCCCCCCCCCAGAGATAGTCACGCGGGGTTCTCTGGACACTGAGTGATGACTGGAGCCCGCCGCAGTAGGGGCCCGTTCAGCTGAAGACGAATTGTGATAATAATTGTTTTTGTATCAAATAGAACTTATTACTATGGTGCGTATTACGTTGTATACTTAACAGTCCGGTAAATCTACCCTGTCGGAAGTTTCTTACTGTCTGCATAAGCCAAGACGACATTGTCGCATTTGACGGATTGTTACAATATATACAATAATGTTCTCGCGCTACTGTGGGTTTGCCCAAACGTGGCGTCGTCCCCACAAGACATTCGCGTCATTTGACCGCTGCAAACCAAATAGAAGAACCATTAATAATCTTCAAGAAATATATGTAATATTGAATAATACATGCTGTAAAAAGACAGCAGCGGTGAACGGGGAAAAAACAAAACCTGGCGGTGGATCCAGAGGGTCGCAAGGCAAGCAAGGACGATCATCAAGTCCACCCCCAATTTTCAAAGGAAAACGCTGATCCGACTCGCCTACGAATCAGCTGCTCGTGCTCGGCCAGTTACGAGGACGGCGGGATATGGATCAACATGATGCAATTAGCCTCTAATCTACCAGTCTCAATATGCGTAGTATTACTAATAGTACGGTAATAAGTAATAGGGCCCAAACAATATTCACTGGTTCTTCTGACTACTATTGTTACAGGACTGACATCAAATATTAAAAGCACGGCTGGTCTGCTGACCCTGGCCGCTTGCCCCTTGGCAATCCGGGGGATGTTGGATTCCAAGCTGATAGTGCTATAGTACGATTCTTAGGAACCGATACTAGTCAGTTGTAACTAGGATATATGAATGGGCATGATTTGTTGGCCGGCTCGAGTGGCCACGTTGCAGACTGCGCTTGCGTTAATTTGGTAGGTGGTAGTACTTGACGGAGTACTCCGTCTACTGCTACTATTACCAGAGGTTCATAGTTAGCTCGTAGAATATCCTCCGTAGATGGTTGGTAATAACTTGATTTGGATACCAGGAACCGCCTGGTCGGTGTCGGCGCGCTTCACCGTGCAGCGGGTCCCACATACATTTGCAAGGTAGTGTAATTATCGCGATTTTATGTTGATGTCGGATGCAGCCTTCTCTGATACAGCCGCTGTATGACAGTGTTTCTGCATTGACGATCAATGTCGTCATCATGCCCGTTTGCATTCCGCACATTCTCAGCCTCTGCATAGAGCGACCACAGTGTGGTACTATATGTTCTATTCTATGTATCACATACACTCTCAATAATAGACACAGCCTCCGTTCCTTATTGAGGAGTACCGTTATTAATCAAATAGTAAACAGTAATTAAAAAGTAATGAATAGTTACACACCGCGCCCATGGTTCTTCGCCGCACTACGGCGCAACCGGCCTAGCGTCCTGCCACGGTGTGATTCTGTTGGTCAGCCGCGGATATTAGTATAAGCCGCGCGCGTTGACTACTTTTGTCCTCTATCTCATACAAACAGTACCATCGCGACTGCTAAGTATCAGACTATGTAACTTAGTGCGGAACCGGAGTGTGCGAGTGCTCTAGTTTCGCGCCAACTAGAGGGAGGGTTAGTCTTGAATTGGGCACGACACCTTCGAGAAGTCCCGAGGAAGATGTACTATACGGCATGACAAATAATAGATGATTGAGACATAGTCTATTTGAGTATCAGCGTGTTTTCATTGCAGCCATATTTATTCTATCTACGATATGTTGTTATCAGGGCAGTCCAAAGTTCAGGTATTCGTTGTACGGGGTACCTGACTGAATCATGTGGACAGCCAATGGCCGCTCGTTTCGGAAGGGTCACTACCCGAAAGTGGTCCATTGTTCTCTGCCATCTTTGTGGCCTGATCGAGTGTATACAACAGAATAAAAAAGATTTTTTTATATTCATCCTCTGGCGCATAGTGTATATACTATATGCATCTTAATAGCAGCCTCGCTCATACGGGAATATTTGATCGTGTTTGACGACACGATGACGATGGGCAAGTGGATTGCAGTTAATGAGGATCTTCACCGCATACACCGGGATGCACTAACGAGCTGATAGAGGGGGTTGGGTCGTACGCCATCTTGTATTGCACGTCATGATCGTGGCTCTACGACGGCATATTGATGCTCTGGATGAGTACAGACTTGAGAATATTCTTCCGCCGAATGCACTTGATACTATTTGATACTGAATACTGAATGTAGAGGGTACATGCACATGTACATGTGTATGCATACGGATATGTGACTGTACTGGGAATTCATAGCTGTAATGGCGGCCCCGTTCCTATTGGCTGGCCCACACAGCTGGCCCGTCCGGGCCCCGCTGGCAGCTGGCTTGGGTTAGCGTGGGCAAAGTGAAACGGTGCCAGCAGCGAATGGGACGCGGTGGGTGGGCTCGGCTAAGCCTGTTCTGCAGGGATGCCCCACTCCTGGTCCGCTTCGCGTACTGATCGGAGCACTGCAAGCACACTAAGCTCCCTAAGTGGCACGAACCACTTGAACCAGTGGCTGCCCGCCGTCGCAGGCCCACTGCATCATAGTGCGTGCGCTTGGGAGCCCGCTTAATTATTGCATCGGTATCCTGCCTGCCCTGGCTGCTGCTCCCTGCGACTACTGCCGCTGCTACTAATTACTACCGCGACCGACTACTAATTATTATTCCTACCACCCTCTTTTCACCTCCTCGTCGTCACTCGTGAGCATCGCTGCCCGTCGACCTCGATACTCCCATTTCCGATGCTGCTGCTTCATTGCTCTCCATCTCTGCCGCGGCACGACTAATCGCTCTCTCCCCACCCCTGACGTCTTCCTCCCAACAACTGGTGTCTGGCATCTGGTATCTGGCACCATTCCGGTGTGACTCCGTCTCCACCATTCAGTTTTAATCGTGACTGCGCCTGCTACATTGGCTGCCAGACCGACTCTTCAAGGACGTCCAAAGACACTTTCGATTTCACACCGACGATTGGTAACCTCGACGGGGTTCTGAGCGTTTGACGCTCCGCGTGTGTACTACAGGGGTCTGGGTAATTTGATGATGACTGCAGTCTCGGGTGATATACAAGGCGCGGCTCCCGTGCCTGTTATACCTCATCCTGTGGACAGCGATCGTAATTATTTCCCCTCTGTGTCATCCTCTTCATCTTCCATTTCCGACGGCGAACCTGAACGTGGCCGGTCCCGACTCGAGCGTCCCCGTATGGCGAGCCGCAAGCCCAGTGCATCGATCCTGGTGCCTCGGGACCACCCTGAGATTGAGATTGAGGAGGAGGAGTTTCCCCCAGATGATGCTCGTGCCATGAGCCCCCGCCGTGATTCCGCCGACGTCGAGCGTCTGGGGAAGGAGGCTCGCCAGACACTGCAAGAGTGAGTACACTTCCATACTGATATACACTTGAATATAGAGAGAAAGATGGACTAAGTGTCTTAGACAAGCCAAAAACCTCCAATTATCACTACAGGCGCTCGCCGAACGCATCGAAGAAGTCAAGAATGACCACGATAAGCTGGAGAGCGAGAACAAATTTTTACAAGATTATATCGGCAGCTTAACGCAGACCATGTCAAAGAGCGAGATCACATCGACCACCGCCGGAAAGACGAAGAAGAACCGGAAGTAACGGTCGCGGTTAGATCCAGCGGCAGTCTCTGGCAGACACCACGTTGATCGAAATTGATCCGTGGAGTAGATCGAAATACGATGAGGACCGTCAGAACCGATCGCTGGTCCCGCAGGCCAGCATCCGTTCGCGACACGGATACCTAATATTACACGACTTATCATTTGGCTTGGGTGGCATTTTGTCTTGCAATTGCTTTTTGCGCACGCCAACGTCAATGGGCTTTGGCCACGATTCCCCATCATTGACGCATTTGCATTGCATGTTCAGGCGTTGATTCTGGTGGGGGTATGGCGAATGGTTTTCTTCAGGAGAGAAGTAGTCATTTGGTTGATCCTTTCCGCTTTCTCGTGATCCTACTGCGGCTTTAATGCGGCTGGCGGGAACCGTTTGCATTGGTTTTTATTCTCCCTTTTTATTCCCTCAGCTGCAGTCGGTAGATTCAGTGGACCTGAATCTGACGGGGCTAAGGAGAAGTTGGCCCTTCACTTTACTTTTCGAAATTCCGTGTGTTCTGCGTCCCACATTCATGTTCTCTGGGCCGATGACGTAGGCCTGTTTCAGCCCTTGTTTTTTTCCTTTCTTTTTTTGCGCCTTGAGTTCATTTCTGTCCAGGGCGCCACCCGAGACAAGGGATTCCGCCGTTGCCACCACCCATCACGTGACAACCCGCCAGCCCCTTGTTCCCTCTACCCAACCTCCCATCTCCTACTTGTACACGAATCATCAGGGGCATTTCTGCGCGGAGTTGTTTTACGTTATGTTGCTTTATTTGATCATGTGCATAGCGCAGCGGATGTACGGAGTTTGCAGAATGAAGCGATTAGACTATTCACTGATTCTTTCACGGGCATAGCGTAGTGTTGCGACGATCGTCGATGTGTAACCGATCGACATTCCTATGCATGCTTCTATAATTAACTTTGTGGCCTCCTACGTCATGGAGTCTGTCAGTGTTGACACATGTCAAATAAACTGATTGGATGTACCACAGAATACATGTAGAGTAGATTTGGAACGGGCTTTCGTTTCTATTCTATTTGTTTTTTTAATTTACTATACACTATTGACGGGTCCTTTACATGCCTGGTATTGTGATAGGAAATAGCAGATAGTGATACTCGATGAGACTAGATTTCTGCTAGGAAATGCTTTCTGCTTGTAATGGTCATATTACATCTGGTTCATGGTTTTATCTATTGACTATATTCAATACATGTACCAATGTGGATTATATTCTAGCATCAATTTAAATTAATAATGAGACCACTAAACTAAATTGGGGAAGGAGCTGAGTAAATAACTGGAAGACAAATAGTATTGAATGCTATTTCCATTTATGAAATGCGTTGTTGATTCACGATATCAGGACGTAGATTATAGGTATGAGGTGTAATTTGCATATACCTGTCCATACTAGTTGACTCCTATATCACCTGCTTTGATGTAAATACTGATAGTATTTTAAGCAGTCTAGAATCATATTTCATTCTCAATTGATATCAGATAATCTTCATGATTACATGTCTACACTGATATTCACACTGTAGTATATTAACTTAACGGTTTCGAAGATCGACGAAATGGAGCAGAGAGTTGCTCGTCTTGCCGACATCACTTTACAGCATTCATCTATTAGTCTAATTAATATGTTGATTAAACCCTGATTTGTTCGATGGATATTTTCTAATACATGACCGAAAAGTATAGATCGACTTTGTTGCACGCATGGCCAGAGTGAATATTGGATGTTTCCAACATCAATTGATGTGGTTTAACCCTTTAAATAAAGATAGGAAACCATCCTAGATGGTGATAGGTAGTCTTATAATAATCATCGTTGGATAGTAGAAGCATTGCCTCATCCCAATCAACATCAACCGAACTAGTTGAGCTGATTGCAGGCAACACCCGCGCAGTGGATAACTGCAGCTAAGCTAAATTTTCTCACATGTAAACAAAATAAAAGGAAATGATTAAAAAATAACAGAATGAAACCGAGAATAAAATCTTTCGTAGACACGGAACCGGGCTTCAAGGGGGAAACAGGAACAGGATAGCGAGAGGGCAAGACAAGGGAAGGGGAGCCATAAGCAGGAACTTAGCTAGGCCAGGGAACAAATAAACAGATCAGGATTGCCATAGCATAACCAACATCAAGGGTCAGAAAAGGCGCCGCGTGAAATCAGAAAATAGATGCTAAGGAAATACCATGTAGCAAATCTGAATACGTTACTTGGAGAGAAAGGCTTAAGCAGAGAAAAGTTCGATAACAGGGTCCGAACCTTGATTTGGCTCCTCCGAAAACTAAGACGAAGTGCTGTCAATTTCCAACTTCCCTGCACTGTAATATCCCCCCTCACAATTCGTGTATTCGGCACATAATACTCCTTCCGCTCTAAAATCTTACGCGGACAACCTCGTCCTTGCTTGAAATCAATCGACTCATAGCCATTCCTCAACGAGTCCAAATTTTGCTTTCTTTTTGATATTATTTTACTCGGCAGCAGCTGGGGCCTCGGTTGAGGCGGCGGGCGCCTCATCCTTCTTCTCGGGGGCAGCATCCTGAGAGGTCTCGGCCTCGGACGAGGTCCAGAGAGTCTGTATTCATTAGAATTACACCGATACAATTAAGTGGAGTGCACTACATACCAAGTTGTCTCGGAGAAGCTGCATGATGAGGGTGGAGTCTTTGTAGCTTTCCTCGCTCAAGGTGTCCAACTCTGATAATCGGTTAGTGGTGAGTAGAGAAGTGGCGGATACCAAACATACCAGCAATGGCATCGTCAAACGCAAGCTTGGCCAGGTGGCAAGCCTGGTCGGGTGAGTTAAGGATTTCATAGTAGAAAACGGAAAAGTTAAGAGCAAGACCGAGACGGATTGGGTGGGTAGGAGCAAGGTCTGTCTGGGCAACCTCCGTGGCAGCCTTGTAAGCCTCAAGAGAAGCATCAGCAGAAGTCTTGCGACGGTCACCAACGGCAAACTCGGCCAAGTAGCGGTGGTAGTCGCCCTTCCTATAAACGTGTCAATCCTGTCATTTACTGAACGAATAAGTCACCTCACATCTTGTGGTAGAAAACCTTGGACTCGCCAGTCTGAGCAGAAGGAATCAAGTGCTTATCGAGAACCTCGAGAATGTCCTCACAGATCTTGGCCAATTCAGCCTCAATCTTTTGGCGGTACTCCTTGATCAAGGTGACTTGAGACTCGTTGCCCTTGGACTCCTCCTTTTGCTCAATCGAGGTGACGATCCTCCAAGAGGCACGGCGGGCACCAATGACGTTTTTGTATGCGACTGAAAGCAGATTCCGCTCCTCGACGGAAAGCTCTTGGTCTGAGGAGGCAACAACCTTCATGTTCTCCACCATTTCTGTTACCAGTTAATGTGACCGCGTCGATGGCAAGGAGTCTGGAAAATACGGACCTTCGTAGCGCTCAGCCTGCTCAGCAAGCTTGGCGAGGTAGACGGCATCTTCGTGACCCATTGTGATTTATGGTGCTATGAACGTCAAGTTAGCGACGGCCGTCTTGCAGCAACAAGTGTGATGTAAAAGATCCAACCAGGAGGGCAGATCAATCCTGCGGCGAGGGGTCCACGGTCCACGCACACAGCATCAAACGCACACTGGTGAATTGTATTCAGCCCCCTTTTTCATGCACCGTCAAAACAAAAATCGAGAGTCCACGATCTCAGTGCCAGCCGATGGAATGAAGGAGAGAGCAGTAGCTGATGAAGTCTTTTTCGACGTCCTACGTCACATGGGGCGGACCCATTGCAGGCTCGTCCACGAAGTCAAGCCGACAGCGACGTGCGTGCCCAACGCCCGCATTTCGAATGCGCCAGTCTCAAAACAATGGCAAACAGCGAAACGGAGGCGATGCGATTCACCAGGCTGTCTCGCGAGACGGCCCAGCGCCGATGTTGACGGTGGTTGTCGGGAGGGGTGGAGAAGGGGCACAAGGAGGAGGGGATGGCGGCTCACCTTAATGGACAACGCGTACAGAGACGAAGGGCAGAAGTAGACTGTGGTGGTCTGGGGGGGATGGAGAGTATAGAGGCGGGACAGGGGGGTTTGTTGCGAGTAAAGGGTGGATGGAATGGAAGTCTGGCGGTGTGAAAAGTGTCTAGGGGAGAGGGGGAGATGGAAGTTGTATCAGAGGCGGAGGATTTGATGTGTTTTTGGGCGAGTTGGAGTTGGGGATTATTATTGAGACGAGCTGGCGTTTGGCGCTTGGCTGTGGGAATTGCAGCTGGGCCAAGCGGATATCGCCCTGGCCAGTGGCGGAGCAGATCAGTCGGGCTGCCGCCTGCTGATTGGCCTGTGTGGCAGGCGGTCAGCGCTGCCGGCCGTGGAGAAGCGAGGGTTGGCGTGCCCTTACGGGTTATAAACAGTCAACAACTGACACACACGCCCGTGTTATGATTACTTGGTATTGAGGAGGATTAGGGTATTATTGGTCGTTATCATTGCTATTATTATTGTTCAGTCTGGATTGCACCCGAGCCCCCGACAAGTGTGTCGACTGTTGAGTTGCCCCTCTAATTTGGCAGCCTCACTTCTGTGTGGTTCTGTGGGCCAATAACCCCTCTCTGGCCCTCTAGACTGCCCCCCGTTCAGACACTGGCCCTGCGGCTGGTTGGCCAGCAGCAGCGTCCTCTTGTACCACGCCTGCGCGTATGATGGTTATGATCGTTCAAGAGCAGTAGTTCCTGTAATTTCCTGCGTCGCAAGGCTGACAGCCTAGAATAAACGTGAGGATGGCGCGTTCAGCTGAGGCGTTTTGTCAGAGCTGGTGTGAGCGGACTCATGATCATCGGAACAACCAAGCCACCAGCCTTCACTCTCATTGTATACAGATAAGAACAAAAAACACGGCTGGCACCTGACCCGGCAGAATTATCACAAGTGGCGTTGAGAATTGATATCATTTTTTTGGCAGCTCATTCGCCTTCAGCGACACAGCCAGCCATAGCCGAAATCTCGGTAGGGCTGCAAACACGCCAAACACTTCAATCACCTGATGTGGGCCGTGGCTGCCTGGGTGCCTGGTCGCTGCCCGCTAACGTCATCTGTCGAGTACTTCCGTAGTCAACCTATCAACCAGTCAATTACCTACCTATCACAGCACATACGACCCGATCATTCCTCCTTCTTTCTCCCGAGAATCATATCTCTTCCCCTGCGTTCAAAATGTTCCGCAACTCCGTTTCCCGACCGTTGCTTCGCGTCAACCAGACCCTCGTTGCTAGACGCTCGTTCTCCGCTGTTGCCGTCAGAATGGCCGAAGGAGACACTGGCGCTCCTAGGCCCGGTGGTGTCCAGTCAAGGTATGCCCATTCAATTCTCTCTCTTTAGAGTCGTTCTCGGCTAACGATGTGTGCTTTATAATAGTGACTCCTTTACCAAGCGCGAAGCTGCCTCGGAGAGCATGTATGTCAAGGAGAAGGAACTTGAGAAGTGAGTGATCATGTAGTGCTTTGCGGGACGAGCTAGGCTAAAGAATTGTCGAAACAGACTCAAGCAGCTTAAGGCGAAGCTGAAGGAGCAGAGACGCCACCTTGACGAGCTTGACAAGCACATGTATGCCTTCATTCTTTGTTCGATGAATTACAAGAGGATTGAATGCTAACTTCTGACCCCCCAGTGACGAACTTACCAAGGAACAAGGAGGCGAGAAGAACTAAACTGATCATCGAGGCTCCTGTCTAGGCAGACAGCGGATATTTCTCATCCATCCCCACTCATCCCACTGTTTCATTATTATCAAGGCTTCGATGTAAATCTGTCCTGTATACCGATACAATTGAATGAAAAATATAGCGAAATTACGCATACTGAGACCTGACCTAAAGCTTCTGCAGACTAGACCTCCAGGGCCTAGTTAATATATACAATGTAGAACGAATACACCGGTGTCCTTCCCCTTAGCAATCATAATGATAGAAGAATGCATCACCTACTCTCAACGAGGAACGGTGATGTTTGCCATTGATACCAAGCTCGCACCACTGCCAGACCCCCGGATTGTGTCTCCACAGTCCGGCCTCGGCCACGGTCATTAACATCGCGCATCGTCCTGCTCTGACTCGCATCATCCTGGTTACGGAGCAGTGTTGAGTCCATTTTTGTTGCCATGCCTTCGTCGGGTCCAGCCTGCTTTGTCAGATCTGTTTGTATTTCTTTAAGCAATCCGACCAGCCGATCTGACCCCTTCCCCCTCTGTCCGAAATTACTGTAATCTAAAGCCCCGTATGGTAATGATGAATCCAGACCTGCTGCACTTCTCGTAGGGTGCAAGCGACCCCACCACATGCCAAATTTGCCCTTCTCATTTCTCGTTGCCAAAGCCGCTCGAGCATTATGAGCAATCCACGATCTGTAGCTTGCGCATCGGTCTAAATGCCACTCATTGAATAATTCCCGTCGTTTGTCTGGCGATGTTTCGATAGTTGTGCTCTCTAGCAGAAATCTCTCTTCTTCTGGTCTAAGGAAATGGCAGAATTCAGCAAGGTGGTGGAAGAATATCCCTTTAAAAGTTTGACCATCTTGCGAACAATCGCCGTGCGCGTCACATATTTCTTCGAGTACACCGTCTCTCCCTAGGCCAGTCCAGCGACGTTCATCTGTGTCATACCATCCAGTAGCCCTAATCACTCGTTCTACTAACTCATGCCCGTCGTCGAGATATTCCTGCTCGGCTGTAGCTAACCACAGACCTCTCAACCCGCTCAAAATGACGCCTTGGTTATAAGTGTAAACCATTGTATTGAGTTCGTCGCATTTCTTAGATCCAGGGTTGCCAATACCTCGGTATCCGCTGATATGAAATCCGTCCGCATAGAGGCCGCCAAACCCGGTCATGTTTGAGTCTTTCAACCACTGATAACCACGTACTGCTGCTGCTAGATGGTTGGGGTCATGTACCTGACAGTTCCCTGAAGATAGAAAAGGCGAGCCAATAGGATCGCCCGTGAAGTACAAGTACATCCCAATACTCGCGGAGATAAATAGTTCATTGGTAATGGCATTCTTATACGGAAGTAAATATGGATTCCATATCATTCCGCCACCACAGAGGTCGCTGTCCCATCCGGTGGAAGCCAATTCATAAAACACTCGAGCTCGATGCGCCGCAGGTACTCGTAGCTGTGTTCCGTGCCATGACCTTTGAAATGTGGTAAAGTTCCTCGAGTCATAATGTAGTTCGGAGTGTAGATTCTGAAACTTGATACTCTCCAACCAACCAAGAACAACCCAGAGCATGTCGTCAAAGGCTTGCATGCGAAGACTGAATGCATTCTCTCCAAAGTAAAACGCAGAAACCTGGTCAAAAAAGCGATTGATCAGATTCTCATGTGCTAGTGTCTCCTCAAACAAAAACCCGGTTTCTGAAGAATACAAGTCCAGGTCTGGAGCAGTAGAGGTCAATGCCGACAAGGCGCCCCATACTTGAGTGCCTATAACGGCAGCCGTCCAGTCGATTGCATCGGGCCAAGTTCCAAGCCATTGCTGGAAATAGCTGCCTTGCATTATATCGAGAGCAGATATCATGTCCTTTAGCGTCTGTTCTGGAGAGTCCAAGGCTAGTTGATGGTTTGCCTTGTCTAGGTTGATAGGAACTTGTGCGTTCGGCAGAGCGTAAGATATGATGCCAATCGAGTGAGTAAGGAGTGGCACAGCCACTAAGCGTGAGATGCACAGCATGATCGGAGGAGCACGCATTTGCATTGAGTAGAGAGACAATATGTTGTTGGCCACAGGTTCGCTGGTTATCTTGATTCTAATCCATCACTCGACGACATCCCCTTCACGGCTTCCGGGGCAATTGAGTGGCAGCCCGATGGTGGGGGAAGACACGCTTAAACATCGGACTATGGGATATACCAATGCTGATAGTGGCGAGTGAGAATGAATATAGTCCAACAAGGGAGATGCGGCTACGAAGCAACAACCAAGGCTAGACTCGAAGTTGGCGGTGATATCCGTCGCATGCATGCACTGCGGGGAAACGGGGCTGGTCTTGATCGGGTTTAGCGCTATGTATTTCGACTTCTCAGCCCTCTCCCCATCTGGAGTGGGCTCCCTTTCAATTAGCCTTCTTGACAGATTGAGGAGGCCCAGGTGCTGCATCAGATCAGCGCGCGGGTCGCGTGACAGTGCTGTTGACAAGTTTTTGAAACAGTTGCGTATACTTTGGTTGGATCACGAACAAATCTCCCTGTCCCCTTCTTCGCACCCACATCTCTCACTGCGCATTTGACAAGGATGTATACATTCATGTACGTATACAATTAGAATAGTGCCAACTGCTATATGGGTAGCTTGAAAATAAGGCAATCTATTTCTGCATTTCTGGAACGCTAATTTTATAAGTACTATGTCATCGGCTCTTCAAGAGATGTCCTGATTATAGGTTACATTTCTCTTTTCTTAATATACTGTACTTTGAGATGATTAACAATCTCTTCAGTAAAAGTAAGTTTGCCATTCATGGATCATGCCCTTGATCATGTTCATTCTCATTGGTCCTATCAAATATCCGAATTTCAAGCCTGCTGCAGTCATTAGCCAAGCCCGATAAACCGTGACAACAGAGACTTACAGATTGCCTTAATATCTTGCGTGCCGACAGAAATCTCATCTTGAACTGACTTTCTTCATTGAGAACAGGGATGTAGTTCTTGAGAGACCGTCGGCGCTCATGTAAAATACCTTTTCCTGCGCCATAAATTGATATTCATTCGCGAGGTGAACAAAAAAACCGCAAATCACGTATCCCCCTTTCTAATCCCTTCCATTGTCAGCTTCAGGACTGCGACTGCGGTCGCGGCTTCTGCTTCGTGCCCTTCCACCTCGGCCACCCTTTTGCGCTCCTCCTTTGCCCTTTGCGCCTGGAGGAGGTCGGACAAAGGCATAGTCTACATGAATAGTTTGGTCGAGCAATTTGGTACCGTCGAGGGCTTTAATAGCAGCGCTTGCTTCGGGGAGTGTCGAATATTCAATCAGAGCATAGCCCTAGAGCAGTCAGTATACCTAATATTGGAAAGCATAATGAGAATCGATGCGCCAATCTTACCTTGACATAACCCGTGCGGCGGTCAAGGTTCAGGTTGAAATTTTTGATCTCGCCGTGTTCAGCAAAGAGATCGGTAACGTCTTCCTCGGAAGCTTCTTCGTGGATGTTGGTCACTAGAACAATCCATCCTTCGATACTTCGGACTGCGACGGCTGCTGAATGCGTTCTTGGCTCAGGGCCTGATTGTGATGGTGCCTCGTTGTCTTGAGTGGGCGGGTCGATGTCCATTTCAGTCGCCATGGTGGTTATTCGGGAGGATAATATGTTGTGAGTGCGTAGTTTTTGTTGGAAGCAGAATTAATGAAATTGAAGAGAGGATCAATGAAAGAGCGGCGTGGTAGGATTAGACACTGATGTTTGGTCGCGGGCCACGAGGTTCAGGAAGCTTTAGAACTTAGCCGACAACGGATCGCGCTTTTCCTATTTCGGATGTCTATAATCCGAGACTCTCAGAATGAGATGTCTGCTTCTAGAGCTTCGGATACTGAAATGAAATGTACCAATAAAGATTTAAAGGATATAGATTATGTTTATCTTTTTATTCTAATCATTCTAGTTTTTGCCAAGCGACTTTGTTGTGATTATACTATTTACATCGACCCGCCTACCAGCTAGCGAGCATGTGAACTACTGGTATTTCCTGATCATAATACATAAAGAGATGAAAGAAAGGAGATGTTTCGAAAAGAAAGGGATATGAGTGGTGATGCTTCTTAGCGTCTATTGTTGCGTTGCATGCCAAGGATCTGCACCATGCGAACGAAGATATTGATAAAGTCGAGCTCAAGGCTAACGCTCTCATTGACCGGATCTCTGCGGACCAGGCCACGCTCGGCAAGGCGGGCGTGGTACAGGATGCGCTGGATGTCATATAGAGTAAACCCACCAAAGACAGCCAGTCCACCATACAACCAGATTCGCTCAGACCACATCAATGTGCGAGCGGCGGTAGCAGGAAGAACCAGCGGGGCAAAGCCGGAAAGAGCGACAACAGCAACGCCGGCCAAGAGAGGGCCACCGAGGTACAAGTACTTCTCCTGCTTGGCAGTGGCACCGACAAAGGCAATCGAACCCATCATGCCAACGGTGTAGAGACCAGCGCGAGCGAGCAGAGCAGGGGACAAGAACATCAACGGCGACAAAAGAGCAGCTTGTGTAACGTTGAAACCGGTCCATAGGGCGTACTTAAGCATGTAACTAAAAAGGATATTTAGTCAGTAATGATAAACATATGATGGAAAATAGTGACGCTTACTTCTCAGGTGGGGTATACATCGTTCCATACATGGTACCAATGCTAGCAACTAAGCCCAAGCCAACAACAGCCCACGGGTTAGTTGCCATCAGTCGAACCGACCATCCGCTGGTATGCAAAGCTCGGGCAGCAACAGCGATAATACCAAGACCCAGGCCAGTGTGCATAAATGTTTCATTCAGGTACTTCCTCTCATAAATCGGCATTCCGCCATCTTCGCGGGTTTCGCGGTTGAAGATCAAGTTTGTGGCGAGGATAGTTCCACCGACAATTGCAGCACCGTACAGTAGCTTTTGAGTCATATCACCCTGGTTGGGTGCGCGATACGTCTCTTGCATGTAATTGCGACGGAAGGTATTCTGAAAGGTCTGTTTTGATCGGACTAGAATAGACGATGGGACGGTCGCTGTTGATGGCTTGGGTGCAGAAGAGCTCTTGAAAGGCGATGCATTGTGAATGTATCGAATGTTGAGATTTGCCCCTCGAGGTGTTGCTTGTTTGAGGGCTGCCGTAACGGCGAACGGCCGTCTCAACATGAAGGCCATGGCGGAATGAGCGCGATGGAGACAAATTCGAGATAGACAAAGCAGTACGCGATGGGTTTCGTTGAAGGGGAGCTCTTTTCAACGCGCGCTCACTTCATAAGTAGTGGCTGAGGAACGGAGTTAGCAAAAGTGACGTCCGCTGCTCCCGGCACGAACGTTCCAGAAGTGGCAAGTAGATCCCACGTGACCGGCGTCAGAAATATGGTTACATAATCACCAAAAACCCGAATATTGAAACCATCTATGTATTATTGGCTGCAGTATCTTGAGGGCAGATGCTAAGCGTATTACATTTAGAATAAACCAGATAACTGCATATCACGATGTCGTTTTTGGAGACTGCCCATTTATCCCATCTTCCACAGGACACCCCGGTCCATGTGGCTCTCTACAAAGATCTTAAAAACGCAAGTTATCTGAAGGAACAACTTATATCAGGAAACACAAAGTTTCAGTATGCTTTTCTAGATGCAAGCACGGTGCGTCGGCTGTTCCTCTCACAATAGATTGGCCCAGCATCTAATTTATTAATAGATCTTGTCGCGTCAACATGTCTTTGCGGCAGTTTTCAGGGCTGTGAATGACTACTTGAATGGTCGACTGAGGTCTCATAATGTCCACTCCGAAATAGTTGTCTCTCTCAGTCCTACGAATAATGTATGCATCATATTCGTAGGCTATTAGAACCCCTGATACTGACAGCTATCTAGATATCCGAATCGTTTCGCAGGTTCGGCATAACCGATGCTACCAAAGACTTGCTTGTAATCAAAGTCTCGGTGACGCCGGAAATCACACATGGGTCGGTAGCTGAGCATCTTACAAAGTCTGTGGAGGCTACCCCTGTCTCTTTTGATGACGAGACTATTTCCTCCATGTCCGATATTTCTAGAATCAGGAAGATATATAAAATCGCGCAATCTTCATCAAAGTCTGGCGATGATGCTGCCGTGAACGGACATGTCGTTCGGGAGCTGGAGGTTTCTATCATTGGTGCAATAGCGCTGCGAGGAGCGACATGATCGATTTATGAGGGTTGTGAATATAAATTAGTGACCAGCTTCCTTCTCGACAAATGTAGTATTTGGGAAATATCATTTACTTCGTGCTGCAGAAGGTCGAAATACCTAAATAATGAAAATAAGGGAGGCCATGTTCTCCTCCATAATAATTGTAACTATTAATATTCAACTGTACATATGTAGGCTATGAGTAACAAATAAGTTCGATAACAGAGCGCCACAATCAAAATATAGTTGTCACTGGCCGTGTCAAAGAAACCATACAATAATTGAATCACACAGAGATTACTAAAAAATAACTAGTAAAAATGTACTAAATGATTTAGATAACGAGATGATAAGTAACACAACTAGAGTAGAAAAGATAACTTAGGATGCCATAATATCCTAAGTAGAGATTGCTTTGCTGACCCTCTCAGAAATAATCAGAATAATTTATATTAAAAACTTATAAGAACAAGATAACTAAATATATAAAAATAGCTAAATATATCTGTCCTCTTCTCAGTATACACCTAGATACGCACCTAAGTATACACTCTCTATATATTCTATTCCCCTTCCTGTACACTGGTTACGTGACGTCATAACTCTGTGTTCCTTTACTGTAAAGTTGTGCACCGCTATAGATATTAATTGGGTATGGTATTAGCTACTTCATCAGTGACTTTTCTTCTTAGGTCTAGTTTCACTTCAGTCTCATGCAGGCTGATTTCAAAACACCTATTATCAATATATTAATCAGAAGTAATAACTATAATATTAGTATTCTATTCAGTGCCTTAGTCTTTATAGCTCATTCAATTATTTTTAGTTTTATGAGATACCACTACACCAAAGGCAAGTTCATCACCTGATAGAGTCTAAAACACACACGCTCATGAGAAGTATAAGGTACTAAGACTTCCTGTTTTCTTCCAATTAAACCAGACAAGAGCTTGCATCACTGTCATATTAGAAACTATTGTCGGCATCCCAGTCATATCACCACTCTTTATTTATATTTAATTTCTTTGTAATAGACTATTTAACGTGGAGATGTAATTATGTACGCTATATGTAACAAATACGTGTGACGATGGAGGGGTGTGATAGAAATCAATTGCTACTTTATGATTTATTATATAACGAATTATTTCTTAACTATTGATCTCGGTTGAGCGTTTATTAGCACTTAATAAGTAATTTTATCTAACTACTGATTGTATATTAATGTAACACGGTCTTGGTAAAGCCGTGTCCGGGGGTGTCTGGATAGACTGGTTGTGGGTGAGTTGAAGCTTCACTGTTCAATTTAAGACTATAGAGCAATGCTAGTAGGGTAATAATCATCAGTTTGAATATGATAGGGTTAGACG
This sequence comes from Talaromyces proteolyticus, assembly GCF_021365285.1. Classification (NCBI taxonomy): domain Eukaryota; kingdom Fungi; phylum Ascomycota; class Eurotiomycetes; order Eurotiales; family Trichocomaceae; genus Talaromyces; species Talaromyces proteolyticus. The sequence goes on from NW_025764280.1 coordinate 652,173, forward strand.
ACTTTGAACCGAAGGTTATTTGAAGCTAATGAGTCTTATATTAAAAGATATGGAAAATTATATAAAAGATATCGCTTGATTCCTTCTCTTTGGTCTAAGGAATCAAGCTTATAACCCTAAGTCCCAACCTAGGTTACTAATGCCTAATCTAATCAGATACAGGCATATATTGTGAGGTGACGGTTTCATGCTTCATACCGGGGTCCCATGATATCAATTGTGATGTATCAGAATTGACTGCTCAAATATCCGAGAGACCCTCAGCCCTACCGACCTTGCCGGATTTGGCCTGCAAAAGCCTCCTAAGCTGGCCGTGTTATAAAAAGAATTTTCAAGAGAAATTATTATAATAAAATTAATTAAGCTATTCTATAGTCTTAAATCTAATTATATTTTTTATATTATGTTTAAAGGCCACAGCAAACTACCAATCAAACTTTCGGGGCGACTTGGATACATCCCTTAGCCCTATGTGGAGAAGCGGGGATAGAACGGGGACTTCGTTGGGGAAGGACCGGAATGCGGTCTTCAATTTCTTGGTAACTAGTTCTGCTATTCATGAGAAACTAGCAATTCAAATCATTATTTTTATCATTCGTCTTGGTTGTCTCTCACAATCCAGTCTTATTCATATTTGGAAACTGACACCATGTCTTCAGTCTCGGATGCTTGCTGTGCTACACCAGCCGTCAGCAATGTTTACAAACAGTTAGGGGAGTACATCCAAATTGGAGGGGAAAAGACCTGTCAGTAGTATTTAAGCCTACCTCTTATTGAAGCCTGATCTGCAGATTCTAATAGCCATGCTGGACATAAACAGATATGTATACCCCGGCACCTGACACCAAAACTGGAATAGTTTTCCTATACGACATTTTCGGTTATACGGCTCAAACAATCAAGGGCGCGGACCTTCTCGCTCAACGCACTGATTCTGTAGTCTTAATGCCCGATGTTTTCCATGGCATGCCAATGGAACTAGACGCTGTGCCTCCCAAAACAGAAGAGCAGAAAATTACGCTCCAGCAATTTTTAAAGGGCCCTGCCAATCCGGTCCTGGTCGCGGAGAAGATCTGGGATTTTGTGGACTTTGCTGAACCACAATTTCCTGATGTGGAGTCTTGGGGGGTTGTTGGACTCTGCTGGGGAGGGAAAGTGGCCACCTTGCTCTCAGGGCCGAGAACTCCCTTCAAATATAGCGCACAGGCACATCCTGCGATGTTGGATGCAAATGATGCCAAGGAAATCATCATTCCTCACTTGCTCCTAGCCTCAGGCGACGAAGACCCATCGACTGTGAAATCGTTTGCCCAAAATATGAACTCCTCACCGAATATGGTGAAATCTCAATCACAGATAGTGTCCGTACCTACAATGTTTCATGGATATATGGGTGCGCGGGTGAATTTAGACAACAAACAAAATGCTGAGGAGTACGAAAAAGGGTAGGTAATATTTTTTTAGAATAAATAACCTTTATATTTTTGAAATAAAGCTAAAGTCGTCACAGGTATTCCCGCATTGCAGAATTCTTTCAAACGTCGTTGAAGTTATGACAATCTCGATCGGCTATCATCCGGTTTTGCTTTTGCCACATGGGTCTTCGTACATGTGTACCAATCTCAACTGACGTATAGCCATTGATATTATTGTATTAATATATGAGACTACCCATGACCGCTGTCCCAATGCTAGCAATGATTACACGGCTGATAATTTTTGGCGTCGACGTGCAACACGGCAATCATTGGATTGTGTTATTGCTTTGCACACCTATGTTGCTGTTGACCTCTTGACCATTCTTAGCACGCTACAGCCTAATCTTCTCGATAGCCATTCCCACACAAACTTCGGAAATTTTATTGTAAGATATGTGGAATATTTTTTTCCTGGTCTGAAATTCACCAGCGCCAGTTCTTCCACGATTTTGAAAACCTAGTCGTCGTCTTCTCGTTCCCTTTGGCATTAGTCCCTGAATTGAGGTTAATGGAATTGGGACCGTCTTTGAAATCCTTGCAGCTATGGTTGCAGCCTCTGATAGTTACTAGGCAGATTATATTATATGCGTGGTAACTAATAGAGATAGAATGATAACTAGAAACGGTTATCTACTTGAAATTACGAATATTGAGTGCAAATTGCTGGTGGACTATAAAAACAAAAGTTGCTAGTTAATATATTCTGCTATTCTTGAACTCCAACTTTCACCTAAGTCTCCAAAATTAAAGGCATTTTCATTGATTGTGAACTGAAAAACACTACTCTTGGCTTGTAGGTTGGAAGCAGCTAGCTGCGAGTTTTTACGATTCTAGCAGGCAATAACTGAAAGCGATAACTGATAGATGGTAACTTGAATATCGAAATTCAACTCTTGATCAATAACTAGGCGAGGTTTGTGTATAGGCTTGTTGCCTCGACTTCCTGAACCCAGAGCTTCCATGGCCTCATATAAGACCACTGTGTCATTGCTGTAGAAGCAGGTATCTCTGTTTCATGTATGTACTTTATATCGGTCGCCAGCGGATGAGCAGTAGAGAGTGCGAGTGCTGAAGATTGGATTCGAGCATTCTCTGAGGTGTAAATGGCGCGAAAGACGCATTCCTCAATACTACCTCCAACGACTGTGAACCCGTGACCTCGCATTAATACTACTGCTTCAGTCAAACCACCCGAGTTGGAGGAAAAATAAGATGCTAGTTGCTTGCCGAGTTGCCTATTCCGGATAAGCAGATCGCGCACATCCCCAGTTTCGTAAAAGTCGAGTATGTCGAAATTGGGTACTTTTTTCCCTACAGGTAGTGCCTGTCAGTCGAATTTCAAACTTTTCACTGCAGCGGACCCTCGTTATGTTTGAGATAGTGAATTCTTACCAAGAAAACCAGCCAAGTGTACACATGGCTGGAGAGGCACGCCTGTAAATCCATAAGCAAAGGGTTGATATTCACACTGTCTGGTATAGACAAACCTGATATACTATAAGGAACAACATCAGGTGAGTGGCTGTGTATGATACTTTGAACATCGGAATATCTCTTATAAATCTCGCTGTGAATGAAGCGTTCAACATATCCCAATGGGCTGCCAGGGTCCACGGGTGATGCATCTTCAATATAATACTCAATAATATCGAGTCTGGATGAGACGGTAGCCGGTGCCATGCTACGACACATCAAGAATACATCGTTTCTAGTTGGATGACGGACTGAAAGGTGGCCGTATGCGTCTAAGATTCTATATCCTGTTAGTCAGATCGTTTGTGATTTCTGTTATGTACCTGCAGCCGACAATGCTTACCGATGATAATGAAGGATATGACATCCTGAGATAAATGATTTATGGAGAGATTCCATAATGCTGGCTCACTACTTGACAACTAGGAGGTAGAACTTGATTCCTGCTAGAAAGTAAGCACGACAACAGGTATAAGGCAATAATTTCTCACCATTCAGATTCAAAAAAGTCACAAATGCGGAGATCCAATAAGGCGTGAAGAAGAATTACATGCTGGTATTCTAACCCGTTGACATCCAGTATTGTCTGGTTAAAACCGAAACCAAAACTCTACCGGCGCTGCTCCACATACGAATAAATTGACTTCGACTTATTTAGTAGCCAACATTTCGAGGAATGGTATCTTGGATCTCGTTCTCTGTCCCGCTGTCCCGCTGTCCCGCCGGGGAAGAGACGGCTCAACCAAAAACGTAGTCCGTTCAGCAATAGGTCGTTGCTTAAATAAACTGTCAGATGACCTGGGTCGAAATAAACTCTTTGCATCATTCATGATCCGTCCCACAAGATCCCCGCAGAAATAAGAGGGCGCGTAAATACCAGTCCTTAATCATTCGTCTACGGGGTTCATTGACGATTTCTCCCAATAACAGAGATTATTCAATGACACCTAGCTATTTAATACGTCTAAACGCAGTTGGAAGAGCACCGAAGTTCATAATTGAATTATGCAGCCGATCCTTTTTTCTACTCTCGGTTGCTGAACAGCTCTTTGTACTTTATATACTCTCAATAGATTTTATATAAACCAAAAATTTAATCGCATTTCCTTGCATCGGTATGCCCTTTGGAGTTGGCTACTTATTCTTTCGTTTCAAAACGAGTTGCATTATTGGGAATCATACACGATTGTATTATTACAGTAACTATCATTACACGTTGTTGTGAGGATAAGGTTCTCTGAATCACCGTCCCTTTTTTTGCTGAAGAGATTCCGAACGTTCCGGTGTGTGTATACCCGAATGTACGCTGGAAACAGAACCATTTTTGGTCCAGAGTCTTAGAGTTCTGACGGCAACACCAATAATAATCAATAACAATAATTCACGTGAACCGATTCCTCAGATCCAAAGAACAACTAAGAAACCCCACTTCACATGTACATTGGACCTACGTCATTCAATTTGTACTAGGCTTTGTTAGCACTAACGATTTGGGATAAGTTCGAAATGCCCAGAGTTACAACCAGCAATATTAAAATCAACCTGGCAAAGTATAATATACAGAAATTCTGCTGTCTTACCGTTTAATAACAAATTATGGTGTAAACTTGTATATAAACATTATTAGATAGACGAATTATTTGTATTTTAAAGCTTGCATTCAAATCTAATCGAGTTTATACCAAAGCTTAAACTGTTGCTGAGTAATCTTACTAGCGCGTACAAAAGTCCATGTACATGTCCTGACTATCAACACAACTGCATATCTTGACACTCATCATCTTCCATCTATCTAACGCACTACCATGCCACCTGCGGCAGAAAGAATAGACATGGCTACAGATGACCCTAGCCAACGGGTTAAGCGTCGCCGAGTCGCTCTTGCTTGCGATGCCTGCAGAATGCGTAAATCCAAGGTGAGTTAACCTAGCATTCGGCGGACAGCTAGCCGGCTGTCAATATTTTCTTGCTTGCACATGATCTGATACTCTATTATGCTGCAATTAATAGTGCGATGGGGCTCGTCCACAATGTACAATATGCATCAGTATGGGATTTGAATGCAACTATACCCCACCGTCTTCGTGTACGAATCTACTTGTGGGAAAAGAGTATGTCGTGCTCCCTCGTCCATAAAAGAATCCATTGATATATGTTTATCTGCATATTTCAATTTCTGTTAAACGAGGTTCATTCCTTTTCTAACCTCATAATTTGGAGAGTAAAGTTATCTGCAATCCTTAGAATCGCGCATTGCCCTGCTCGAAAATCATATGGGATCTGTTAAGTCCCATCTTGTCGATTTGTCAGAATATGTTCAAGAGGACCGCAACACATTCCCTCCCGCCCGTGAAAATTGTGAATTAGGGCCTGCTACTTCAGAATCTCTGCCCGATCTTGCAAATATTGAGGACCCAATCGATGGAATGGGAGCGGTTGTTTTTGCTGATAAAGAGGATTATGGATTCTTCGGTAATGCTACTCTCCTCCGCTTTCGCCGCTTCCATCGATTAATCGCACTTGTCAGGCCCTTCATCCAACATTGCTTTCTTGCGTCATTTATATCTCACTGGCACAAATGATGTCCGTCGACAACAAAGGCCTAATCTACCTGGTACTAGATCGGGTGGTTTTGAGTTTGGATTCGTCAATGTCTCTCGCCCTCCTTCGCCCGTGGCAAAGGTTATTGGATCTTCATCTCAAAATCAGCCGCTTGATCTCTTTGCACTGCCGCCTCGCCTTGAGACATGGGAACTAGTCCAAAAGTATTTCTCAGACACTGGACTATTATTCCCATATATCTATCCGCCTACCTTCCTTGAGACATGCCAGCATGTTCTCAAAAGGAATCCGAGAAGGATTCGAAGAACATGGCTTGGACTGCTCAATATCATGCTTGCCATGGTAAAAATTACAGCCGCGCCGGAAACAAAGCCAGCGGAAATTCGTCTTGCCGAAGCTAATATGTTCTATCAACGCGCTCTTGGCCTATGCGGAAATGAGATGCTGCGTGGTACTACTATAGAAGTCGGTTAGTTTCAGCCTTTTTGAGTTTGCTTGCACCTGTTTGAAGTTACGCCAGTACTGAGAGAGATAAAGTGCAATTTTTGCTGCTCATGGGCCAATATCTTCAAGGAACTCAAAAGTCCGTGCAGGCTTGGACTATTCATGGTCTCGCTGTTAAAGCAGCTCTTCAACTTGGCCTGCATTCGAAGGATGCGGCAGGGGCATTCACACCAGCAGACCAAGAGGTTCGAAGGCGGACATGGTTTGCATGTGTCATTTTGGACCGGTACGTGAACTTTTCCTTTATCTGTTCCATCTTCATCTGTATGTTGCTTATGCGACATGTGACCGTAGCACTTTAAGTATGACTTTGGGACGTCCAGCTACGATACCCGATAACTATGTGCGATTAGAACTTCCTAAACACGATGACGACCTGGTGGTTCCTATGGTGGATCCGCGAGATGTGCAAATGAGCACATTATTTTTCAATAACACAATGTGAACATATATTCCACCCTCAATTTGTTACTAGTCTGCCAGCTAATGCGATTATGTCCAGACTATTATACAAGCAGCTTTTCGTGACCATTGACGAATTATACGATCAGAATTTAGGCTGTGAGTCGCAATTATCAGTGAGCGAAAAAATCTCCAAAATCCTTTCAATAAGTCAAACTCTTGAAGCATGGAAAACATCACTTCCTGAAGGCCTTGGTCTGGTAACAGTCCAGGAATTACAAAACGCGACACGTCCAGCCCCTGAGGAGCCGCAATTTTCTTTCAAGTTTCGAGTAATCCTTACACTTCGATATCTTCACCTTCAGGTTTTGCTTCATCGACCTATCCTAGTACAATACATTGATGCTTGCGTAGAAAGCAGCGCAAACCAACATGAACAACGAGTTCTACAGCAGATTGGGTGGAATAGCTTACAAATTTGCTCAGAAGCAGCGATGAACATTATCGACCTTGTTTATGAGGTTCTTGACTCAACAGAATGGCACAAGAGTCTGCTCGGCGCATGGTGGTTTACTCTCTATTACAGTAAGTGGGTCCTGTTGGCTCGATTGCTAGGCGATGTTAGTAAAAAATATTTAACTCAATCCAGCGTTTCATTCTGCGCTGATCCTTCGTGGTACTCTATGGGTTTGCAGAGATGGCGATCTGGCGGCAAAACCTTTGTCCTGCGGAATCGAGCAGCTCGTTCTCTACCCAAGCCGGGCTGTACAAGCGCTTTACAAATTAGATTCTGGCAATCGTATCGTAGACCGATGTCGGTACTACCTTGAGAGGCTCACAAACATATCGAATACATCAAGTATGTTCTTTATATTCTCCTGCCGTGACTGGCCCTATTGCGACTTGACGACTGACTGAAACGCCGCCACAGACGGTTCAGCTAGGTCTGACAAAAACCAAGCTGAAGCAAGTAGCTCTTTCGTTAATGCTTTCGACTCGAATATCAATTATTCGCCGTTGGGTTTGGAGTTTGGAGAATTTATGCTCGATGGTGACTTTTGGGCCGCGATGATCCAGGAGGAGCCCTCGGCAGACCAGTTCGCTGTAAATAATCCTGCATGAACTGTGCGGGTGCGATTCATTTGTTTTGTTGTACAACAGAAGCAACATATCTAATTTTCTTTCTTTAATGACCAATGTAGGAATAGCATTTCTCGGTAAATCAATGAATCTTGCTTACCTCTTCCATTTCCTATTAAAATATAACTGATATTTTTCACTATCTCTTGTAGGTTCACTATGAGGCAAATAGTACGTTGAACAGTGCTCCGAATTCAAGAAATTTCCAGGAACGGAATGCCGTTAGGATCAAGAACACCTTTCAATATCGTAGTGAAACGTAGTGTGGCTATGTTAATAGATGTGGCAATCATCGACAAAGCCAAGCTTGTGTCAGTCCTTTCATTCACAAAGTACACACCCTGCAGATAACTCTGTCTACCGGCTGTTGAGAATCTCCACAGGAGTCAACATGGGAATGACACTAAACCTGAACACACACTGAGTGACTTTCTACAAGTCCCAATTATGCTGCTCAGTGAGGATATCTTCAAGAATCCCATATGGCACGTATTGGCTTGTTTTCATGTAAGGACTTGCTTTCCGATGGACCACTGGGATTTTGGAGTCAGACAGAGTCAGAAGATATTACTTTTCGATAGAGGGTTTAGAACAACGTATCGAAGCATCAGACCAAAAAGGACTCCTACCAGTGGGACGAAATCTGCTCTGTCTCTTTCCCCATTAACTTTTGCGATAATGGTACCGATCAACAATTGATCGAGCTCAACGATCGAGACAGCCTCGCTGGGGAGGAAGCAGATTCAATGGAGGCCAAGCGATGCTTGTCACTTTTGACTAAATAGAATACCTGCCATCATATTCGAGAAGCTATCTATGGAATAGTCTGGGCAATTGGTGTTTGGGCTTGGCTATCTAATGTCACCATCTAATTAAAGCACCTGTTTAGCTCATTTTTGAATGAGTATCACTTTTTTTTGGGATCTTCTATTTACGTGGAACCCTCATATCGGGAAAATTCACGAATTTCGGTCCCTCAATTTGTGGGAGTCCATGGAATGAGATTAAAACATACTGTATGGTAGTATAATGAGGGATATGGATCATGCGAGATAAAGAGCTTAGTGCCTGTCCGCCCCAGTACCTAAGTAGGTAGGTAGGGAGCTGTACATGATTGTAATGCCTGCTTAAAACTATTCTCTTTCTCACCTTCTCTTCCTATGAAACATGGATAATACTCAGCCACATAGGCTCTCTTCGATTTTCAATCGTATCGACTGCTTTCTCAGCATCCGAGAATGGATATTTATGAGTAAAGAGATCGTCAATTTTAAGCTCGCCGTCCGCAAGCAATTTGAGTGCTTGGTTTGTATCGACTCTTGCGTTACCACGACTACTAATGAGTCGCCAGCAGTTGGCCATCATGGCCCCCATAGGGACCTTGAGTGGAGTTGGATTTCCTCCAAAGTGCACCAAAGTTCCTCCAGTAACCATGACTGGTAACAATTTACTCACAGTGTCTCCCACTGGAATGTAGTCGATTATCGCCTGAACTCCCTGTGGTGCAAACTTCCTCACACTGTCAACGATATCGATGTCGGGGTCGATAAGCGATACTATTTCCGTCGGGACCGTGCTGATAGTTTTCACCTTCTCCAATCGCTCGGGCGAACGACCAATTAGTATCAATTTGGAAATGGCGAATTGTTTTGCCAGTCGTACTGTGATGACTCCCATGGCCCCAGTCGGTGCTGTTACAACCACAGTTGAGTGTGGTGGTAAGTCTGCGAGCTTGAGAGCCTGAAGCGCGACACCAGCATCATGAGCTTTGGCAGCGGCTTCAAACGATACACTGTCAGGAAGTAGGTCTAATTGCCAATACGGAACACGAATATATTCTGCGACCCCTCCGTCATGATATATATCGTACTGGCTAGGGTTTGACAACTGTGCAAACTTTGCAAAGCCGATTAAACCGGATTCCTGGCACATCTGGTCTTTGCCATGTGTGCATACGTAGCATTTGCGACACGATACTATTGGGTGCAGACGAACTCGATCACCTGGCTTGAATTCTGAAGCGGGCACATCCTGGCCAACGATCTCGATCGTGCCACCCACTTCATGGCCAATTATGGTCGGCAATTTAGCTCGCCCCATTTTGACCATTTTCATGACTCCTGCACTGATGCCTGCTGCGACGACCTTGATGAGCACATCCGTAGGATGAAGTGTTGGGATAGGCACCTCCTCTAGTTTTGGAGGGTCCGTAGCATTTCGCACCTGCAGTGCTAACATTGTCTTCTGTTTTGTAGATTCAGCCATCGTTTGCCGGGATTGTTTTTTTAGAAATGGGGTATAAAGAAATAGCAGTGGATATTTTGCTCGAACCATTGGTAATCGGTACTCTGTCCTTTTTATATGCTGACTCCTGTGTTACCATACGTTCACGGGTAATGTAAATTCACCACGTCGGAAGGGTTTGCGGGGGTTTGCGGGGAAAGACCGGGTACAGGACCTCCAAAGATGTCCAATTTTTTACTTTATCTAAGTCATGGACGCATTGAGCGGAATATACACCATACTTAGTACTAGAGCTAGTAGCTACTTAGGCTGGAGAAAAGATACAGCGCAGTAGTGACCCATTCTTCAAAAACCTGAAATGGTAATTCATCTTTATATTCACAACTCATTGTAAATTTACCAACATGGGACCAAGACGAACTGAACCTCGCCTTGACCGCTCAGTCACCCTCAATTTTGTGGGAGATTGGGGCATGGCCAACTTTCATCGCATTTGTTCCTGGTTAACACAACAATTTTGTGATCGTGCGGGACCAGAAAGCCGAGTTGCCATTTGGAATATCAGGAACGGAGGCATCGAAGCAGTTGTAGAAGTCTTCACAGGAGAAAAGCAGTTAGCGATTGCTACGCCAGCTCAGCTTATGAGCACGGCATTGACAGGGGAAGGCATCTTCGCGCCGTATGGACCCATGCCAACACTTCGTGCTCTGGCTGTTCTTCCGCAAAACGATCGCATGATCTTGGCTATTGATTCCAAATACGGAATCAGTACATTTGAGGAGCTCCGCCGCAAAAAGCCTGCTCTTCGAATTGCGACGTCTCGCAACGACGGTACGAATTTCATCGGCTACATCGCGTTTGCCTACATGAAAGCGCATGGAATCACGGAGGAAACTCTACTATCATGGGGCGGAAAGTTCGTCACTGCAACACGTCCAGAACAGGCCTTCGAATTGGTGGTAAACGGCGAGGCGGATGCGCTTCTTCAAGAAGCCATCATGACCCCATGGTGGGAAGAGGTTGTTGAACGTCGCAAATTCATACCCCTTCCAGCTGAAGAAGACGCTCTCGATCGATTCATGAGCGAACAAGCCGGCGCCGCAACTCCTCATAAAGAACCAGTTCCTCAAGGATTCTGGAAATCACTGTCGCGGCCTCTACCAGGCCTTGATTTCTCGGATTTCGTGGTTCTGGTTCGTGAAGACCTTCCCGAAGATATTGCATATCTCCTAACCTGGAGTTTGGTGGAAACCAGGGAGATGATAGAAAGACAATACCGCCATCTGCCGCCTGAGAAAAGCCCTCTATCTTATCCACTCCAGCCCCGGAACATGGCGAGGACACCACTACCACTCCATCCAGGTGCAAAGCATTATTTCACTGAGGCAGGATATTTGTAACCACATAAACATGTTCTCTTGCTTGACTAATCATTCCCTATCAAGTCCTTACTGAAGCAATTCATTTGAATATTTTATTGAAAACCAAATTACTTTACTAAACAAATTGCTTGCTTTTCGCTGCATACCTGTACAAGGATGAATTGGAGTCCCAAAACTATGAACAAGTGCAAATATAGAATCAATAATTCCTTCAATATGTCGCTCTCTCATAAAGACTACACGGACCCGTCTACGTGACGGGAAAGAGACTTACTTGAGAACTTTGCGAAAGGATTTGAAAGATGGAATCATAGGTAAGCAGAATCCAACTAAATGTGCTGGAGACACACAAGACGCAAGTATGGTCAGTAAATTACGTTGGTACTTTCTGGCGGACCAGAACAAGCCGCACAAGACTCTGTAGTGTATGCGGAGACAGAAGACGAATTCTTCTACTTGACCGCAAACAATGGAGTAATCCCAATGATCATACGAATATACCAAAGTCACCGCCGTCACTAGTTTATCTGGTGGGGGAGGACCAAAGAGAAGGGGGCAAATATATCGTTCCTTTTGAAACGAATCCAAATTCCAATAAATGTTGATAAATATTGAATATATAACTGAATTATAATATATACCTGGTTGCAATTTCGTATTTATATTACTAAAGATTTAGTAAGTTGCGAGTTAACTTCAACAATTTGTGATTCGGTGATAAACTAGCAGCCCTTTACCTTCGCTTGCACACGTTCCCGAGCAGCAGAAACATACTCCATAGACTCCTTCTTCGCGTGTTTGGTAGCCTCTGATTTTAATGGAGTCTCCTTATTTGTCATCACAACAATATGGTAGCTTTCACCCTCACAGATGCTTGTGTAAGCACAACCTCTTGGAATACTGATGAAATCACCTGGTTCTAAATGAACTGTTCCCCGCTGACTGACTATGGTTCGCTCTCCTCGGACTTGATACTGGATTGAATCTGCTCGGCGATGGCGATGATAGACCTCGCCAGTTGAATCTACCAAGGGAAGAGCACCGATCCAGACATACGAAGTCTTGTACAGCCATTCAGTCTGGCCGGGAGATCCGACGGTCTTCATGGCATGGAGCCTATCACCTCCTTTCGCTCGGTCATTTGCTGTAAGGCTTAACAGCAGCTTCTCATCGGCAAGAGAAATAGAAATGTCGCATCCAGGAGCGCCCAAACATTCAGTCATAATCTCCTTCACATTCTCGGGCTTCCAACCATCAAACTGAATGTCTTTCGCCTCAGCAGCACGATCCACAACTCCACACTCTGTTAGGGGTGGATGGACGTAGAAGAGTAAGTGTATATCCTCGCGACCAAAATTGTCGTGCGCGATTCCAGCCGGGATATTGGAAAAATCGCCGGGACGGAGTTCCAGTGTTCCAAGTTCGGTCATCAGAGTCCGTTCACCGGCAACTTGGAACGAGAGTTCTTCAACCTCTGCATTCCGGTGGTAAAACGGCTGTCGGCACGACATTTGCTGTCGCTCAACCCTAAGAAAATCGCCTCCATAGATATCCTTCGGGGGCGTAAATGCCTTGGGGGTATAGGTAGGAGAAAAATGGGCTACAGCTAAAGGTTCCTTCTCTGACCACAACTTCATATTGGCTGGAGGCTCCGGTATATGTAGAAGAAGCTCCTCATTCCTTTGAATTTTGAGAGTGTCCTCACTCTCAGGAATGGCATCGATGATTTCGGTAATCGTCATTTTTGATGTTGGAAGCAAGAAGATCAAAAACAACTATACTCTTTTTCCTTGGGTTTGGTCGGCTCAAGACTTAGTATGAGTCTTTCCAAGACTGTTTATGAATAGTTTAAATAGTAGGTAGTTAGTATTGTCCAGTCATGCGATCATAATATGGTAAGAGCCCAGGGTGGCGAGGTTCGAGACTGACTCGTGGTCAAACATAAAGTTTCCGGGTTTCTCCTGCCACCTCTTAAGGTTGGTGAATTGAATAGGGCGTTGGGTGGTACCAATTGTCCCCTCTTTGCCGGGGGCACATCGGGACATACCTAACTTTTCCGGAATGCCGTTTTCGACAATTGTACTATTCCTCATGGCTTCAGCATTACCCATTCAGGAAACAAGAACGATGGCTGCTTTTTTGCACTATTGAGGCTAGTCAATAAACTGGCGTGGGGGTGGGCTGGGGTGCGTCATTCGATTCGCCTATAAAATTCCTGCGGGGTACATGTAGGAAATTAAACTCAGATGGAGATCCGGGGATGAAACGGCTTGGTTAAGAACATGTAGTCTTGAACGTCCGAACAGCCGGCCGGCACCTCATTGCGCCGATTTACCGACGTTTCTTACTGTTACGAGTATCGGTTAGCCTTTCAGATTCCAATGAATTTCCAGATTTTACGCACTGGAATGTACACCAAGTAGTTAACTCGACCGTTCCGTTTTTCTACTTGGGCAAAGCAAATAGAAGAGCAGAAGCAGGACAGTCTTCTGCATGTTCGGCACCAATCGCACCGGTTTGCCTAGATCGTTGTCGATAAGATGCTGACTTCAAATACTATATATTGATAAAACAACGGGGAAGGAAGCATCGCAAATCATTGTGACTTCGGGCCAAGGATTTCTCCATGTCTGAGACTTATCAAGGAAAAATATTCGATGTGCAGGCCCATGCGGTCATGCCTTCTGACTATCATAATGTGGCCAAGGCTATCGAAAGAAATACGAGTCTGACTCAACATACTACGCAAGTTATCGTCGATGATATTTGCAGCAAGTTGGCGGACAACCTGGATGGAGAAGCTCGCCGAGCAGCCCTTGGCAGCGACAATATCCAGGTGGTGACTATCAACACATTCTTCCCTCCGCTGCCACCCGAAAGAACTATTGAAATAGTTGATAGACTTAATATTTGGATGGCAGAGAGGACAATTAAAAACCCTCAACTGATTGGGATCGCCTCAATTCCACCACCTCCAGCATTGGCGAGCGCAGGCACGTCTGTTGCCTCCAAGGGAATTGAGGCCGTGCGCCGGGCGATTAATGATTTGGGCTTAAAGGGGCTTATGATGGCTTCCAACTATGATAATGTGTTCTTGGGAGACCGGGCATTCGACCCCTACTTCGCGTTAGCAGAGGAGCTTAAAGTGCCGGTAATCATCCATCCGGCTATTGATCCTGTGGAAGGACAGTACGTCCGTCGCAAGAATATTCCCACCTATACGGGGTACCTGAACGACCAGAGAACAACGCTATTCGACTTGATACTTTCAGGAGTTTACGAAAAGTTCCCAGATATTAAAATCATAGCAACCCACCTTGGAGGCGGTATTCTCACCTCGCTTGGCCGATTCAGAGCACTCTCGAATCGCTTCCCCACGGATGCATGGTACACCGACAGAGAAGGGTTCACTTTGGCTCTGCCGCACCCGGCCGAGTATTATGTGAAAAAGATTTATTACGACTGCAACAATGCAGACGCTCGAGATGTACTGCATGCGATTTCGGTTGTTGGACACAGTCATCTTTTGACGGGATCTGACTTTCCTTGGACAGACGATACATTCACTCGCCAAGTTCTCGGCCAATTAGACCCATCTCATTGTGGACCAATCGCGTATGAAAATGCAGAAATTTTATTCAATGTGCAATAATCGCATTTTTGCTTTTCATTTTCTACTTGAATCTAGTGCTCTCAAATCTAGTGACTAGTTGTTGGTTGAATTTGGGGGATCCAATAGATCATTCCGCTGACGATGAAGTGGACCTAAAATTAAGATAGACCATATTGCAGTAATAGCAATGAAGAAGATTATCGTCAACGAGACAGAAATATACAGAACTATGGCCTTGAAAATGAAAGTAAAGCACAATACTAAACTACATGTAGATATACCTGACTGGCTTGCTCGGCAATACAAGCGTGAGTTGAATAGGCTAGTTAACTAAGTTAACAAAGTCCGGTTATTCTACTGTACTCAAGGCCTCTGGGGAAATGTCGGCTGTGTTGGAAACGGGACCACTTACCAAAAAGTCTAATTGTTGAAATATAGACCTTCGTAGGCGACGTATATATCACCCCCACCCTTCCACCAGTCTTTTGAAGTCCAGATCCTTAACAATTCTAGGGCCATCGCTTCCATTGAAATATCAATGGTTTCAGTTTCGTCTGTATCAACCTAATTAACATTCTATCTCCGAATATTAACGGGTTCTTGTGTCACTTTCGTTATGAACAATTCCCAGGTGAGTCCGCATTCCACCAGTACGTCGTCGTTGTTCAGTGACTCACAATGTAAAGTCATGGCCCATGTGGTGGCGTATCACTGCCCTGGTAAACTTGAGTGTTTATAATATGATGAACAATGTTTTCGCTGCTGGCATTGCACCCTTGTTTGGCTTGATCATGGAAGAATTCCATTGTGATCTCCAACAGGTATCACAACTGTCCTCTTATACTCTGCTTATGCTAGGCCTTGCGGTAAGATATCTGCAGCGCTATACACCCTCTACGTCGTGAGATCTCAATCTGATTCATGATTTAGAACCTCTACCTGATCATTGCCGTGTCTTTTATTGGAAGGCGCCTCACGATTCTTATATCCTTGTCTGTTCTTATGGGATCAAATATATGGGCTGCAAAGGCCACCTCGTTTCAAGCTCTACTTATTACAAGATTTTTGGGCGGTATTTCGGGTGGTGTAGTTGAGGGCCTTGCGCCGCTCATGATTGCCGAAATGTTTCCGCGGGACCAAATGGGGAAGGCCATGGTTGTATATGTGTTTTTCACTGCGGCCGGATCGTCCCTCGGGTCAATGTTTTCAGGTATCATTGCACAGAGTCTACATGATTGGCGGTGGTTCTTTACTATCTGCGCCATTATTCTTGGTGCAAACCTTTCCGCTTGCCTCCTGATGCTCCCAGAAACTTATCCTATCGTGACACCTAATGGAGAGGTAACAAACACTCCCAATGCTGAGCATATCCAATCCAAATTATCTGATCATGATGTATCTGCGACACACGTTGAAATGGGACTAGATGAGACAGTCGAGAGTTTTTCCTTACTTCGTCTGTGGATAGAAAGATCATTCTATCCACACATTTTCATAAGTCGTCAAAAGCGGTTTTATATTCTTTGGATTAACTCTTTCCGTCTCTTTCTTACTCCCGAGGTGCTCACAACAATGCTTTTTTGGGCTGCATGTGTTGGATGGGTCTTAGTCTCAGCCATTATTTCATCCGCCGTCTACCAGAAAGCTCCATATTTTTGGTCCAGCGAACAAGTTGGCCTCCTCAACTTGGGTCCTTTCCTGGGATTAGTTCTGGGGTTTCCTCTCGGAGGTATAGTGGCCGATCGCTTTATTTCAAGCCGTTCCGATGGCGAAGTCAGACGAGCTCCAAAGGCGCGCCTCCCTCTGCTGCTCCCTGGTGCTGTCATATCGCCAATCGGATGTCTTTTGATGGGTCTCACCCTCCATTACACTTGGCATTGGATAGGATTTGCTGCAGGTTTTGGAATGCTTGCTTTCAGCGTCACTTCATCTTGCAACATCCTACTCACTTACTCGGTGGACACATTCAGATTGCACGCTGCCCAAATAGGATTGGTTGTGAATATGACCAAGTATATCCTCTCATTTGGGATGACATTCGGAGTGATCGACTGGTACGTGACAAAAGGTCCTCTTTCACAATTTGGAACAATGGCCGGAACGCTCTGGGCCATTTACTTTCTATCAATGCTTTTGTATTTCTTGAGTAAACCGGTTGCTCGCATCTCATGTTGGGCCCTTTCGTCTCCATCATGATGATCAAGTAGATAAATTTTACTTTTACAACGAGCTATATAGTTTGAATTCATGAAAGTCCGACCTTCGGAAATCGAAACCTATAAATTTATTGAATGAAGGGATGACCCGGAGCGAATCACCAAGACAGGAGGGGTAATCGCCCGATGAGAGAGGATGGTAGACCTAGTTCTAGCGAATTAACAGATAATATTTTAAATACCAGCCGATGATCCTCTATCGGATCGCCAAAAGGTGTAGAAATCGCAAATTGCCCAATACAATTTTTAACAGCATCACTAGGCCAAATAAGGATTGGTATATTCCATTTTAAATTTGAAAATTCCGCTTATTTATTCTATGTTATACTATGACCATCTCAAAAGAACCGACGAGAAAACATGTGATAACCATTACATCCTGTTTATCGGAAAGGATTTCAAAAAGCGTAGAACCCTTACGAGGGATCATTCTTATTACAATGTTTCACAGCAGATATTAGTCAGAAACCAAAGTCTCTATGTCTGTGTCTTCACAACGGTAGAATCCCAGGGCTTCAATCATTGGCTTGTCGTCAAATCGGTAGAGGTATACGGTCTCTGCCACGTCTGCAAAGTGCTGATACGGATACCAGGAGGGAATAGCGAGAGTGTCCCCCTTTTCCCAAGTCAAAGTCTTGTCACCAACAACCGAATAACCGTGTCCAGCTACAATATGATACACAGCAGACGTAGTCTCGCGACGGCGTGCGGAAGATTTTCCCGCGTCAACCCTTTCAGCACTTCCGCCCAGAACTCGACTTACTACATATCCAAGAGTAGGGTTAGCGGTTTAACTAAAATTATCACTGGGTCTATATTGACGTTTGAATAACCTACCTTCTCGTCCGTCATTCCGGAGATAACGGCATGCTGCCCAGTCTCCGTCCGCTGCATCCAACTGTGCTTTCATCTTCGCCCAGGGAAAAACAATTGGCGAAGAATCAACATCCTCTGCCGGGTACCGGGGCTGGTCATAATGCTGGACAAAATGGACCGGAAAATGGCGGAAAGTAGGAAGATCAAGACCATCTAGCCAGATCATTGGACCCGAGCCATCTTTCCCGTGATCATGGTAGTTCCAAGTCGGAGTCAGGATCACGTCTCCCTGCTGCATGTTGATGCGTCGGCCGTGTACAGCTGTAAATCCGCCATTACCTTCGATGATATATCTCATAGCAAAGGCTGTATGGCGATGCGCTCGAGCGACCTCATTGGGCATGACCAGTTGCAGGCCAGCATACAGGGTATCCGTTGTGTATGGTGCATCTAGTTGTATGTCAGATTACTTCCACAGGGAATTGGAAGAAAGGAAAAAAAGAGGAAAGAAAAAGAAAACCCGAAAATCAAGTTCAAGGCTATGTAAGTACCTCTTGTTGGGTTAATGAGCATTAGGACTCGTCTCTCGGCCTGCTGCTCGTCAACAAGCTCTCCTGCCTTGAGAAGGACCGGTCTTATGGATTGATATTTCCAGAGAAACGGTTCTGCCACTGGATTTGGCTCCGGCGGGTTCAGACGAGCCATTTGCGCCCATAATGGAAGAGTATTGTTTGCCTTTACGGCGCTCAACAGCTGTTCCTCTGTCTTGATGCCATCGGTGTTTGATCCATTTGGGTGAGCCATGACTCTAGAAAATTGGAAATCTTAATCGAATCAACAACAACTATCTCAAAATTAATGAATCTGTTTCGAAGTAGTCAAGCCCACTTCTAATCCATCGGGTTAATATGCCTTACAAGCCTTCGTTCCTATATTACCGCTACGGGGATGTGTCGGAACGACCGTGGGGCAATCCGGGACAGTACTGCATGAGTGGTAGAAGGTACAACTGGAAGACACAATTGGCTCCCATAGGCCCTTTATCAACAACAACAACGACGACACTGAAAATACCATAGGGACGTATTGAGAGCTGCTTTGAGATTTGGCCCAAAAATGGCTAAGAATCAGAGCGCAACTGCTAACGCGTCAGTCTTCGAGGTTCGTAAATGCCTCCTCTTCGTTCCCATTTGTTTATAGTTTCTTCGGAAATAAATTAATAACTGAGGTGGAAACAGACTCCCACGTATCCCACTAACTGTCTCTACTTTTTGCAAGATCATATGCAAGTCCGAATTCCACCTTCACCGAATAGGAAGAGCCAGCTCCTAGACATTGTTATCGTCGGCGCGGGCCTAGGAGGTTTAGCAACCGCCATTGCTCTCGCACAAAGTGGTCATCGTGTCAAGGTTTATGAACAGGCATCCGTTCTGGGTGAAGTAAGTTATTATTTCTAGAAAGAAGTGCCGGAGATATCTGACGTGTGCTCAGGTTGGTGCAGGCATCCAGATTCCCTCAAATTCTATGCGGCTGCTGGCTGAACTCGGACTGGAGCCTTATCTCAAAGACCATGCAACTGAACCTAAAGCAATTTATTTCAGACGCTGGCAAAATGGCAAGACAATTGGGATGACCAAGTTAATCCCAGAGTTTCGCCAGACTTACAATGCACCATATTATGTCATTCATCGGGCCGACTTCCATTCTGCTTTGCATAAACGGGCTCTAGACGTGGGGGTTGAAATCAAGCTAGGTTCCAGGGCAGTGAGTTACAACGCAGATACTTCAACTATCACATTTGAAAATGGAAGCGTTGTCACTGCAGATCTTATCGTGGCAGCGGATGGTAAGTTATTCGTTAATTGATTATAGTATGGGAGCTGATCCAAAACACACAAATTTCAGGCGTCAAATCTTTGGCCCGTAAAGTAGTTTTAGGTGGTCATGACAAGGTACCCCAGAAGACAGGCTTTGCAGCGTACCGATCCACTGTTAAGGTTGAGCGAATGCAACAAGATCCTGAATTGGACAGCTTACTCACGGAGCCTGCTCTCAATATCTGGTTAGTGTTCTTTTCGAATATCAGAATTAACATAAGAAAAACAATGCCCTCCTAACACACACTAGGGTTGGCGATGGCCGCCATGTGATGACTTACAAGATTGGCGCCGGCAAGACATTCAACTTAGTTTTGTCCCATCCTGATAATTCCGACCCTCGAGAGTGGGATCAGTCAAAAGCTCTCGATGAAATGAGAGCAGAGTTTCGTGGTTGGGATACCAAGTACGATGTCCTGCTTCTGCTATTTCTGTGCAGATTATATTAATTATAGGCTGATTATGATCAAGGTTGACCAAGGTTATCAATCTTATTGACAAGACAATTAAATGGCCCCTCCTCAGCGGCTCCAAGCTGGATCAGTGGGTATCTGAAAGGTTAGTTTTGTTGGGAGATGCGGCACATGCGATGGTTCCATACATGTCGCAAGGTAGGTTATCAAGTTATCCCAATCTTAATTCACATTGCATGCAGAGTCCTACTGACTGATTTCAACTTTGCAGGTGCTGCAATGGCTGTGGAGGACGGCGTAGCACTGGCGCATTCGTTAAGCAAAGTTCACGATTCTCGTGATATTTCTAAGGCTCTTTCGATTTACCAGAGTGTTCGTACCATAAGATCGTCGCAGATGCAAGAGGCTAGTCTGCTTAATGGACAGCTATGGCATTTTCCGGATGGGCCACTGCAAGAAGCTCGAGACTTGGCAATGTACCCAGAAACTGTGTCTCGTCCTTTTGTTCACAGCCCCAATCAGTGGAGTGACCCGACAACTCAGCTCTGGTGTTATGGATATGATACGAAAAAGGCGGTCGAGGAGGAGTGGGAGAAGCGTATAGCCAATGGCTTCTAAGCATGTCATAATCCTGACGTCTATCAGTGTAGATTCTTGACTACTTCACAGTGACAATATTAGTGGTAGATTTAGCATCATTCGATAGCGTTCGCTCATCTTTTGAGGATTATAAGGATAAAAGATGATGCTGCCAAATTTTGCGTATAGCTATTTTGAGTATTTCGTTCTATTCTTTTAAAACTATTGAATGTGATCACCAATTCGATGGAAGGTTCTGAATATTTTCCAGATGGTATTTTAACGTTCGCTACATTTGGTTATACTCTAGTCAAAGAGCCCCCTTTTTTAAATATATATTTTCTAAAAAGAGTTTGCATATAAGAATGGGATGGAATCCTCCGTACACTTTATGGTTCAGCATTTATAGAAGCTGGATGAAGGGCCTATACTTTACAATACACTCAGTTTCGGCCGATCCTCCCAAAAATATTCTCTCCGTCCCAGGGTATACGTATCTAAACTAGATATTGTAGTCAACCCGGGGTTTGGCTTAGAGATATTAATCCCGAGGTTCTGGCTTTCCGATGCTGCCCCGACTACCCGACGTACCCGCGCCTTGTTCCGCAACCCTATAACCCTCATATTATTGTTATTCTAGGACCATGCTTCAATGGGCCCGTCAGCAACGAACACAGCCACCGTTTCTGCATGTTGGCTACATTATTGCGAGACCTGTATTAACTCTCGACACATACTGTTCGACCGATTATTACGTATTCAAGACTATCTACGATGGCTCTCGCCTGGAAACGCTTGATCAGATTCGAAGCTACCGATGGCCGTGTTTTAAAAGGAGAACCGATCCTACCAGATGAAGAGATTGATCTTGGCTTCATAACCGAGAAAGATGACCTCAAAGCCCGCGTCCTTTCTGGTGATGACTATCTCGACACGACAGGTAAAACGACCATCACGGACGAGATAGCCACAGTGAGAAAGATTTTAGGACCGTTTGCGCAGAGCGACGTGCCCATTCTTCGGTGTGTAGGGTTGAATTATCAAAAGCACAGTTAGTTCTTCCCATAATTTACAGAACCTTTCAGTATTTCGTGTGATAAATCTAACCTTCTTCTTGTGAATATAGTCAAAGAAGCAGGGAGAAAACCACCGCCGTTCCCGTTCATCTTTTTCAAGCCAAATACTACTATTCAGGATCACAATGCACCTATAGAGATTCCTAAGGTCTGCCAGAATGACCAGGCAGACTATGAAGGAGAACTGGTATTGTCGATATCATACTGCTAAGAGCTTTGGTTCTGCCCATGACTTAGCTGACTCCATTCTCTAGTCCTTCATCATCGGAAAAGACGCAAAGAACATCCCACTAGAAAATGCACTTGAATATATTGCCGCATATACTGCTGGGAATGATATATCTTCACGTAAGTTACAGCGAGATCCAGCCTACGCCGGCGTGGTGCCACAATGGGGGTTTTCGAAAGGATTCGACCACTACGCTCCACATGGCCCGGTTCTAATTTCAAGTGAGCTCGCCAAGGATCCAAAAGAGCTTCATTTGAAAACCATCGTCGACGGTGAGGTGCGACAGGATGAGAGAATTTCTGATCTCCTCTTCGACTGTGCCTATATAGTCCACTATCTATCGCAAGGAACCACCCTGCAAAAGGGGAGTGTTATTATGACGGGTACTCCAGGAGGTTAGTAGTAGATCAACTCATCTTATAAAGAACATTTGCATATTTTCCACATTTCCTATAGTGTTTACTGTCTAACAGGTCAAATAGGAGTCGGAGCGGGGTTTAATCCGCCAAAGTGGCTCGTCCCCGGCACGCAGGTAGATGTGTGGATTAGTAAAATTGGAACACTGAGGAACACTGTTGTCTTTGAGTAGAGAGAGAGAGAGATATATATATATATATAAAATAGATGAAGTTCTCTACATAGACCGTCTTTTTCGGAATGTTAAGCCAAAGTTGAGCATAAAGCGGCACGGTCTGCTAGCTAACTAACTAGCGGGGGCTTTGCTTTGCTGTTTAGTGTTTACATGCGTGGTGGTTGCCCCCCCACCCGTCCTGAACCGGAATTTCCCCAACTTTGCCAAGGCATCGCGATTCGCCGCACCAACACCTTGGATTTGATTTCAGTTTTCGCAGCTCAACGTGCATGATGCGAGTACAATAATATCAACAAGAATTCGGGCATAGGGTTGATTTCTGTATATCAAGACATGCCTCTATACTGACTCTCCAAGGACCCCGTTCCTTTTCGACCAGAATGGCCGCCAACCCAGAAACGATAATAATCCCTTCCTCCTCGCCAGAACAAAATTGGGCTCGTTCGGTGTCGCCATGCACTCCAGAGCGCCTACTTGGCATTCTGTCACACGACTCATCGCCTCCGTCCTTGTTCTCCTCTTCTCGGTTATTCAAGCCCCCGACAGCTACGAAGCGTCGAGCGATCTCTCAGGCATCACAATCACCTCTTAGGGAAGAAATAGGAAAAGAGAATCTTCCCATCACGAATACCAAAAAAAGTGCCTCCTCAAAAAATGGAGACAAGCCAAAGACCGTTCGAAAAAAGGGAGGAGAGCCGGAGGTCTCAAAAGAATCGACTCCTAAGCCGAGAACAACAGCACGAAATCGAAAGGGCGCGAAGCAAGAGGAGGCCAAAAATAAGACTATAACAGGACGAGTCGCAAAAAACGCAGCTCCAAAGGCGAAGGATAGTTCTGGAAAAGAAATTATTCTTCTAGATATGACTGGAAAGGAAGCGCCGCAAAGGAAAGCGCGAGCTCGGAACAATCTGGAATTGCACGGCTTGAACTTAGAGGAGGCTATCAAGCGAAGACTGGATTGGACGCCTCCAAAATCAACACCGTTCTTTCCAATCGATAATGGTGATATTACTCAGGACACTGGCAACGCTTCCATGTTCAGTGGCCTTTTTCACGACTATAGTTTCCGTCGAGTGAAAAGTTCAATCGATGACCATGCTCCTTCTGGCACAGACGGTCTTCCTACAAAGCGACGGCGTATAGAGGTGAGTACCCACATCTCCTTATAATAAAATTTCACGATTAATCTGTCGCCATAATTGAAGCTAACAGTTCTGAAGCTCGTCGAAGGATTGATACAGGAAACAAGTGCATTCGGCAAAAGGTCAGATGGTTCACACAAATCAACCGCGGCAGACACGAATGGAGGGGCCAAAACTTCTAGAGACAAATCCATTCCAAAACAGAAAAGAGTCAAGACGATCACAGCATTAGTGACATCGCGATACGAGCCGGTTGAAGAATATGCTACGAAGCAGAATCATTTATTTGAGGACAATATAGCAGACAATAACGCAGACGATTCTAGCACAAAGAAGCGGAATAAGAAGAATAAGAAAGTAACATCAACAAAGAAAAAGGAGCCTGAGTACATCATACTCTCGCCAGAAGCGGTGACCAAGTCCCTCGATAGCCAGGATATTCTATTTGGGACTTGTAGTCAGCTTGAAACAGACGATCATCCAACTGTTGTCAGAGAAACACAAAAGGCCTTGGCAGCCTCCGAAAAAATCACTGGAAGCAGCTTCACGTTAAGTAGTACATCTTCACAGGTGTCGACAAAGGGTCTGACTTCAAGATTCAATGGCTCTGGAGAGCTCTGGTCTGCGGCAGCTAGAAATTCGGATGGATTTGTCGTACAGCCTGAATTCATTGATATGACCACATCCCCAGCTATATATCCATTGAAGAGCCAAATTACTTTTGAAGATGAGGGTATACGGAATACAAAAACGAAAGACTTGCCTCTAACTCTCCCAGAACGAACTCTTCCCAAGGAAACCGCATCTAGAAAGAAGATGATCCATGTTTCAGATACAAACCACGAAAATTCCTCTGTTACCGAACATACCCTGGGTTCTCAGGAGCGTTCCTCAACTCAAACATCAGACATGCCCCGATACACTGGCTTCACAGACGATGAGCTTCGCAAGAAAGTTGCTTCATACGGATTCAAGTCGATTAAAGGTCGAAATAAGATGATATCTTTGCTTGAGAAGTGCTGGGAGAGCAAACAAACTGCTCCGATGTCGACAACTGAAGATATCCCAAAAACATCTACTACGACGGCAACCACTAATTCTCCTGCTCCTATGACTACTGATGGCTGTGGTGAAAACCAGAGTAAAACAAAGCAGAAACAGCCAGGACGAGCCAAAAAACCCAAAACTTCAGATACATCGAATTCTTCATCGAAAGCTCAAAAGACAGGAAAGCTGCAGTCACAGTCAATATCCAAGCCGTCCAGCAAAAAGAACGAAACTTGTCAACCTCAGCATTCGTCTTTTGTATTTGTTGAAGAAATTCAAGATTCCGAAGATGATTCAATACCATCTCCCACTCGTATACAAATGCGATTCAACGCCAGTCGTCAGAGCACCCCTGCGGCTAGTCTTCCTCTTGGTACCCGGCCGACGTTCAGCCCTAAAGGCACTTCAAAATGTCCACCAAAAAACACAGGAACATGTGGCAATCTTTCCGAATTATCAAACCAAATCACAAAAGCTATTCGATCGCAGCCGCGCTCCTTGGTTGGGTCGAAGCGGGGGCCGCAGCTCACTTGGCACGAAAAGATACTACTCTATGACCCCGTGATTTTGGAAGACCTTGCAACATGGCTCAACACCGAAGGGCTGGGATTGATTGGAGAGGATCGAGAAGTAAGTGCCGGATTGGTACGAGAATGGTGCGAGAGTAAAGGTGTCTGCTGTACATATCGGCCTAAAGTGGCTATGGGCAAAACGAATATATAGATTTATGCAGTGAACTTCACTGCAAGGTCGCCTACTGTTTTAGGTAGGCCTTTATTGGTAGATAGGGGTACTTTGAAATGTTCTCAATAATATTTACTATGCTGCCTGCTCAAATTAGCGATGTGACGTTAACTCTTTACACCAAGAGAAGCAACGTTCCACTCCTTTAGAAGCTCAGCATAATCTTTGGGTTTATAAGGTTCCACGAGCTCTGCCCAGGGACTTGACTTGCGATGATGTTTCAAGCCCAAGTCACGAACCAGTAAATCAAAGTAGGGCAAGACGTCAAAGGCTATATCCGGGAGCTTTCGACTATAGCCGCAAGGATATCGCCAAATACCCCACTGAGTGTGCAATACGGCTTCCTGAACTGCCTCGTCGGGGCTCACAGCCGCACGCTTCAGCTGGCCATCGAAGAAGGCAGATATCCAAAGACCTTGAATACTAGCGCAGGTCGAGGTGCTCACAGTTGAGACCGCACCTGCAAATGCAATATTCCTGTTTTTATACGACGCAATGGGGACCATGAACCTGTACAGCCGGAGCGGGTCACAGGTCTCTTGCTTGTATCGAAGAACGGGCTGTGAGGCAAGACCAGGGAAATCTTCTAAGATCTTCTCATCGGCTTCCTGATAAAGAACCTGCTTCTCATCGCTGGAACCTGGTATCGAAAGATCGCAGTGCAGGAATTTTATTGAGGAGCTCTTTTTCCACCCGGTGGCGCAGACTAGCGCATCTGCTGGTAGAGATTGACCAGTAGATAAGTGGACTTTTCTCTCACTCAGCTTGTCAATGTTGGCTTCGTGAATTCGAACAGAACCGGTCTTCACCATATCCAAGAAACTAGTCTCGTAATTATGAATACTTAGTCCGCTGGCCACCCAGAAAGGCGAAGACCACGGTTTCAGTCTTCGGGTATCAGGGTGGGTGTCATACCCACCTCTTTCAAGGATATCTGAGCCAAGGGCATGCCAGAAATTGTGGACAAGCCACCGGCCAACAGCTGTTTTGTGGAGAAAATAACGGACAGGCGCAAAACCATCCTGGTCACCCCAAGGACAGGGACTGAACCAGGTTAATATGCGAGTATGTAGCAGCTCTTCGACTTTACGCTTCAATGGAGTCACAAAAGGCGGAGCTAGCCATACAGGACCATTGCCATTAGGCCGGATGATCAAGTCTACCTGGGCACCCTCCTGAACAAAGGTATAGGCGATATCAAAGGCTGACTTTGCACCACCGACGACAACAACGTTTTTCGCAGTTTTGGTGACCGAGGCATTTCGACAGAAGTCTTTGGCATGGAACAATGGCGCATTAAATTTTTCTTGGCCGTCGAAAGTCAACATGTTGGGTTCAGAAGTGAGCCCAGTGGCCATGATGATTTTCTTCGTCCTAAAAATGGCGTCTTTACCTCCTTTCTGCGCCATAATCTTCCAGTTTTTGTCTTCAGCAGATTCGATGGAAAGTACAGATGTGTTGAAGACGATCCGAGACAGCACTCCAGATTGTCTCGCGTAATCCGTTAGATATTTGTGCAAAGTGGCTGCCGGGATATGATCATTGTCTTTGACGCCATATGTCTTCTTATACATTGGGTAATCAGGGTACTCATAAGATCCGATCATATTATTCGATTTCAGTCCTGGGTAGAGTCGATCTTCGGACCATGTGCCGCCACACGTTCTTTCAGCTTCCAGCACGAGAAGATCCTGCGTGGGATGGATCTCGAGATAAGTTTTGGCTGCCGCAATGCCATGCCACCCTAAATCTAGCTTAGATGTGAAATTCGTTTGCAGAGATTGAACTACATCAATTGATGTACTTACCCGCTCCTACCACCAGCAAATCATAGAGGTGTTCTGTCTCCGGCATTGCTCTCGCTCTATATCTAATTTAGAAGAATTTCAATTCGATGAGAGTTGCTCAACAATCAAGCCCTCAACTCGTCTCAGGCTATGGGGAAGCCCTTAAAAGAACCTGCACTTTGCTTCCCAAATGCTCACGCGACAACTGTCGGATAGGTTCCGCCCAAATCCGCTTGAGTCTAAACCAACACATCCATCATTGACGAATCCAGCTTGCCTATCACAAACTAAGGTTCATTAGATCATCTCCTTATCTATTTTTATCATAGGTCACCCCGATTCTGTTGTCTTGTAATTGGTGCTTTCCCCGCGATACCTTACTCGAATGTTGGGGGCAGATAAGCACTGTTCCAATTCAATATGGCGGTCTGGTGCCATGTCGGATGCTGCACCTATTTATTTAGAAGGCCATGTCCCCTTGTCTTTCCAAGGTTCACTTTCCGCTGCCGCGTCGGAGACAGTTCTATCGGCTCTTGGTAGACCTCCCGCCACGTTTCCACGCTGTCAGTCATGCCGCGCCCACGCGTGAGGCCAGAAAATCGCAAGCGGTGTGCTACGGCCTGCGTTCAATGTCGAATATCCAAGAAAAGATGTGATTCTCGTCATCCTTGCCAAAAATGCGTCGCGAAAGGAGAGGCTGAACACTGCGTTTTTCCGGTGGAGCACTCCAGCGTTGACAACAGAAGGGCACTAGTTGTTTCCCACACTGTTGGTTGTCCTCTATGTAGATAGAAATTGAAGTAACAGCTGACGTCGCTTCGTAGGCCGCAGTCAAAACACAGACTCGAATTCGAAATACGCCAGATACCCTATCCTCCATTAAACAGCGATCCATTCTGCTGAAATGCTCTCTAGACGAAAGGGGTAAGTCTTAATAATTACATTATCGAACTAGATAAAACAATGCTCAAATATTCCCTTTGGGGAAAGCACAGTATTTTTAGGAAATACCGCAGCAATGTCATTCTTGAAATTCCTACAACAAATATGGCGCACGTATGTGGAGTCCAACAGCTTCACGGAAGATCGAGGAACAGACCAGATGCTTGAAATGGAAATGCCCCCTCCCATGACAGCTTCCAAGCGCGAAGTGGATGAAAATGAGAAGAGGTATTTTGTGGAATGCTATTTGCACGCTGTAAGCGCGTCTAAATCCAAGCAATTTGCAAAGGAATACTGAACATAGCCATGATTAGTCCAGTGGAATTCTGGATCTTTTCACAGAAAGAGATATCGAGAGATTTTTGTCCCCCAATGCGGAAATTAGATCACCCGATAGTATTGTAGATCCGGAAACAAACAATGACATCTGCCTAGACCTCATGATTGCAATTGGTGCACAATGTCAAGCAAGAGGCGATTTAGATCACTACCTTGGGGAGCTATATTTTAGGCGTGCACAAAAATCTGCATTTGCTGGCATGCTACAAGCACCAACAGTCAATTTGGCTCGCAGTTTCGTACTGATGGCCTTCTACACGCTCGGGGCCTGCACTCGAAATTCCGCATTGATGTATATAGGGGTTGCTTCCAATATCTCGGTGATTCTTGGACTGCATTCTCCCGAGAACTATCAATACTTACCGATCGAAAAAAGAGAAGCCAGGTGAGCTCTCATTAACACAAAGGAAGTGGTTAATTTTTGCTGATTCAGGATTCAAGACTACAGACAGGCAAAAGTGTTCGTGTTTTAGACTTGATCTGTAACACGATACTTGGTCGGCCTGGGAGCACTCCAGTTCTCCGCAACGAGCGGGAATATTTGGATGGAGAGATATGCCCTAACTACGCAACTCTGTGTGCTACATATGAGATTGTTTCAGTTCTTCAGTTGGTGGTTAATGATACAAAAGAAAAAGAAGGGATTCCAATCAACAAAGCTGAAGAATACCTACTGCAGCTTCGGAAATGGAGCTCTGGCCTTCCTTCACATTTGCGAAGGCAAAGTCTAGAAGGTCCATCCTCTCAGCGTTCTCTTGAAACCAGGCGTGCCACAGTTGGAAAGATACACTTGGCTTGTATCTACTATTATGGTGTGATTCAAGTAACACGTCAGTTCTTGGTCGATCAAGTGGTCCCTCATGTATGCGGACAGACCGCAGACGACAGAGCTGATAACAGGACTTCAAAACTAGCGACGATGTGCAGAGAAGCAGCTCTTCTGATGGCGCAGATGTGTGAAGATGCCGAAAAGGCAGGCGCTCTTCTTGGTAACATGTGTATCTTGAAGTAAGATCCTTCTAATAGCAGGTAGAACCTCAAAAAATCAAATCACTGACATGCCGTATAGAGCTTGGTTGTTCTCTAGTGGCCTTGTCCTCGGATTTTCCCTTCTGCGGCCCCACGAGCTAATGGAAGATACACGCCGGGCCTTCCAAGCAACATCACGGATTCTCGGTCACTTTGGTGTGACTAGTCCGCAGGCCAACCAATATCATTGCATTCTATCACGTTTTGCAGAAGCAATCAATAGACATGAACGAAAACCTCAGTCGGAGCGGGCTCGCCTAGAAGATACACGTGTTGAGAAGATACTGTCATTTGATATGGCGGATCACCAACATTCTACTTTGACTGATTTCTCTTCGCCCGGTGTGGACTCAGAAGCCCACAGTCACGACCACCCGGCCGGCATATTCGAGAATGAAGATTTCTTTCAGCAGTGGGATTGGTCGCCTCCAACAGGAAATAATGAAATCCTGCGCATGTTTATTGACCCATGTCTGGATAATCTAATGAACCTCCCTTCGGCTGACATGATTTGGGACTCCTGACATATTGCAACTACATAACTAATATACACACATCATTTAAGCTCAATGACTTGAAGAATACAAACTTTCTTTGGGTAAGATAAATAGCGCACGTCTTATTTAACAAGGAATATTCAATGACACAAAAATTTTTTATTTGATGAAATGAATCCTAAGGTGTCAAAGAAACATTTGAAACAAACATCTAAGCCATTTACTCCTTCTCTTCATAAGTAATCAACCCATCGATCGTCCCCGCGTGCAAGCCCCCAGTAATAGGAATGTCCGCTGCAGTAGTAAATTTCGCCGTGTCGCTTAGAAGATAAATCACAGCTCCAGTCAAATCGTTTTGCGTGCTTAAACGACGCATCGGGGGTGCAAGCCACATCTGTTCGCCCTCCGCTTTCCTCTTCTGCTCACGAACCGTGCGAGTCATATCGGAGTCCACGAAGCCGGGGGAAATGGTGTTGACACGAATATTATGAGGTCCTAGCTCCACAGCAAGGGCTTTAGAGAGCATCAGGATGGCGCCTTTTGATGCGTTGTACGCTGCCATTCTATACCCAGGTAGAGCGATGTGAGCGGATTGAGATGCGATCAGGACCATGCTGCCCCCTTGGCCTTGCTTTAAAAGCTGCTTTGCGACTAGCTGACATAGGAAGAACGTTCCTCGAACCTTTTTTGAGTCTGTCAGCTTCTCTGCGATGCTCTCGCAGTAGGATGATCTACTTATTGCGGGTTGAACGTACGTTGACCTCATAGATTTTGGTGAACTCAGCCCAAGTTTGGTCAATGAAAGGCTTGTCAATCGCAATGCCTGCGGCTGGTACCAACCCATCAATTCTTTCGAAGATCGCAATAACCTTATTGAAAGCTTCATTAATGCTCAATTCGTCCCGCACATCGGTTCTGACATAAATAGGTTGGGTTCCAAATAATTTACCAAGAGATTGAAACTCTGGAACGGGCGATTCTTGAATATCAAGGACCGCAACATTTCCACCCATCTCACATATAGCTCGAGTCACAGCAAATCCGATGCCCTGTGCGCCCCCGGTGACGATATAGTTGCGACCTTGTAGGTCGAACATTGGGCGAACGTTCAGCAAGTCGGACATGTTCCCAAGAAGCCTATAAGTTTTGCTTGAGTGAACAGCGAACCTTTAGTTTAATATTTAATAATTTACCATGAAGTCCCCAGAAATATTCAAGTATCCCGTCCCAAAATGAGGTCTGTGAAAGCGGAAAGGAACTGGCCAAAACCCTAAGGGCCATTACCCGCCGGTGCATTATCCGCCGAGTGGCGCGAAACACGTTATGATCAGTTATCTCAACTTATCAGGTGTGATATTCAAGATTAAAGGTAAGAGGTCACCAATATAAGACCATTGCGGCGAGTGACCTTACGACAACAGAGATATACGTGCATGAAAATGGCGACCTCCTTGCCCCCGCTTCCCATTCTGCCAAAACCTCCAACCCCCCATCTCGAACACCCATTCCCTGGGGTTTCGCTTTTGCTACCTTTGTCAAGAAGAGGCACGGGGCCTGGCTTGATTTTGCTGGTGCCCGAGCTTAATTGTCCAATTCTATCAATTAAAAATGGAGTTCCCTCGCCATTGGTTAAATGGGCCGAGGAAAGCTACATAGTAGCTGCAATCAGTGTTTCTGTTTTGGAGAGTCATATCCAGGCAAAAGAATTGTTGCTTCAGATAGCACAGTTTTTGAACAATCATTCTGCCTGTGATCTAAAAGATCAAATCGGATTAGTCGGTAAGTTTGACAATCACTATGCCACCGCGATAATAGGTTTAGGGGCAGTTATGCTGAACTCCATGCAGCCTATAGCACAGAAGGATGGTCCATTGTAGCACCAGTACTCCCAGAAATACCTGGTATTAAAGCTGCCGTGGTATACGCAACAGTTAGAGACTCGAATGTTTTGAGCACCATCTCCGTTCCCACCGTCCAACATCTAGCCGGAAAAGCAGCACCAAACAGACTCCAAAGAAACAAAGACCTAATGCAATATGACTATCCAGAGACAAAAAGTGCTCAATTTGGCGTTCCATTTCAGCGGGACTTTCATTATAACGCCGAGGCAATTTCCCACACGCGCAATCTCACATTTTTAAAGCAAATCGCTGGTGGTCCATTCTTCGATCTAGAGCAAATTTGGGAGGAACACACGTATTACGAGTTTGAGAACCGCTCCGTGGAGCACACAATGAGTACGATGGTCCAGGAACCATACGTGAACCACGTCCCTACCGTAAGTTTCTTCAATGGGGGCGAATCAAATACTTCATTCTTCATTGAGCTGATCGTCAACACAGCTAACTGGCGGAATCGGCCGCGAGGAGCTGACAACTTTCTATCGTGACCATTTTATCTGGAAAAATCCGAAAAATACGACATTGGAGCTAATCAGCCGTACAACGGGTATTGACCGTGTGGTTGACGAATTTATCTTTAAATTCCAACATGATATCGAGGTTGATTGGCTGTGAGATACCCTACACTTGACACTTTCCATCATCGATGAGGTTCTGATATGCTTACCACGTCGGCTTAGCATCCCCGGCATTGCACCAACGTACAGAGATTTGGAGATCCCATTCATGGCAGTGGTCAATATTCGTGGTGATCGGCTTTACCATGAACATATCACCTGGGATCAGGGGACTGTATTGATGCAGCTAGGCATGATGCCTGCTTATCTTCCTCTGGATGACGCCAAGACAGGTGAAGAAAAAAGGATCTCAAAGGTCCCAGTATTTGGAAGAGAAACTTCATCAAAGCTAAGAGATAAGAGTTCAGTGGAGTCAAACACTCTGTTTGCTAATCGTGTGAATAAATCAACAACGGAACAATAAACCTCTAAATCTCCAGCTTCGTAATGAACTTTTAGAATGTTGCGAATTAGGGTTTTGGGTTGGATTATTCTCTTCTGAGAAACTTTGAATGTTCCAGTAATTGAGCTGGCTACAAACATTAGCATTATATAGATCAAATACGGTTGATATTTACAAAAAAAACCAGAAGAGCCAAAAATGCATCTGTATAAGCCCCAAAGCGCCAGTTGCTATAAAATAGAATACCAATATTGAACAACTACTGAAAGGTTTCAGAGTTCCTCATTAGCCAATTCCCCTTTGAAGTGGGTAGAACAAATCTGTAAGTCAAGGCATGCTCTGAGTAACGAAGCACCTCGATCTAATTCTCGCCTTACCAAATCTTGATTGATTTGGATCTTTGTCTTCTTATCCCTTCAACTCCTGAAATAGCGTCTTGAAATCTACTTCACCTGACCCATTAATCGGGAATTTAGACCCATCATTCCCGAGAGCCAGCAAGAGCGACTTCTTAGGAGTCATGAGTCCAGGTTGGCCATTGTAGTATTTGATCATTTTTCAGAGGCAGAGAGAAGCCATTGCCAGCCAAGGCATCTGCCCACAATGTTTGGAACTGGTTGACACCCTTATACACCTGACCAGGAAGTGGCTGAGGAAGAACAGTGTTAGTGGTCAAGTTTGATGAAGGCTGCTGTGAGTTACCACTGCTTTGATTTGGAGAGTAACCTGTGTGGTATTTTCAGTCAGTGTATAGCTCGAATAAACATGCCATTTAAGATCGCATATTACCTTTTGTATTCTCATTTGTCGAAGTCGCTGTTTTCCGGCGTTTCGATGGATAGTTACCTAATGGAACAAACAATTATCAGCATCAATGATAAAATTAGGCTGTAGTGGGGACATATAAAGGGCAGACTCACCTCCAAAGTCTCTATCTTGCTCTTGTCTTGCTTGCCCTGCCTCATTGTCCGGTGAAGGAGCTAAAAACGTACTCGTCAGTAAGAGGAACCTCAAGCTGAAGACAAGAAAATACCTGCATTTACTCTTCGCCAAAACAGATAGCACAGGCGGGACATGGGCTTTCGGCTTCATGCCATGAATGAGTCGATAATAATTCTGGAATGCCTCATCGGCTGGACGAGGCCCGTAACCAGTGATACCGGAAAGCGGATTTGCGGTGCTTACTAGAAACGGAGACGCTTCCTCGTAATGCTTTAGTTCAGCAGCTTGTGCTTCGACCTTTTTCTCGAGCCCAGAGAGGTAGTTCGAGGTCAATTGTCTGCCTGGAACCCAGATGGCATTGTAGCGGCATTTCTTTCCTTGGCTTTTACAATAACCACATTGGATGTCTGCTTGATCACACCTCGTCTTCTTGTGCTGTTACGAGTTTATCAATATATGATTCGTTTAGGAAGATTCTTCAAAAAAGAAATAAAGACACTAGGGGGAGAATGCTAGACTCACCCTGCAACGCCGGCATGCAATCATAGCATTTGTCCTCGAGCCTTCGTCTTTCTTCGACTTTTTATACTCCTCGTTCTCCGAGAGCGAATCATCACCATTAAGAGGATCAAAATCCGGAGGAGGCTGATACCTCGGCGCTCTAGGCCCTCTCTTAGTAGTCTTGGCCCTCTTTTTCTTGATAAACATGTTCCTCGGATTAGCTAAAATCTCATTTTGCTGAGCCTTCAACTCAGCAATCTCATTTTCAACCTTCTCCTTCTTTTCCTTGTTTTTTGCTGCTCTATTTCCCCAGATTTCCGCCGCCTCCTTGATTTTTTCCAGCTCGTAGTCGCCTTTATTATGCTTCTCGTATTCTTTTTGGAGCTCCCGCTGCTTTTCTATACACCTCTCCATGTCATTGGCGATCTTATGCTCGACCTTTTTGACCCCATCTTGTTTGGTTTTGATCTTCTTTTGTAATCTTTCGGTCTCGTCTTGGAACCACGATCTCAGGGCTTCGATTGAAATGGGATCAGTCGAGTCATCGCTGTTACTACTACCTGCATTCGCTGGCCGATTAGCAGCTCCTATATTGCCCCCAGCAGCCTCCTGGATTTTGCCTACGGCTACGGCAGTGTTGATGACAAAAATTTCGTCAGACTCGCACTCAGCATCTTCCTGATCGTCGTATTCTTCATTTTCTTCCTCATAATCTCCATCGTTCTCATCAGAAGCCTTGTCATCGAAGAAACGGTTAATTATGTCTTCAGACATAACTACGTCCGGGTCTTTTTGGGCTGGGGTTTGGTTTTGAACCGACTTGTCGGATGATCGCAAACGGTAACCCGGCATGATGCTTCAAGAGTAAGGATTGGATTGGCCTCTAATAGTTGAATAGGAGAATAGTCAAAGGATTGTATTGATGTTGAATAGTAGGTAGACAGTATTGTGTGCTGAATAGTGAATAAAAGGAATTTTTCGATATCTGGTGATTAGTACTAGACAAGAACAGCAACCTGGAGTTTTCAAGCACTATTATATATCCAAATTCATTCCGATCAGAAATTTTAATTCAATCATTTTTCAAGGCATGTTTAAACAATCAATCATGTCCAAATAAAGAATATTGATATTGTTAATATCGACATCAATGAGTACATTGTGTGTTCCTTTTGGTTGTGCATAATAAGAAAATGGACAAAGATATTATCCATGGGAAGTGAAGGATAGAGAATAGACAAGGCACCAGTTCCTTTTGTCTTCAGATAGAAGAAGCTTATGCTTGTTGTGTTTTTCATTCCTCAAGGAATTCCAACTAATTGCATTCAGCTGTGCTGGGTTTTGGAAGTAGGTTGATTTCGATGACATCCTTTCAAAAAGAGAGAAGGGGGAAACATTGGCTTTGTGTGTTGTACTTGATAATAGCCATTATATTTGATTTGATATGTTGATGAAAGAAAAAGTAGGATGTTTAAAAAAAAATGAAATAGAGAGATGGCATCGTTATAGAAGTGACACAACGGTTTTCCAGGGAGGAAATAAATCAATAATATTCAAAAAGTAAAATAAACGTCCTGGCAAATGCAAAAAGGTGATATGTAAGTGTAAATGGCCCAATAACCCAAAGTTGAAAAAAGTGCCTCGCGCCTGTGTTCTTTGAACGCCGCAACGCCTCCTCCGGTTCAACAAAACCAAATCATGGGGAATCTGGCAGGACGAATATGCATGAAGAATCGAATGATTAGTGGAGTGAGATGGAAAAGAATTTGCTATCGTACGTCGTAGGCATTTAACCTAAAACCAACCCCCCGTTCTCGGCTGTAAATATCAAAAAGATCAAGGGGGAAAACAATCCAACGTAATGGAAAATGCAAATGGTGGGACAGCGACCAATTCTAATGGTGAGCACACTGTTCATCGAAACAGGCTACCATCCCTGGTAACGGTTTCGAAATATATCTTGTTCTGATATCGAGTTTGACCTCCATGCTCCAACCATAGTGTGAGATTTTTGCACTGGCTGACATTGAAATATTTCAGGTTCTGACAGCCATCTGCAACGGCTTCGACTCCAGTACCCGTTACGCGAACGCAGCCTCGAACAGACAGTTCTTGCAAAAGCAGAAGGTGTAGACTGAGGCTTCTTAATGACGGGTCTGAAACTGCTGATCCACAAAACGACATGTTCAGCTTCAACAACTGAGGACATTGCAGGGCCAGGACTTCGGTAGCTGTATCTGACAAAGCGCAGCAAAATGACTGAGAGTAACTATTAATTGTGTTTCTTAGGAGATAAAAGACAAATTTTCACTCACCAGGTCTAGTTCCTGTAAATTCTTCGCGGCATTTGTCAAGCACACGATCGCATGATCAGTCAAGTAGGTGCAGTCAGCCAGGCAAAGTTTCCGCAGTCTTGTAAACTGAGCATTACCCCAGTATTGGAAGCCTTGATCGGTAATAGTCGTACACCTTGTCAGATCGACCTGCTCTATGCGTGAAGCAGCGTGGGAAGCGATGTGATGCATTGAGCGATCGGTAACATGTTTACAGTATGACAAGGTTAACTTTTTCAGTTGTGGGCAACCATAAACTGCACCATTAGCCGTCTGTAAAGTT
Organism: Talaromyces proteolyticus; assembly: GCF_021365285.1. NCBI lineage: Eukaryota > Fungi > Ascomycota > Eurotiomycetes > Eurotiales > Trichocomaceae > Talaromyces > Talaromyces proteolyticus. The sequence continues at coordinate 689,216 of NW_025764280.1, forward strand.
GGTTTTATGCTGCTTCGAAGAACTTGGTTGTGCTGTGCCAACGTTGCTGTTGGAACTGTCCATCCGACAAGCCTCGCCAACAGTGTGTCGCTCACTTTCCGACAGTTGCTCAAATCCACCTCTTGAAGTTCCGTTGCCTTTCCTGCCATGTCAAGGATGGCGGTAGCCGTTACATCCCACACGCTTTTCATTTTCCAAGATCGAACGTTGTGACCACATGTCTTTGCCAAGTTGCTAAAGCCCTCGTCGGTGATATGGAAACAATTGTTGATGTCAATGTAACGTGGACGATCTCGCACAAAAGGACATATGACCGTTGAGAGCGCATGATCAGTTACTCTGCGGTTGTAAGTGCTGAGGTCTAGGTATTGGCAGAGGTTGGGCGAGTTTGTTAATATCTCCGACCAGTGGATGGATACTGCGCGCAGGTGTAGTAGATCATGTAGTTCTAATCGTTGAAAAATACCTATGAGCACATTATCTGGCAGGAAACCACGACTTCCCGGCTTGTATCGTTCATGTAAGGTTCCTGATCGCTGTCTCGAAGGAACCTTGCCATTTGTCTGAGCTGCCGCGGGGAGGGAACTGCTGGAGCGTGTTTCACTAGGCGTTGTCTGTCGGCTGATGTCTGCACCTGAAGGCTCCTTTGGAGAAATAATAGCCGCCGAGCCTCGACGGGATCTAAGCTTGACATTGTCGAGACCTACATTCAAGAAAGGATCAGGGTCAGATGGGCTCAAAACCGGAACGTCTGTATCTCCAGGGGTATTTTGGGTATTGTCCAATTCAGATTCAGTCAGGGTGACCATAGGCATTGATTTTCGGCGAAGACTGGTAATCTTGAGTGTGTCATTAATACTTAATTGGTTGATAGGCGGAGTTGGGTCTTTGGCATCAGGCATGAGAATATCGTTATCTGCAGCCGATTCAAGTCGGCTTTTGGCAGTATTTTCGATTTGTTTTCGTAGATCATCAGGACATTTCTCCCAAAATTCTACTAAAACATCACCGTCCAACATCAAACACTCGACAGAGGTCACTGATCTGACGGTTGCTGTTCGGCGGGGGGTCAAGGACAAACTAACGATCTCGCCAAAGTATTGACCCTGGTGTAAACGGGCCTTGACTTGCACGCCGCGACCGCCTTGATCGTCTGACCCTCTCCGAGGATTATTTGGGTCCCGGTTCTCATTGAGAACCTCCACCTCACCGCGAACAATGAAGTAAATTTCACGACCCAGGGTATCTTGCCGAATGATATCCGTAAAAGGGGGGTATGATAAAGGTTGAAGTTTGAGGCCTAGGAAATGGAGAAGATCCGGAGGGAGGCTGGAAAATAGGGGCATTTCTTTCAACAGCAAACGTACGTTGACTAAACCGTTTGCAAGCACACTCGATGAGATGTCAGCTAACCCTGGGCTCGGGGATTTGCGCTTCTTGTGGATATTCATCGCCCTCAAGTCGTTCTCTTCTCCCGGCGTCAGGCCTGAGAGACTCTCGCGCAGTCTCTTGGAACCTCTGCGGTTCATGCCCACTGTTTTCGACGGCTCTTTAACAGTCTTCTTTTCAAGGATCATCAGCCGTTCAAGAGCCTCTTCTCGGATGGCGCGCTCGACTTCGGGGAATCGGGGGAGGATCTTGTGGAAATCCTCCTTGGTGAGGACGACGAGCAGACATCGCGTGCGCGCGACGATGGTCGCAGTACGAGGCCGGTCCATCAACACGCCAATCTCGCCAAAGAAGGCTCCCGGTTTCAATTCTGCGTGGACACTTTCCCCATCCCGCGAGGTGACAGCGACGGCGCCCCTAACCAGCCAATACATGGCCTTGGCCTCGTCTCCCTCGGACACAATATAGTCATTGGGCGCATGGAGCTGTGGACGCAGGTGCAAGCCCACCTCAGCAAGGAACGAGTCTGGCGTGGATTGGAACAAAGGGAAGTTGCGAATTCGGTCAATCAGTTCCAGCGGCATGCCCTGGATCTGCGAGAAGGCCAGCGGAGACGGACGAGCAGGTCGGTTGGGGTTCGTGGCCGAATCAAAGGAGTGTATCAGCGAGACGGCCTCCGGAATGGGAGCGGCCGCCTTGGTGGAGGCACCACTGCTGGACCGGCGCTGTCGCCGCATGGCTACGGGCTCCAATCGACCGTGTTGTTGATGCTATTCCTCCAACGAATACTCGGCTGGTGCTGTGTGTATCAGGGAATGCACATGGTGCGCTGCTCGAGGACCGGTGGGAAGCTCAATGACGTCGGCGATCGTGACATCGGCCGTTCGAGCGCGGCTTCTTCGACAGTGCGGCGTCGTCGGCCGAACAGAAGCGAGACTTGTGGGTATGGCGAGCTCTGGGGCACGACAGCGCGTAGAGCGTGAGAGGGAGAGGCAGAGCGAGTAGCGTTGCTGGTTGTGTGAGAGAGAAATAAAAAGAGACAGACGGCAGGTCTTCAGCGCGCTTTTAGATGGCGGGGAAAGACAGGCAGGAGCGGGAGATCCACCAGCGTCGTCCGGTAGCTTTGCGCCTCTCTTTCCTGCGCTCTTCGTCCGCAGGCGAGCCGGCAATGGCAGTCTGATGCGCGTCTCGATGGGAAGCAGCACAGCTTCAGGCAGGGCAGAAATAAGCACGGGGAGATTCGTGAAGAGCAACTGATGAACCACACGTGCGCTGCGGCACAGACGACTGGATAGGATTATTTTCCGCAGTTTGATCGATGCGACTGCAGTGGGGATTCCCTATTAACTAGTAGCAGGACTAATTACTTTCTTCTGGGTGAGCAATATTATTCGCAATGACACATAGTACTCAACGATAGTACGGACTGGCAGTCTGACGGATGAGAGAAAAGCATTAGTATCAGTTCAGCTGAACAGCAGCTTGATAATCACGTCGTGGGCCGCAGCCACTCACGTCCTGCGAGTGCGAATTCACTCCGAGTCGACGTTGCGGTCGTTAGGATTACTCACTCTTACGACAATACCATCATTGCTGTTATTATTAACCTCGCTAGTCGACTCAGGTCCATACAGCCTATTTTTAAGCTGAGACTGAACAAAGTCCAGCCTAACTACGCCAAAGCGGTAGTAGTAAGTACTAGCCAGAAGCCCACGCCTCCACTCTCAGCCAACGCCAGATTCCTGTCGATAATATCTGAATCGGTTTACTCTTGATGCTTGTGGCGTTTGTTCAGTTGGGGTTTAATCTACGTGATTCGTATTATTCGATAATGACACCGCCATGGTTGTGGCAAGTATATCCCAGACGCAGAATGTATGTTTTTCCTATGCGATATGGAGTGACTGCATCCAGCCCATATCTGACAGTTCCATTTCGAGACAGACATCCGCTGCGGGGCTGGCCTGCTGCATCCGGAGTCTCTCTACATGCACACGATAATGATGGTAGGCTGTAGAGCCGCCAGGGAGTGCCACTGAGCGCATGTCGCACTAGTATTTTCTAGAATATTTCTAGAAAATGTCCCCCAGTCCAGTCCAGGGCAAGGTGGAACGTGCAAGAAAATGCCTTGATTATCTGCACGCGGTGGGTGGTTGAGATCTACAGGGCCAGCTAGCAGTAGTATGCAGCCCTTGGGGGCCGTCCATACATTTTGTATTTACGCATCAAACGAGATATTTTATCATTAATATTATCATTATCATCATCATTCTTCTTCTTCTTATTTAAGAATTGTCAAATTCGAGTTATCGGCATACTCTTTATATTCCTTGCGTGTCCCTCAGATGAACGCAGTAGGCAAGGACTGTACATACAGCGGTTCGTTGCCGCCGGCCCCAACTCAAGATGCGCCGCCCGGAGATGAAACCGGCCCCCACAGAAGAGCTAGAGCCTAGCGCCCACACTTGCATGCTTAGCATGCGGTACCTGGCTACCTGCTACCTGCACACGTAACAGCCTCCTTCCTCACTCCCAAGTCAAGCCAGCGCGTGCTTGTGTACAACAGGCTAAGGAACGCCCGAATCTCCAACCACGGAGCCGAAACAGACTAACCACCCATGCGAACCCTAGCCGCCTTCACTACTATCCGTAGTATGGAAGTAGTGTGATTGACAATCGGCCCGATGTCCACTATCTTAGGGACCCAAGATTGCGAAGGAACGGGAGAAAGTACGCTCCTAGTGACGTTGGTTTTGTTCGAGAACATACACTCTGGCGTGGCGAGCATTGTCCAACCACACATGTTCTAGAATGTATCGAATGGGATGGCTCTCCACCGTCCTAGACTTCAGTCCTGGTACTAGCCTACTGGTAGTCTGTGCGGTCTCTAGACATCGGTGTTTGCTGCCGGACTGCTCACCCTGCTCCGTAGGTAGGCTATCACACTGTGTCCTTGCTCGGCGAGGAACCCTTGCCACCAAAAATATACTGGAGGTACGCTGGGCGGTTGCCTTTCAGAGCCTCGAGAGCATCTTGGGTCAAGCCATACGCCAGACTCAGTTTCAGGCCCAATTTGGTCGTGCGTGCTGCTGTGTATATATCATGCCGAGCTACTCCAGTCAGCCGAGTAACGACGGAGCATATAAATCAAGAGGCTTACCTAGCACACTGTAGACACCAGAGAACGACAAGCCGGCAATCACCGTAGAAATAAAATCTCGGCGATCATGACGGGCATAGTCCACAGTCTCTTCGAACAGACAGAAAGCGATTGCCCCAGCGCCTAGCCTTGCCCCCAACTTCGCGCCCTCGAATACTCCACCCACAATCGCCTTGTAGTTCTTGGTCTTATGATACTGAAACCATCCCGTGGACGTCGTCGGGAATCGATGGGCGTTCTCCGCACGAAACTGATATGCTGCCTTTTTTGACCCATGCGATGAACCAACTGCAAAACCAACGGAAAAAGCAGAGAAGGCTGTATACGGTAGTCGTCTCTCGATATCGATGCCGAGTCGCGGCGGTGCGTCAGAGTCGAAAAGCTTGTACCAATGCAAGACTTTGAGCACTGCAGGTTCGTCTGACCAGCTGGGGTCAGGTGTGGAGTCCGTCATGGCGGAAAATATGCAAGCTGTAAACAAATGAAAATTTTATAAACGGTCGCAGGATATTTTAATTGTGCGTGGTGACTCGTACGGTGTAAACAAAGGAGCTTCCTTTGCAAGATGACGTTGGGCCGTTTTTCCGGCGGAGCTGCGGTCCTGATTTTCTCCGATACCGTCACACCTTCCTTCCTCGCACCTCAACAACAATCAATATGGTACGTTGCCCCAGATATTTTTGTGTCATACTTGAGGACTAACTACGTCGTTTACCAGTCCAAACCAGACCCTCTAAGCTGGACCTTACGGTTCAAGAAGCACAAAACAACGGTATTGCTTATGATCCCCGCACAGGAATCAATCCAATCCACAAAACAAAAGCTTCTGCACGCCCTCCACGAACGCGGCATCAAAGATATCAACGGCGACGCAGTCCCAACAGACCATTCGGATATCGAACTCGGCGTCCCCATCGATCGCAACCACCTTAATAAAGGATGGGTAGGCTTGGAGGGTGCTGTCGATGAGAACAGCAACGGATCAGGAAAGAAGTCTGGAAAGAATGGCTCATCTGGTAGCTTGCAGGCAGCGAATATCCGCAATGGCCAGCCCATTGCCTTTCGCTTCAAGACAGGCTCGGATGATGACGATGAGGATCCCAAATGGGACGTGGTGATTCCTGCCTTGGATGATGAGGAGCCGGAATGATGGTCTACATGCGATGCTTATGATTTATGTAACACGCTTTTGGCGTTAAGGGCGTTTATTACAGGGATTTCAGATATATGAGGATAAGTTCTGGCCCGTTATAATTTCCTTTCCACCGCCGAGAAGGGAGAATGATTCGGACTGATTCGAGTTACTCTAAATCGCATCGCTACAAATGTAATAATTAATCGATGGAGCTTACGGGAAATCCACAGCCTAATGTACCGGGGAATTCCATCATGGACTATCCAACTATTGGCCAGTATGTAGTTTCGCATGTCTTGAAGCTTAAACATGAGCATGGCAAATTGGCAATGGTACATGTGAAGGACGTGGAGATGCATGAGGAATCGCGTGGAATTAGGAAATAGCATGAGGAAGCTCGCCAAGACAGTTCGTTGTGTGAGGAAAGATTAAACACCACGCACTATTGCCCGCAGCCAGCGGTTGCTCGGACAACCATAAGACTGCCCCCTCCAGCACCGACAAACAGACGCTATGAGCGTCTCTGTACACAGCTTAAACACCACAGCTCCACCTCAACATTCTTTAAGCAGTCGACTCTGTTCTCTCCACATCTACATCATATCGTCTCTCTACTGATTTATTATCTGATCGCCCTCTTTGGTGACAGGGCCCGAGTGGACAGAAGACGGGGTCTGTTTACTATCCTTACAACCAGGAAGTTGGGTTGGAGACGCGGAGCCGCTCGATATGGCTGCATCAAGCGCCTCCTCATCCATCTCGGTTACAGTGCGAGTGCGTCCATTTACCATCCGCGAAGCTGCACAATTATCGAAATGCGACGATACGCCGTTGTTTTTAGGCGATGGTTCTCTGGCTGGGGTGCCCACGCCGAAGCTGGCACAGCGAGGCATTCGGTCTGTCGTCAAGGTGGTTGACGACAAGTGTTTGTGAGTTGCAAATTCAAATTAATACCATGTTGAAATATCAATGTTAATATGGCGACTCGCAGAATTTTTGATCCCCCAGAGGACAATCCCGTTCAGAAATTCACGCGGAGCGTTGTCCCCAATGGAAAGCGAGTCAAAGACCAGACATTCGGCTTCGATAGGATTTTTGACGAGAACACAACACAAGCCGAAGTCTACGAGTCGACGTCACGTAACCTTCTCGACAGTGTTTTGGACGGATACAACGCGACAGTTTTCGCATACGGTGCCACAGGATGCGGAAAGACGCATACCATCACTGGCACTGCTCAGCAGCCTGGAATCATTTTCTTGACAATGCAGGAGCTCTTCGAGAAGATTGAGGAGCGAAAAGAGGAAAAGGTTACCGAAGTCTCGCTCTCCTATCTCGAAATATATAATGAAACAATTCGCGACTTGCTGGTTGAAGGAGATCGCAAGGGTCTCATGTTACGTGAAGATGCCAACCAGGCGGTCTCCGTGGCCGGTTTGTCAAGTCACCACCCGCAGAATGTTCAGGAGGTTATGGATATCATCATGCGAGGGAATGAGATGCGTACCATGTCGCCCACCGAAGCCAACGCCACCTCGTCGCGATCTCATGCAGTCCTGCAAATCAACGTCGCCCAGAAAGACCGCAATGCAGACGTGAACGAACCCCTTACAATGGCGACGCTGAGTATCATCGACCTTGCTGGAAGTGAGCGAGCAAGTGCGACAAGAAACCGAGGTGAGAGGTTACAGGAGGGAGCAAACATCAATAAATCCTTACTTGCATTGGGAAGCTGCATCAACGCCCTTTGCGACCCACGGAAGCGAAACCACATCCCTTACCGAAACTCCAAGCTCACTCGACTTTTGAAATTCTCGCTTGGCGGAAATTGTAAAACCGTGATGATCGTTTGCGTTAGTCCGTCAAGTCAGCATTACGACGAAACCCAGAACACGCTTCGGTATGCAAACAGAGCCAAGAACATCCAGACGAAGGTGACGAGAAACGTGTACAACGTTAACCGCCATGTAAAAGACTTTTTGGTCAAGATTGACGAGCAGATGGCTTTGATCAACGAACTCAAAGCCCAGCAAAAGGATTACGAATCGATCGCCTTCACCAAGTTCCGCAAACAGAATGAGAAGAAAGATACCGTGGCCAAAGAAAACGTGGCGCGCTTACGAAGCTCATACGAGAACGCTGCCGTGGAAAGGCAAGAAAAGGTCTCTAGCATGCTGAAATTGAGGCAGGTCAGCCGAAGGATTGGCATGTTGTCATCCTGGATTGCTGCTTTCGACAATGTGTGCGATTCGTGCGAGAATGTAGCTCCAATGGCCAACCTACAGGCTATTCGAAAAACAGCACAGGGTATTCTGTTCGAACTGGAGAACACTCGCCACCACTTCAATCAAAAAATTTCAAGAAACAACTGGGATAGGGCTATTAATACCGCACTCGAACACGGCATCCAACAGCTACGGGAATTCGAGACGAGTGATAGCACTGATGTCGCCAATCTCACTCGCGAGGCAGAATTACTGAAAGCTAACGCCGACCGCGAAATGTTATCTACGATCGCCGAACAGGAGAAAGCTGGAGACGCAGCCACTGTTCAAATGCTTCTCCAAGCCCATTTTGAAACAATTTCTGCAATCGAGAACATTATGCATTTAACAGAGGCCGAGGCTATCGAAGTCGGCAAGAAGATACTGAACAATATGCTTAATTCTTGCACTTCGTCTGTCGCCAATGTTGTTAAGCCTGATGGAAACGCGGCGTCCATTGATATTCCTCCCACACCAAAGGCAGACACTTCCGTCCGCCGCAGAAAGTCCAGCCTTGCAGGTATCCCTTTCAAGTCATTAAAGCCCGCCACAGCTATCCCATCACATGTTGCTGCATCTCCTACAAAAAACTCTCCACGCCGGCGCAAAACGGTCATGGCAAAGAAAGGGATCTCCTTCACGCCTAAAAGGACCCCAATCAAGGCAAGCAAGAGAGGTGTTCGATGGAAAGATGACGTGCAAGACGGCTCTCTTGCTGAATATGAAAAGACGCCACGAAAATCACAAGTCATAATAGAAGAGCCGTTAGAAGAGCCGTTAGAAGAGCCGTCAGAAGAGTTACCTCCGCCAAGAATCTCACCGATGCCTCGAGGGATCCCAGTGTTCACCAAGAATGATGATTCACCTAGGTCCTCTTCACCTATCCCAGCATCACCAGAACCAAGCTTAGGAGTACCTAGCAAAAACAATCGGTTCAAAGCTGGCTTCCTCGCCAAGAAATCCGGATCTCCTGTTCCACAAACTGCGCCTAGCCTTGTGCCAGAGGAACACTCCCCGCTTCGCAGCATCGAAAATAGTAGTTTCCTAAACCGGCCGTCGCTCGACCGACCATCCAGAATCGCTATTCGCTCACCTAGTGGAAGCTACAGAGGCAGTCCCGCCTCGGATGATGAGAAGACGTGGAAAGCTGACAAGGAAGACGCCATCAAGATCAATGCAGCAATGCGCCGAATCTCAGGAGGTCAATTCGGAAACGGACCCTCTGCCGTCCCCGTCAGTAAGATCCAGCGCCGCCGCAGTCCCACGGCCACATCTATCAGCAGCTCCCCCCCAGAAAGCAGCATCAGCATGTTCTCTGCCTCCGAAGCAAGGCGCATGGTAAAAAGTGACAAATCGCATGATGCCAAACCCAATATTCTCGGCCCTCGCGTGATCTCAGTGACAAAGAACTCCCGACGCACCACCATGGGCGGTGACTTTCGGCCTCGCGAGGTGAGCCTCACTGGCCATGCTGTGCGACTGAGCATGGCTGCGAGCGCAAGCTCTGAGTCGCGATTTAGCCTCGGGCCCGCGGTTCGGGGAGCGTTGCGGTAGTTCGCATAACATTATGTATAATCTCCTAACGATGGCGCCTAGTATGGAATAAGCTGTATACCACCAGGAGTACTGGCGCGCAAGGCGTTTGAAGGTTTTTTTTTTTTGCTTTTCTTTTCATTCTCTTTTGTAAATGTGGATGGTTCAATCACTGGATCACGATACTATTCTTCATGAACATGTTCAAGTACTTTTCTTCACAATAATAGTATTTGTATATCAGCTAGCTACTCAGCCCTTCAGAGTAAGAAGTAAGAGTAGAAAGCATTCCACCAATCACAAGTGGCGGGAATTTGTCATCGGCGATGACGCCACTACATCTCACTCTTCTACCAGCTATCCTTCAGCTATTCTTCTATTCTCCCTGTTGTATCCGAATGGCTACTGACAAGAACTGTTCTTTCCACGAACTTGAATTGAATTGGCTGAATTGAAGGGACATATGGAAAACACTTGTTTCGCAAAAATTCTCACTTATCTAATCTCCTCCGTCACCATCCAGCAATAATTTCCATATTACCTTCCTGCATCTAACAAGATACCATTTGTACGTATTGAGTACTACTTCATCCTCTCCTTCTTCTGGCACCACGCCATGACATCTTTCATCTCACGCTTCTTCCGGCCCTTTTCTACTAGCTCTCCATCCCACTCCCTCTCCGCCTCCTCACGCAACATCACCATGCCCGACAACGCGAAAAAGGCCACCTTGGCGGCCGGCTGTTTCTGGGGCGTTGAGCACCTCTACCGCAAGCACTTCGGGAATGGCAAGGGATTGTTGGATGCAAAGGTTGGGTATGCGGGCGGATACACAGATACGCCGTCATATCGGAGCGTGTGTTCGGGGAATACTGGGCGTATGTTCCCTCCCTCCCTCCCTCCTACCTACCAGTGAAACGGGATGATGATTCTTATACAATCTTATTCTGGTACAGACGCCGAAGCGCTTCAAGTCATATACGACCCCTCCCTCGTGAGTTACCGGCAACTCCTCGAATTCTTCTACCGAATGCACGACCCGACAACCGCGAACCGGCAGGGACCGGACGTCGGTACGCAGTACCGTAGCGCGATCTTCACGGAGAATAGTGAGGAGGAGCAGATTGCAAAGGATGTCACGGAGAAAGTGAGCAAGCAGTGGTACAAGCAGCCGATTACAACGCAGATTATTTCAGCGGATTGGAAGTGGTGGGATGCAGAGGAGTATCATCAGCTGTATCTGGACCGGAACCCCGGGGGTTATGAGTGTCCATCTCAGTAAGTTTGATCTATTGTCTGATTTGATGTTGGCTGATGTTGGATAGCTTCTTGAGGAACTTTCCGCCGCTTTCGGACTGACTACGATGGCGAATATAATATTTAAGAGTGGGCATCAAATATATAATCAGTGATTTCTATACCTTTGTACGATTCTTTTATGGTTTCCATACAAATCGTAGCCCATAAAACATCAAGGGTTCTCTTTTAAGCTATGTATTGCACCCCGCAACTCATATATGTACCCCACTTCAGATAAACACCACTCAGAACTTTGATGATATGTGAGATCGTCGTGGCAAAAGGTAGAGTACCTAAAATCGCTCCTACCTCAGTGGTTCTTGTGCCCAAGGTGCTAGCCCATCGTGTTAGCCCATTGTGTTAGCCACATGTCTCACAACGCTTCCAGCAACGCATCCGGCATAAGATATGCAGTAATAGATTGATATACAGGCATAGTGGGGGTTGTCTCTCTGACGTACAACTATGGCGTCGATAAGGTGCAGATTTCCCTCGAATCAGAAACAGCAGCTGTCCAACCGGCACCGGGCTCCCGAGCTCTGTGAATGAGGTGTGAAATAGGTGCGGCGTCACCGGGCCGGTTGCCACCATCAATTCCCAATCAGGAAAGATACTGATGTCGGCGGGGAATTCATATAAACAAGAACAGCGCGTCGAAAGCAAAGTGATCATCAGTATGATCAACGCTTAACAGGTGTCTGACCATCGCAGCCGCCCTTGAACGCTCTATATTGGCATTCAAGACGCCACGATGAATCCAATAACCCCCTCAGTCCTAGCCAGGAAGCTTCCTCGCAGGATTCAAAGTCTGTCTCAGCATCCAGCGAGACAGCTACACCGCGCTATGAAGAGTCGCCAAGCAGCAGCAGGAACTGTGACCGTGACTCCTAACGCAACGCTGCAAAGTAGACCGGATTCTGCGCTGTCGATTCTGCCTCTCAGCACTGTCATGCGATCCTTGTCGGTCACCACCGTCACTTCTGTGCCTCTGCTCTTAACACCAGCTCTGGCGTCGCTTTCGTGGGTCGCCGATTCCAAGCTGCCAGTGCTCGACCCAGACAAGAACGGCGCGCTCAAGAGCGTGCTGCGGCAGACGATATACTCGCAGTTCTGCGCGGGGGAATCACCAGCCGAAGTCGCCCACACGATATCGGAGCTCAAGAGCCTAGGGTATGCGGGCGTCATTCTGGGTTATGGGCGAGAAGTAGTCATGACCGATGACGAGGCACGCGAGCTGGCGGTGCGGGGCGAGCAGGAGCAGGAACTCGAAGATGACGCAGACCAGGTACAGCAGTGGACAGAAGGCACAATGCGCACCCTGGAGCTAGCCCATGAAGGCGATTTTGTCGCGCTCAAGTTCACCGGCGCCGGGCGAGAAGCACTGCGCTGTCTGCTTCACGGCCTGCCGCCCTCTGCTCGACTAGACAGGGCCATCATGGACATCTGTGATCGAGCACGAGACAGAAAGGTGCAGCTTCTGTTCGACGCCGAGCAGGATGCCGTCCAGGCGGCCATCGATGCATGGGTGTTGCGTCTGCAGCGGAAATACAACCACTCCTTTTCCCTACAAGGCCGCCCTCGTGCGCTCATCTACAACACCTATCAAGCCTATCGTCTGTCCACCCCGCACACGCTTGCATCCCATCTGAGAACCGCGCAGGAAGAAGGGTTTGTGCTGGGAGTCAAGCTGGTGCGAGGAGCGTACATTGCCAGCGATCCCCGTCATCTGTTCTGGAAAACAAAGGATGAGACGGACAGTACGTATGATGCCATTGCTGCATCCCTGATCACACGACGGTATGGCGCTATTCTGGGGGATTCCCAGCCTGCCAGAACAGAGATGTTTCCTCAGGCGGACTTGGTTCTCGCGACGCATAATCGAAGATCGATTGAGAGGGCGCGGGCTCTTCGGAACGAGCAGGTTCGGACGGGCAACCCGATGATTGAGATGGTCTATGGACAACTGCAGGGTATGGCAGACGATATCAGCTGCCAGTTGGTGCGCGAGTCCATAGCGTTGAAAGCGCACCGTCATACATTAGAGGAGATTCCACAGCCATACAAGTATCTTGTCTGGGGGACCGTGGGGGAATGCACCAAGTATCTTCTTCGTCGAGGCCGCGAGAATAAAGATGCAGCGTCCAGGACAAGAGACACTCGGAATGCCATGTTCAACGAATTGAGACGACGCAGTTCTTTTGGTCTTTTTTGAGTTACGTATATAGATAGCATTTGACATAGGAATTTGATAGAGGACGAGTTCGATAGAGGATATAGGTTCATAATGTCTTGTCTGACCTGTCATCTTGTAAGAACAACGGCCCTGCCATAAGAAAGAGAGGAGGTTCAACTTGACGGCTATTTGGATCAGTTCATTGCCTATTTATAGCATGGGCCAACCTGCATTCAGTACCGCGTTTGACATTGTGCAAAAGCCCACACAGCACAGCACCAGCTCTACTGGGTGTGCGTGTCAAAGGCCTGCAAAGATCAAATGTCAACGCCTGTGGCCTGTGGTCACACACATTGACACACATTGACACTCACTTCCTTCCTTCCTTCCATGAAGCACCTTCCACCTTCCACCTTCCACCCCAAATGCTGACGACTTCCTATCTCTCCCCTCTCCCATCAAAGATCCTACACTGCTGCCTCTTTGCTTCTTTCGCACTCTGCCCTTCATTTTCATCTTCTTGGACCCAGTTTTATCTCACTGCATCTTTTATCCTCTCCATCTTTATTCTCCATCTCTGCCACCTCTTCTCCTGACCCACCACGCAGTTTCATCCAAACAAACATCGCCCGTGTGAATGGCACACTGGGCAACAGCAAACAGTTAACCGTCCTCATCAACAATCGGCCCAAGGACTCTGTCCTGTTTTCTGTTGTAGGGATATTTTCGCAGGGGGCAGCGGCAATGGACAACCTCCAGTCCGTCGATGAGCTGGATGGTCTCATGACCACTGCTCTGAGACACATGGCTACTGTTGCTGAACAAGTGAGTTATATTTACATGCCAAACTGAGCACCCAGGAAATATAATAACTGTCCCAGTTGCGTGTACAAGGCTACAACACCGAAGCAAACAAGATTGGTCAATTGAGCGTGCAGCTGGTGCAGGAGTTTAATGATGCATCCATTCAGTTGAAAGAAAAGGGCTCAAATGGCCACTATCCCCTAGCAATTCTTGCAAGTGATCCATATACCCTGAATAAAGCATCCACTAGCGCAATACAGGGAGATGGCGTGTTGCCAAAAGAGAATGCCCCTGTCGAGTTCCGTCTCGACTATCCGGCCAAGAAGAGCCCGCCGCCGTCAAGCAATGGCTTTGACGCCAAAGTGCAGCTGATAAACCCCAGCTCATGGGCAAAAGTGGTCGCGACTAAATCGAGTCTACAAAATCCTGAGAGATTAGCGGTCAGAGTAGGACGCGGGGGTAGATCCATCACACACTTTGGCCAGGCAACACGCACTGCTAATCGTGTGAAGGGTGGAAAGGAGGGAAACGAAGTACACACTGACCATCGTCGGGAAGAAATCGGCCTTGAGCATGGCAAAGGTGGCGTGGTCAATATTGAGGGGCCGGTGAAGAGCATCCCTCGCTTTCTCAGCTACCTAGCTGTACGGGTTAATGAGGGCCCTGTGTACGATATGAGTATTGTGGACGACCACAAGGCTATCATTGTTTTCCAGTACGCTCTCCATGCGCAGATCTTTGTTGATCGGAATACCGAGTCGCAGGCGACCCGTGGCGAATCCGTTTTCGGTTCCGGTGATTGGGTTGTCAAGCTTGGACAGCCAATGGACTGGACTGACACCATGACACGCATGAGCCATCCGCATCGTGAGCGCCGTCGTCTTACTTTTGTCCGCTCCAAGCTGTTCGCTGACCAGGCGAGCTACCATAAATGGATCCGGGAGGTCGAAGATGTAGCAGGCGTTGGAAACGTCGATTTTGTATGGGCATTCAACACTGGGAATGGTAAGTTCCCCCCTTTACAGTCTTCTTTCTCTCGCTCACATCACACAGCTACGGCGGTATTTTTCAGCGTAGCCGTTGCCCGCAAGGTCATGCAGACATTTACCAGCTGGCGCCAGAACCGCGGCTGCTATGAAGACTTAGCAGTGACGTACTCGACCGATCCCTGCGAAAAGGATCTCCAGCTAACGACGCAGCTGCGCTACTTTGTCCAGCCTGCGCACCGCAGCTTTGAGCAGCAATGCCCTGGCGACGGTGAACATTCGGCTACTAAGAGGTCCTCCAAGGGGGAGTGATGGAGATGCTAAGTAATTACAATTGCCGGGGTATTGTTTGCTGTCTAGATTTTACAAGCAGCATTTGCATGAGTGATTGAGGAGGTGTTGGAAGAGCAATTCTGACTTCTTTTCTTCTTCTTTTTCTCTTTTTCTTTTCTCGATAATGGGATGCAGGTTGGTCTATTGCATGTGGTGGCGTATGATGAAGGCAGAGCTTGGCCAGTTTGGCTTGGTGATATTGAAGAGGGATTTGAATCTGCGATCTAGCGAGAGCAGCGCTTACAGTCTGAGGCCGAATTTAAAAAGCTCAAGCTACATAGTACATATACGACATATGTACACAAATTGATTGCGCTGTACACGTTTCAGTCCCCAGGTAATACTGCTAAGCAAACCAAAGAAATCACGTTTCAATAGCATGGCCAAGCTGCTTCTCGTCTTCTCATGATCATCACTATAGATCTTCACGAAGCGAGGTTATCCACATAGGTCGGGGTGTCTCCCTACAAATTCCGACCTAAATCCTGAATTTGGCCAACTTATTTCTTCCCTCCACCATCTGAGAGTCAAACTTCAACGCTCAAGCCCTAGTACGGTAGACTATTGTAACCCTAGGAATTTGTGGCCCTGCTTATGGCGGATCAGCCTGCTCCAGGGGAGTTCACCTCCCACGACTACAACGGAATCTCATAGCAGTAGGAGCAAGTATACCCCCAAAGACTGCCAAGAATGCCGCAGACGCCGTGCGAAGGTTGGTGCAAGGTTCTGGAGAAACCATGATCTGCTCTCTGACAACCGCTCTACAAGTGTAACAGCAATCAACCGTCCTACACACGGTATCTACACCGCCAGCTGTCCTGCAAGTACGCGGCCGATGAGGATCGCTGTGGGACGGCGCCTAAGTCGTACGTGCGCTTGCTGCAGGCTCGCGTCGACGTTTTGGAGCGTATTATTTGCCTGCACAACATCGATATTGATGACTCGTATCTTCTTACATGTATAAACTTATTGAATACTTACTACATTGTAATGCGGTGAGCCTCTGGCTGCTATATAAGTGGTCTTTTTAGTTAGCCCATGCGGTTAGCCCTAAAACACACCCCATAGGCCCACTTTAGCCTCACGTGTAGGCTTTGAGCATACAGCTGATCAATTGATATTACTGATACATAAGCACATGTATTGATGGTTTTCTATCTAACGCTTTTTGTGATTCGTTCTTCCGTGTAAAAGAAAATAACACAAGTCTCTCTTCAATATTGCTGTCGACGACTGTAGTTAGGGGAATTGGCCAATCACATCAATATAACCACGTGACCGTCACCGACCTGATTCGGCATCAAACAACAAAGAACGCCACAATACTATTTAATATTATATAAAATATCAATGGCGATAATATTATTATAATAACAATCCTCCGAGAGTGAATCTGCTGGCGGGAATCAATACCACCTCTCGCTCTTGGCAGGATCTGGTGGCGACTGCAGAAACTAAGAAACAGGAAAAAGGCGCGCGGTGGCGTGTGAGACTGTACCGGCGCCAACGCGCGCCCTTGCAGGCTGCCGATTATTGATTGCCAACCTCGCAGTATAATGCAACGTGGTGCGAGCAAAGCAGTAGCCGAGTGCCAAACGCGCATCATTATTATATCATGATACCCCTTCAGGCCATTTTTCGATCAACACCCAGGCATGTTGAGAGCGTGTCGCTGTCAATTTGCTGGGTCCTTATCGGCACTAGCAGCGGGCTAGTTTCACCTCGGGCCTCAAGGAGGGCTGCCAGTGGGGCCAACCCCGGCAATGCGCGGCCACAATTGGCCGGTAGCCCCATCCCTTCAGCCCCCCGGTTTTTGTGCTCCGCGTGATTTGCTGGCGGCGGCTCCGGCTGGCAGTGCTAGAGCCTCCATGCCGCCAATCGCCGTCGAGAACCGCTGCCAGAGGCCAATAGGAGCTCCCAATGCTCCCCCGCCGCACAGAGATCGTCAATTCAGGGCTAGCGTGCAGTGTTCAGCATGGAAATAGCATTATGCATATAATCCATCACTCCTCCTGCTGTGTCTTGCGACGTTAGCTGCCTCGTCCTGACCCCGGGAGTCGTTAATTTGTTGTTCTTCTCATACCGGCCTGTAATTCTGTGCTATACTGACGCTCGTTATTGTTGTTATCCACTCTCGTTTCTCTCGTTCGCTTGTTCTCTTCTTTCTCTCGTTCACTAACCCTATCCTTGTCGGGTTGTATATTCGATTCCCGAGCAATGGTTCGCCTCGTCTCCATTGCCATCGCAGCTCTGTCTGCTTCATTTGTCGCTGCCGACTCTGCGCCCCAATGTGGCAGCGGCACAAAATGCCCGGCCGACACGCCTTGCTGTTCTCGTGAGTATTTTATCAGCGTGCTCAAGTTGCACTCCTAACCATTGCACAGAGTACGGTGAATGCGGTACCGGTGCCTACTGCCTCGGCGGTTGCGACCCCATCAACTCCAACAGCTTGGACTCTTGCACCCCCGAGCCGGTCTGCAAGAGCCAGACGTTCGCCAGCTGGGATAATCTGGACGATACTGCGTCCAACGACAAGTATCTGGGCAATGCCACCGCTACCGACTGGGTGTATAGCGGCAAGCCTCTCGTTAACAATGGCGAGCTGCTCCTGACCATGGCCAAGGGCTCTGTCGGTACCCTGGTTGCCTACAACCACTATATCTGGTACGGAAAGGTGTCTGCCAGACTCAAGACCTCCCGCTCTGCAGGCGTTATTACGGCCTTTATTCTGTTGTCCGACGTGAAGGATGAGATCGATTACGAGTTCGTCGGTACCGAGTTGACCACTGCCCAGACCAACTACTATTTCCAGGGTATTCTGGACTGTGAGTTAATAACCCTGTTTCATTTTGGTCCATTGCTGACATTATTCAAGGGCACAACGGCAAGAACTCTACAGTCTCTGACTCGACCTTCGATAACTACCATACTTACGAGATCGACTGGACCCCCGATTCCATCACCTGGTACATCGATGGCCAATCCACGCGTGTCCTGAACAAGGCCGACACCTACAACGCTACCACTCGTCAATTCATGTACCCTCAAACCCCAGCCCGTCTGCAGCTGTCTCTGTGGCCCGGTGGTCTGGCGACCAACGCCCCCGGTACCATTCAATGGGCTGGTGGTGAAATTAGCTGGGATACCCCTGATATCAAGGACCCCGGCTACTACTACGCCACTTTCAGCTCGGTCAACATCACTTGCTACGATCCTCCTTCCGGTGCCAACATCAAGGGCAATCAAGCTTACATCTACACTGACGCGGCTGGAACTAACAACACCGTCGAAATTGTCAACAAAAACACTGTTCTTAGCTCCTTGGAGGGCACTGGCGTTAACATGACTGCGGGTGCCTCTTCGTCCACCGCCAGCGGTACCAGCTCCAGCTCCAGCACCGGCAGCTCCTCATCTACTTCTACATCTTCTCCTAACACAGTCCCTGGTGAGGGCAACGGTGGAAGCGGCGGCCAACCCGGAGGCTCCTCAGGCAGTGGCACCAGCAGTGGCAGTGGCAGTGGTAGTGGCGGCAGCGGCTCTGGAACCTCGTCCGGGTCGTCCGCTACCTCTACTGGCTTCAGCCAGGGCGGCGACTCGGCCAAGACCGGCGCAGCCTCGGCCAACGAGCACATGCTCCAGGGCTCAATGTTTGCTGTTCTGGTGGCTGTTGTCGCTTTGATTGCCATGTAGTTTTTGTTCGGCGCGGAAAACCTCTATGCATGTAATTTATCGATCTATATTCAATCCCTCGAATCTCTGGGTTTTACATTAGCCTCTGTTCTGTTTGTTCTGAAACTGATGTAATACCTCGATTGTCGTCTTCTAGTGTTCCTGTATATATATAATTTGCTGGCCTTCAGCAATGGAACTACTTCACTACATTAATAATGTCATAATTGATTGGTTATCTATTTTGGTGATATGTCAGTGTGATTCTTATTGGGGAATTAGAAGTATCTATTGAGGCACCAAGCCAGCCTAATCCAACATTCAAGACGAAGAGATTGTAGTTGATATAATCCTTAATCAGTAATTGATATTTACCATACCTGACCTTCCAAATGGTACTTATGTAGGCTAGGCTTTGCATACATAGGTCAACTAGTGTACGTGAAGTACTGTTATGCTGATACCTTTAGCTAGCCCTTCACTAGCACAACTCTTGTTGATATATACATTTATTAATTGATATTAATAAATGTGTATAGGCTAAAATTTTATCTAATTAGGTGTCATACTTAAAATACTATGATTTGAAGTATTATCATATCTTTAAAGAACATTTCTATGAGCATTACCTCTTCCTAGACCATGGCGTGAACATCTACTGCGTGAACATCTAATGCACACTGTCCTTCTTCACAACCCAAACAAACCCTCACCCACTCACGCCCCCTCAGACTCACAATGTAAACAAACAGCCAGGCAAAAGCAGAGAGCAAAAGCCATGTGCTTCTTCAGTGCCTACCTATACTGTCTCTGCGGCCACATTGACTACGATATTAGCACACTCTGCGTGGCATTCAAGAAACAACTCCTTCGAATCTGCTCACCAACAAACCTCTCTAACCCCTCCTGCATCCCCTTCTCCCCGAACGACGAAACCTGCCTGCCACATGCCCCCGACCCGCGCCTCGGTGTGGCTGGAAATTTGCAGTGGTTCTATATTGTTTTGCCAGGAGATATAGGGCCGACGGCAAGCCTACAGCCGCTCTGTCATCGCTTGCGAGAGCTACAGAGCCGCGAGGACAGGGAAGGGTGGATGGTTGTGAGTGGGCTGTGTGGTGGTTGCACCAGTGCCGCTGAGGACTTGTGCGAGATGTTTCAGGCTTGTCCGTCTTTCGGCTTGACAGATGACATGGTCCTCGACGAAGACGGTAATGAAAATGGAATGGATGATAGTGATGTAAGCAAGGCTGAGGATTTCGACCTCCCTTTCCTCCGCAGGGTTACTGCATTGGATATCTCGTCGAAAGCGCCGGGGGCGATGGAACAAGATAAGAGTATCGGGGGTGAGATTAGTACGCCACTGCGTGGTGCTATGGGGAGGAGTGGTTATGACACTAATCGCACGTACAGCCTGGAGGAGCGTGATATTGACATGATGCGGCTGGATGAGGACGGTGGTACGTGTATTGTCAGTGGCATGGGCATTCTCGACGATCCCTTTGTTGGCCCTGCTATTCCTCAACGTGGTTACCATGACGAGCCTGTCAGTGTTGGTCATCCTGAGATTCCACATAATAAGTTCTTGAAAAGCCTTATGGACGCGGCGGCTAGTCCAAGCAATGCGTCGAGAAGAATGCGAAAGCGAGCTAGACTGGGCACGACCACCAGGATTGGGAGTAATAGCAGTTTGTTGTCTGCAGTTAGCGCGAGCGAGGCGAACCAGAGTAAGAAAAGGAAAACAGGCCATGCAACCAGCGAGCGGCGCGTACCCGAAAATTGTCCGTATTCGCTCAGGTCACGGTCGAAAGTGGGAAGCGGAGAGAGAGCTTAATGATCAATATACAAGACGGGTGGTGCGTGTTAGGAGGAATCGGAATTGTATGCTTTTTGGGAGCGCATTGGAGGTCATTACGGAGAAATAAAGGAGTGAGCGTTGGTTAGGAAAAAAAATAATCGGTGTTATTGATATCTGTGACTATGAGCAGCTTCAATGCAATATGGATATCCCTCTTGGTCACCTAGAACGCCCATTTCGATGCCGAACGAGAAAGTACAAAGGACAGCCGTCCAAAATGTCAATAAAAAGTCAGGTCAAAGTGTCGACAAATTAGGCCTCTTCAATCTAGTGATTATCACACCCGCAATCCTCCCCGCGCTTACGGAAATCTCCGTGATAGCTGTCTAGTTGATCGACACGGATATTGGCCCCAAGCTG
Source organism: Talaromyces proteolyticus (assembly GCF_021365285.1). Lineage (NCBI taxonomy): Eukaryota > Fungi > Ascomycota > Eurotiomycetes > Eurotiales > Trichocomaceae > Talaromyces > Talaromyces proteolyticus. Next base: position 710,176 of record NW_025764280.1, read on the forward strand.
ATCGCCCAGCCAGGACAACGAATCTTGTTGGCTGAGCTTCTCGGTCACTGCGTCCACGTCGAGATCTAGGTAGGAAGCCAGAAACTTGCCGACCTCAATGTTCTCGTGATTTCCAAGAAGTGGCCATACGTCTTTTGAGGACGATGCGTAGATATTGACATCAGCGCCTGATGCAGTTAGTAAAGATCACTTAACAGTTAAATTCGTTTCTACTCACCAGAATGGCCGTGAGTCGACCAGCCCACTTGCGCCCGTCGACTTATCATGTCAGCGAAAAAGTATTTTGGTGGTTGATCAGCGTCGGGCGTGAGCAAGGAATCCACTTCTTCGTCAGTGGCATCATCGATTCCAAGCCCCTTCTTTAGAAGCTCCTCACGTACATAGGCCCGTTGATTCTTCAGGCTGTTCTTTGCACCCGCTTCTCCTAAGTATTCATTCAGCTTGTTTTCAAGATACTCAGACGAGTGAGAAGCCTTTGCTAGCACGTCGGGAAGCCACTTGTACTCTGGGTATGATTTGTGCAATTGTCGAGCGACTGCAAGACCGCCAGTCTCATGATCAGAGGTGCTGACAAGCACAGTAGGAGTGTCCTCTTTGTCTATAAAATCTAACACTGCAGCAAACGCTCTATCGTATGCAAGTACCTCGTGCACCTGTGCTGCTGGATCGTTTCCATGGCCGGCATGGTCAATCCGCGAGCCTTCAATCATGATGAAAAACCCCTTGTCACCCGCCTCGGTAGCCTTGCTAAGAGCAGCCAATGCAGTGCGCGCCATCTCCTCTAGAGAGGGGTAAACATCATTGACCTGACGACGGTCAATTTCGAAAGGGATGTCCTTCTCTGCAAAAAGGCCTAGTAATGGCAGCTCAGCATTTTGGCCGAGCGCAAGCCCATCAAATCCATCACGATCATTAATATAATGAAATCCTTTGTCCTCGGCAACCTTCGTCAAGTCCCGATCATCCGCCCGACAGCCGCCATCAGCATCCTGTGGCAGAAAGTGGCATCGTCCACCTCCAAGAAGTAAATCAACGACCCGCCCCAACGGATGTTCGCCAACTTCCTGTTCAGCAATCAAATCCTCATATTCTCGTCGGTTGGCGTGAGATGCAAAGCATGCGGGTGTGGCATCAGTGATTCGAGTGGTCACCACCAATCCGGTCTTATACCCCGCCAGATGTGCTGCCTCCAGAACAGTTCCACAAGCCGTGTGGTTGGGTAGCACTGAGATGGCACCATTATAGCTCTTGTGCCCACAAGAAAACGCCGTTGCTCCCGCTGCCGAATCAGTGATTAAACTAGACGACGAACGAGTCCGCGACGTCCCGATCTGGTGCTGGTCTATGACCAAGGTGTCGTCGATAGGCAACCCTTGCTCGAGCTGGCGGAAGCTCCTGGTCAACGATAGACTAGTCGGGCCCATCCCGTCGGAAACCATGAATATGACATTTCGTTTACCGGTAGGCTTGCCGCCTGGGCCCCAGGTGAGCCCGTCAGACCCGTGTGGTTGTGTGGTTGCGCTATGCTGATACAGAACTGCGAGAATAATGACGGCCACGGTTGCCACAAGAGACCAGGTGAAGAGCCCAACCTGCCGCCAAAACGCCCATCCCCGTTGCTGCTCCGGCCGATTGATTCGCTGTCCGGTTAGTAAAGCATCCTCTTCGTCCTCGCTCCTTATTGACGAGTGCTCCGAGGAATGTCGCGGAGCGAGGAGAGGCTCCTCTCGCGGCATATTGTATAGATGGACAGATGAGTCGAAGATAATCCAAAATTACGTGCAAAGTAAGCAATCTCGATAACCAAGGAGAAAAAAAGTCACAGACGGGGTTGCCATCTACGATAATGTTCGCGTGATGATGGATCATGGAGGTTCCCGCATAGAGTCTTAGCGTGTTACCAGATACGGCGATCGGCGGGCCCGTGACCAACAGTGTTCCCCGACGGTAACCCAATTTGTCATTGTCATTTATGATTTCCCATTACTAGTTCCCTCGCCTTGCATATCTTTTTTCCCATATACACACAAAATGGCAATAGCCAAATATCTTCACGGATAATAATACATATGGAGGACGACTTCTCCAACACCACTCACGCTGCCCTAGAAACCAAATAGATGTCTCACTCCAACATATAATATACTATCGTACAACCACCATGATAGATACTGCCAGTAAAGCCCCTATCTCCCTTTCCACCCAATTGGGATCATAGCAGCTGCGACTTCGGTGACGCCGCGTTCGGTAGCTAGTAAATTGAACTGTGCCGATGCATTGCGAGTATCCTGCACGTCAACTCGGAGGCCCAATGAGTTGATATGCTTCTTTGTCTGCGGCGAAAGCGGGAAGATAGAAGAACCCAATCCCAGGATGAGAATGTCTGGATGGAAAAGTCAGCGTCGAGGATCAATCGACTGTCACAAGGCAGATTCGACTACATACCAGGTCGTGGCCACACCACGCTCAAAAGACCCCAGACTTCCTCTGGCACTTCAAACTGCCCCTTCTCATTGACCATTTGCTCCCGCGCACCATCCTGGATAGATTGCCATGGCCGCCAAGCGAATGCCTCGCCCCCCACCAGCAAAACTCCGTCGCCATTAGTTATCTTGACGCCATTATCTAGATGGAACCCGTCGTCTAGACATGCGTCTACAGCAGTTGCTGGGGTTGGGACGTTTCGGAGAACATTGAGCTCGGCGAAGTCGGTCTGCGTACGTTCCTCGGATGGCGGGCCGCGATCGTGGCTTTGTGGCTTCGAGGGCTGAGATCGTGGAGCAATGCGAGGGTTTCGAGATTGAGAAGTGGTGCTGCTGCTGCTGTTATTGTGCCATAGAAGGCCCGGGTATGACAGCGATGGCAGTGATGGCAGTGATGGTGGAGTAGAACGACATGGCTGGCAGAAAGAGCCGTGGCGGAGCGAAGTTCGCAGAGCGCGTAGTAATTGGGGTGACGGCGAATGCATTGGTGCTGATTGACAAGAAAATATAATAAACAAGGTCACAGGATGAGACTCAAATTAGTGACGGTATCGTCGGTATGTGGCTTTAAAATGTTGAGCGCCTGTTAGAGGAGACAGCAACGGGGTGGGACTTGCTAGCAGCCAATGAGCGAAACAGGAATGGTCATGGGACTGTTAAAACAGTACAATAATAATTAAGACCGAAAATATGCCATCAATAGCTTCTAGTACCAGGAAAGTATTAATGGCGTGAAAAGTAAAATATGTAGATTGACATTGTATTCATTGCTGAATTACTAAGTGGCCAGGATGAAGATCTATCTACAACCCAAAAATGAACTTTTCCATTTGGCATGACCACCACAACCACCACCGAAGGAACATTATATCTGGTATCGAAAGGAGTCAAGTTTCAAGCACAACACGCGTGAACAATGACAAAACAGGGGCACTAGGGTTAAAGATAAAATCCAAAAAGACAAAGAATGCGCCGTTTCAGGCGCGACCTTATACAACCGTAAGGTATCAAGTAAGTAATGTGATTCAGAAGTTCGTGGGATCAGCTGAAAAGAAGTGATAATGGCCAACGAGGCCATTAGTAGTCATCTCAAAAGAGACAAAAAAAAGTAGAGCCAAGTTATAATAATTAAAGATATACTGCGTTATGAAGGCCGTCCGTGACTAGCTTTATCGTGGGAATCACCAGCTCGGCTCGAAACTCGAGAGGAAGATTCCCGGTTTCCGGCCGAGCCAGATTTGGCATTCCGTTCTTCTTCCGACTGACTAGAACTATCGTCGGCAGCGGTTGCACTGGTAGATGCGCTCCGAAGACGTTGGGCTCGGTCTTGGAGTACTTGGGCCTCAGCTGCAGCCTTCTGGGCTTTGATTTGCTTGCGCCACATACTCGCATAACGGCCTTTCATCGCTAGTAATTCCTCGTGAGTACCACGTTCAGCGACTTGGCCATCATTTAAGACTAGAATTTGGTCCGCAGTGGTGATGGTACTCAATCGATGAGCAATAACAAGCATGGTGCGTCCTCGGGAAAGCGTTGAAAATGCGCCTTGGATGTGCTCCTCAGTTGCTGTGTCAAGAGCAGCCGTTGCTTCATCCAGCAGAATGATCCGAGGATCTTTCAAGATTGTACGAGCGATGGCTACACGTTGCTTTTCTCCTCCACTCAACCGCAAGCCGCGCTCTCCGACCTTCGTTTGATAGCCGTCCGGGAATGTCATGATTTTGTCATGAATACTAGCGGCACGGCAGGCCTCGTATACATCCTCATCAGTTGCATGAGGAGATGCGTATTTCAAATTGTACATCAAAGTTTCGTTGAATAAGACAGTGTCTTGCGGTACCACACCGACGTGTCGACGCAACGAGTCGATAGTCACATCTTGAACATCGAGACCATCAATACGAATGTTGCCTCGAGTGGCATTGTAAAAGCGGAAAAGTAGTCGAAACACTGTCGATTTTCCACCCCCAGATTCGCCCACGAGAGCGGTTGTTGTACCAGGTCGGCAATGAAATGTAAGCCCGTTGAGGGCTGGCTTTCGGGCATCATATGAGAACTCCACATTATCAAAGACAATGTCTCCTGCACAGCGGTGAATGGGCGAAGCATGGGGGAGGTCGGTGACAGTGGGTTGCTCTCGGAACAATTCCAACATGCGCTCGGAATTGATCAAGGCTGACTGAATAGATCTATAAAAGGTGCCAAAAAAGTTCAACGGTCCTTGAAGTTGCGCCATATAAGTCAAAAGGATGACAAATTCGCCCACGGAGCGTTCGCCGGTGGAAACCTGATAGGCTGCAATGAAACATGTAATAAGTAGACCCAGCATGAACACAGTATTCTGACAAGTGTTCATCAAGGTAAGGGAGAAAAGGACATGGTACTCCGCTCTTTGAAAGTCGCCGACAGCAGTGCGATAGCGGTTGAACTCGTATGATTCGGCATTAAAATACTTCACAGTTTCGTAAGAGACCATCGAGTCATTCCTATGAGGGTTAGTAATCGCGGATTCACATCAAACATATCCATCAACTTACTTGACAGCATCCTCCTGTCGAGAAGCATTGACCATCTGGCGCCTTATTTCGGCTCGCCATTGCGCCATTCGAATGGTAACATAGAGATAACAGAATGTAACAATAGCCACTATTAGAGCGTAGTATGCATCAAAAGCCAACAAAAAATACCCAATTGCGACACACAGGTCAATCAGCATAGGCACCACCTGGAATGTCACTTGTTCAAGAAAGGTATTAATAGAGTTTCCCTTGCTCAACGCTGACAACACTTCTCCAGTCTTTTTCCCCAGGTGAAAATCCAAGCTGAGGCTGTGAACATGCTCAAAGGCCGCAGTTGATAGCTCCATGTAGGAATACTGGCCAACTGGGATCCACAAACTGGATCGCAGGGACCCGATAAGGCCCTGGTTGCCTTGCAGCCAACGGTAGAATATGTAAAGACAGATTTGAAACCATGGGATTCGCAGATCTTCACCTTCGGCGTCTGATAGAATATCGGTTATCCGGCCAACTTGGATGGGGACTAAAACGTTGACAACGCGCTGTAGAAGGATGAGAACGAAACAAATGACGACTACCACCTGAAGTCGGCGAGACTTCGAAGGCCAAAGATAGGGGAAAAACAGGGAATAGCCGCTAAGATATTCCCACCAGCTTGTTGAAGGTATAGTAGTCGGCCGAACCCAAGGATCAACAGGTTTTTGGGATGGCGATGCGTGACCATTTGTATGCAGAGCACCATATCCAGACCCATTGGCTACATCTGCTTCGGCGGACGATGGATGTAGTAGACCGGTTGTTTCTGAACAATTGCCTGCTAGGCGTGGATCCGCCTTCCGGCGGTTGAATTTTCGATTTGTGGAGACAATGTAGAGGAAAAGGATGGCTGCGAGAATGAATGTGCGGATCGCAATCGAAACCACATCAGCAATTTCCCACCCGGTCATGGATTGTCGAAAAGGGCCACCCTGGGGATCGCCCACGGTGGGCTCATGATGTGGATTTGTGTATATGTCTAGCCATATTCCGCAGATGACGAGGTCAATGCAGATGGCCACCACCCATGGGACGAACTGGGCGCAAGTTGGCGATGGCTTGGTGTCCACGAGGGAAATCAGAATGAGAGCATGAACGAAAAAGCAGCCGACGAGGTAAATCTACGCGACCGAGTTAATACAATCGTAATCCTTAAAGCTGGGCGACACCAAGTGCTTACCACAGTAGATTGGCCGCACCACCAATGCTCTGAACGATAAATTATAGCATGGGATACATTAATAGCTGTATCTACAAGGTAGGTCAATAGCACGGCTACTGCGAGCCATTGAAAGACGAGGCTGAATTGGGGAGAAATCTCTTGTCGGTCTCTCAATACGGTCATGGTGCTTCTGGTCCGTTTCGGCAGGGGTCGGCCACCGGGACCGTAGGCGGCCTTGTTGTCATTGGGAGTCAAGCGCCTCGCGGAGATGATGGAGCTGGCCACGAAAGCACCGATGAAGACCAAGAGGAGCACAATTGGCGCCGCAGTCTGGATGAATTGCAACACATAGCGGCCTTTCGGCAGGGCTTCTTCGCTCCAAGTCCCATGTTGCAACGACGGTCCTGGCGAGCTCGGTATCGCCATTCCTCCAATATTCTATTTCCCGCGCAAGTCCAGAGATGCTCACTGAGATTCCATGTCACTCGCCCGCAGCTGATCGCTTCTGGCGGCGGGGACGGGTCACGATCGGTAAAGACAGGTGGATACACCGAGCGAGGGTGCCTTGGACGGAGGACTCGAGATACTATATAGGGCGTATAATGTATATGTCGGCAGTCAATTGATTGCAGAGGGCCAATACTGGCACAGAGTATTCCCTAATCGTGGCAATGGAGGGGAATTCTGGATTCCTAGGGAGCAGGTATAGAGATCGTGATATAGTACTAGGCGGGCCTATAGCAACACACGAAAAAGCAAATATGCCGATTGATTAGATGACTATGACCAGCAAAAGCAAAGAAGCGGAACGAGAACGTAACGAAACGAAACGAAAACGAAAGGGCAAGCGGCGGGGACAAGGAAGAAAGTAATGAAGAGACAAGAAAGAGTATTAAAAATTAAATTAATAATGGAGGGGCTCTTTGCGCTGGTGATGGGCGCCGCAAAGAGAGCAGGGGAAGGGCAGAGTGTGAGAGGGCGAGGTTCCTGCAGTGTTCTAGTATAGCAGGTGTATGCAATAGCAGCAATAATAAAAATAACAGGTGGAAGGATGCAGCAGCAGCAGCAAAAGAAAAGTGACGCGAGGAAGGAGCTGGCCGGGGGCGTGGATTGGGCGGGCCCGCTTTAGTCAGGCCGGGTGCGGGCAGGGCAGGTGCGATCGTACATGCTCAGGTGCTAACATACTGTATGCAATACAGAAAGACGCAAACCATCAACCATCAACTTGCAACTTGCAACTCACCTGCGTGTTCCACCCTTCACGTGTTGACTGCTATAAATACTGGCTGCCGGCGACACGAACCTGCCAACTGGAGGCCTGTCTGTCTGCACGGTAAATGTAATGGCAACAGCCCTGAATGAAATCTTCCTAATGCAAGAACAATCAAAGGTCAGTCAGAAACTACATTACAATCATCCATCGCAGTTCTCAAGAATGATGAACCCAGGCCCCTTCTGGCTCCACTTCCGACAGGCTGAGCCCAGCCCCAGTGCTTTGAAGAAACAATGTGAGTGGCTTCGCGGGACGGCAGACTGACCAACTGACCAACTGACCAACTGGACCGCACTGGTCGAGCCTAGATTTTCCAATGAGAACAAGAAGACTATCTTTCTAGCCCTTGCTCCGCCCACACCTCCCAGGCTTCCAGTGCATGCGCGCGCCGGGACGATGGCTTCAACAATCCGAATGGTACTTCGGCAAAGCTTGTCTGAGTACGCCGCCGCCTATGCGACCTGATTGGGTGCGTGCTGCTCAGATCTCCCACAGCGAATCCAGAATCTGACGGATCCCGTGAGCACCAGCGGATCTGGATGCTCTGGTCTGAGAACCCCAAGAAGTCACCAGATCGCCGCGATCGAATGCCAAACAAGAGCACGGCCTTCTAAAACCCAACAGTGAGTGATGAGTGATGAGTGATGAGTGACGTGCCCGGCGGGTAAGACACAGCAAGAGGGGAAGGGAACGGCGGTACTCTTCGCCACCATAAAACCCCAGCTTGTGGAGGCCGAGAAATGGAGCGATTTCAAGAAATGGAAATAAATTCCACGATCTACCCTTGCTCTTGTGCGCGGTCTTCGGGTATATGTACTGAGGGATGGATTGATCATCTTGTCTAATATTCCTTCGCCTTAGAATTTCGCCGGCACTGCTAGGATTGACTGGTCTTATTTAGACCATGTGAACTATAAGCCGCACACTTATGAGCTGTCTACTGCTACGACCACACAGCGAACTTACTGACTAGTTAACTAGCTCATACACTGACATACAGAGGAACGTCAAGAGTTGGAGACGATATTTCCAACTTCCAGGCCCTGCAAGACAGGCCATGACCAACTGGGCTAGGCCGCCCTGCAGCCTGCATGTTTTAGAAGTTTGAGCCTAAGCTCCTCCTTTTTATCCCGAGATCGTGGCGGCCACCAAACCCCTGGGACGCGTCCGGCCTGCCCCATCACTCGTGTCATACGTAGTTACTAGCTAGCGGGTCACTAATTACTCTGTCGTCAACTAACCATGCAAGTTACGAGTTACTACTAGTCTACTACTACTAGCTGACCAACATAGCTCCCAGAAAACCACAAATTTGGCCCTGGGTTTTTGTTTGGAAGGCTCCCAGAGGGGCAATAGACTAAAGGCGATGATCATGTTTATCACTATCGTCGAACTGTCGTCATTCTCCGGTCTTATTCAAGAATCGCTAGCTTATACATCCCGACATCCCGACATCGCCATCCAAATCCATTGTCACTCGGCGTAGTCTGCGACAAAGAAGTGCACGTTCTAGAACGCATCGCTACGGTATCACATTCACATGTGGTGTCTACCAATCTCGGCCCATCCCCAGTCTGCATGTTACACGCTTCTCGTGGCAGACATAGCCCGTCCTGCTCGCCATAATGTAGGCAATTTTACGCTTGCCATTGCCACTGCCATCTGTTGACTGGGATATCCCTGTGATCAATTACGAGAGGTAGAAAGAGAAAAAGAGCGGAAATGACGTTGCGGTGAGCGCTTTGAGTCTGAAACGTGGACAGATGAGACGGGTCGATCAGGCCCTGGTCGAGCATACTAGAATAAAGAGCGACTTGTGCTGTCTACAGTCTACTGATGTCTCGACACTGACTAATCCTCACCTTGGGCAACAATAGCATCTTGAGTTTTCTGCGCGCCGGGCTAGCGGTGTGGCTTGAGCCGGAAGCACTACTTCTTCTCAATGCACACTAAATAAATAGCCTAAGTGGAAAACAACAGGGAATCCAAGTTATCCAAGTCGTTTGATTCAACGGTAGTATGTCAGACAGCTGATGGGCCTGGTTTCCTCCTAAATTACCGCGGGCGGAGGCGGGAGACAACTCCGACAAAGCAAAAAGGTTTCCTTCCCTTTTCAACGAATTAATTTCTTGAATTAACAATAGGAACCATTATCGTTGGTTGTTTCATACGAAGAACTCCATACACATGCAGTAATTTCATTAAAAAGTGAAGTCGACGCATCTAGGATACTCACCTCCGTCCTGCAGCTGACCGCACACCGCTCCCAGTCCCCCAGTCCCCGGTTCCCAGCTTCACTGCATATTGATTGATCTGTTCGATGATATATAGCGGTCAGTGGCCGAACTAACTTTTCATTTCCGAGCCCATATCACTCTCCTGCATTATTCTTGTATTACGCATGCATCCTACTAGAAGGCCGTCTCCCAACTAGGCTTACTCCTCCTATGCATAACGATTCAATCCTCCCAATTTCGTGCGGGCTGCCGTCAGATGTTAATAGGATAAAGTACCAAAATGAGGTCATCTTGCACGTAACTAGATCCTTCAAATTTCCAAATTATCAATTCGGAGACTTTATGTTTCGGTTTCCGTGGCTTTGGTCTCATCCATCCTCGTACCTTGTGTTGGCTACCATTGGCCCAATTTTCGGAGGCTTGTGAATGTGAGGTATTTCATTTTCTATCAGCACTCCAAGCACAATAAGACACATGTAAAATTCTTCAGCAACCGGGAACAGTTGAACAATGATGGCCTCAGCTATAGACAGGGCTGTAGATTTCCTCCCCAATACCACATGTGCGACGCGCACTATATCCTTGTCCATGTGAGGCAGCATGGCTATTGTACCCGAGGAGAGCAACGGCAAGCCCTGAACCGCTAGCTGTCGGACTCCAAGCGAGCGAGACCACACCGATTGCGTCGATATGGGCCTAGCCCTTCAATGCAGAAAGTTATATTAATATTATTACTGCATTGTTGTATTTCGGCTTTTTGGATGTCGCGTGATGATGCGTGGTCCATGTAGATTAGACCTAGCAACCACTGCCGTTGTTACTACATACTACGGACTTGCCATACATGTAGAGTTGTAGATACGTGGATTGAGCTGGTCTCATGCATTGTTCTGTCACATGAATATTTGATTTTGATCCACCAGGTCATCGAATTCAAATGTCAATATTTCCAAGGAGTGACACTGAAGATTCAACGTTGTCTCGCATATGCATGGTTGTCTTATATATCTCCAATTGTAAAACTAACTACTACAGCGCTACCAGAGAAGTCTAGACTCCATGCAGATCGGGCATCTGGTACTATTACATATGTACATGTAGTGAGTGACTTATATCGCCATCTAATAGTCGATATCGCCACTAGTGCAACTCTGCCCTCCTCCATTATCAGATATGTAATATGTAATATATAGCATCGAAATAACTTGACGATAACACTGTTTCACGGCACACCGACTACTCGGTGTCACGAATAGAGATGAACGTGGTAAAGCATGATTTGTGTCTGGAGACTCTATTGCATGGTACTCCCTCTGGTTAGCCGCGCCACGACAGATCGATCATATCCTTGGCGACGTGCTGACTGCCAGCTATTGGCCAATGGGTGATTTCATGGTGGCCATCGAAAGACCGTGGCACTTGGTGTTGCTCATCGCAGCGATGATGAGGCATGTCAGTGTCAGTGTTGGTGCATGCAAGCCCTAGGTCTGATCTCCACGGCCCGAGCCCGCTGAATATGCTGCGACATTGCATATGCCAGATGGACATCGAGCAGAAAAGAGCTCAGAGGGAGGAGTGAGAGAGCGGGGGGAGACGGCAGTATTAGGCGGTGAGAGCTATGTCCCAGCCGGGCATCCGAGCTTCCCCAGAGTCGCCCAGTTGCCTTGATCGATCCACCATCACACTCATCTCCGCTGTGCTGTGCTTACACTCGTGCTATTTTTGTGTTGCCAACGCCTTCCCACACTCCGATCTTCTGTTCCATCCGACGTCTCAGCCCTGTCCGTCGTGTGACCCCCTAGGCTTGCATCTGTCTCGGTTCCAACAGGAGACCAGTGATGGATCCCCCTCCATTCTGATCCCCATGCTGCACCGCCAGCCTCAAATAAGAGGTCACCATGGCAGATCCACCCTTCTCCTCGACCCCTCCGCCGCCGCCGCCAGTGTCTCAAGCTCAGGGCCACAGAGTCTATGCCAACAGAGCCACCAGTGCTCTAGCTCGGCTCGCCCAGCCCTTCCTCGGTTCACGTCCACCCAGTCCGACTGATAGTGCCGGCGGCTTGCCTGAGGATGGGCTTCACAGCGCCCGCATGTCGCGATCCAAATCCTTGTAAGCCCTGTTCCAGACCAGCGCCGACGCTTTTACTTACGAGAGAACAGACCTGGGCAATCTCAGACGGTGACGCATCGAACGGGCCTGTCCATCGCCTCATTGGACATTTCTCCGCAGAAGACACACGCGATCATTGCTGGCCGGGAGATCTTTAAGACCATTCGTGTATCTGCCGACGGATCTTCGGAAGAGTTCAACCTTCGCGATGCTATCATAAAATACTCCTCCAAAAAGCAAGTGCCCGCTAGTCTCACGTCAAAGATTAAGGATCAGCTGGAAGTCAAAGATGTCAAATGGTCGCATGGCGAATTCGACACTTGCATCGCAACGGCTGCGGGGAATGGCCGTGTTATCGTCTATGACTTGCAGCGTGCAGGATTAGAGCTTTCTCGACTCAATGGCCACAGCCGTCAAGTTCATAGGCTGGCTTTCAATCCGCACCGCCCGGCATGGCTTCTTTCAGGCAGCCAAGACAGCACAATCCGAATGTGGGATCTCCGGTCCGCTACTTCGTCTGCTACCATTTCAAGTATCTCTCGCTATAGCAGCAATAGTGATGCAGTTCGCGATATCAGATGGTCTCCAGGCGACGGTACCATGTTTGCTACTGCTACAGACAGTGGGGCTATTCAATGTTGGGATTATCGTCAAACAAAAGGTCCCCTACTGAGAATCGCTGCTCATGAAAAGCCATGCTACTCCGTTGACTGGCATCCGGATGGTAAGCATATTGTCAGTGGTGGTACGGATAAGAATGTCAAAGTCTGGGATTTCTCCTCGGCAGCCGAACGGAGACAGAAACCAACATTTCAATTTCGAACACCGCAATCTGTGGCTAATGTGAGATGGCGTCCACCTATTTGGGTCGCCGACTCTGATGATGCAGGTGATTGGCAATCTACAGAATTAATCACTTCTTACGAAAAGGATGACCCACGTATCCATCTTTGGGACCTACGTCGCCCACATATCCCCCAACGAGAGATTGATCGTTATGATACCTCAGCTGCTGACCTTCTTTGGCGATCAAAGGATCTCCTGTGGACTGTTGGCGAGGCGGGGGCATTCACACAGACGGATATACGGTTCGCCCCTCAAGTACTTAATAGACGCCCAATGTGTGCGATTTCTTGGAGTCCGACTGGCGAAGTTATCGCCATTACACAGAAGCGACCTCGCCAGCGAAGTTTTGGTGTTGGAAACTCCGATTTCTTCCCTCTTCATAACGACAGAGAACGAAGCCTTGAAGGACTTACTAGCCAAAGCTTTATAGATGGTACTCTTGATGAATTTGCCGCCTTAAATCAAAAGCCGACGAAGGTATCGGCCTCGAGAACTTCCAAGTCTTTAGGAAATACGCCACCCGGCCCAGAAGCACGACCGGTGGTTGTTCCTCTACAGAAGATATTGGCAGAGAATGATGTGCAATTACCGCATCAGCTGGGAGCAATTGGACAAGTCACCGGTGTCGCATCCGATGCTGCAGTTTTTCGTTATCTAGCCGAGCAGTATGCTCCTTTGATGAAAGATGGCGGGCAAACTTTCCGCCCTGAGCATCAAACGAGATCTCTGCTAGATGATCTAGATCGCAATGCAGAGCAGGCTGAGAAAGTGGGGCTTCACCGACTAGCTCAGACATGGAGTATTGTTAAATTCGCAGTGGTGCAGGAACTGGAGCTTCGTGCCGAGGATAGGCGTAAGAAGCGAATGGAGACCACGAATAATAATCGCAAAACAAGATCTCCCAACTCACATGCAGCTGACTGGACTCGTGTGACTGAAGGCTCGAAATCAGGGAAGATGAAATCTCATTTGTTCAAGGGTGTGATCGACACAGAAGGGCACCGTCGCAGGGCGCCGGATATCGAGAGTACATCAAATATGACTACTCCTCTCGCACAACCTTTACCCGACTCTCCGTCTGCTATACCTTTCTCCTCGTCCTCTCAGGTGGCTTCTTTATCGGAAGATTTAGTTGATTTGCAACCTTTACCACCCTCGGTTATGAGTTCGCACTATAGCAATACGAACACAACTGAACTTGCAGGTATGCGCCGAATGGAGCGCCAGGAATCTGAGTCCAGTGACTACGCTCTTACTTATTCCATGAGCTTGACGTCAGAACAAGCTAAAGAGCCCCAATTCGATGACTTGGATGGGGACCAGAGATCTGCACCTCGGGCGATAGCTGGCCGCGCCGTCTGGCGTCGAAATGCGCCCAATGAGTTCGTAGCTAAAGAGGGGTCAGAGGATGACTATGAGCAAAGAGTTGAAAGTAAAAAGGCTTTACTTCGTGACTACAAGATGCCACCAAAAAAAGTACTCAATCTAGAGTCTCTTGCCAGGGAATCAAACCGCCCGACCCGCCCCGGACCATATCCTCGACATGATTCCAATGAGAGTTTTCCAATGTTTTCGGCTTCTACTGATAGTTCTCACCGTACCAAATCGATTGAGATCTCGTTCTCCCCTCGAACTAATGCTGCGACATTCAGAAGGGATAGTACTGGATGGGAAACGGAAGAAGAACCAATCATCGAGGAGGAAGAATTCACAACTTATGAGCCAGCGAATGGCCACGAAAAGAAAACGCACAAAGCAGGATCTTCCCTTGACGCTTCTTTACCTGATGTAAACAACAAAATTCATCTTGAGCGACCGTCAAGTCCAGTTCCCTTGGTAGTGGAGTCTAATAATCTAAATAATGGTGACGATGCTCCAAAAAGTGTGGAGCCAGCAGGGGACAGCGATTTTTTGGCCATTCCGTTGACCCCGGAGATTACCGCAAGTAAGCCGTGGAGTGCACAGGTAATTCTCCGAGAAGCAATACGACACTTTTATACTAGTGCTGCTGTGGATACGCAAATGGCAGCCCACCTCCTTCATAAGATGCAGTTGCTATTTGAAAACTGTGAAAGCATTTTGCCATATGACGAATGCCAGCATGTTTTCAAAATGTATAACGAACAGCTCCTTCGCCATTCTATGCATGTCGAAGCTGCTGAGCTTCGCAACTTTTGCTTCTCACTATTTCCAGCAGTGTACGAATATGCCCAGACAGAAACATTCATCAATCTCTACTGCCTGACGTGCAGAAAACCATTTGAAAACCCCGTCAAGGATAATCGGCGATGCTACCGGTGTCAGACACCGCAAAACTCGTGCCCGGTTTGTCTCAATCTCGAACCACCTCTCGAATGGATCGAACCCGAGCCTATAGATAATGACTTCAATAATGACGAATTTGAACTTGGTTCGACTATGTCCTTCGGGTCGGACATGACAGCACCTTTTCCAGAATCTGATCATCAGGCTTATGTTCCTTCTCGATCCCTCGGCTCAGGCCTATGGTCATGGTGTCAAGGCTGTGGACATGGCGGACATCTGGCTTGCATGAAGAAATGGCTTGGCGATATTGAACTCAGTGAAGGCGGCTGTCCTACGCCTGGGTGTGTACACGATTGTGGGCCCGGTCCCAGACGTCAAGAAGGCCGTGATTCGTCTCAAAATGCCGCACTTAGCCGCAAATTCACCTCAAATATTGCCAAAAGAGACTCTTGGGTGACTGGCGAGAGCAGAGCTGTAGAGAAAGTACGAGGCATGCTGACCTCGGCGCCTTCGTCTGCTGGTGCAGGAGCAAGCGGTAGTACCGCTGCTACTGGTCTCACTACATCGGCTGGGACTGGTGGTGGCGGAACTATGTCGCCTAAGAAAGTCAGGTTGATAACGCCAGTTGAACAAGGAAAACGCAAGAGCGTTAGCACTCAAAGTCGAGAATCAACGTCGGATCCTTTCCCGGATTGATTCAGTTGACATATTTGGTTCGGTTGTTCGTTTTCGATATACCCCTGTATTATATTTTGAAATTTCCAAAATAATTTTATACCATATCTTCAATTACACTACATTTACCTATGGTCACTTAGACCCCAGAAATCCCTCTTAGAACCTGTTGGCAATTTTCGGTAGCATAAATGTGCACTTATCTACATCAATTGATGTAGCCTGTAAATATTATATCTTGAACATTGCATATCAACAGTTGATTAGCCCACGTTCAACACCAGTGGACAATTGATCTCTACTGGATCAACATTTGAATACGTATCAAATATCTGGGTATCACGCACAAGCAAGAAAACCAAAAAACAAAAAATAAAACCTAGAAGATGTTGACTACTTCTCGGCTAAAACTCTTGCTAAGTCTCGAAGAAACACTAATCAAAACTTTCTCTTCTTCTTTTGAGGTGCCTTACTTCTTGCATCCAACTGTCTCTTCAATTCTTCACGTTTCTTATCTGCCCTTTGCTGTGCGGACAATTCTTCCTCGGGCTCACTTGATGGAAGCTTCTTTGGTATCGGTGAAGGCGATTTGGAAGTTGTGAATCTCGGCAATGATGATTTTTGGAGTTTCAGCTTTGCTGGTGTAGTTTTCGGCGCTGAGTCCAAGTCGTCGCCCTCGTCTTCTGACGCAGTTATACCTTCCTTCACTGAGATTGTCTCTCGTAGAGGCAGGCCGGTAATGGGGGGTTTCTTTTTGGCTCCAATAGTACCTAGCTTTTTGGGCGGTTGGGTAGGCATTGTTTTTGCGCTTGCTTGTTGGGGAGACTCGTGTCTTAGCGGCTCTGTTACGGGCTCTGGTTTCTTGCCACCTATTTTTCCTAGTCCGCCTTTTCGTTTCGGCATTACAGGCTTTTCATTTGCACTGGATGGTATGCGGTGTGTTTCTCTCCAGGGAGATACAGAGTCGCTTTCGGTTTCTTCGTCAGCGGGAGGGATATTAGACAGCTTGGGTGCATCTGTGGAAGTAGTAGAAGCTGGTGATGGAGGTGATTCGCTTCGAGATAATTGAGTAGTAACTCGAGATGCCCCTATTCGACCGAGCCCTTTCACCTGCTGCTTCTTCTGTTGAGGGCCAGGCGGGCTGCGTTCCTTCTTGGAAACAGGCTCGACTTCTTCATCTGATTCGGTACTAGCATGATCATCTTCGATTGGTTTCTCGTTTGTTGTCGCATTATCACGTCTCAGGTGAGGAGGGGTTTTCTGGCGCTGAATTTATTATTAATATTACAAATTCCGGTAGATATCGAAATCTTGAATTGTAGCACTTGCCTGAAATTCACCTTCGTCCTCAGTGCTATCGTCCACGCCAAGGGTTTCTTGCTCAAACTTCTTAGCAGTGGGCAGGTTTGATTGAACTGGAGGCTGTTCTTTTTGTGAGAGTTGTCTGAAACTGGTCTTTTTTTCACTCAGACGTTGCCACCATGGCTGCCCAGCAAACTGGAGGTCATTGGAAGCAGCTAGCCCGAGAAACTTGGATGTTTGATCGACAATACTTCCCGCAGTCATCGCATCCAACTCTCCGGACGGGATTTCCTTCCGCCATTCAGCCTCATCAAACCTTGCAGCTCCTTTGACATGTTTGAGTAAATCCGATATCCTAGGGTTAGCACCGCGAGGACCAGCAACGCCCGGGAATATGTCCGCCAACTGGGAAGCGTCGATCTTGTCAAAGATCTTGGATAAAATTTTGTCCTTGTCAGCTAGTGGACCCAGCAGTTCTCTCTCGCGTTTCTGATGCTCCCCTTCACTTTTCAGCAAAGGCAGAAGGAGATGCCGGGTGAACTCAGCGGGGCTTTCCAAAGAAAGCACGAAGGTCCACTTCAACGGATTCAGCCCGCGTGGGAGCTGCGTGGTCGTGGTGACTTCAAGCAAGTTTGGCTCGCGGCTAGATGCCACGTCTACACCGCTAGATGCAACTGCTTCAAGGGCATCCCGGATCTTCTGCAGGAACACGTCAAACTGGGTAGCGTCCTCACTAGGGTCGATGCTTGTCTCAGCGTCTTCTGCTTTCTGCAGGATCTCTTTGTGACTCAGTCGTTCAGACCATATGTAGGTGAGATCTGTGAGATAGAACTCATAGGCCTGTGAGGTGGCAATGAATCTATACAGAAGGGGAGGTATAGGTGCACGGGTAGAAGACGGAAGTTTATTCCATCGCTGCGGCATTTCTTCTCTCCGTGCTATTTGAGAGAAGAGTAATATGAAAGAGAATAATAATGCAATGCTCCCAATTAAATATTCTACAAGGGGAAGAGATATACGCAGATGTCGTGAAGTTTACGTCCAGGCTTACAGTAGGGCAGTTGCGCGGTTATCCTGGCCAGCGCTGGCGCCTATGCGCGCCAATCACAGCTACTGCTAGGACGCGTTTTCTCTGACCGCCCGCGCGAGAGAACCTGTTGTCACAAGTTGTTCTTCTGGCAGTTAGCTGCTCTTCATTCAACCCCTCCAGTCTATCTTCATACTCTGCCTTATCCTCAAGAAGGAGAAAGGGAATTTTAGGTACTGAAATGTCTACATACGATTCTGGTCGGACTGGCTCGAAAAGGAGCAGATCTCGATCTCCGCCACCATGGAAGCGCTCCGAGAAGATTCCCCGCCGAGACGAAAGACATCAGTGGAACAATTCGAGTAATGGATCAGGCCAACAGTTTAGGAGGGATCAAACACGTCTGAATCAGCTGCAGGAGGACGAGCAACTGCGGCAATGGGTAGCCCAGGAAGATACCTTCGTGCTCAAGCAGGCGAAGAAGAAGGCGGAAATTCGCGTTAAAGAAGGACGTGCGAAACCTATCGACTGGCTGGCTGTCACGCTGCGTGTGATTGACCCTACGAGGAATCCGTTAGAGGATGAAATACCAGACTCCGATTTGGATCTTATTGATCCGGAAGGCGTTTTCGAGGGCTTGTCACCCACACAGCTGGCAGAGTTGGAAAAGGATATTGACACGTTTTTGAACCTTGAGACTGCCTCTAAAAATCGTGACTTTTGGAAGGTAAGTTGGTGTAATCATTTATTTCTGGGTCATGATGTTCACGTTGTTGCAGACTATGAAGATCGTATGTCGAGATCGTCTCAAGGTTTCGGCGCCTGAAGGACGGGTGCTCAACTCGGTTGCCGCCGATATTAACAAAATTCTCAGTCCCAAAACATTTGAGCAGTTAGAAACTTTAGAGTCTCAGGTTAAACGAAAGCTGAATTCGAACGAGCCAATCGATACTGATTATTGGGAGGAACTCTTGCGTAGCTTAACTGTTTGGAAGGCCAGAGCCAAGCTCAAGAAGGTATTCCAGGCAGTTATTGAAGGACGAGTGCGGGTTCTTCGCAAGCAACAACAAGAAGAAGCAGAGTCTGTGCGAGTCAAACTGACGCCTGTTGCGCCCGTAGTCAACGAAGTTGTGGAATCAATAAATGCAGCAAACATTGATCCGGAGCCTTTACTACAGCTACGACCTGAAGATAAAGCACTAGAGATAATAGAGGAATCAGAATTCCTGAAACAAGTGGTTCGTTCGCACCCTAGGACTTATATCATTCCCGGGCTAACGTGAAATAGACCCAAGAACGCCGTAAAGTCCTAAAAATGGGATTCGTACCACTACGACAAAAGAATACGGACAAAATGGCCGCGCCAACTCCTTCACAGGTCATCAATCCTGGATCTCCTACCGCCGGTGTACTAGGTCGTTTTTCCGCAATGCCAAATGAAGATTTTTCACAAGCTACTAAAGCTTTGTACGAGCGCGAGGTTGCGAGAGGCGTGAGCGAGAATGAAGAAATATTCACTGCTGAAGAAGCAGTCAATAGCTCATCTCAAATGCAGTGGGCCAATAAATACCGCCCTCGAAAACCTCGGTATTTCAACCGCGTACAGATGGGATACGAGTGGAACAAATACAACCAAACGCATTATGACCATGATAATCCTCCACCAAAGGTAGTCCAGGGTTATAAGTTCAACATATTCTACCCTGACCTTATCGATAAAGTAAGGGCGCCTACGTATCGTATCGAGCGAGAAAACGGACGGAAGCGCGGCCAATCTTTCGTGAAAGCTGGAGAAGAGGACACATGTCTCATTCGATTCATTGCAGGACCTCCATACGAGGATATTGCATTTCGTATAGTGGATCGAGAATGGGATTATAGCGCGAAGAGGGACCGAGGGTTCAAAAGCAGCTTCGACAAGGTATGACCATATTCGTTGTTTCTTCAATATTCCATACGTTCTTCTAACGCGGTGTCTTATAGGGTATCCTTCAACTCCATTTCCAATTCAAGAAGGTTCGTTTCCTATTTCCTCGTTTTAGCTCAACCAGCAAGCGTGTGATGTGATCTGTACTAACTTTATCCACAGATCTACTACCGCAAGTAGAATGTCATACCACCCCATCACAGAATCGACGAGCTTTTCAAACTAGATACAAACAGTCAATACAATACGATACAAAGAAGGGAACCAAAGATACCTGCCATCGTAAGCGAAACTAGAAGATAAACCCCCTTTCTAGGAATGTTGATTTACGTCAGCGCGGGACGCATAGAATGCCGGGAGGTCCTAAGTTATTTGCGACAACTCGCATGAGCTCCTTTTATCTGGCTCCAGCTTCTACAGGAATCAATTTGTTGTACAATACTAAACCAAACAAGTTGGACTGCGTCTCTTTCTGAAGAATCAACACCGATTTCTTGCCTCCACCAATCGGGTAGCGGCATCACGTACTGACCGACTTCGGAATATGCTCTCGGGATTTCATTTCATTTGCTCTTTCCCAGCTGTATCTGATTCTCTAGGGCATGATCCTGGAAGTACTTTGCTTGTCGTGTGGGGAGGCTGGTGCTGTAGTGTTACGACACTAACCCAGGACTCCGATTGACAACAAGCTTGCGGCTCAAACTTGGCTCTTCCTTGTACTTCTCTCTTCGCTGTCCAATACTCCAAGACAATTATTGCAATATAGATTCTTTGTTTATTCTTTCCTGACCACAATCTGGCAGGCGGTGTGCGGCTTGAGAGATGTATGGCGTCCTCTACATGTACCACGATATGCACAAATGCAGGTTTCCTTCGATCTCAGCCTGCCGTAATATGAATCTCCTAGTTTCATGATTCGCAATGCCTATAATCTTGTATTTTCTGGCTCTACTTTCTCGCCTTGTCCCTAGATCACTTCTCGCAGGATCGATACTGTTATTCGACTATACCTCTCCTTGCGAATATTACTAAATCCTCAAAGACATAAGATGGAGCAGCGAGAAAGGCACCAGCAAGACCAAGATGACTTTCAGCGGCGAGACGACAGACTGACCTCACAAGCTATGGCATTTCCCACGCGTGGCTCGATGTATTATCTACCAGACGAGATGCTCATGGCTAACCCGCCAGTTGTCAGTAACTCCAATCCAATGATGCCCTCGCTATTCCGAACCGAACCCCCGTCCAACTACTCTACAGTTTCGATGCTAGATATGTCTTCAGGAAGTCCTCTCTGGCATGACTCCTCTATGACCGATCCATGGATGATGGCTCTTCCGGGGTGTAGCCTATATCTGGATACCCAGAACCCTGTGTGGGATCAGTCACTATACAGGAGTCCATCAACTGAGAATATGCTTCTAGGAATAGAGCCTCTTGAGCAGCAGCCTTTTCTACCAAAAGAGCAAGAAGGAAGCATATCTGGAAGATTCCCAACGAATTATACGCATATGCCGACTCAGATGCAGGGCATATACGACCCACCTAACGATTTCGTGGGATCCATGGAGAATACGATGTTCCTGGAGCCTGGTTCAGCACTGGAGTCCTCTAGCAGAACCAGAGAAACCACCTCCTTGACGCCTTCAGCGACACATACAAGAACCGAAGATATATCAACGGAGGGAATACGGATGAGTCAGATTGATAATCACGATAAGCCTTACGCCTACCTCATCTACGAGGCGCTTCGTTCTGCAGAAGGCCACAGGTTGACACTACAAGGAATTTATCGCTGGTTCGAAGAGAATACAAACAAAGGCAACGATTCAAATTCTAAAGGCTGGCAGAACAGCGTCCGACATAACCTGTCCATGAATGCTGTATGTTTTTGCAACTCCATTGAAATTCCTTTGCCTACTAATTCACAAAAAAAGGGATTCGTCATGCAAAACGAGCCAGCTTCGCCCGGAAACCCGAAAACTAGCTATTGGACGCTCACAGAGGAAGCTATTCAGAAAGGCATACATTCCACAACACGGTATCGTACTGTCGGTTTGAAGAAAGCCACAAAGTCTGAAATTTCCTCGCCGCGCCGTCGAGAATCTGGAAGGAAAGGAGGGAAAGCATCAGCCAAGCTCCGACGCATCGGTCACGAGTCTCTCGAGTATAGTGGTTACCAAAAATTTGCAAGTTCCAGTTCCAGAATCGTGTGCCAGAAATATGGGCAAATTGCGGCCACAGAGCCGGCAAATTCGCTTTCACAGATGCCGACCATGTCTAACATTGCACCATTCTATGCTGTTGATCCAAGCGTTGTAACCAATCTGTCCACTTCGACTCACGTGCGGAGCGATACCGAGAACCACTAGCTACAACTTGCTAGGGAGAGTGAGCAGGGAAACTCAAAAAGTGCATATCGGGATACAAACACTTAGGTATCTGCTCTAGATTTGTTAGGAATTTGAATGTGGTATTTCGCGCGATCTCTCGTTATGGGGCAGGGTATCTTGATGCGAACACAACTTTTGTGCGGAAGAAATGGAGTTTACACAGTGGTTGGGAATTAATCATAATCGCATTAATAACGTGTTTGTTTGCTTGTTTTAGACAGTCTATGCGGTTACACTGGATCAAATCTAAACTCGATGTCAGGCGAGGCCGCAAAGGACTATAGTCCATTCGTATGTCCGTCATTACTGGTCTGACAGTAACAATTTGTCCTACGGAACCACGTTTCTCTCTGTGTTCCGGATTTCTTCTATATACCTTCCAGACTCCAGTATTTGTAATAAATCGCCGGACAATGCTGGCCTTGCTTTGTATTGTTCAATGCTTCAACAATCCTATTGTTTCACACTAATCTATCTATGTGTAACCTTCTCACGAGCCTTGAAAATGGAGATATGCTGATAGTAAAACATCGTAAGTTGAAATACTCACGGTGTTCTGGAATTACAGCTCATTCTGAATTTGAGCGTGTACAGGCAGCGCATACTTATAGTAGTCCTGATACATTTTGGAGACAGTGTCTTGGATACAGCGTTCATTTCAAATTAATTAATAGTGACTTGGTGTAGTACTTCTTTACAGGGAAAATAATAATATGATAAGGGCATAAGGCAAGGCAAGGAAATTGCGTTGGTCTAATTCTCTTAGGCACGTTTGAAGTTGGTCCTCAAACCCGAACTCCAGCGACATATACTACGAATCAAAAACTCTACATTTGTGAAAAGACATTGTAAATCATTATCAGCAGATATTGTACTTTTTCATATCGGTGACAATTGTGGACAACCGGTCCAATTAAGAAAGACGGAGACCCATGAAGAAGCTCGCCCAGATTCGCCGAAGGTCATACCATGTATAAAAAATGCAAAGTAAAACACTTATGACCACGAAACCTGTTGCAAGACGAGAGGCTATTCGTTTCTGATAGCGACCATATTGTATCTGGCCAGATCCCAGAAGCGTTCCTCTAAAACACTCAGTTTTTCGTGATTTTTGCTCCACATCCCTCCTACAGCTGATTCCAAAAGTGCAACCATAACATCATTCTATTGTTCATAGTTTACCGCTTGCGGGAGGCAGACTTCTCCTTCTCTTGCGACTCCTTGAGGACCTTCTTGACAATCTTTTGCTCCTCGATCAGGAAAGCACGGACAATGCGGTCCTTGACGCAGTTGCCGCAGCGAGAACCACCGTAGGCACGAGAGACGTTCTTGCGAGGGCGGGAGACCTGGGCGTATTCACGAGGGCGGAGAGCGGGGACCTGCAATCAATTTGATCAGAATTTCCTTCCACGTTATTTTGTCGCAAATATATATCACATGTAAAATCTAGGTTTCGCAGCAAAATTCGACCGGCCACAGATTTATTGTCGTCGAAAACGAATAGCAAAGCAACTGGAAGGTGGTACTCACACCAGGGAGCTTGACGCCGCAGTCACCGCACTTGGGAGCAGTACCCTTCTTCTTGATGTGCAAGTACCGAAGGTTGCCGCCAGGGGTCTTAATAATGCGGACACGGTTGGACCTTGTGTTGTAACTATATCATCGAATTCATCATTAGTATATCGTGGTCTGTCGTCGTTTCGTCAACGAAAGTGCGAAGGTCAGTTCTTACGGGTTCCGTCTGCGCTGTGATTGAAAATCAAAAATTAGCATAAGTCGTCCATTATACTATCGATTTTGGAGAAAGTAGTTACTCACGTATTGCAATCTTGCGTTCGCCATTGTGACTGTCCTCGAATACAATTGTCGACGTTCGGGCAATCAACGGCGCTGTCGTGTTGGCGTTGTCGTCGAAATTTCCAAGTAGAAGGATGATTGTGTGGGCTTTTTCGCATCCGCACTAGGGCTGTTTGGCGAACGCGCTAACTGTTCCGAGAATAGCGCTCCCTGAACTTTCGTCAGACACCGCCTGCCGATCTGGGACTAGCGCAAACGCCTGAGTCGCGAAGGACGAAAAGTAAAATTGCTGTCGCCCGTCAAGCATAAGCCTTCGCCTCCGCAACCACCGTCGTGAGAGGATCGGTTATATCGCATCCGACTTCCTTTTCTTGGGATTAAATACCGATTTGTGTGATACTGAGGACTTGATAAAATTTATGCGATACCGTTTCCCGGCATTTTCACGCGGAGTGTGGGCCGCTTCGATGCAGTGATCCAACCTCGACCATCCTTGAAGCACCGATCAACTCATCCAGAAAGGCCATCATGGCGTCGCTACCACCTCCTCCACCTCCTGGATGGGGGATGGCAGCTCCTCATTCGATGCCTTTGGCACCTCCACCACCAGGATATCAGCCCCCAGCAGATCCAAAGGTCGCGAAATTTGCGCAAAAGAAGACAGAATGGTTACGGACACAACGCAACCGATTTGGCGAAAAGCGCAAGGGCGGATTTGTTGAAAGCCAGAAGGCTGATATGCCTCCCGAGCATCTACGGAAGATCGTGAAGGATATCGGCGATGTATCTCAAAAGAAATTCAGCAGCGATAAACGAAGCTACCTCGGCGCGTTGAAATTTATGCCCCATGCGGTGCTGAAGCTGTTAGAAAATATGCCTATGCCTTGGGAATCGGCGCGCGAAGTCAAGGTCTTGTACCATGTCAACGGCTGTCTCACGCTCGTGAACGAGTCCCCTCGAGTCATCGAGCCTATCTTCCATGCCCAATGGGCAACCATGTGGGTTTGTATGCGACGAGAAAAAGCCGATCGTCGCCACTTCAAACGGATGCGCTTCCCTCCTTTTGACGACGAAGAACCCCCGCTTTCTTGGTCCGAGAATATCGAGGACGTGGAGCCGTTGGAACCTATCCAAATGGAGTTGGATGAGACCGAAGACGCTGCGGTCTACGAGTGGTTCTATGAGCATAGACCCCTTTTGGATACTCCTCATGTAAATGGCCCAAGCTACAAAAAGTGGAATCTGTCACTCCCTCAGATGGCAACCCTCTATCGACTCAGCCATCAATTGCTCAGCGATATCACTGATTCCAACTATTACTACATGTTCGACCTCAACAGTTTTACAACAGCCAAAGCTCTCAATGTGGCTATTCCTGGAGGCCCTCGCTTTGAGCCACTCTACAAAGACATCGATCCAAATGACGAAGATTTTGGCGAATTTAATGCAATTGATCGCATCATATTTCGCTCTCCCATCCGAACGGAATACCGTGTCGCGCTCCCTTACCTATACAACTCTCTTCCAAGAAGTGTCCAGCTGTCTTCTTACTCACACCCCCAGATTGTCCATGTCAGGTCAGAGGACCCTAATCTTCCGGCTTATTACTTTGACCCTATCATCAACCCTATTTCCTCACGTTCCGTTGCCCCTAAGAATATCACCGTCAGCCATGAGGATGAAATTTTTGGACCAGGTAACGATGAAGATGATTTCGAACTCCCAGGCGATCTCGAAGCTCTACTAGCCGACGAGGAACTGTATAACAGCGAGACAGCGTCTGCGATTTCATTGCTATGGGCTCCATACCCATTTGATCGGCGTTCTGGCAGGATGGTGCGAGCTCAGGATGTGCCATTGGTAAAACAGTGGTACCTGGAACATTGTCCACAAGGCCAGCCTGTCAAAGTTCGGGTGTCGTACCAGAAGCTTCTCAAAACATATGTACTGAACGAGTTACATAAGAAGAAACCTAAGGCTCACAACAAGCAAGACCTTTTGACAACATTGAAGGGTACCAAGTTTTTCCAGACTACAACCATCGACTGGGTTGAAGCTGGTCTCCAAGTCTGCCGACAGGGTTTCAACATGCTGAATCTGCTCATTCACCGCAAGAATCTGACGTATCTTCATCTCGACTATAACTTCAATCTTAAGCCTATCAAAACGTTGACAACTAAGGAACGAAAGAAGTCTCGTTTTGGAAATGCTTTCCACCTTATGAGGGAAATTCTGCGTCTGACAAAGCTTATTGTTGATGCCCAGGTTCAATATCGACTAGGCAATATCGACGCTTTCCAACTCGCAGATGGTATTCTGTACGCTTTCAACCATGTCGGACAGTTGACCGGTATGTACCGTTATAAGTACAAGCTCATGCACCAGATTCGATCTTGTAAAGATTTGAAACATTTAATTTACTACCGTTTCAACTCTGGTCCAGTCGGCAAAGGTCCTGGTTGTGGTTTCTGGGCCCCAGCATGGCGTGTATGGCTTTTCTTCATGCGCGGTATTATTCCTCTGCTGGAAAGATGGCTTGGAAATCTGCTTTCTCGTCAGTTCGAGGGCCGACACAGCAAAGGTGTTGCTAAAACTGTGACGAAGCAACGGGTCGAGTCCCATTTCGACTTGGAGTTGCGCGCTTCGGTTATGGCTGATTTGATGGACATGATGCCGGAAGGTATCAAGCAAAACAAAGTAAATACAGTTTTGCAGCATTTGTCTGAAGCCTGGCGTTGTTGGAAGAGCAACATTCCTTGGAAAGTCCCAGGCCTTCCAGCTCCGATCGAGAATATTATCCTGCGTTACGTAAAAGCTAAAGCTGATTGGTGGATTTCTGTCGCTCACTACAATCGTGAACGAATTCGACGGGGAGCTACGGTGGATAAGACCGTTGCGAAAAAGAACTTGGGTCGTTTAACTAGACTTTGGCTCAAAGCAGAGCAGGAACGACAGCACAACTACCTGAAAGATGGTCCCTATGTTTCATCTGAAGAAGCCGTGGCCATATATACAACTACTGTCCACTGGTTGGAATCTCGCAAGTTCTCTCCGATCCCCTTCCCTAGCGTTTCCTATAAGCACGACACAAAGATTTTGATTCTTGCTCTTGAACGGTTACGAGAATCTTACTCAGTCAAGGGTCGCCTCAATCAGAGTCAGCGAGAGGAACTTGCTCTTATTGAACAGGCGTACGACTCTCCTGGTACTACACTTGCTAGAATTAAACGTTTCTTGTTGACCCAGCGAGCATTCAAAGAGGTTGGAATTGATATGAATGACAACTACAACGATATCAACCCAGTTTATGATGTTGAACCAATTGAAAAGATTACCGACGCCTACTTAGATCAATACCTGAGCTTCCAAGCAGACCAGCGACATTTATTTCCCTCGTGGATCAAGCCAAGCGATTCTGAAGTTCCACCCTTACTTACGTACAAATGGGCACAAGGAATCAACAATCTTTCCAACGTGTGGGAAACCGCTGATGGAGAGACCAATGTCATGATCGAGACCAACCTGTCTAAGGTCTACGAGAAGATGGATTTAACCTTACTTAACCGTCTGCTTCGTCTGATTATGGATCATAACCTTGCTGATTATATTACCTCAAAGAACAACGTGCAACTGAATTATAAAGACATGAACCATACCAACAGTTATGGTTTGATTCGTGGTCTGCAGTTTTCTGGTTTCGTCTTCCAGTACTATGGCTTGGTTATCGATCTACTTCTCCTTGGTCTTCAACGAGCCAGTGAATTAGCCGGGCCGCCTCAGAATCCAAATGACTTCCTGCAGTTCAAAGACCGTGCGACTGAAACCAGACATCCTATCCGCCTTTACACTCGCTACATCGATAAAATCTGGGTGTTCCTACGATTTTCTGCAGATGAATCACGTGACCTTATACAAAGGTTCCTGACAGAACAACCGGATCCCAATTTTGAGAATGTCATTGGTTATAAGAACAAGAAATGCTGGCCTCGTGACTCCAGAATGCGCTTAATGCGTCACGATGTAAATCTTGGTCGCGCTGTTTTCTGGGATTTGAAGAACCGACTGCCCCGATCAATTACTACCATTGAGTGGGATGATACCTTTTCTAGCGTGTATAGCAAGGATAACCCCAACCTTCTGTTCTCAATGTGCGGCTTCGAAGTTCGTATACTTCCCAAGATTCGCAACCAGAACGATGAGTTCCCAATCAAGGACAGTGTTTGGTCTCTGGTGGATAACACGACGAAGGAGAGGACTGCGTACGCTTTCCTTCAGGTTACTGAGGAAGACATACAGAAATTCAACAACCGCATTCGTCAGATTTTGATGTCTTCGGGGTCAACCACCTTCACCAAGATCGCAAACAAATGGAATACTGCCTTGATTGCTCTCTTCACGTATTACCGTGAGGCCGCTGTATCCACAGTCAATCTCTTGGATACGATTGTGAAGTGCGAAACTAAGATTCAGACTCGAGTCAAGATTGGGTTGAACTCTAAAATGCCATCGAGATTTCCTCCTGCTGTCTTCTATACTCCCAAAGAACTGGGTGGATTGGGAATGATTTCCGGTTCCCATATCCTCATTCCTGCCAGTGACAAGCGCTGGTCGAAGCAAACAGATACCGGTGTAACACACTATCGCTCAGGCATGTCACATGACGAGGAAACCCTGATCCCGAATATTTTCCGATACATCATACCTTGGGAGGCTGAGTTCATTGACTCGCAACGTGTCTGGATGGAGTATTCTCAGAAACGACAGGAAGCTAACCAGCAGAACCGACGATTAACACTGGAAGATTTAGAGGATAGCTGGGATCGTGGTCTACCTCGTATCAACACCCTTTTCCAGAAAGACCGCAGCACACTCAGCTTTGACAAGGGCTTCCGTTCCAGAACCGAATTCAAGATATACCAGCTCATGAAGAGCAATCCGTTTTGGTGGACCAGTCAGAGACACGATGGAAAATTGTGGAATTTGAACGCTTATCGTACGGATGTTATACAAGCGTTGGGTGGTGTTGAAACCATTCTTGAGCACACATTGTTCAAAGCAACAGCTTTTCCATCTTGGGAAGGACTGTTCTGGGAAAAAGCGAGCGGTTTCGAAGGTTTGGGACTCCCTTTTTTACTGTTTTTGTCGTATTCATGCTCCCTGATGCCCTCCCCATCAATATTGTGCCCTGATATCGCAATCACGTGACTTCATTTTCCCCTATATAATATCCTATGCTAACTGATTAACTTACAGAAAGTATGAAGTTCAAGAAGCTCACCAACGCCCAGCGTTCGGGTTTGAACCAAATCCCCAATCGTCGTTTCACATTGTGGTGGTCCCCAACTAGTAAGTTTTCAATGAATAGCCATTTGCCTATATTTGCTAATCCACCCTTTAGTCAACCGTGCAAACGTATATGTGGGTTTCCAGGTGCAGTTAGACCTTACTGGTATCTTCTTGCACGGAAAAATTCCAACTTTGAAGATTTCTTTGATTCAAATTTTCCGTGCCCATCTCTGGCAAAAGATCCATGAGTCAGTGGTAATGGATCTTTGTCAAGTATTCGATCAGGAGTTAGAGGCTCTAGGCATTGAAGCGGTGCAAAAGGAAACGATCCATCCCCGCAAGTCCTACAAGATGAACAGCTCATGCGCGGATATCTTGTTATTCGCTACCAACAAATGGAATGTTACTCGGCCTTCTTTGCTATTCGACACAAAGGATGTCATTGAGCCCACTACGACGAACAAGTTCTGGCTTGATGTTCAATTGAGATATGGCGACTACGATTCACACGACATTGAACGGTATGTACGTGCTAAATACCTCGACTACACCACGGATAGCATGAGTATCTACCCCTCCGCAACGGGTTTAATGATAGGCATTGATCTTGCCTACAACCTCTACTCAGCTTATGGACAATATTTCCCTGGTTTGAAGGCGCTTATCCAACAGGCGATGGCGAAGATCATGAAGGCGAACCCGGCCTTGTATGTGCTCCGAGAGCGTATACGCAAAGGTTTACAACTTTATGCATCCGAAAGCAACCAAGAGTTCCTCAATTCCCAGAATTACTCCGAACTTTTCAG
This sequence comes from Talaromyces proteolyticus, assembly GCF_021365285.1. Taxonomy (NCBI): domain Eukaryota; kingdom Fungi; phylum Ascomycota; class Eurotiomycetes; order Eurotiales; family Trichocomaceae; genus Talaromyces; species Talaromyces proteolyticus. Next base: position 740,320 of record NW_025764280.1, read on the forward strand.
CCCGCAAATCCAATTGTTCATTGATGATACGAATGTGTATCGTGTGACGATTCACAAGACTTTCGAAGGTAACCTCACTACTAAGCCTATAAACGGTGCTATATTTATCTTCAACCCACGAACCGGCCAGCTGTTCCTCAAGATCATCCACACTAGTGTCTGGGCTGGTCAGAAACGTCTTGGACAATTGGCTAAATGGAAGACAGCAGAAGAAGTAGCAGCGCTTATCCGATCTTTGCCAGTTGAGGAACAGCCTAAGCAGCTGATTGTCACCCGAAAGGGTCTTCTTGATCCGTTGGAAGTTCACTTACTAGATTTCCCAAATATTTCTATCCGTGCATCTGAGCTTCAACTTCCTTTCCAGGCTGCCATGAAGGTTGAAAAACTTGCGGACATGATTCTTCGGGCAACAGAGCCTCAAATGGTTCTTTTCAATCTTTATGATGAATGGTTGAAATCAATCTCTCCATACACTGCTTTCTCAAGATTGATTTTGATTCTTCGTGCACTACATGTCAATGCCGACAAGACCAAGATCATTCTACGTCCAGATAAGACCGTCATCACTCAAGAACACCATATCTGGCCAACACTTTCCGACGATGACTGGATTAAGGTTGAAGTTCAACTGCGTGATCTGATCCTAAATGATTATGGAAAGAAGAATAACGTCAATGTTCAAAGTCTGACCAGTAGCGAAGTGAGAGATATCATCTTGGGTATGGAGATCAGTGCTCCATCTCTGCAACGTCAACAAGCAGCCGAGATCGAGAAGCAACAGGAAGACCAAAAGCAACTTACTGCTGTTACCACAAAGACTCAGAACGTTCGAGGCGAGGAAATTATTGTGACGACAACTTCCCAATATGAGCAGCAGTCTTTCAGCTCCAAAACCGAATGGAGGACTCGCGCAATCGCGAGTTCGAATCTTCGTACTCGAGCCAACAATATATACATATCTTCTGACGATATTCGAGAGGATGGCTTGCATACTTATATTATACCCAAGAATATTCTCAAGCGATTCATCATGATTGCCGATCTTCGGGTGCAAGTCGCTGGATATCTATATGGCAGATCGCCTCCCGATAATGATCAAGTCAAGGAGGTACGCACCATTGTGATGATTCCTCAAGTCGGAAACACACGAGATGTACAGCTTCCACAACAACTACCGCAGCACGAGTATCTTAATGGCTTAGAACCATTGGGTGTCATCCATACAATTTCTGGTAACGAACCACCCTACATGACTGCTCAAGATGTTACTCAACACGCGCGACTTATGAATTCTCATTCGTCATGGGATAAAAAGACGGTTACCATGACTGTATCATTCACGCCTGGATCCGTTTCGCTCGCTGCTTGGGCTCTAACACCCCAAGGCTACAAATGGGGTGCTGAGAACAAAGATCTGAGCTCCGATCAACCCCAAGGTTTCTCGACCAATATGGGCGACAAGTGCCAATTATTGCTCAGTGACAAGATCCGTGGTTATTTCTTGGTTCCTGAAGACAATGTATGGAATTACAGCTTCATGGGTAGCTCTTTCAGCGGTGTTGAGAAGCGGCCTGTCTACGTCAAGATCGATACTCCTCTGCGTTTTTATGATGACCAGCATCGTCCTCTACATTTCCAGAACTTCGCCGAGCTGGAAGATATCTGGGTCGATCGTACCGACAACTTCGCATAAGAGTTTCCGCTCAGTATAGGGTAGCATGTCTTGTGAGGTATCGGCGTTTCGTTGGCAACTTAATGTACCTTTTGTATTTGAATCCTAATTAGTGCCTGCATCATTTTACGTTTGTACTGATAAGATGACTGTGACATTATTATTATAGCCCGAAAATTGAACCCTATTGTAAATTAATAGCAATTCATAACAAAAATTTTTAATTTACTGTTTAAATATTAATATATATGTTAAGGATAGTACTGGAAGATAACTAGTCGCTCATAGATTTCCTGGTCAATTAACTGCCAGGCTAACTGAAGGGCAAAACTGCCAAAACAACAAGGGGTACCCACCAAAACCACGGTACAGGGAAAACCAACACTTCCACAGTAGGAAGCAGGCACAAAAATCCTGTACAGGAGACTGGGGATCCCAACATAGAAGGCGCAGAATACAAGTGAAACACCCAAACATCACGGAAACAGAAAGAATGCTAACGACCTTGCGAACGCGACTGCAGAGAGAATCACGAGAATATGAGTGCGTAAAGAAAACGACGAGATACTAACGCGGAAAGCACAACATGGAATGGAAACCGCAGCATCAAGCACGAAAGCGCCGTAGCATCAGACGGAGATTCAGTGAGTTGAGATAATGAAGGGGTAAAGACGGAGAAGAGATTAGAATGTGGGCGTCAAAGCGGAAACTGCATCATCAAAAAGGAGTAAGGTCATTGTCATCGCTTTCCTCGAAAAGGTTCCCTAACTCTTTTTCGAATTTGCGCCTCCCCACGTTGTCGTTTACATAGGCGTTGATAGCTCATCAACACGCCTGAAATTCCACACCAGTTCTGGTCGGAAGCGTGTCCGCTTTTACCAGCGGTCCATCCGTTAATGCTTCCTGAGCACTTTCCTGTAGAGTGTGTAGAGCCTTGGGCTCGACCTAAACAGTCACGGTTGCTCGGACATTGTAAAGGAAGCTTTTGTAACCCAGTGCAAACTCTGTGTAAGGTTGGTATATGGCATCGGTGGAAACCAGAGTTCGACCGAAACACTGGCGATATTGTTGAGACTGGTGCTGTCAGTCCCAATGACTGCAAACCGCATCCGTGTCATTTCACTCAACATGACCCATCAAATCATCCTTCCTTTTATATCATCTATTTAATTCCTGTATTTTGTTTCGGCTCTGCATATATTCTCTCTCTGATGCAGGTTACGGCGCAGATATTGCTTTGGGCGATCTGGCATCTCCAAAATAACTGAACCACTAATAATACCTTTATGTCGATTTTCCCAGAGCATTTGGAACAGATTGGTTTAGATTTTCTTTCCTCGCGTGACTCTACTTATCAACTAAGATTGATTCAATATGCGAGAAACTCTATTCAATACTTGATGAGTTTCAAAATTGAGGGTCTTATAATAGCATTTTGGCGTATCCTCATGTGTCAAAGTTTCTCTCACCCTTGTTACACCAGTGCAACGATTCCTACGCCGTATGTATTGTCCTACATCATCACTACTTTTCCAGCTCTTACATGCCTGCCTGAAACCATCGTTGCACTCAAATCCCACACCATTGGGCTAGACATCAATGAATTTCAGGGTTGGTAAATTTCGAAAGGATAATCAATGTCTGTGTTGTGCCCCGGATTGAGACTTAAGGCAGAATGTTGTTCCATGAAAGACTATAGCCTTAGTTAGCATGGGCATTGCTCTTTTATTATCTAAAATATCCTTATGATAGCCTTAGAACAGGTAACACATTTAATTTTAAAGCTGGGAAAACATCCACTGGGAGTACCAACATTCAAGCCACTATGAGTTGGTGAGGCTGAATGTAACATGGAGTATTAATCATATAAAATCAGCCAGAGAGATTTTGAGTTGATGAAGACCGCACGAAGAAGAATACTGCGGTATAAAGGTTATGTGTAATTTTCAATTACTTGGGTTATACTCTCCTACCAATTACAGGCATACAAGAGCCAATACATCAGGAATACAGAAGAAAAGATCACATTCTGAATTGTGGCGTCATTTTTAGGCTTAGAGTGGAAGTGCTCGTGTCATGTCAATTCTTTGTTGTCTATATGCGTAAGCTCTACTCAGCCAGTTACGTTAATGACAGAACAAACTCGTGTTGCAGTCAAACTGCGAGTTTATGGCAACTCGAGTGTTGTGTCACTATTAACAGCATCCTCTATTTCGCAACTTTTTCCACCATACGCTCAATAGCTCAAATCCCAACGTAGTTTTCCAAATAATCAGTCAGGCGGGGATCGGAATCTAACTAACATTAGAACGATACATATGTATATTTGCAAGGCTTTGGAAATCAATTGACGATACTCGATCATACATATGTAAATGTTCCCAGAAATTTCGAGGCGGCAGCAACCTCATTTAACCTACTCGCTATAATAAGAGAGATGTATCACTTTGATAAGCGGCATGTAGCCGCTGTTTACTGTCCACAGAACTTTCGTGGATAACCTGGCAGTAAATTCTTTTACCTTACAGGAAATTGCCTTCTTGTTACAAGCTCCAGAGCAACAATAGTCTTCTCATTCGAAAACTCGGAAAGCCCCCAACACTCTAATTCACCGAGAAATATGACAAGTATAGATCCAACTTGGTATATTGCCTACCCAGGATCATAACAAGTTTGATACTCACAAGTGGTATTTCAATGCCATTTTTGCAGCCTCTCCACGCAGCGACTTTGTATTGATGGAATAACAAACAGTAGGGTTCCAACAGCAGACAAGTAGCAAACAACGTCAACGATGACTAATGTAGAGCCAAAGGAAAGAAACCTAATTTATAGTTTATAGTGCTGATAATTTATTGTTTGTTAAGATATTATTAAGGTCGCTTAAGATTAATCTGAAGCCAACCTTATTTTAGTTGAACTTATAGTGCTAGTGTGGAGGGTTACTTGCAGATTATAAGTGCTGATAGTAACCATAAGATCTATTGATATCATAAAACATATCATATGATATTTATAAGGAGTCTAGTTAATTCATATCAACTTCACACCGCTGGCTCACATCAAAATTGAATGATCAGAATCAAAGAGATCAGTAATTTATTAAATTTCTGTTTAGAGAGGCTGGACATAATTGGTAACATCTGAATTCTACATGATGTTGATATGCAGAGACATACTAAATAACATGGTATCTCGCCCAGAGGAAGTACATTTAAAATACAAGAAGGCTTCCTGAAATGCGTTGTCTTCGCAGTCCAAACTAACCACATTGGTTGACCAGCAACATCTGACAACTATGATACAAAAGAAATACAAGGAGCGCTTAGACAGGCTATGTATGTCATTTTGCAAGATTCGGAAATAAATAAAGAAAAGAGAAAAGAAAGGGGGGAAACATGCACAATAGCTTCCAACACCAAAATTACTGATCTATTCTTTCACTCAGACCACAGTAAAACTCCTTCAAAGAAGAAAAATAAAGGAAAACGTTCGCTTGCTTTTGTTCATAATGATGCCTTTGGTGAATATTCGATCAAATACTGATGTTTTTAGTATGATCGAGTCGTGTTCGCAATTGCCAGTGAATGGTCATTTATAATTCCGTTGCTTTTTCGCGACAAGCCGCCGGCGTGAAACCGTGTCCGACTTTGCCTGCTATGATCCGCCAGCGGTCATTCTCATAGTCTTGAATTGCATTTCGCAGCCTTTGTTCCTGAAATAAAGGTTAGATGATGTTATTGAAATAAAGCTGACGTATTTCTTACCATCTCATCAGTCCAGACGGTGTCTTTGGCCTTTAATTTTGTACAATAGCGCACTTGCAAAGTACCGCTTGTCCTTCCCGGGAAGAAATCCGATATTTGCTTCCAAGTTAGATTCTTGTGCTCTTTCAACTCCACTAGAAGACCATCTTCCTCCGGTGTGAACTTCAATTTTGGTCCACGGGGGCGCGGCGCCGGATCTGGCATACCTGCCTGTCCAACAACGCTTGGCAGCCCAGATGACATATTAGGAGAGTTCATATCGCCGCCAGGCTGCTGTGAAGGATGAATAAGGGCTTGAGGTGGAAGTCGGTGATGATGGTGGTGGTGATGTTGTTGTTGCTGCTGCTGATGAACTGGTGGAGGAGGCAACGCGAAAGAATGCGCTGAAGGGCGATGCTGTGAGGACGAATCACCCTGAGCGGACATGAGCATTTCGGGAGACTGAGTTCCCTCTCCGTGCGCATCAGGTTTCAGCATCTGGAGATGCATGTCGAGTCGGTTATCGTCTTCATTCCCGTCGCCTCCATCCACTCGTGGTCGTTTGCCAGCTCGCGCAGGCTGGAATTGGAGCGGGTTGGAGCCGTAATGGGACGAGATTGGCGACGGGGCCATCTGGTGTGGGTTGAGTAAGAGCGGCTGGGAATGTACATCTTGGACGAGCGGTGCTCGCAGCACTGGCGGACTGACATGTTGACCTGGCTGTTGATGATGTTGCGGGTTGGGCGCCGATTGTTGCGCACCACGGGGCACAAACGACATATCGGCTGTGGCCCCATGGTGCACGACTTGCGGCTGGCTTGACGGGTAAACAAGCAAACCTGGCTGTTCCTGTGACTTGCTACTATCCTGAGGATTGTAGTCGAGGGAGTAGCCTCGATACGGATCTGCCAGCGTCGCGGCTCGCCTGTCGAGGCCTGCTAGAGCTCAGGAAAGCTCCGGCAGGTCGCATAAACCATTAAATTCGAAGAAGAGAGGCAAGGGCCACGAGACTCTCAATCGCGGTGTCGCGGCACTGATGCTATGGTGTGAAGGGAATAAAACTGATGATAATTCGTTGCGTGTTTGCGGAATGTACGTCTGATTCGTAGTCGAGTGATTCGCGAAGCTGGAGAGAGAGATATCGCCGGTGGAAACGGTCGTGCAGGTATCAGTATAAGGCCGAGGCCCCGCTCTGAAGAAAGCGCTAGCCCAGGCAGGAATTCGAGTAATGAAGTGGTAGTAATCGTAATACAAAGGACTGGAGTTCGGGCTGTTCGATACGCCTTGCTTAGTGGCCCAATGATGTCGTGGAAGGAGAATTAGCGCAAGTTCATGCGACAGGGAATGGTCCTCATTAAACTATATTGGGTTGACAGCAAGCCTGGGCCTCTGCCGCTCTGGAGACGAGTAATTAACGAGCAAATAAACTCGTCCTCGCTGCGTAATGCCGTCAACGATGGTACTTTTTTATATTCCTCTCCTTGATCCGGTACCCTCGGTCGGATCAGACACTAAAATTGCACGATGGGGAAAATTAAAAGGGGGAGCGCCGATGAAGGTCTGATGAGTTGAGTTGTTATTCATGCAACCCACACGAGGCTTAGCGGATAGCTAAGTCAGTAGATTATTAGAATGTTTATCCACGGAAACTTGACGAGAATGGTAAGGACTCTAATGAGAAGGGAGGCCGATCGTCTCTCGCAGCGATGGTCGAGATGTCCCTCATCGAGTGTGATGGGCAGTGTCAACACCGAACGACAGAGGGAAAACCGCTTCCGGCAGTAGCGTTTCCCATTTCTTGCACCAGAACATACGATTGAGCGCCCAGTGGCTACTACTGATAATCATACAGCCCCTACTGCTTGAGGAGACACACAGTGACATTGGCACCCTGGAGGACAGACACTGATGAATCGGCCACTCACGATGTAGGATTCCATTTTGACGGGTGGGCCCGGTGGATAAACGGCTCAGCAGTAAAGGCTGTAGCCAGTAGCCTGTAAGCCTGTCGTTACGGAGTAATTAGGCCGATGTTAAGAGGCTAGCCTTTGGCAAATGATGACAGCCAATTCTTCTCGCGTTTTTTTTTTTTTTCTACAAATGCCTCTTCTCTTTTCCTCCTTTGCTGGGCATCAGATGCCAGAAGAATCCCCAATCCCCAGGGCCTGACGCGTGCAGAACTTTTGGTAGCATTGATCACATGCTAGGAAATGAGCGGAAATGACACAGGGGGAGCCTGGGAGCAGAAAAAAGGCAAAAAAAGAAAAGAAGAAAAATCGGCCATCTCAGATCCCAATTCCGCTTCGACACACGAATCGTAGAGCTGAAATTTTGAAAAAATGGACAAAAAGAGGCCTGGGTGTGGATCGCGCTTCCTAGTCAAGGTTGGCTGGGGACCGACTACTTGCGAGAGAAGAGTGGCTGGTCCGCGTCGACCAAATTACCCATGGGCCAGTCAGTCCGTCGCAGGTCCACTTGGCTAGTCTAGCTTCTGCAACTTGCTCCGGAGCTGGCCAGTCTCCTAGTATCTTGGGGTTTAGCCTGGTGGGTATTGGTGGCCGTCAAACCGTAAACAAGGGCGCTAGGGAGATATTATCCCAACGGCCGGGTAATACCCTAAGGGCTGGTTCCTTGGCAACGTTGTCGTCTGAAGGAGCCAGGAGCCAGGAGCCACGAGGAAGTCTTGCCATTCGCCTCTGGAGACAGGGATAAATAGGGTTGGCATTGTGCAGTGGGCAGTGATAATCTCTCTCAAGGTTCGGCCATCGGCGGTTCAACTTTCCCTTTGTCCTTTGCTTCCGACGCCACACAAGTTGGCTGAGGAAATATGCCATGCCGTGCCATGCCATGCCACATGCCGTGCTCTATACCATAAGCAGGACCATTGCCATGCTGTTTCCACACGAGACAGCGACCCGCTGCCACGCTGACATGTGCAACTTGGGTGCTGATCCCAGAGGACAACAATAAAACAGCAAACCCACTTAACAGAGCAGGTCAAAATGACAGTCGCGTGCTCTGTTTGGGCGGTTTTCAAGAGCATAGTTCCCAGCGAGAAGCCTAGAACCTAGCAGTGGGCATCGCATCATGCAATAGAAGCGGTAATTACAATACCCCCAGGTCTCAGTCTGATCTTTGTGCTGCAGCCTGCAGCCTGCAGCTGCAAAGGGGAAAACAGTGAGGGCGGTCCCATTGGCTGCGCGAGGACATGTCTGCCGCACTTATTTTCCCCCCACCGCGTCGGGGCGATAAAAGGAGAGACAAAATAGCAATAACACGGAGTAATATAATATGACGATGATACAACTGACAACTGACAGCATTAGCAATGGCTGCTATTGCATTGACAGCTCCTTAGCTTAGTAGATCGCATCCCTGTCTTCGCTGACTTGTGTTAATAATGTCGACGTTCGACACTGACAGTCACTTCAAAGCTGCCAGGATTAAATCACTGTCTCCGCAGCGGAGCTTCCGGTCAGATAAGTCCTGTCTTTGAGCACAACAATTAAATGCTACAAAGCCTTTTGTTTTGATCCACTATGCTGTTGTCGGAGCATTACCTTGCAATCAGTTGACATGTGGTCAATCCATTCGATTTCGCAGCGGTCAGACGTACTAGCACAACGGAGTACTCCGTACACTAGTCGTAGCTGCAGGTTTGGGGCCATTTCGATGCAGCTGCATGCTTAAAGAATGGCCCTATAGGCGCATGAGCTTGGTGTGACTCGTGCTGCAGCTGCTAAGAAAGCGGCAACAGACGCAGCGTTTAAATATACCACCGTCTTCGTTTCGGGGTTCTCATACGTTGATGCATTGCATCGGTTTAGAGCTACCGCTGAATGACTGGAATAATAGCTATACGACAGCATTGCCACGCTCCAGGAAGGCCATGAGCCTACAATCGGCCACAAGGCACGCTATACCGCATCCCTTGGTAGCGACGAGTCGACTTTTTGCATGAGCACAGAAACAAGCAGGGCGTAACGCAATACCGCCCGGAGCTGATAGCCTGCTGTCTCATGCACATCAACGAGACAGGCAGCGGCTACTCGTCGACTATGTAAATCAAATCCCAAATACGTACAGTGGTCTGGACTAGACTCACCAGCAGGCTCGTGAGGCCCGGACTGGACCTTCCGAAATTGAAGGAAGCCTAGCTCGCGACCATTACGATTGATCATTGCACTACGTACTCCCAGGCCCATGGATGATGGCGGGCCATCGCGGGTGACGAGCCGTGAGCTCGGTCCACAATAACAACACGTTTTCCCACTAATCAAGAGCTATCCAAGATTTCCAGGCTATCCTAGCTTCAGCCTTCCTGCTCAGCACGAGCTGCTGATCACTATCTCAGTTAGTATGTAGTACGCAGTGGAGCCGTGCCGAAATCCCCCACTTGAGAATGGAGATGGGTGGTTAGTTATTAACCAGGGGAATTGACATTGTGAAGAATAGGAGCGGCAATAAATCATTAGTACTCCGCGTATTCGTAATAGCAACGGCTTTCATCCGACCGCGAATCCGGAAAGAACTGACGCAGGAACCATTATTTGATCATCTTAATTATGCCGTTAGCATACGAAGCGAAGCTGCTAGCAAGAAGATCGCTCCTTTGAAAGCTCTAAAACGGTATGGCTCAACCATAATTTAAGCATGAGGTTTCGAGAGCTCAGCATTTCACGATTATCCCCAAGGCCGGGTTGGTCAACGGGCAATAGAATAAGAAATAATTTGTCACTGAATGACTAGACCGCCCATGTCGTCTATGAACTGAGTAATGAAGACATAAGACGCCATTCTGCCAGGAGCAAGTTATCCTGTTCATGATGGCGCGAAACGTTTCTTCAGACTCTGCAGACTCGGGAAACACCGTGCCGTTCATAGTGGCGCCTCGAATCGCACAGATAGCCTTGATCTAAGCGCAAAGTTTGTGTGAAATAACAGCAGTATTAATTGGCACACGGGATGAGGGTGGTCGCCATGTGTCCATAGCTCGCTCTAGCCTGAAGTTTGCTAGTCGCCACTTCCTTAGCGCCAGAGCCTTCAAGGCACTGCTCGAGTCAATTTCGCGTGGTCAGGCCAGTGAAATATAACCCTCTAATGATTGGCGAATCAAGATATAAGTATGATTATTACCACAAATGTCTGATGAATCAACTGTAACCGTACTGGACACTGCATCCAAATCGGCGGATACTCACGTAGAGCATGCTGTTCAGGTGACGAGAAGATGCCCAATCCATGTCAAAATTACCAAGAGTGCGGTGACGGGTTTCTGCCCTGCCTGGTCACTATGGTATGGTGCGAATCGTCGTGTTTTATCGAAAGTATCGTTTGTTTCAGAGTAGCGCCGCGGATCTGGTAGTGTCAGCTGGAAAGCCTTGGACATTTCCTCGACATTGTAATAGGCAGACATCCACTATGAGGTTGTTAGGAACATGAAACACCCCGGCGTATATCAAAATGGCTATGGACGATGGTTCACCAATAATGACCCACAGATGACTACAGGTGCCAGGAACATTTTCACAGCTGCAGAGTAACCCAATCACTTTCTACGGGCATCATCCATGCACGTTAGTTAAGGTTGATGCTGTGCTCCGCACTTTGATACCGAACTTGATCCGTAATATCAGGCCTGATATAGCCGTCTAGACTCGCGTGTTAAGAATCTGGAGTAATATTGAGCTTCTTGTACCTGGTTACTGGGCTCTAGAGTCCCACCGCCAAGGCTGACAGGCCCATCTATGGACGCAAAAGGTGTTGTGGATAGCGGGTATGACTGTGGCTATCTTCGTTGTCCATCATCCCTGTATCCCTGTAGACAGGAGGATGCTGCTGGTGAAGAGCCAACACAGCCACATCAATGGATAGATCTGCACGTGGCTCGCAGGATATCCCGTTGCGACAAGGGAACTCACATGGACAGACGGCATGAATATTAATCCAATGCACTCATGTGAATCAACATTTGGAGACAAGCTAGACGCGTAATTGTATGAACCCCAGGCGTCGTGTGTAGTGTGTGGTGTAGTTGTAAATGGATGCAGGTACTCGATACGGTCGGATAAGGAGGCAGGCGCAAGCACGTGCGTGTGTGGATTCCTCCGGAACAGGCCCGGTCTAGCATACTGTATTAATAGTATACTACGATGCTACGTCCTTACTAGCAGCTGCAGTACTAATATCGTGTCAGGGGTGGCAGCTGGCAGCTTCTGACCGCGAGAATCATGAGATGCGAGATTTCAGCGCTGCCTCGTCAATCGCTGGTACTATCTTTGCTAGTCGATGTGAGAGCGAGGATGGGGATCCTGGTATTTTTCTCCTATTGAGTGTGAGACAGCTTCGTGTTGCATGATCGAATCACATGTGAATATCGTGCAGGGACCACCAACAGAACTAGAAACAGAAAACGACACAAGTAATTACTTCGTCTGCATTATTCTCCTGTCATCTAAAACGCTAGGGATCGCCGAATCCACGGCTGATGATTTCAGCTGACGAAAATAAAGTACTCTGACTATGTAGTATTTTCACTGTTCAGCTTGCTATGCCGCTGCTCCCTTCTCCTTTTTGGACTCCTTGGGTTTGGGGTTTGGGTTTCCTTTCCATTCCAGCTTGCGAGGCGTCATGTACTGCCGCAGAAGCTCGTCCGTGACAGCATTTCTCCTGCTCTGGAACTCCTTAACATTCCCCTGAATCAATTCGATGGCCATCTTCTTCAATTCCCCAGTAAGCAGCTCTCCGCTTCTGTAACTGTCTTCGATTTTCTTGAGTTTCTCATCATCGTCTTCAAAGTAGGAGAGGTCTATACGCTTGTCAGTATACTGCGCAGACAGAAAGTTAGCCCTCACAACAGCCACTGACATTGAAATGCGACATCAATCTCTGGTATGCCGCCGAGTTCGCGATGCTCTTCCAGTGTCTCCCTGCCCCCACTGAACGCGTGTTTATTGATTTTATTCTGCAAACTGTAAGTCAGGGGTATTATGAAGAGACAACCAGATCAAATAAGATTACCTTGATTTGATTGGGTGTATCTGTCATGAAAATCGCCGAACTGCAGGAAGAGTGAGAACATATTCGGTTGGTATAAGTGAAAGAATATACATTGCTTACTTTGGATCACTCGCACTCATTTTGCCGCCTGCGCCCTGTAGTGCCGTAAGAAACTTCGAGTGTATCAAGGCGGGTTTGGGAGAAGGATATCGCATGCGATGCGCGTTGTCACGGACGAGGCGGAAATAAGGATCCTGGTCAATGGCCATCGGAACCAGGCAAGGGATTTTCGCCAGAGCTTTTGTTCGCTCTTTCGTGGGCTTGTCAGACCAAATCTCAGGATAAGACGTAGCGAAAGCAGCGACACTGATTGAGCCATGTCAACGATCTCGTCCACTCAAAAATATCGAGCATATCAGACTTACCATTGTACCGCAGGGAACATAATCCGGCCAATGTTAGTACTACATGATGTCAGCATCAAATAACAAAGCACTTGGCATAGCCCTGCTGATAAACAAGGAGGATCTCGGACCTCTCGTTAAATCCAAAGGCACCCCGCACTTGGTTGAATGTGACTAATTTCGAGAATTCCCAGACGTTTGTCAAAAACGGCCCACTGATGTATTCCAGATCACTGTAGATGAAAGTCTTTTTGAGATCGAATCCGCAAGCAATAATGTCCTTTGCGTTCTGTAAACCGAACTTGTACGTTTCCTCGAAAGTAAGTTTTTCTTTAAAGAGCGCCTTTTCATCGTCTTCTCCAGTCAATGCAAGATTGCGACGGGGACGCGCTTCATTTAGACTTACCAGTAAGCATAATGACTATCGATAAGTCAGCAACAATCTTCAATTACGCATCGCAAATGGCTGCCATTCATCCATACGTACCTAGCGGAACATCAAATACGTCCTGAAGCCATTTCGTGAAGGAAAATGGAATGGTATGTCCCAAATGCAGCGCATCGCTAGACGGCCCTCTGCCGGTATACATAAAGAACGGTTCACCAGCCTCGTACTTGTCCAGAATCCTGTCGAAATCGCGATGCGAAAAGAATAATCCTCGTCTTAACCAACGATGCGGTTTGTGACCAGTTAAGCGCTCAAATCTCTGTAGGAGGTCTTCGTCGATGAGTTTGGTTGCCCATTTCCTATCATAGTTGACAACGGTCAGCGATCCGATTGTGCTTCTGCTGTGCATGCACACTTACTTTGAAATAGCCTCATAGTCGAATGCCAGGACATTGCCATTCTCGTCTCGTCCTGCTTGAACATCCCACGGGTCGATTTGCTGTTCAGCTTTCTTTTCCTCTTCACCTTCGCGAATAGGGAGTACTGTTTCGCTCCCGGACGTCGCCATTCTTGCAGCTTGTGTAGAATTTGACGACTTGAATTCCTCTGAATTATCGGAGAAAATTGGTTGAGAACCCCCCAGCTATGACGAAACAAGGCGAGCTGTGGTTTTGGAGGGCCTGTGACTCAGAAATCTAAAACGCGGCGGGGTGGTTTTTTGGTTCAGGGTGGGGAAGAATTAATTAAGGTAACTACTAATATGCCTGAGGCACCAACACATAACAACACAGACGGAAACCCGCCAAGTTTCCCGTTCAGGAAAAAACCACAGTGGGATATAGTAGGTCAAAAAAACATGCGGGTTGACTGGAAATTCCAAAAAAAGAAAAGACATGAAAATATAAATTGCAGTAGAGAGCATGATAAAGCGCAGTCGTGGGGAGCAATCTACATAATAGCAAAACAAGGACTGAAGTTGTATATTCAAATGTTAACAAATACTCACCTCACATCCCCATTTTTTGGAAATTACAGGGCAGACAAAATACCAGCTCGTCTGGTATGGAATTTCCAGGTTAGCCAAGCAAACGCTAATCCGAAACCTGGGCCTATGTTGAACCAGCTGCGGAGAATCCACAAGGAACTTGGAATCTCTCATGAAGTCGAAAACTTCCAGGAGATGAATTCGTCGTACCACGAGCTCGACGAATTTCAGCAAATACCCTGCTCAATGGTCACTTCCCTGCTGGTGAAATCTATCCACATCTAAGCGGTTTTGAGAAATTCTTCAACGAAGCCATATATCCAAATGCGACGGACATTGCGTAACGCAGAGTACAACGGCTCACTCTTGGGGAGGAAACATGTCACAAATGCAACTAGAACAACTAAAATAATCATTACTGAGTAAGGATTGCGCTGTTTTTTGGTATGGTGGATAAAATTTCAACAAAATACTTCGGGACAAGTAACCGTCTTGGGACGAACAGCTCACGAGAATCCGTAATACGAAAGCTATCAAAAACGCTCAAGGCAGTGTCCGTAAGACAGTCAGAAGGTACTGTAAAACGCTGAAGCTAGATTATCCGAGACAAAGACGTATGGTTGTAGACTGCCCATAGTCTTGTGGAAGCTCTCTGCTGATCGAATCAGGGAAGTGACGTTTACAAGGCGCAAGTCTTCCCCAATAGGAATGTCTGCCCATGCGTCGCAAATTGGCTCGTGAGTGTTTTGAGTGCAAATGCGGATCGGACATCCCACATTCCTCCCAAAAATTACGAGGACGTCGGACTGCTTGCACATGGACCACCACACTGGCTTGGTGTATCGATTACCAGAAGGTAGTTTTCGCTCGAAAAATTCAAACTTACTGTCCTGCATATCAATAAAGTCCCAACTCGTAATACCACTATTTGTAAAGCTTTTAGCCTCTGCCTATAGGCCTTACGTTTAGGTCTTCCTTTGCTCGAATATCTTTACAAAATCATGGACTATATCCAAGTATTTTCGATTGTCCCCGACACCAAACGGTATCATCAAGCCTTGTTCTTGCCGGATAATATTATAGACAGTTTGTCCACCATCTGATGAAGGTTTAGTATACGGAATTCTCTTCTTGGGAAGTCGGGAATGCTGCTGCAGGTACGGACAAACCATGTGCAAGACAATACTGAATTCTGAGACCAGAAACGCTCGAGAGGCTTGGGAGTCATAAAGAAGGGTAGTATTCCCTTGACAGCGGCGAATACAGTCGTCTTGATTGGGTTGCTCGGACTGTATATTGGCGCGTTTCCGTCTGCAAACTTCCTCGTAGTACCTACGTTCAGTTTCATGTATCCTTTGGCACTGATATAAGTGGCTAACGGCGCTTCAAGCGCAAAAGAGAGCTGTGGTCCGCTTTTGGGTAGTCCGGAGGCTGGAATTATGGTTTTTTGAAAATCTCCTGTACCTAGAAGCACTTCCGAATTTCGGCAATATCCTAGGAACGCTCGTGAAGTCATAAGAGTGCCTAGTTCTGCGGTGCTCCGTTTTTAGATCCAGACTTCAGATGCCATGTTTGGAATCGTTGATTCGGTCTTTCCCATGCGAATAATGCCACTGAATACAATCAGATGAGGAAATCCTCGGAATGAGGAGTGACGAGTTCCCAACCAGGACCATTTGTCCCCGGAAAAAGATGGGATATTCGACGTTGGTGAATGCTACCCATGAGTTCGAATGGAATTTCAAGTCCCAGCATATTTTCCGGTCGATTGTCATATTCACAAGAAAAGCCGTATGCGAGGTTGCTCTCCGACCATAGCGTGGTTCAGCACTGTCCTAGTGCATTAGGATTCGGTTTGGACTGGCAACTTGTTGCAAAGTGAGCCGAAACATCAATTCGTCAGAACTTTCAACGCGGAAATTAATTTCTGATGTCGTCAGCTCGCCTTGCCCGCATAGCCGTAAGGTTGTAGCGAGCCTGGAAATATGTTCAAGCATATCTAGTATCTGACTAAAAAGGCCCGATATAGAAACCAGCGACTGTTCCTTCCCGTCCTGAATGGGGAGTAGTTGAATTTGGAATTCGTGACCGGCTATCACATTTCTAGTAACGAACAATACATTATGTAAAACTCACCAACGTGTTAATAATGCCATAACTTCTGATTATTGCTACCTCAACAGATTTATTGGATTAATACGAGACAATAGTCAAGTTATTGATAGCATTTTTCCATCATTACCACTCACCTTGATTGTCCTTAAGCGCGTACGGATTAGCAAGGTGGCTGGCTACCAGCTCCTTAACCGCACTTAACATAATACCAACAACCAGCACTCTGTAGTGCTACTGTGAGCCTGCCAGTCTACAGAGGAGATAGCTGTATTGGCTCCCTCGATGTCGTGGCACATGATTTGACGGGATGGATGCTATTTCCACTGGGTTGCGGCCTTATCACAAGCTGATCTCCCACATGACTGGCTGAAAGAATATTTGTATGTGATAACCATTGGTTAGCATATTCAAATATTCGCTAGAACCATTGCTCAAATCATTTAGACTGGCGACAAGACAAAACTTCGCAGGTGAGAATTGCAGCCAAAGCTACGAGTACGTAGTGACGCTCGACCAATTACATAGGAGAGAATGCATCGGATGGCAGCTGACTAAGGATCCTAAATGAGCCGAGATATTTTGGTGGCACTAAACCGCTTTCGGCATAGATGACGGATCCGAGGAAGAACCTCACCACGCAACACCAACCTCACCTCAGCCGAGTCCTTCCCGACCCAATTGCTCTCCGCTCTTCGCTCTACGCCCGCCCTTTTTTGCGTTTCTGTATTTAATTGCTGAATACACGACTTGGAAAGAAGGGAACAATGTTTACCTCCCGCGCTGTCTCGGCCATCGCCAGGCGTACCCCTGTCCGGGCTTTCGCCAAGGCTCGTCCTTTCACCTCGTCGATGGCTCGCTGTATGTGACCCGCCAATTTTTCTATAATCGAGATCAGCCGATGTCAATTCATGTCCTTGTCCTTTACAGACTGGAGGATGTGTGATATGGAATTGAATTGGCCCGTCAGAGGTGTTTGATAGCTGACATTTCACGTTTATCCGCAGTCGACAACAAGCTCAACGTTCCTGGCAAAATTGCCCCATACGAAGGTTCGCAGTTCCAATTACTCGGCAAATTAGCCCAAGTGCACAATCACCATTATTTTCACCCACCATCGCGCAATTGGATTATCGTTCATAAACATTAACGAAACCCTCCCACCCCCCACACAAGATATCACGAAACGAAAGAACCTAGAATGCAAAACTGACGTATTTTGCTGCATTATAGAAATCAAGACCGAAGATGACCTTCTCCCCCCCGGAACCAAGCCTGGCCAAGTCCCCACCGACATCGAACAGGCCACTGGTCTGGAGCGGTTGGAATTGATCGGAAAGATGCAGGGAATTGACCTTTTCGACATGAAGCCTCTCGATGCCTCTCGCAAGGGTACGCCAGTAGACCCTAATATCCCCCTTTTAAAAGCAAAAATACACGGCGTATTACTTGAGAAAAGAGAAGCTAATGCGGGAATGGTGCACAGGAACACTCGAGAACCCAATCATTGTTAACGGTGCTGGCGATGAGCAATACGCCGGCTGCACCGGCTACCCAGCCGATTCCCACATTGTCAACTGGTTGACGGTGTCTCGTGAGCGCCCTATTGAGCGCTGCAACGAGTGCGGTAATGTGGTTAAGCTGAACTACGTCGGACCGGAATCCGACCCTCATGCTCGTATGTGTCATGAATTCATCAAATCAATCGGTCGCTGTTCATTTATTAACTGTGATATAGACGATGCCCACGGCCATGATCACGGCCACGGCCACGCCGCCTACGAGGAACCCAAGACCTTTGCAGACTACGTCAAGCCCGAGTACTGGTACCGATAGATGCTCATCATCCTCAAATGGAGACGTGTTCTGAGAATTTTGTCTAAATCATATACACGCCCTGAACCTTGACAGACTCCTCATTTTTTTTCATTTGTTAACACCCCAATCAATCAATCACTGTAGTATAGTCGAGGGAATAGATGTGAAAAAGATTAAACTAAATAAGATCATTGTTACTGTTCAACTGTATAGATTTGAGTTCTCTATTTGTTCGTGCAATTCACCGTATTTATAGACATACGTAATAATAATATTAGTCAATGAGCGGTTTCCTTGTATATACTAGCCAAAAGCAGGATTTTACCCTGTACTGCAAGTAATCGATAAGGTATTCTGCCTACCGGCCCACATAACGCAATTCTATGTATCGCAGCAGGGGATACACCAGACCTGCCCAGGAAAACCCGACATAGTTACCCATCTATTCCAAACGTCAGCGAGAATGTCCGAGAAAGAAGAGAAAGAAAGAAGACTAACATCACCACCATATTCACCAACTAGCTTCGCCAGCGGACCGATATACCACACCTGCGCCATACAGATAATCGCACCAGCCCAGCCTACCAAAAATGCCACAAAGGCTGCAGCGCCAATAGGCAGTTTGCTTGGATCGTTCCATGCTGCCCAGTTATACCCAGCTCGACGGAACATGTATCTCTCCTCGAGGAGGATCGCGAGCCAGATGGCGACCCAGTAGCCCATTAGGGCTAAGAAATTGGTGAAGATTTCAGAGAGATGGCTCTGGCCGGCTAGTGCACAGACGGTGTAGATGATCACGCCGATTGTGTTCCAGACAATACGCGGTATTAGTTCGGCGTAGCGTCCGAGGATTTGGAAGTCGATTCCGGAGGAGTATGTTGGTGGGATGGTGTTGGAGATTAGGCCGAGGGCGACGATGACGGAACAGAATTTGCCGAAGCCGTTGACTGGGCTGAAGCCTTCGACTATCAGGGCGCCAGCTCCTGCGTCCCAGGCATCTGAGTAGGCTGTGTTGGTAGCGACGCCGCTGGCCAAGCCAATTCCAACTAGGAAGGTCATGGTGAACGACAGGGTCAGACCGAGGAATGTCAGTCCAAAGCTGATGAATTTGGGAGTGTTTGGTGGGTAGTAAACGAAAAAGTCCGCGGCAAGTGGCGCGTAAGTGATGGCTGCGCTAAGACAGATCGAGAAGAATGAGAGCCTGTTACCAGCAATAGTCGAGCTATCACCTGCGGACGGGGCTGCGAGATCGTATTTGTTTGCAGAGACGCCAAAGAGAATGCATATGACGACAAGTTGGGGAAGAAACGCAAAGCTTTATGTGTCAGCATAATAATACTAAGCCCTACGTGATGAACAGCACTTACCGTTCGTAAAAATGGAATATCTTGATACCAAATGTAGCAATACACCAGGTGATAATAGCAACGACAACAATACCTTGCAAAGGTCAACAAAGCAATCCCAGGTACTAATGAGAAAATGAACATACCAACTGCAACAGACATGCTATAATTCGGGGATACAGCAGATAGGATCTGACCGCCAACCACACAATCTATCAAACAGTATCCAATCATCTGAACGATGTTTAGTAAGACGATAATCTTGCTCGGCCACCATCCCATCGCGTAACGTCCAAAGACCTGCAAAACTGTATTAACATGCGTGTATAAACGACTTGACGACATCCCTTACAAGAGTTCGATTTCCCGAGATAGGACCCCATGTCGCAGCCCACGCGGCTGCGAGAGAACCCACAAAGATCCCAAACACAGAACAAAGAGCCGAATCACGGAAACTGAGTTCATACACAGTTGGACCCAGCATGCCCAGCGTGATATTGTTTGCTGCGAGATTGATGGACACCCATAGCAAGAATACCTGCAGGCAAGCGACCCAGCTAAGTTTTTGCCGTTCGTTCTCCTCTACGCGCTGGATTCCGCGAGCCTCGATATTGTACTCGACCAATGTTTTCTCGAACCGCTTCATGTAGCCGCCAAGGCGATGGCTAGTGAGGGAGGGCCTTGAATCAGCGACATCGGTGGTAGCAGGCATAACACAATTTTCAGCGTCCTTGGTATGGCCCGGCACGGTGATGCTGATCTCTTCATCTTGAGAACCCATTCTATTAGAAAGCACAGTCAGTACGCAAGAACGCGACAATCACCAACCGCACACCAGACACTCAATTCCTGTGTATGGATGCGCTGGAAGAGAGGAAGGGGATTAAACAAAAAGCAGGCACGAGTTCTTTCGCTGGAATTATCCAGATCAAGTTCAACCGTATACTCTCAGAACGACGTCAACACGCAACTACAGCAGAACCTTAAATCTATCTCCGCACTGGTGTGTGAGTCACTGCTGCTGTCGCGTGCCCACTGCCGAACACCGGTCTCCATGCAGGTAGTTTACCTTTGGTACCTTGATCGAGATAACTCTTGCGCAAGCCAGTCCCATAGTTGCGCTTTTCGCTTGCGGTGGAACAGGAGTGCAGATAGAAGAAAAGGTGGGGTGTCTACTTTTACACTGCAGTTTGGGAGTGTCAGCGATCAGATAACTCTTCACCAATGTCTGGCTCACATTGAAGATGTCCAACCGCGCTGGCGATACGCTTGTCGCAGCGATGTCAGTAGAGCAGGCGGGGTCAATGGAAATACGAATAGTATCAATCAATATGCAACACTGACAGTCGAGAATGGAAGGAGAAAAATCGCAACATGTGGAGCTCTGCCGATGCCCCTCTGATAGCCCGCCTGGCCAATCATGTCTTCCTTGGGGTCGCCTTCTAGAACGATTCCTGCTGCAGGCGCCCACTGTCTTCTTCACTGCTTAGACCAATCACAGAGATCTCCCCAAAATCACCCGTTATTAAACAGCAGTTGTGGCTGCTTTCAAGTATTATTTGATGCCTTAATATATATACTCACTAGTATACTCATCATATCGCTCTATAAGGGAGAGTATAAGCTGGAGAAAAAGTAGTGGTATGATAAATTCATGTTCCGTGGAGAATTCCACAGAATATCGAGGAAACATTAACACGAAAGATTACATTAAAAAAAAAGAGAAAGGAAATCCCATTAATCATCCCGCTGAAATGCCTATATGCCAGACTGGTATCCCGTCAGACGCCATGACCAAACCATTCCCACAAAACTGTTGTCCTCGGTACAGTAGCCAGTAAAACTCCAGTGAAATCGTAATCTTTCGTTAACATGCTGCTTTCGCGGTTGTGCTGTTCAATACGCGAGAGAAGAAGATGCAGAACAGATCTGAGATCTGAGCGAGTACTTGTGAGATTATCAATCAAGTTGAAAACACATGCTCGATGTGAGGCACCCAATTGGAGATCTGGTAGATACCTCATAGGTTCTTAAAGTGCTCCTTGGCGTATTGTTCGCATGCCTGTGAGAAATGTTACTATCGAGGTGTTGAACAGCACGACAATAATGGTTTACCTTTGCTGGTTTCCCGACCTTCTGCCCAATCACTTTCCACTTGTTGGCCTCATATTCTTTGATGGCTTCTCGTAAAGCTATTGACTATGACTTGGTCAGAACCATTGTGCATTGACTAGAAAATGATTGCCATACCTCATCCTCGCCAAATTCTGCATAGTGCATGTCCTAACAATGCTGTCAGATAATGTTTACTCGAAGGCAAAGCTTGAGCTAGGTCAATTTACTTTGTACCAGTGCTTCTTCACACTGCCCTCTGTACGAGCGGGAAAGGTCTGCACGAATCAATCAGCGTCATTAAACAAACAAGCAAACAAGGCGATGCTCACCTTGGCGATCTCGCTCCAGCTTTTGCCAGCATCGCGCAGCACTTTCAATCTCTGTTCCTCCTCAGCAGTCCACGGAGTATTCGTCCTGCCTTTTTTCTTAGGTGACGACTCTGTGGGATCCTGAGCAGTACCAGCAGAGGCCGTGACAACGGCGCCGTCATCGCTAGTGGGAGGTGCCGACATGGCTGGAACGGATGCAGTTGGCGGCGAAGAGCGTCTTTTGCGGGGATTAGAAGGCTGCATGGGCTGAGTTGACTGGAGAGATACAGAAACAGGGGCGGTGGTGGGAGGAACAGGAGCAGGAGCAGGAGCAGAGGGGGCGAGGATAGGCGCCTGTTGCTGAGCCAACGAGCGAGAGGGATTGTTAGCGGCTGCTGAGGTTTTTGCACGTTTTGGAGTTAGTGGTGACCTGGGGAGGGTGGACCTGTTAGTGAGATGTTCGTCTGGTCCTTGCCATAATACTGCTAGGTTTAGTCCGGCAGGCTCCTAGTCAAGGCTTGAGCCACGCCACGCCACGACTCTGTGGCACATGAGAAGAAGACATAGACCAGTACAATGAAGGAAGAATTCTGTTCTTTCCCTTTTCAAGCACATCTTCAATACAAACAGTGAGGCCCGTTCCCGATGACAAGAAATGTGTACACTCACGACATAGTAGAGAAGAAAAGCGTCGTGGTTCTAAGTCGAGTACTCGGATGCTTGGGGTTTTCATCTGTAGATACAGCGATACAAATACCAGGTTGAAGAATGCAACTAGCGGAGGAGTGAGCCTGAGACTCGAGAAAGATGCAGTCGTTACACCGGGTGGCAAAAGGTACCAGTTGGTCGTAAGGCTGACTGAGGAACCGTTCGCTGCTCCGGGAGACCCAACAGCAAGCAGATGGAAAACGATAAATGCCGGGATGCGATGGCAGCTTCAAACACAACCAGCGAATCGACAGTCCAGACAGGTACCAGGTAAGAAACGAAGAAAGAGATCGATATGCAACAGGCCAGTGAAGGCGAGCGGGGCTGAACAAAGAGGGGTAGTTTCACTTGTCACGCAGCATTATTGATTGCTCAGGGTGCAAGCAGACGAAGAGGATTCGACGTTGACCGCAGGAGTGATATTTTTATGGAATGGCGGACCAGCCGTGAACAGGCAAGCAAGCAAGACCAGACGGCGTGTGTGTATGGATGCCAGTTGTTGTCGCGATTCTGCTAAGCAATGAAGATCGCTGATGGTCGGGTTAAGGTTACGGTCGGGGCCCTGCCTCGACGCATTCCGGGGAGTCCCCACTGGTGCTTTGTCCAGCACTATTTGTCTGCCCAGAGCAGGCCTGGGAGATACATTGAACCACTTTATAATTATTCTTCTTGTCCATACTTGTTCAGAATACGTAGAAGATGACTTGCAAGGACAGGGTCAGGCAAGTGCATCCTTCCCTAGCCATTGCACTCTCATCTAGACTCGACTCTACTAGTACCGTCGCAGTCCAAACAATGAGCAGTGATAAGACCTCTCCTCCCGGAACAACTGTTTCGCAGTTGACTGCCCTTCAACACGCTGCTATCTATAGTCCGTACGGCAATGGACTCGCTCGGTGAAGGTCTCGAGAGTGTGGCCTGGCCCACCAATCGCCGTGCCTCCGAGCGGCCGCCAGAGATAAAACTACAAATGACCAGCAGCAAAAAAACCATTGTCTCCCACTGGGCGCCTAAATTTGTTGTCTGCACGCTGATTCCTCAATTCGCACTGACACCTGTCGCAATTGTTACTCCGCCCTCATCTTACCTTCGCAGTCTCTCTCGGCTAGACGTTCCAAGTTTCGTGGTTTCTCGTGGGGTGCTCTAACAACCCCTCCTCACCCTTTTCCCCTCTCGATCTACTCACCCCCGTTCGGTTTCAAATTCACCATATCAGGCAGGTCTTCCAGAAATGGAGGGCCATTCACGGGAGTATCGGGGCAGTGTAGCTCGATGTGTTTCTCTGTTGTGTATTTGACATGCAGTTGGTCATCCTTTTCTCTTTTTTTAGTCTGTCTGCCTCGTACGCAGCCTCGAGGTTTGGGTAACACATCACCAGGGTGGGGCCAGCCGCCGTGGTAAGCATCAAGTGAAACAACGATCGGGGTAGTACGATATTAATGTCGACGTGATCTGTCAGCAGAGACTAGAGCTCGATCGTGCGTCATGTGCATTCGAGGGTCGCTCAAGTGCACAGTGCAGTGCTGACCCGAGTCCTGAGGTACGAAGGCACGAAGGCATCAGTTCCAACTTCCGCCCCAACGCAGGGTTCAGCTGTTCTAGTTGCACGATTGTCCCGATTGTCATCTGCTGAGACCACTGTAGTCGAGCTTGTCGAGTGTGCAGGGATGGTGGACAGCAACCGGCGGCGCCACGGCTCGCCGCAGAACAATAGTAATAGCATGGCACAGTAAGGGTAGACTATAGAGTGGTGGTAATAATCCATCACGATTCATGCAGCGATTCGAAACCGATATTGAAATATTTATTCATCGTGCACACTGGAGATGAGAAGAAGTAATACGAGAGCAAGTAAGACTCACGGAGGCGCTCCCGTCGCACCTGCCGGAACAGAAGAACCAGCAGCCGCGAACGCTCCTGCCGCGGACGTTAATTGCCTCTTCCGCCCTAGCGCACTCTAGTCCTTTTAGTATAGGTTAGACGGCTCTGGACTAGTGCGTGCTGGCCCCTGGGTGATCCCGGTGGACTAGCCTGCTCAGGCCTAGCGGCGTCTTGCCTCTTGTATCATGATTCATGCCCCAATGCTATCAATTAACCTAGCTCGCTCCCCTCTAGCCGCCTCAAAAATGTGCCTCCACTGGCATGCCCAGCTTGCTCGTGTCCTGCTGCTGTGTCTGTCGTGTCAATTGACAATGCCAATTGCAGCAGACAATTCCTCAGCTATGCCGCTCTCTGTTGTATAATGGAAAATGAGCGCTCAATTGACATGGCTGGAGATCGCCGATCACATATCTCAAACCGGCCACGCGAAACTATCCCAAAATCTTTTGAGACCCATTGTGTTTGGCCATCAGTTATCTAGGAACCGGGGCCTCACACCATCCCGAAGACTGCGCTTTGCGCTTTACTCCTTTAGACTGCCGTCCCTGTTTCGTCCCTCGTTTTGGGGGAAGCCCTGTTTCCCTTTCGAGAGATCGCTTCATGCACGATGCAATCACCTGCGAGCAGAAATAATCCGTTTTTGCGTGCTAATACTCCATATCAAACGCTTAGCGAGATAAGCTTCTACTAGAGAAGGCTTCTCTCCATAAAACAAGTTCAGTAACCATAATGACACACTATCGCACCCAAGGCCACCCATGGATGTATCAGCCTCCAGGGGTACGGGGCAAGATACCTCTTGCTTGACCACCTTCAAGAAACACATAAAGAGTCGCTATCCCGGAGTATTCGATCTCAACATCATTGCTCTTCATCCCTGGCCGGTCCACGCTTGATAGCACTGCCTGTCTAGTTGTTTGTTACTCTCACCTGCTGGCTGGGTGCTTTGCTCTCTCGTTGATTGATTCAAGATCTTGAAGATCTACTCTCCGGTTTCCCTAATTAATTCCAAGGCTTATTATAATACTTACCATAAACAACATCTGCTATACTTTTCTCATTGAAAGATTTCTTTCTCCTCCCTTTTATAAGAAAGAATCATGTCACCACCTGTGGATCGTCGTCACTCGGACGCTGCTCCATCGACCTCACCCATGGAACAGCCCCAGTACCGCGTTCACAAACACCACCGTCGAGCCTCGTCTACCGGCGGGGTAGAGCATGGACCGAGGACGAGGTAAGATAGGAACTACCCTCCATGAGGCATGTCCTAACAGAATGGATCTATCTAGGAAGCCTATCTCTTGCAGACCCGAATGCAGAAAATGCCTTACAAGCACATTGCTGCACATCTGAAAAAGACCGAGCTCGCCTGCCGTTTGCATTACCACCAAATGTCCTACGGCAGTAATGGACGGAGGCGTGCCGATTCTATTTCGTCTACTACATCCTTCAACTCGGTTGCAACCACACGAGAGTTGCCGGACAACTCCCACTACACTCAGCTGTCACCGGTCTCCTCTCCTCCCCGTACCCCAGAGCTCAGCTCACAAAGGTTAAACTCGGGTGATACCACATCTATGTGTCAACTACGGGCTCCTGTTCCAATTCTACCCAAGCCGGACACACATCAAATCACTCTGCCACGCCTTGATACATCATTCACGCCATCTAAGCCCCCAAGTACCTTCAACATAGAAAACTCGATGTGTTTCGACTACTCTCGTGTACGAGCACTATACGACGCTCATCGGGAATCATTCTGGGCCATGATCGCTGCCGAATACTCACATGAATACTGCATTTCTGGCAATGCGATAGAACAGGCTTTTTTCAGAAGCATCTCGCTAGGCCTCGTTCGTTCCCAATCTCCTCCAACCCCAAGGCCAAGCCCTGGAGCATCACCAGAGCCGCATTCTCGCAGCTACTCTGAATCAAGCCCGATGAATTTCAGCTATGGATTCCAAGCCGTCAATAAGAGCACATCAACACCTTCTCATAGTCAGTACGAAAGGACACCGAGCTCGGCCGACCGGTGCTCTGTTTCTGCGCTGTTGACTGTAGAGAAGGAAGTCAGACCGTCTAAGGGCGTCGACTGTTCGCTTTAGTGGTACCATGACCAATCAATGGATTATGTCTGATGTTTTTCTTTCCTTCAATGATGCCTAAAGCGTTTATTTTAACACTCGACTTCTGAACATGATGTCATGGGTCTATAATGTGGCGCTTGTGGAGGTTACTTAGAGTATTGGTTGTTAATTATATCTATGCACAATTTCTTGTTTTCTTATACAAAGCAGCCCTACCTGGGTCCTTTTCAATGTTAATTCTAGATAATGGTTCACTTGGTAGATAAATTTTTTCTACGAGTATGGTACTGCTTAGGTTCTCAATCACGTCATTTTAGTTACTCGGTTATCAGTTGATGATTACGCATTATACCTGTTGGGCCCAAGTACTATGTAGGGAATTCTAAGCCCTAGTTTATAATAGCATGGAGATCAATGGTACATGTATTAATATTTGTGCTAGATTGGAAACATTTAAGCAGGATCCAAATTAAACTATCATACACACATGTACACATCGATTGGCCAATTAATCAATTGAATACGAAACATTTGTTTTCAATAAGATATTAAGGATACTGCAGGTGCTCTTCATTATTCCCGAAGAGGCATAGTTACATACATAAATAACCTTTATTAATGTTAAATTTATGCTTTTTCTAATATCAAACATTGAATGTGTCAGGTGCCCGATATTAGTGCTGACATGGATTGTCAAATTACCTTTCCGAATTAACAAGTAAATATCAATGCATCGATTTTTAAGCAAAAACTCTCTATAGCATAGGAAAGTATAGTCGAACAGCATAAAAGTAGCATTCACATGCTCCTTCAAAAAAATTTTTCAAAACCTCTTCCCCCGAATGACCGTCTAAAGCTTAGCTTCCCTCTCCTCTTTCAACTTCGCAGGCAAAAGCCGCCTCAAAATTTTGCCGGTGGGAGTTTTGGGCAAAGTCTGCAGATGGAACACGCCTCCTCTCAGCTTTTTGTATCCTGCCAATTGGTTATCTGTCCAGGATCGGATACTGTCAAGAATTTTCTGCTTCTCGTTATCCGGTATCTCGACCTTGTCAGCGCTCAAGCTCACGTAGGCGAGAGGCACTTCGGTAGCTTGAGCATCGTCGTAGACTGCACAGACCGCGGCGTCGATTACGTCTGGATGGCGCAAGAGTAGGTCTTCGAGTTCGGATGGGGGGATTTGGAATCTAGCAGTATTTATAAATTTAGTCGGTGAATGGACGGACTAGGTTAGGTTGTTTCAACACACCCCTTGTACTTGATCATCTGGGCAATAGTTGTTAGCAACATAACATCATCAGGGATGAGAAGAATCAACCATACCTCTTTCAGTCGATCGGTAACCCAGAAATTTTGTTGGTCGTCTATCTTCAAGATATCTCCTGTTCTGAGCCATCCGTCTGAAAAAGTCTGCTCTGTCGCCGCTTTGTCACCGATATAACCCCTAGACGCTGATTAATATAACGCAACATTTGAAATAGAATATAGCTTGGGAAAAGTTATTACTGCATTACTACCGCTCCACGAACCCACAGTTCACCCTCTTCGCCCGGGCGGGCATCCGCTCCTGTCTTTGGGTCTACCAATCGAGCTTCTCTGCAGTATTATCATTAGCAATGGACCAGAGCCGTCGGCTAACGCAAGACATATTCAAAATGATTATTGCAACGTACACGCCAGCGAATAGCTTTCCAACGCTTCCGGAAGCGAGATTGTCTTCGTCTATCTGATGTATGATGCCTCCAGTACACTCGGAGAGCCCATAACCTGATGTTGAAATTAACATTCATTCTCCATCTTGACGTGGTGAGCGCGAAGCTGCGTACCTTGGCAAACGCTGGTATGCGGAAGCCGCTTCTTGAGTAAAAGCTGCACTGCTTTCTATAGACAAGTACCGTTTAGCGTGGTTCAGGACATGTCGTTTGGTGGAACAATCGGCAAGACGTACTTTCAAAGGCGCGGCAGAGATGACAATTCTTTTCAAGGACGGAAGGTCATATTTATGTGCGACGGGAGATACAGCCATGGCAAGCGCCACTGGGGGAACAAGATGCAAGTCTGTAACTTTGAGTTCGCTCGACTTTTGACAAAACGTTTCAAGGTCGAAAGCTGGAAGACCGCAATATAAGGCCCCAACCCACATGCCAGCCAATACCGAGATTGTTAGGCCATATATGTGGCAATCTGGCAATCGAAAATATATCAGTGTGTTATTAGAGTGGGGGGTGAACTGGTAGTCGTTTAATGTATTGGATTGCAAGAGAACTTACATGGCGCGAAGAATACCTCTCTTACAGTAGAGTTGACTCGGTCTGGCATGGAAATACGCATTGTTATAGCATTCACAATAAGGTTGTGATGCGAGAGCTGCACTCCCTTTATCCTTCCAGTCGTTCCAGAAGAAAAGCATATGGTGCTGGTGACATCCTTAGAGCTTTTGCCTTGCAGGTCATAAGGAGGCAAGGTTTCTGCAGCTCCTTTACTGATAACATCATCCGGGAACTATTTGTCATATCAATAAGCGCTGCGCACAACAAACAAAATTCATATCATGAGAAATGTCACTGACCTGCGGAAAGCTATCTATCTTGCTGAGAACAGTCATTATCTTTATTTTTGTCATTGAGTTGGAAGCCAAGGCGGCCTTGACGAGATCGAGCTTTGGAGCAATGGTCGCGACATGGGTTGGTTTAACGATCTGAAGAATATGCGAAATATCATCCAGAGTCGCCGATATATTGAGAGGACTGTGTATATACTCTCAATTAACATAGCACACTTTACCCAATTCCAAGATCAGTCTCTCACGCGAAGATAGCACCCGTCCACCATGTTGCATGAGCCAAAAGAACGAAGTCATTCTGCTTGTCAATCAGTCTAACTTGCAGACTCTCTTGCGGTATTGCCCTATTTACGCACACTGTTGTTCACCAATGCTAGCAGGACATTGCCTGGTTTCAACCCCCGTTTTCGTAAGCCCCAGGCACCACGAGCAGCTTGGTCGCGGAGTGAACCATACGTAATAGGCTGTTTCGAGAACAAGTCAGTATGAACAACCTTATTTGCAGATACCTCGTCTGGATTATATCGCGTCATGAATTGGGGAATTGAGATGTTGGTGTCATCCTGGGTCGGAAAGACGGGCGATTGGTAAACCATCCTTGCGCAGATTCACCACCAAGGCGAATTCGTTGTATATGCTTACTTCTACAGCGACCAGATCTTGGTGCTATGACATGCAGGATGGGAAGAATGTTGCTTGAGGTTCTCAAGCTTCAACCAAGAGCCATTTAGGTTCATTGCTAGATTGGTTAGTTAGCACTCAGGAGGTACTCCACGCAATCAAACAGCAGAGCTGCACAGAGAAGCTAGACATGAGCATCCACCTAGCATTTACCAATAAAAACCATGATTGCAAATTTAGCCCTTCCAAAGCAAAAGTCGCGGACCCACAAAGCGTCACGTCAAACACTGCCTCGGCCCGAAGGCCCGCTCCGTCCGAGGCCAGCATTTCTTCTCGACTTTGAAAGGAGACTGTCCATTGCCATTATTAGCTGGAGTGCAGAAATGGAAATTGTTGACTCTTGAAACGAACCAATCTCACCAAGAAAGCTGCGGAATAAGTCGAGAATCGGCTGGCATCGTTCGAGCTACACGCTAAAGGCAACTGTTATGGACAACGTTCCCGTGCCAAGCGCCTACTAGTCCCTATAATGGTGTTTAGCTCCCGGTAGGCTATGTGTAGTGGGCAATTAGCACAACGTAGCAGGCGTAGTCAGTGTCTGAGGGGATGTTTTTCTCCTACTAATCGCTATCAAATTTTCGGGAACTCTCCACAGCGGCATATACAACCCCTAGAGGCTTAACCCCCAGAATGACGGGATATAAGGTTAATAAGATGCCAGTTCGCTAATTTCTTAATTTTGTGAATGTTCGTATTACGGTTTTTTGAAGCTGGCCGCCGCCTTCATTTTCTGGTATCTTCGTTACCACGAACATGACGGGTTAACTGGAGACTCATTTCGTATCTGGTACGATTCTCACACATTTGGGAAACACAACATGCAATTTTACCCAGTCTTAGCCTGTGTCACAATATTTTTGTCCGTCTTGACTCACGCTCAGACGCAGACTCTTCCGCTATGTGCTGTAGGGTTTAGAAGCCGCCGTCCATGTTTTTTGATGTTGACAAACCCTATAGGAAAAATGCTTAAACGAGACAATCCCCCAATCAGCCTGTGCCCCGACCAACCAAACCTGCATCTGTACAAATGCAGATCTTAAAGGAAATATCTCTAGTTGCGTGACGGCGAACTGCAGTGTCAAAGATGGTCTTAGTATGTCGGCAAAGCAATCTTCTCAGAAACCCTAATCCTAACGGATCACATAGCTGCGGTCAATGTCACGGATACAGAATGCGGAGTACCGGTTCGAGACGACACCGCCCCGAGCATCATACTTCCAAGTATTGGCTTTATAGTCCTTCTTTTCATTGCTTTGAGGATATTCACGCGCCTAGCGCTCACAAAATTGGAGTTGGGCTGGGATGACTGGACAACCCTACTTCTTGGGGTATGTAGAGCTCACTATATCAAGTGATATCAGTACTTAACTAATTATCACAGTGTGTTATGGTGGCAGCTAATGTCGGTTCCATCGAGCGTCAGTTTAACCGTCCATTTACTATCGAATGCGGAATTCTAACAAATACACAGTCGGCAAAGCTGGCCTGGGAAAGGATATCTGGACACTCGAATTTGCGAATATCAAGAAAATTCTCTACGTACGGCTACTCACACCTGATCAGATGCAACCGGCTAATTTGCAGCAGATCTTCTATATCCAAGAACTCCTCTACGTCACCTGCATTGTTCTCACCAAAATCAGCTTCCTCCTGTTCTATACACGTATCTTCCCTTCCTTACAAATGCGTTTGGTCATAAAAATCTCTGGCATTGTGACTCTTTGCTACTACCTTGCTTTCATGTTCGCCTTCTCTTTTCAATGCTCTCCGGTTAGTTTCAATTGGGAGGGATGGGATGGAGAGCATCAAGGAACATGCGTGGAGAAGAACACATTGGTCATTGTTGCTGGAGCGATCAACGTCATACTCGATGCATGGGTAATAGCTCTACCGATTCCTGCATTGATCAACCTCCAAGCTTCAATCTCGATGAAATTGCAAATTATTTCTATGTTCTCTGTGGGCTTCTTGTGAGCATATCTTCCCATCAATTGGAAGCCATGAAACTAACCATTTAATAGGGTCACTGGCGTAAGCATCTACCGCATTGTGATGCTAAAGATATTTTCTACAAGCACCAATCCAACATGTAAGACCCTTTTTATTAATCTACATTGATTTCATGATTGAGCTAATATTCACGGCAGGGGACAACGCCGCGGGCGGCTACTGGTCCATTGTTGAAATCGATGTTGGAGTTTTCATATGCTGCATGCCGGCCTTGCGATCATTACTTGGCCGTCTCCTCCCAGGCGTTTTTGGATCGACGAAAGGCGTAAGCAGTGCTGGCCAACCCTCTAGCCAAAGGAAGTTTAGGGGGACATCAGGTAACCACGCAAACACGAGCTTTGTACAGCTGATCGAAATAGACAATAGAAAAGATAAGAAAAGTGCTGGTGATGATTGTTGATGTACGATATTTACTGGTGAAAAGTTGAGGTGACCAGAGCATGATACCAAAGCATAATACCCTTAGGTGACCAACCTGCGACGAGGTAATTGGCTCATGTAGACCATGTATGGTCTGCATGGGAATTCAGGCAAAAGTCGACTGTCCAAGTATCAGAAGGGGGGCTAGCCAACTAGCACAGTGGCCTTGACAACCCCGATATATGAATAAAAGAGACAGTCATTCCTACAATGGTAATCGATTCCGTAGGAATTGACTTGGTCGCGCAATAATATAAACGAATCCGGAATATGCGATTATTTAAATAACAAATGAAATTACCTCTGATATATTTGTTGAATTATAAACGATAAGCCCACCTAAAGACGACAGTAGATCATATTAACAAGGAATAGAAGATAATATAGTCAATGTTGAGATTCTGTAAAACCTGCACTTTCTGAGAAGCAATTGATTATTCTGCAAAATCTCAAATAAGAATTGGAAAACAGTCTTTCATATCAACTATACCGCAACTATACTACCCGAGAAAGATTAGATGTAAGAACTGTAGGTGAAAGAAGAAGACAATTCTGAAAAGTATTCAGGTTTACAATAAATAAATCAACTTATAGGGGTGCTGCGAAATTTAATACTGATCCAATAATGATGATGATGAGTCTGAATCAACAAGTTTATGACTCTTTCTATGACGCTCTATACTACAATGATAACTATCTTAAAGACGCTGTAATTCAATAATCATTTTATCGATATTTTGAGAATGAGAGAAATAATATGTAAAGATCACCCCTATATATGGAGTCCCTCACATGTATCTGCAGGAATAAATTCAGCACACGGTTAGAGCAAGGTGGACAAATCGAAGATGCTGGAGGTTTGTATATAGCGTCTGGGAAGTTGATCATTATTAAGAGCAATTTTCAATGGGGAGATATGAATGCCTCATCAATTGATGTTTATAACAGATCAATATAAAAGGTCATTAAGAACAGGCAGCGTTGAAAACTTCAGACTGTTGCATATAGCATTAACTAGTATATATTAAATGCAATACTCCATTAACCAATTCTATCGGCCTCAATGAAAAATATATTCAATTATGATAGGTAGCGGTGATGGTCATTAATGTGAGTTATAATATTTAAATTATTGAATAAATTCTCTTCTCAACAAACAAGATGGCAATATATAATATATATATGATTGTTTTCTCTCATTGGATGCAACTGTATACTTTTTGATAGTCTAATAATCCCTTTAGTATTGCTAAGATTTCAACATTGAATATCCTCATTATAAAGTATCATGATGTAAACCATCATTCATTAAAGGCTGATGGCATGCATCAGCTCTAAGCAACAAAAGATGTTTTATAATATATACTTTCTATTGTAAAGTTTCTTCTTTCCAAAGTAGCATACATCAAGCCTGTCATCATTATCTGGTATCTTTTCTGATATATTGAATTGTACCTAATACATGTATCCGACTATTTCTCAATAGTTCATTTCAAAAATTGTCCTAATCATTCGTAACAACTTCGTTATTTATTCGCATCTCAGTTCTGATATTCGCCCAAGAATTGTCCGTAGAATCGTAATTTAATTAATTGTCATTCGCCTAGCTAGTCCCCACGGAAGCAACACGCAACCGTAAGCTTTACAGCTAAGTAATGATATGCTAAAATCGTATTTGGGAAATACTCTTCTTTTCTATGCATGACTTCTGGACGATAGCAGAAACATAAAAAGACGAAAATGCAATACAAAAAGGGTAAGCGCACTACTCTGTATCTTGCTACTAACTTACTACCATTCGAACTCGATAGCGGACACTCGTGTACTCGGTGCTACTACCTCTATACTACAGCCTAGTGGTCGGGTTTCGGCGAGCTGATAGCCGACCAGCCAGATACAGTAACACCGAGCTGATACAGTAACACCGAGCCTCAGAGCAATGTGAGGACGGAGATAGGACTGATTTCTTCGGCCACGGACTTAAGGTGTTTGCATTGCCGCGCCTTCAAGTTGCTTTTTGCAGAAAAACTAGTTGTTATTGGACCAGAGGGATTAAGTTGGCGCCGGGGCGATGTATGCACGCACGCCGCAAGCTCCATGGTATAGGGTTACAAGGCCAAGCATGCAGAATTACAAACACATATACACAGCAAAGCAAAAAACCCCTAGCGAAACTTAGAGATGTCATACTAATAAATTGACTTCGAAGCATCCTCAAACGCATCTCTACTCCGTAGTTTTAACTTTCAAGATTACCTGGTTGGCTGCGCAACAATTGCCTGGATTAGGTTTAACGCCAAGGATCCCCGCTAAGACGGGGAACAGCAATAGTCTGGGATAAGTAAGCTTACCAGGCTACACAAGGAATAGGCATATACAGCGTGCAGGTATTATTAAACTAAATAGATTAATGCCGTTGTTCTTCCTAAGCTCGTGCCCTCAGTGCCACGTTTTGGTTCCCTGGCTGTGGGATATCCTTTTTGATCCTTTTTGTTACTCTTCTGGGAATGAATCGCTGCTAATCAGTACAACGAATGCAGGGGACTGATCGGCTGAGTTTTATACTATTTCAATATAGTGGCACAGGGACCATGGTAAATACTAAAGGTTGACAAATACGCCTTTATCTAACTCCACAATGTCCCATCCGGCTGATTTGTGTTTCGGGCCGGAGAGAATTCGATATAAACTCTGAGACGGTAAAATACTAAAATTACATACGGTATTTGACACTATTCCAAATAAGACAATTGGATGGAGGAAACACGTCTACAATAGCACTGGCCCCACTAGCTGCTTACTAGTGACTCGTTGTTTTCACGCGACTTGCTGGGATTCTTCAGCCCTGACATGTGTATCAATTAGTGGGGATCACGACGGACCCATCTCTCTCTTCTCCATACGCTCTGTGAGTCTACATTATTTTTCAGGCAGCAGAAGGCTGAAAAAGCACATGGTAGGATTTATGCCCACGCTTAAACTTCAAGCCTTGCCACTGTCCTAGCTGTGTGCTGGTTGGCCCCGTCGTATGATTGATGGGGTGATAAGAGTAATAAAAATGAATAAGCTTGGTATTCCCTACGTGCTTAGCTGGAAGGATTAACATGCTTGCCAAGTCTCTTCAGGAGATTCTTCACGTCTTGGAAGTCTACTTCGGGACGCGAGACATTAGCCTTGCTGCTGAATACTTCTCCCAATTGAATGACCATTTCTTATCTACAAAATTGTTGGACGCAGCAGGTAGACTAAGAGGCTCTACGTGGCCTAGACTTTTATACTGATCTGCTTGGTGAACACAAATCAAATGAAAGTGCTCGAATCCCCGGAACTTGTAAGCATAATCGATCGGCTTTGCCGTGCCGTAGTCATAAGCTGCGTGATGACTAGCCATCCGTCAAAGCTTGCTACGCACGAGTTTCATACCTTTGCCGGGAGATCGCCACCTTGGTTGACCAACAACTTAAAGCAACGGAGAATGCGTCGACTGGTCAATAGGACCTGGGGTCCCTCGGGTCCCAGCCATAACAACAAAACCTTATCAACACGGAGCCTCTGACCTACTGTCCCGACAGGGGCTGGTTTTTGAAGTATGTATTGTGTGTTATATCTACTTTGTCCTTTTTTTCAGACCTTGTTTCAACTTGAAGCGTGATAGACTGATAGTCGAAAGTTGAAACGCAGAGTACGAGTTTAAAATGGAAGCCTAGTAATTGGTGGATGATTCGCTATAATTATTCGCTAATTGAGTGATGTGCATAACCTTGAATCCTTCCTTAGGATCTGCATGCAGAAGCTACGTACCATGGAGACTCATAGTGACAAAACTAGTTACCAAGAGTTGCCCCCCGGAGTTGCCGGATAGTTGTGATGTTACTATTTTACGGATACGCCGTGTGGAATAAAGTTGAGTAGGACCTTCGTGGAGACTCTAGAATCCATTCATTTACACACTCTACATATTCCATGGACCAGATACAGAATCGCCTGAGTATAGCTATTACTCGGACTACGGAACCTAAGTCTTCCGGAAGCCGAACCATACAACTAGTTGGCTATCGTAACTTTAAAAAAAGTTAAATGTGTTATATCAAGTCTTGGCTAGTTCTCGACAAAGCATCCTTGGATCTGGTTGTGGGCGAATTAGTGTGCGGAAATATTATTAAATGTGTATAGATAAAATACGGTACTATCGGGTATTTGCTGGGCCTGTCCCCAATAGCCTAGGTCTTTGCTTTTTTTTCCGTTTTTAAATTTTTAATCCTTGGTGCTTGGCAAAATTCTGGCTCTGGCTGGAACTAGGCAAGTTGGCTCCAGAGGGCTGAAATAGGTTTCTAGACTATTTCTATTTCCAGCGATAAAAAGCGGGGACGAGGGAAGACTTGGCAAAGTGGCGGCGCTGCTAAATCTCGCATTGATTCCCTAATTAGATAAAAAAGGCGTTGAATTCCTGCCTGCTATAAAACCTCCACCGGACGGTGGGGGACATAGAGATTACGACATACTAAAGAGTAGACTAGACGACTAGCTTTGTGTCTTTGATTTTATTTTATCTTCGCGATGGCTCGTCATTGGCCACCACTCTACCTATAAGAGGAATGGTATCGTGTCAAGACTTTCGTGGTAATTATTTGAAATTGAATTTGTGACTCACGCCATGTGATGACCATTGCATCTCCAAACTGTTTTAACTTTCAACATCATTTAACAGCACGGATAGATACATACTCAGGGGGAACTTGAATATGTAACGTGGTATGGTGGTATGTATAATTTGTAGTACATCCCTGCTCCACTGCACCCACTCTTGTATTATCATAACATCTCCGTACTATTCATCATGTGTCATGAGATATGGAGTAGATTATCCCGTCAGAACTTTAATACTACTATCAATGGCGCTGCAGCAAAAAGCAATGATGATATGATACAACTGGCATATTCAGCCACAGCAGGTACAAGTCTGGTTGATCAATACACTAGTCCCAGAAGAGTAAACGCTGAAATCGCCCCTCCCTCTCCTCAAACACTATTTCTAAACCAATAGCATAGCATCGATACTTCCCAATATTCATGAAGGAAGAAATTTTTCTTTCCGAATTTAATAGCAAGTTAATAACCGCATGCTAGTTAGTAACTCATTATTTATTAACAATTTAACACCGTGGCACTAGAATGATCTAAACGAATGTGTCTTAGCGCTCCTTCGGTTCAAACTTCCCCCGCTTTGCTTACACAATCGACTTTGTAGGTTTCTTTGTTTAGTGGCCAAAATAATGACTCGATTTCCCCGAGGCACAAGAAGGGAATTTATGCTGTCGATCACACTCAGTGGCCAAGTTTTAAAAGAGAAAAGACCTGTGGCGTCTCCACATATGACGACGACAACGATCGTAGCTGACTCATAACAGTGTACACGTATGATATAGTGGTGTATTATTATGGATGTTGATATCACCCACAGCATCCGGTGAGCCCTAATCGCCCGATCAAGCCCGAGCTGAACCAAGATCTTGTTTTCTTTCGGCTTTTACTGGGGAAATCCATTATGTCAGCGGAAATTGGATGAATTGTGTTCCGAATTAGGATAGCTGTTCGGACGGCTGTAGTATAGGTGTGGGGCAGGGCGGCGCAGGACGTTTGTTGAATTCACGGAATTTAATCAACGAATAAATCCCGTCTCGTACATAGCTCGCTCGTATATTTTCGGGGTGTATTCTTGAATACAGTGTAACTGTAAAATTAGTAGCGGCGGAAAACACTCTGATTGGCTGGTGAATATATATCTTCTCCACATTAATCCACAATACATGACTATGATTGGATACCAGCATATCCTGGGCTGTCCACAGTCACATCACTATTGGACGGGGTAACTAGTGTCTCTGCCACAACAGCCAATCAAATTGGCAAGAATCATACTTCTTGCCCGCAAGGCATCTTGAAATTCATACACAAATTAATCTGTTAATATTGATTCTAGTTCGCCTCGGTGCAAATGACGGGCCCAAGTTTATACGCTTAATTATCTTGGTAATCACCTGAGTTGGTTGATACTGTCATGGTTATGCCTATAAATAGTCACATGGGATTAGTGCTCCTGACAAAACACCACACTGACCACCTGCTGCACCAAGCCTGTGTGTCATAGACCCAGAGTTATGATCAATTGACAATCGGCACTACTGAAACCGCGGCATCTATCATCATCGACAAGGCTCAGACAGTCACTAAGCACTGCAGTCGGTACGACGCACATGACACATAGACGCATAGACGCATACTGTTGATTGGAAGCTGATCGACTCCGCTGACTGTAGGATGAGATGCCCTAACGATCTACCTGCAGGACGGAAGAGACTCCACTGATTCCTTCCGTCAGCTGTATCGTATCAGGCCAACTAAAATAAAATAAGAATCTATGCACTTTCCGTGACTTTCAATAGGGGTGTTAAGTTTTACAAAACGCAGCAGGGGCCGAGAATCCTACTCTGGACCGTGGACCATGGAATGAAGGAAAATATAGTTTGCCGCGTCAAACAGAGACCGAAGCACCGGTTTGAAAAGGACTGTAGGGGATCCCCTGTCTAGACTGTTTCTGGATTCTTCCTGGAAGCCTGAATTGAACACCGAATGACTGGCTGGCTGCAGCAGTTGGAACGGCGGGGCAAATCCTAGGGTGTCAGGTAGCCTCCTGTGGACAGTAATACCTTCAACTGGGTCAGCACTTTATTATCCTGTCACCCGACTCACCCACGTATGTGTCACATTTTACTCCTCGTATGACTAAAGTATCTCCATTTGTATGGCCATAAACTATTCTAATTACAAGGCCACCATTGACTTGAGACGGTATTAGTCGGCAGAGTAGTGATTGGTAGCATTGATTCAGAATAATAAGCTTGGCGCAATATTTCCAACCCGGTAACTGACGTCAACCCTGAATGCCAAT
Source organism: Talaromyces proteolyticus (assembly GCF_021365285.1). NCBI lineage: Eukaryota > Fungi > Ascomycota > Eurotiomycetes > Eurotiales > Trichocomaceae > Talaromyces > Talaromyces proteolyticus. Next base: position 779,512 of record NW_025764280.1, read on the forward strand.
GCAGATATAGTAATAGAGTCTAGGCTGCGGTCTGGGCGGAGTGGTCGGCGAGAACAAGGATTACTATTCCGATGTCAACCCCGACATCATGCCGACTCCTTCGTACTCCATATAACCCAAAAATGCATTACTCAATCCATCGCAACGGAACGAAGAATCACTGAGATCACTGACGTAAATGCCTAATTGAATCATGTATCCTTAGAAGCCTTATCCATTGGCTACAAGGATTGAGTCGGGGTGCTATGCACTATTTTCTAAGCAGATGCCGACCGTACCTGCCTAGAAAAGCTGTTTGTGGCTGAGCGGGCCACTAATCCCATGAATAAAAATAACTTCATTGTCAACGGCCGCTAGCATCATGAAACAGTGATGTGTAGTATCGCAGGAAACTCAGGTCATCATTGCAACTTTCATGGGACGTGCGCCTATGTTGTCGCGTGTCAACAACAGGCAGAAACATAATGAGGGAAAAGACAGAGACGTAGCAACTAAATGCTGTTCGATAGGCTAGTCTATAGCCAGGCTGCAGGCAGGCAGTTCATAGAATTACGGCATTACGCGCTGGAAAAACGTGGCGGGCAGTGAGGGAATTACTATTGCCGCCGCTTTCCTGATTCCTTCCCCGACTACTTACGATCCCTGCCAGCTAACGTACAGGGTCCTGGAGAATACGAGCATACGAATTACATGTTGAGCATCACCTGATGATAATAAGTTAAGTTCAAGTTAATAATAATAAAAGTATGTACAAGAAACTATATGCAGAAACAGTGGGTCCCCCTGGACTCGGCCCATTCACCGTCCAGGGCGCGTAAAAACGCCTGTCAAATCAGATGATGCAATGCAAATGCGATGCTAGTAACCCGCCTCAAACCCAAACGGGCACCCAACCAAAAAAAAGACGTCACTCTTCTGCTTACTCCGTTCTGCTGCCTGAGGCTGGCCAGGCTTCCTGAGTGGCATGCACCAGCCTGCTCCACTGGCGGCTAATCCCACCAATCCCCGCGCCCGCCTCTATTCCAAATAACAGGAGAGGGGAAAGAAATGGATCGTAAAATGAAGAAAGAGAAAACAAAGAATTGGGATCCAACATCAACAATAACAAAAAACTATAATGGCTATTCATCGCTAGGAGATCGCCGCCTTTTTTTCACAGGGCTTCCAATCCGTTGTGTGCTTCGGAACTCCTGCTCTGGAGAGGACACTGCCGATTCGTCGTCGGAAGCTGTGTATGGTAAGAGCTGGAGTTGGGCTTCGATCTGGTGGTCACTATATTTCCGGCTGGCCCCGAGCTCCTGTAACTGTATGGCGGTTAGTCATTCGTAGAGGAGCGTGGAAGATACATGTATTTGTCATACCTTGGCCGCGATGATGCTATATTTCTGTGTTTGCCAATAGTTATGCGCCTCTTGAAGAAGTGCTACCTGCGTGGAGTTAGGTCACACTGTCCAGAAGGATAATAGTTGAAAGGGAAAATCCACACATACTCACATCTGCCTCTTGCCATGCCGCTGCGCTTTTTCGCCGTCGCAACATGCGCATCTGCAGTCGCGCCTCGGTCGAGTTCTTGTTGAATCGCTCGCGGAACATCTCGGCGACGATCTTCCACGACAGATTTTGCGCGCGCAGGTTCTCGACAAAGGCATCTTCCTCTTCTGCTTGCGGGTCGCGGCGCCCTCGACCCGACGGTCGCGGTCTTTGGGGTTCGCGCTGGTGAGGAGAGTCAATCACTTGTCCGTGCCGGCGCTCTTGTTCGAGACGCTGTAACCCGTCTGGGTGAGGAAGGATCCTCACCGGCGATTGGCGCAAGGGCGGTGTGCATCCAGTAGTCGGCCGCCGTTGACGCTTAGCTCGATGTTGAGGGGGAGAGTCCAGCCCTTGTTCAGACCCATAGTCCCCGAAATCTAGTGAGCCTTGATGGTGATGTTGTGGGTGTTGGTAGGCAAAATTTGGCGATGATGTCGGTGGTACTAGTTCGTGGTATGCGCTCGTAATTCCTAGTCCATGATGCACTGCGCTATCGTCCACAGGGTGGTACGAGTACTCTTGAGAATGGTGGCTCAATACAGGGCTCGGTCGCGGGTGTAGATATGCGCTGTCAGCGAGGCTGATGGGTGTGAGAACCACGGGGTTATGCGCTGCGGATGTGTACGAATGAGAGACTCCAATATTATAAGAAGACTGCCGAACAGTTAGCGCAAAAGAGTATTCTTGATGGATCAAGATAAATAGATGGGAAGAGATCATTTCTTTACCGATTGCACACCACCCCAGCGGGGATCAATTGGATCCATGTATTCGTCCACACGACCAGGTTGTCCAGAGCCCCCAAAGGAAAAGACATGGTTTCGATGGCGGGAGAGTATAATAGTGTTGCTAACATGACGCCTCCTCCAGGAGGGGAAGTAGGGTGATTTGACTGGAGGCGGATATAGCAAGGTCAGGTGCTAGCGTTGGAAGCAGCTTGATCTATATGTGTAGCTGCAAGGATAAAGAACAGAAAGCGGACGCAGGTTAACCGATGTAAGATGATCAATGGAGGTCCACCAGAATCTTTTTATAAGAATGTCTTGAGAGTCAACAATATCGCCGGCATAAGCTGATCGACGCCTATAAATTGCTGGTTGTAAAAGGCGGAGTGATGGCGCAGACAAAGACAATGGTATTCAACTGGTTCAGAGAGCTCGAAAATGAGACAAAGTAGCGCCGTGAAGCTGTGCCACCGGAAAGCAGGGTATTAATAAGAATGATAATAAAAGTAAAAAAGGTTATGCTGGAACTATTTAGTAGTGGATGGACGCTGCAATTAAGCGCTCTTATCCCAGCGCTCACGATCAACTATCTCACTAGCCTGCCAGTATACAGACCCACAGCCGCTGCTGGTGGAACGGGGCCCAGCCCCCAAACTCTCTGGTTGGAGTAATTAATTATATAGTAGTTAGCATGCTATAGGCAAAGCAGTGCGGTTCGAGCTGACCCACACTCTGGTGGGCAGCTTGTCTAGTGTAGGAGCCTAGAGGAGGGGAGGGCCGGATGGCGATGCAAAGAACATCCAGTGACGAAAGGACGAGGGCTGAAAGGGATCCAAACTAATTAATTTGGGTAATTCGAGAACAATGGTTTAGCGTTTATTATTTATTACACTGGGTCATCGAGCTGGGCTAGAAAATAAGTAGAAATAACTAGTGGGTTAGTCAGCACATACAGCTTCAAGTTACAAGTTACAGGTTGATGTTACAAGTTACGGCAGGACGGACGGAGCGGAGGAACAAATCCCGTGGGACTTAGTACTTGCCCTAACCCAGGTTCGTTTATTAGATGTACATATAATGTTCTCTGCCTGCCAATAGGCCCAATACCAGGTAATACTGCCAGTAGTTAATACTGACAATACTGTACTGCTAATACTAACGGCGTGGTCGGGTCAGGGTTATCCTAGACTAACCCTAAATGCCTAACATGGCCTAACGCGCCCTTTTGACTTGCCGAGCTCCGGAAGTCAACTCCGACTTCTCCGTACAGGACGCCAAACTCCTGTATTATTATTATAATACTCTTATTGCTATTATTGCAACCCTGATAATACATGGCACTGTCCAGCATGGCTCCCCACCCTTAACGGGGACCCTCGGTGTTATTCAGTTACGGATAGTGGTGTTCCTTTGTCACGCATGCAATATTGTGACCCGCCACGCGATCTTCCACGCCGGCAGTGTTCGGGAGGAAAGCCGTCCAGACCGCTTCATTGCTGGTGATTCCTCCGCCTCATTATCGCGTACCTGCGGTGTGCACTCTTTTCCCTGAAGCGGACGTACTGAGCACTATCGGCCGAAGTGGACTATTGCTGAGAGCAGTATACAAGACCGACCACAGCGGTGAAATTTCGGCCTTCGTGATGTACTGCGGTAAGTTTTGTAAGTGAGTAATGGATGCGTACATGTACGTATTGAAGGAACATGTATGGATCGAATCACCCGCAGCCTCTTTTCCTTTTCCTTTTCCTTTCCCTTTTCGTTGACCTACCTCCAGACGCTGGTATTTACGCGGCGGCGCAAAAAGCGATCAATCATATCTTCAAGTCGATTCAACGCCAGCCATGAATCATTTGCCAGGGGCCAAAAGAAACGCCAGGGATTATCAGTCGGTAGGCGCTAGTCCGCTAGTCTGTTCAGCCATCAGCGCCTCCGTCATCGAACGACTCGACGGGCGGGGTGGTAAAGCCTAATGCGAAGCCGTCGAGCCGTTGACGTTAAGCGCTGCCCATGCTCACTAGTACTACTACTGTGCTGCGATCTAGTTAAAGCATAGTGGAGGGTCGGGATAGCTGGTGTCTCCACGCTTGACGCTGGACGGTCGATAGATGGTTTTCCTTAGACCGCCACTAGAAGCAAGCTAGAGAGACCTGAGAATGCCAGATATCCAACCACGTCCGCTTATTATTAGACGGTCTCCCGTATGGGCGACTGGTAGTCTAATACTGATGCTAGTATGCCTAGTGGTGCTAACCATGACTCAGAGCACTGGGGCAGTGACACAGGTGCTCACTATGCCGAAAATAAAATATCACAGGGATGCTTCGTACGCCGTATACAATTCCCTGAGGTCCATCACTTGGGCCTTACGAGAAATATTCGCGCCGAAAACCTCATGGCTGTCCCGGTTAATTAGCTGCTGCGCAAGTGCTGGTTAGCCACGTGTCTCCCCTCTTGAACTAGAATCAAAGGCGTCGGGCTAGGCGCATGGCGCATGCTAATCCTCCAGGGGGTGAATTCACCTGCCTATCACGGGACAATTCCCTTCCAGAAAGCAGTCTTCCATTTGTTCGGCACGTAACATGATGGTCGGGCGAATGTAGCGTCCGACACGAGGCTCTGAGCCTCGACTCCCCGATGCCCTTTTCTCGGCATCCTTATTTAAACCAAGTAGGCATTGTTTGATGGCATCAATAATTTGTTGGAAGGAGGCTTAGTACTGTAGTTAATTTTAGTTCAAAGCTAGGGGAAGAATAATATTTACAAGCGCACTTGATAATCGATTATGCGGGAGACTCGGGGTGCGGGAGACCCCTTTGGGTAACTATAGAGTTATTAAGATGAATAAGCAACAGAGCATCATCAATCACTCGCTCTCGCTCTCTCTATCCTAAAAGGTATAAGCGCACTCCATCTCAACTTTGAACTTTGAAGTTATGAGTTAATATCAATATATAAATAAAAATGTGGGTTACAGCCTTGACCACAGTGACTCATTTGTATATGTACTAGACAAGAAGCACCTACCATGTCAACAGGAAGGATCATCCCCGGGCCTCAAATCTGTGCTATTATTATCATAGTAGTTTCACGATGCTCGATCGGGTAATTACACTAGAGTAGTATTCGTTATAACTATCATACAGATGCTTGGACCACCTCGTTGTATCGTTAAGATTCTGGGAAAACAGTGCTCGTCAACATACTTAACGTGTATTATGCTGATTTATATCTCTGTTATATTAATGAAAACATCTTATCATCACGTCATATTCTTAATACGTAGCGATGGCCCTTGACCGTTACCTTTTTGTTCCAGTTAGTGGGGTTAGTCGTGCTTGCTGACGAGGCGGACGGACTAGCCAGTGGCTGAGCCTATTCCTGAGTGATACCTGATTATGGAAATGAGGATACTATTATTGTGAAATCATTGGCCATAGTGAGCCTCGGATGAAGTGCATTCAGATGCCTTGTTTTCGGGAAGCACCAAGATTTAGTGCCCGGCTGAAAGAGTACTATCTGTTGGGGAGTACAATCTTGTCTGGGGCTGTAGTTAAGACGCAATCGGCCACCAAACTGATCATCTGAATATCTTAGTCCATATCGTGTATTTTGGGCAACAAGCAGGATGTGACCAAGGTGAGCGAACTTAGAGATAAAAAAAGAAATGATCCTCGTGCCGCAAGTTCATACAGATTAATGATGACCATCAAGTGTTTCATCAGCAGACACCGATATGCCCCTCGCACCCCAACGACTGTTAGACGTTCCTCCGTTCCCTGCTGCTTCCGGGTCTAATGGCTCTTCCTCCTCTTCTGGCCCGTGGCTGTGGACTGCTCGCGAGTTCAGAATCTTGCCAATAAACCAACTCTTCCGCAAGTCTTCTGAATCGACAATCCCACCACGGCGCAGCTTCACTCGCTGACGGGTGTAATATACCCAGGCAAAATCAACATAAAGCAATGTCTGGACAACTCCGAACACATCTGAAACTGGATCCCAGTAATGCTCGGATCCAAAGCCCCGAACAAGCCAATTCAGAATGTACAGTGCTCTGTAAGAGCCCAGCGTGATCAGATAATATGAATCAATAACTGTTGGAACTGTGGTTTGGCGAAGCAGCAACAGCTGCGGTAGAACACACACAGACTCAAGGATGATGGAAAATGACCATGATGTCTGAAATCGTGTTAGACTACGGATCATTGACCTCGCGATTGACATTTTGTGAGACGGTTTTGCTTACCTCTACGAACCAGGGCTGAGGATACTTCTCATTGAGGGCTGCCACCCAGATTGATAAAGCGATGGGTGCGCCGATTGCTGAGCCCAACACGCAGAATGTCGCCAATTTCCATGACTTCTCCCTTTCGCGTGTTCGAGGATAGACGCACGTCATCAAGGCGATGATGTAGAACGATGAGAAGAGATAGAATAACTTAAAGAAAATCAGATACGCATGGGACTCAACCCAATGTGAGGGGCGGAAGAGGTCGAGATATCTTGTTACAAACACCACGGCGTATAGAGCCTGGGTAAGCAAAGACACTCCTGTGTAGCGAGTCAGTGTGCCAGTACTTCGATTACAAAGGTGCATGGGTTGCTTCATACCTTCTGAGCTTCTGTTCCAGTGTATGGCCCATATCAGAATACATTTTGATAGAATGTGTGATAGGTCGCCAAGTATTCGGAAAGGGTTCATGTTTTTCTCCACCATGGCGACGAACTTGCTCGCAGTAGAGCAAACAGATTGGGGAACAGTCTGACTTTAGTCTTTCTAATTAGCCGTACACCGCTATAGAAAGCGTTCAGATGCTCTGCCCACACTAGTCGAGAGATGATAGCCGCCTTTGATGTATCCAAGGGATGTCACGCGATGTCTGGAGAAGAAGCTCTCCCCGTTGACAGGAGCGTGGTCCTCGCTAAGCTCTGCAGTGAGAAGAATTTGAAGAAAGTAAAGCAAATAAGAAAACACCGGCTTAATTTCCTGAGACTATCATATGATGGATGAATTGACTCGAAATGCGATGGCAGTCGAGGCAGCCGTGGCAGCCGGGCAACGTCACCCGCAGGGATACTGACCAATCAGCCCCGCCCAAGCCCTTGCGTCGATCATGTGATCTGATGGTTATTTTGCACACGTGATTTGAGAGTTACATTGTGTTGGACAATTTACGCGTTAGGACAAATTCAGTTTAGTGGCAAATTCGATTGGATTGATATACTAGCCCCAGTTGCAAAGAACTCATCTATCTAGACGTATTTATAGGCGAAATTACCCTAATAATTATCATCAGGAGTAAGATAATGAAAAATAAGGAATATCAATTTTTGGCGTGACGTTTTGGCGCTATTGATCATGATTTTGGGCATTTCGAATCTTTTCCCAATAGACTTGGTGCCAAATATTCCGATAAGTTGTTTTCGACATCACTGAGCAGCCTGGTCTGGTACAAGCCCAATGATGTTGAACCTGAGGTCTTCGCCACCAATTACCTTGCCTCGGTCTAGGAATGGCCGTATCCCCAAGTCCAAAGCCGCCGTACTCAGTAGATCATCATCCTCGCCTAAGGAACCCCTCAGAATGGGTCCCTTTCGATGACCATCAAGCTCCCAGAGGCTGTTGCGTTTGGATTTTACAAAGCATACAAAATGCAAATCAAGTGCCTCCCCTGCAGGTAGAGCTGCTGTGTCGCCTTCCGTAGCAGATGCTTCATTCGCAATCTCAAGGGCTTCCGAATCACAGAGCAAATTTGCTCGTGCGATGGGCTCCAAAGGAACCGCATCGCATATCAGGCGGTCCAATGTCGAATTTGGGGTGATGAAGGAGCGCACATCATCAGAAGATAAGCAATGTAGTAGCGCTATCAATCCGCACGCGAGCCCAATTGTCTGTTTGTACCATATGACTTCTTCGCCGTCGCCGTGTCCCGTGTATTCTTCTACTTGTTCGTCTTCTTCGATGCGGAACTTTTCTGAAGCATCATTCACTGGAAAAACTAGCAGTAATCCGTAGCAAGGCCGAGGGATGAAGGCTAACAAATCAGGCTCATCAATAGTGTAGATATCCGTGAATGTGAGACGATCGGATAAGCCTAGCCTATGAGCGAGTTTAGATATAACTTCGGGGTTATTCTCTTCATTTCAAAATAAGTTTAGCATATGTTCTCCTGAAGTTTCAAGATGATGCCAGTTACCAAGAGGTCGAAAGCTTTTGCTCCTTGCTCCAGGAGGGATATTAAGAACATTGGTAACCGGACCCTTTGGCATTGTGTTATCAGATATCTACCACAAGAATGTTTAGGAATTGAAATTGAAGATCGTTGTTGAAATTAATGATTACTGAGTTTTAGACACTTCTAATAATGGAGCATAGTCTGGTGCAACTCCATAACATATATCCCTTGATGTGCCGCATATAGGCAGCACAGCTTACGTATACAAAATGAATCTACTTATTCCAAGTGGTGAACCTCACGGATATTGAACAATGGCAGGTACTACACACTTTTCCAGCAATGCGCCATGAATTTACAAACCGAGAGCATGGGTTACAGACGCTTTCAAACGAATTTGACCAAGGTTCACCGAACCGTGTTGTTAAATCCTGCTATAGAACCTACAAAGAAAAAAAAAATATCAGGACAATAGCTTTAAATTGCCATGTAGTTGTGAGGACATTGGCCTGCCTGACAGGTGTCTAGACAAATCCATGTAACAGCATGGGCGTCCAAGCCATGCCGCCATTTGGCGTATTGTGCACTTCCGTTCATTATTTGACATAAGAGGATGGTCATAACAGAGAACAATAGCAGAACCCATAACACGCATAAATGATGACCAACATGCCAACTTTTTCGACCATCCTCTGATCATTTTCTACGGTTTCATTCGCCGATACCGATTCCAAGCGTATCGAAATTGTATTTAAGCAACGAGTTCAATAACACCGCCAGCCTCCTTGATCTTGCGCTCAGCCTCTTTGCTGACATAGCGAGCCTTGACGACGAGAGGGATGTTGGGGATGCGACCCTTTCCGAGAACCTTGGCGTAACCGAGAGGAAGGAGGTCGAGAACGATGGCCTTGTCAGAGGGGGCCTTGTCGCTCAAGTACTTCTCACGGGTCTCCTGGGGAACAAGCGTCCAGAGCTATGCCCAATTGTATCAGCCAAACATGTTCCTTTCTGTTATGATAATAACCATTGGATCGAAAATACCTTGTCGAGGTTGATGGCGGGCTTCCAGTAGTGGTTGCGCAGAAGGTGGAATTGTCTCATACCAACCTTACCGAAGTAACCAGGATGGTACTTGTCGAGATTGGTACGGTGATGGTGCTGTTCACAATTGTCAGTCTTTACCAGCTTTTTCTTCTCTATCTTCAAAGCCCCTGCGTACCTGACCACCGGCCATACCACGACCACCGGGGTGCTTTCTGTGCTTTCCAACACGACCATGACCGGCGGAGACATGACCGCGGTGCTTCCGCGTCTTGGTGAGTCTGGTAGGCATGGCGGCGGCTGTTGTGTGAGGTTGTCGACTTCCGAGTTGCAAAGAGCTCTTTCTGGTCGGATCGAGGAAGTCAGTAATTGTGTGTTCTTCGCTTACGTTCGCATTGGGTTTAGTGCCGGGTGCCTTTCCAGAATAGAGTTTCTGGCTGCTATTGGCTGCTGGTGGGTGGGGCCCCTAGCCGCTCGACTTTACCGTATCGGGAGCGATCTTTTTCCCCCGCGTCATCATCTATGCAATGAAGTGTATCCCGAGTTCTTTTTGCATCTTCATACTATATGTTAATGATGCTTTTTGCTCTCATCAAGTTCGGCTCTGATCCCTTTGATTGACTTATTCTTATCGTTGCTACCATCTATTGCTTGCAAACAAAGCGATTGTCAGCAATTTACTACCCCTCATCTGTTTTTCGATATACCATGCGGCTAGTTAAAAGCAGCATTGAGCATAATGGCTCTGGGGCTGTCACATTATGCCCAGAGGAGCCAGAAGATATGGTTTGTCCTAAAAACATAGGCATACTATACTCTCGTCACTGACATGCAATGTATCCAGTGGCACGCATACAATCTCATCCGCTCTAACGACCTCCTGCGCGCAAGCGCAATCCGCAAAGTCACTACTGCCCAGGATAGCGGGACGACAGTCTCCCAAAGAGTCCATTTAATGTTGCAGATCCGAGTGAAGGGGCTCGACTTCGACCCAAACAGCTCCCAGCTCCACGTCAGTGGACAGATTATGAACGAGACGCAACATACACGGATAGGACAGTTTCATACTCTAGATCTTGAGTTGCACCGTAATTTCACCTTGGAGAAAGAGATCGGTGCTGATGGAGAAGGGGTTGGCTGGGATAGTATAGCTATTGATATGCTAAAGGATGCTGTTGATGAAAGTGGCAAGAGGAGAGCAGAGGCTGTGGCAGTGGTGATGCAAGAAGGCCTTGCGCATATATGCTTTATAACACAGTTTCAAACGATTTTGAAACAGAAAGTCGAAATGTCGGTTCCACGCAAGAGAGCAGGCGGAGGTGATCATGACAAGGTCGGTCTTACCTTACCTGTATACTGTTATAACCCCAGTTCGCATCTGACATTTTGCGTTGGTAAAGGGGTTATCAAAATTCTTCCAAGTCACACTAGACACACTTCTCCGCCAAATTGAATTTAACACAAGCGTCACGGCAACAGCGAGCAACAACAATGGCAATGAAGCTGTGCGGCCAATACTCCTAGCCTCACCGGGATTTGTTGCGGCTGGCTTCCAAAAATATATCCAGTCCGCAGCAGCGACAAATATGCCATCTCTCAAACGACTTTTACCTCAAATCGTGGTAGTCCATTCAGCTTCGGGATACCTCCATTCCCTTTCAGAAGTTCTCCAGTCGCCGTCTGTCAAGACTCTTCTATCTGATACCAAATACGCGCGTGAGACAAAACTTATGGATGATTTTTTGGAGCATTTACGCAAAGATACCAATAGAGCAACGTATGGGCCGCGCGAAGTCGAGTATGCTGTTGACCAAGGCGCGGTTGGTAGGGGTGGGGGGCTTCTTATCATCTCGAATAGACTGTTTCGCGCGCAGGACGTGGCTGAGAGGAAGCGTTGGGTCGGATTAGTAGATCGCGTGCGCGAAGTCGAGGGTGGGGAGGTTCGTGTTCTGAGCTCAGATCATGAAAGTGGCAAGAGGCTTGACGGGCTAGGTGGCATTGCTGCGCTGTTGACTTTCCCTGTTGCTGAGGAAGATCTCGCATCTGATGACGAAGATGATAATGATTTATAGATATAACACAACACATTCGACAGCAGGCTATCAGGACCCATCCGCACGTAATAAATTTATTTCAATGTATTTAGCTTCTCATTAAAGCGAATAATAATATGCATTAAGAAGGGCAGCGGAAGATAGGCAAGTTGTCATTATTCTGCGTCACTTGGCATGTGGTGATCCCTATTAACCTTCAACCTTGCCAAATGATAATCCAACCCCTTAAAATCCAGATCATCTTCTAATGAACCTTCCCAAAAATAGCTTGCACTCTTCCAAAATGCGGCTAGACTCTCATGCCTGCCTGTCGGTCGTTCAAGTCCTGGAATGCGTACTTATTGAGTAGGTTGTAAGGCTGTGGAGCACCATAAACTTGCTACCTTCGGCCGACCATATCATCAAGATACATTAGATCCTGCGTACATAGGTCCAGATCACCATATTCATCGTCAGTGTCGACATGAATATCAAACTCTTTTTTGTCGATGGACGCTTTCTGGTCAACTTCCATTCCTTCTGGCTTAGCCTCCTTTGCTTCGACTCTGGCTTTTTCAGTCGCCTCTACACCAGCCTCATCGTTCTCATCAACAGAGGCGATATCAGAACTAGACAAGACCTCCAAGGCACGACGAGTCCCAGAACTGATTGAAGACTGGCTCAGTGAAGATTGACGGCGTGCTGTTGGAGGCTGGTTGACCTCACGACCATCGCGGGGAATGTTAGGATGCCAGTTCTCTTTGTAATCATCAGTCTCGCGCTGTGTTTCGCCAGTGCGATCCGAAGCTCTGGGAGAGTGTGCGCGGGCTCCATTTTGATTATGTGGTGTAGCAGAACCGGCGCGTGGTGAGGTAGGCATGACTTTTAGGTCTTGCGCAGTTTCTTGAAGAGGCAGTATCTCGTTTGTGATGTTTGCTGTCTTTTTCGAATCTTGATCTGTTTGCTCAGTGTTGTCGAGAACCTCTAAGAGACTGGGGTCAAGATCGCTGAGAAGATGAGAAGTGTCATCCTCAAAGGATTCACAAAGTTTGTTTATCGTATTCACAAGTGGAAGGTCGGTCTCCTTTCTTTGTAATGGCGGTCGGTCGCCATGTACAATAGCATCATGTGCAACAGCATGGGAGCTGATGCCTGAATCAAGCACACGGTTGTGAATGTCTCCACATGATTGTCCATCAACAATCAAGTTATCATCAAACCAATCATCTCCAAACTCGGTGATAGTATCACTGTCCTCAGGCTCAGCAGCCACATGTTGTTCTTCGGCATTGTGAGGCAACACATCTTCAGTTTCCTCCACACCAGACTTCTCTGATTCTTTTTCAGATTCCTCGTCTTCTTCATCCCTATCCTCGCTATCTTCTTTAGTTTCCTTCTTCTTCCCAAAAAAATTCAGCATCAATGGCTGACTAGCAGAAATTTTGGTCGCATTCGGATTCGGTAACCCCAATCGCTTCCGCTCCTCACGTTCTTTGGCCTCCTTCTCAGCCTTCTTTTTTTTATTGGCCAATTTCCTTTTCTCTCTATCTCGGAGTTGCTGAGCTTTCCTGTCGCGCTCTTCTTCCCTTTCAATGCGCTGGATTTGGGATGCTGTAAACTGGAAACGCTTGTTGGATCTTTGATATCGTCGCCGAACGGTTTTGGATTTTTCTAGGATAAGACGTGGAGCTTCATGTGCTGGCATGCTTTTCTCTTTCTCTTGCTGCTGTTCCTTCGTCGTCCGGTCGTGTGGCGCCGATGTTGACGTCAGGCTCGAGATAGAAAGTCATGGATGGGGGTATATTGTGGGTGCTATAGGTTTATTGGGAGAATACAGAGAATTTGACAACAAATTATATACATTCGAGAAAAGACAACTGAAGTAGCTTCAATAATAGAGCAGCAGGACAATAAACAAACAAGCGGGTAACCTATTGACTACTGGCAGAAAGTAGGCGGTGAGAGTATGCGCATCACCCACTCAACATGATTAACATTGCTTATCTGCATCATTGTTAAGCATTGTTTAATATTACTACGCTCTTTAATGAATGGAGTGCAAGCTATCACATTATTATGTGAAGCTGGTGCCTTACACTATTAACTCACAAATAGGAGACTTCTCCATCTCATATTACAATGTCTTGCCTGAATGTCAGCCAGTAGGCGATTCTCCCCGTCTGACTAGACACTTGGCAAGGTAAGGAAATGACAATTTGAAGGATTTTCTTTCAGATTGATTGGATTATCTTTTTTGTTTGCCGACATGATTGTCCCGTGTCCCGAGTCCCTGGCCAACTCCACGGACTCCATTTTCGTATGAACCTGTCGGACTTGATACTTTGGCATAGCATGTATCTTCACACACCCCCTGGATTAAGGTCACACGGTTGTTTTAAGCATCGCATAACCATCCTCCTAGCCCCATTGGATAGGCAACATCATCATCCATGGCGTCACCGTCGGACCATTGAAAACCAAAGGCCCACTTTCGTACATTGATTCTCCGTAACATGACAGAAGAAAAAATGATTAAGAGAGAAGAAATAGTGCGTTGTAAATCTAAAAGAAAAAGGGAGGAAAAAAGAGACATGGAACGTTAAGAACACCCGGATTTGAAGATGAAATGCGAGAAATCAATTTTTATTCGTGACCAATCGACGAAAAAATTAATTTACTCATCGTCTTCCTCCTCCTCCTCCTCGTCCACGGTGGTCTTGGCGATACGGTCCAAATCACGTTGGCCGCTCTGGGTGATCCGTCGGCCACCCTTCTCCTCATCGATCTCAAGAACACCAATCTTCTCAAGCGCCTGGAGAACTCGGCGGTCAACCTGGCCGGAGGCGTCGACGTGGTGGGATGGGGCAGAGCCACGGTTCTTGGTTGAGCCGTGAACCTTGCGGAGACGGCCAACGCCGACAGTCTTGCGGAGGTAGATGTGACGGGCAACGGCGGCGGCGCGAACGTAGAACCTGGGCCATTTTTAATAATTTAGTCTTAACAATTACCGAGCGATTCGTCATACCAGTCAGCGTCCTGAGGGGGGAGTTCGTTGGAAGCAGAGGTCTTGACAGTATCGACCCATCCTAGAAGTCGGTTAGAACTATACACAATTGCGATTTAGTGCTCTAGCATACCAGGAATTTGAAGCTTTCCTTGACGCTTCAAGAAAGCGGAGTAAGCCCCAATGAACTTTTGGGCCTGTACACACTCTTATTAGCACATGTTCTCGCACACACATCTGCCCTGGTAATGCCTAGATCTTCCATGCCCGGTGTCCATGCTTCGAAAAATCCCTCTCTTTGTGCTCGTATTCCCTTGTTGAATTATTGTACGAATACAACAATTGACGTATACCCATCCATCACCAAAGTCGACATCAAAACAAGACCAAGATATTCCACAACACCCCTCCACATTATGTTCAGAATTCCGCGTACTTTCGGGACGGACGAAGCACAGAGAGAGGAAAGCAATCGGAGGCGCGGACATCCAAAGCCATTCTCGGCCTCGAGTCGGAAGATCAAGGTGAAGATCAAGGTAGAAGAAAAGGCACAGGAGAATTCCTTACATCGACGTCCCGGACTGTGACACCACCCATGATTGCGACTGTATGTCTGCGTTCTCTGTCGGAAGAGGGTGAAAAGGGGTGGCAGGGACGGTTTGTCGTTGTCGTCGTTGGTCGAAGAACCTCAAAAGTTTCGCTAAGGGACGCTGCTCTTCGAGATTTGTGGGATTACCTCAGCTAATTTTGTGCGGGCGGGTTTCGCTTGTCCTTTCAGGGTTAGCGTCTTGGCGCAATTGCTGCCTAGTTAGTTAGGCAGAGAAAATATCACGTGACTTAATGTCCATATATTAATTTGCAGCACGAACAGCACAGGAAATTTTGAAAATCATTATTGATAGTAGGATTCCAATCGCTGAATTGAGCAATCTGGAAGTCTCATAACAATAAACTACAAGTGATAATTATATATACAGGGTATCCGATAATGCATCCATGCGTATGATACCCAATAGGCAATAATGCCTCCTTCCAATTCTGCGCCTCGACCTTCAAGAAATTATACAAAAGTAGTCATATACACGCTTTGCGCATCATTCCAAAGTTGTGCTTCGCTTGAGCCCAACACAATACCGAACAAACAATGTGTCTATGAAATGCGCGTGTCGAATGCCGGGTGGTCTACACTTTTCGAATTCGTCCACAGCATCTTGCACACTGAAGCCTTTCCTCTCGATGAGGTAGCTGGTTATGAGGAATCCCGTTCGATTAAAGCCGTAATGGCAATGTACTCCGACCAGCGGACGTGTTGTAGCCTCGTCCACACGCTTCTTCATCGTTTCGGAGATTTCCTTCTCCAATTGGTCGACTAGACCAATAAAGTCCCGGGTTTCATCCGGCGTGGGTGGGATTTTGGACACTGTTGGGTGTTTATGGTAGTGGATCCCTCCATTTTCCAGCTCATTCGGATCATAGACTGGATTTTCATGGCTAATGTCAATTACGGCATGGATCTTGCCTTTCCATTGTGCAGAAAAACGAACTGGGTTGTGCTCCTCGTCCACTCCACGAAGCATCTTCATGGCAATGAAGGTGTCCGCTATGGGACTGGAGGTAGGAGCGACTTTCTGCCACTTGACCAGGTTCTTCACATCCCACTTCCCAGAGGTGTTAAGATGTTGAAGCTGCCACCCTAGACTCAGACGGTGGTCAATGTGCTTTTGGAGAAAGTCCTGGATCAAGCCGGCGAGTGTTCGGTAAGTGGCACGATCATATAGCAAAGCGTGAGAAGCTGGATCTGGCAGGATTCTAGTTTTGACAACTTTCCCCTGGCTAGACTTGGCGTCTTTAGATTCGCTTTTCAATGTGTCAACCCCATAAGCTTCCTCATGGGCGCGGGGGTCAACAAAAACGCCTTCCTTCGAATCTTGAACTCGAGCAGCGTCAGGAATGACCGCATTCTTCGAGTCTCCGTTTGTTATAGATGTTGTATTCGGGTCTTCGAGAAACTTCAAGATCTTCTCAACTTCTGCGGGCTTTGTTACTGTGTCAGCTTCTCCGGCTATTAGCAAAAGCGGTGCCTGGATGCCCGCCCAGACCGTCTGGCCTGGCATACCGCCAATCGGTCTCTCTCCTTCAAATGTGGGTAGGGTACCCCAGGCCATTCTTCTCCAGACTGCACTTCGACTTTGCGAATTAAACCGCACTTGTAACTGTTTGGTGTCGGGGTCGGCATCTTTACCGACAAAACGGGTGACACTTTTGCTATGAATCCCACCTCGACGGTCCCAAAGACGCCACAGGTCAAAAATTGGCGTAGGAATACAAAGCAGTTTGCGGAAGAGAGCAGCTTCTTTAGATGTTGGTGGTGAGGCTTTGGGGCAGATGGCAATTACGCCTTGAATTTGTGGTTGTAAGGCAGTAACCACAGGAGAAGTGGACGAGGCGAGTAGTGCCGACAGCGAGCAGCCCATGCTATGTGCAATCAGGATCACTCCCTGACCGGCATCCTTATCACGATGTTGCTCAATGGCAACTGCAAGTAATTCTGCCAAAGCTTCAATTGAATAAGCCTTCCATGATGTAGGTGAAAATTTCGAGAGGCCGCATCCAGGTAAATCAATTCCGAAGCAGGGTCCAACGTTCGACAAACTAGTTAGTAGGTGATGGAATTGTGCGAGAGAACCGCCTAGTCCATGGACGAACACAAGCATAGGCACTGGCGTAGGTTTGGACGGGAGTTTGCTCATATGGGGATGCGGGGAGAAGAAAGTCCTAATGGATGGATAGGTGGTGACGGATGTGGTGTAGGAAAGATAATCCGAGTGTTTTTTCAACAAGCCGGGGTCGACATATTCGTCTGAAAGAAATGAAAGTTAATTCCACGTCCAATGGCATCGGATAGACATACGTACCGCTTGGAGAGAAGCGGCGGTAGACAGTGGCAAACTCCTTTTCGTCTACCGCGACAGGCTTCCGCAATGAAGAACTCTCGTCAGTATCCTCTCCAGATGATACGAGTGTTGCGGCAGTATGTTTACGACGACGCTGTTCCCGTCCTTGTTGCGGATGGGGCTTTCGAGCCCAACGGGAGAACAATCCACAAGCAGCAGCCATTGTAGTCACGCACGCTGTCCACAACGCCAAACTCGATATATTTATGTGCACATTATGGTTATCAGGGTCGTATTCCCACGGATATGATAGCCACTGGTACCAGTCGCTCTGTCGGCTTGTGCATGAATATATATACGAGGTGATGGACGAAATCGAGGGAAAGGCTGACGAGGAGAGGGCGTGGTCTTCGGACATCATCTCGTTGGGCTGGAATCGGGAGTGACTTATAACGGCAGCACACAGCACCGCCAACGTCACCCAGGCCTGCTCTTTTCAGGAGGTCACTAATGCTGCTTAGGGCATTGGCCTCAGCGCTGGACCTTTGAGCTTTCCCCGGGATCCCAGCGCCTAGGAGCCGGGCCCGTGGAGGTGGTCTGGAATGCGACAGGCTGGTTAGTTTTCGGCTCGTCTCGCAGATGGCACCATGCCTCACTTGACAAGTCGAGCAGGGCAGCGCAACCAAGGAGGATCGACATGGGTGCAGAAATAGAAAGGCGGAGGGAGGGCGACGTACCGCAGAAAGCCACCGACACGCTAAGATGCCAGAATGAGCTCAGTATCACCGTCAAGTATCAACTATCAGATTAGTTGGATATCTGGCAAGCAACGGCAAGTGGCCAATGGCGAAGGGACGTCGATGGTGGTGCAGAGACCGTTGGTTGTCAGAGAAAGTTGCGGACGAATCCTTGGCGTGGCGGATTCGCCTATCCGAGAGACCGATCGGCCCGCAGCCGCTAGTTGGGCAACGGCTGTTAATTAATTATTAGTCTTTGGACGATCCTGGAACAATAAAAAAACATAATAATACTCTGACAGGACACAGCTCTGGAATACTCATAGCTGTATTGTGGCCATACACGAGGGCGATATCGATGATTTATGCCCGGATATACACGCGAGTGTTGCATGTTTGAGTTGCTCGCTGTGCGACCCCGTACATGTACTCCGTTCTTCAGATGCCGTGGACCGTCTACACTGTACACAGCAGAGACTATGACGTGGTCGGAAGCTGCTCCCTGACTGGCGAGATCACAGCAGATCCTGTGGATCGCAAGACCGCAACCCATGGTCGAGCGTCGCCAGGCAAGCATACTGGGCTACAATGCAATGACTGTCCTTGACTAGCCAATTTGACAATTTCGACAGTTTGATATCTGGGATAAGTGTAACTAACTATTCAGACCGGTGAGGCGGGGCTGCCAGGAATTCTAGAAGGATGGTCAGACGATGCCATCATCACTTAGCATCTAAGTTGCTATTTAGTACGTATTATTCTACGTATTATCGGAGACCGAAGAGATATCACATAATCACCGGTTTATTGATCACGGATACGGATAGGTACTCTCCCAGGATCCCCCTTCATAAATCGTGGATATCAATGTATCGATTTTTACTCTTCCTTGACCGACCAAGCAAAACGCGCAAAAATCCACGTGAATGACCGTATGCTTTTGTTTGTTTCATGTGGACGCCGCAACTCTTGGTTGCTGATTTGTAGATCACATTATTCGGAGACTAGCTGTTTCACCGCCTCTCAACAATTTTCTTTGGACAACGTCTGTAATTTTCTCTGATAAGAATAGAAATACTATCAACAAAGACACATCGCACTTCTCTAGTTCTGTAATTCGAAACCAGTCGGATAGACGCATTGTCATTTCACACCGTGCCGCCTGATCAATGCTAGAACAGGTCCGTCATCGCTCCGTGAGATGCATCGCCCACCAGCTTCGCATACTTTGCCAATACGCCCCGCGTAACCTGCGGTTTGGGCGGTTGCCAATTATTCAGTCGTTCCTGTATTTCAGCGTCTGAAACATCCATGGAAAGCTCGTTTGTCTCGGCATTGATGGTAACGACGTCGCCGTCTCGCACGACCGCGATTGGTCCGCCCACGGCAGCCTCGGGGACGATATGGCCAACAATGAATCCATGGCTGGCCCCTGAATATCGACCATCGGTAATAAGAGCAACATTGGTGAGCTTTGCGCCCATCAGTGCAGCACTGGATTTAAGCTGTTCCGGCATCCCTGGTCCGCCTTTAGGGCCTTCGTAGCGGACAATAAGAACGAGATTCTCATCGCGAGGAATTTTGCCCTGCGTCAGTGCGTCGTTGAGTTGATTCTCTTTGTTAAATACCCGAGCCTTGCCGGTGAATTTGAGGCCCTCCTTGCCCGTAATCTTGGCAACGGCGCCGCCAGGAGCTAGATTGCCTCGGAGGATCTGTAAATGACCTGTAGCTTTTATTGGATTGTCAAGTGGCCGAATGATAACCTGGTCTTGAGGCAGCGATGGGAAGGATTCCACATTCTGCGCAAGAGTCTTTCCAGTAACAGTGGGAATGTCTCCATCCAAAAGACCGGCTGCGATTAGGAGCTTCTGTACTGACGGGATACCGCCGATTTGGTACAGGTCGGCCATATAGTACTTTCCACTAGGAGCCAAGTCGGCAATAAACGGGATTTTGTTGCTCACTCTCTGAACGTCGTCGAGAGTGAGATCGACCTCTGCGGTACGAGCCATGGCGAGGAAGTGAAGAATGCCGTTGGTACTTCCACCCAATGCCATAGTCATGACTAGTGCGTTTTCGAATGATCGCTTGGTGAGAAGCTTGCATGGAGTGATATCTTGCTCAAGGCATACTTGAATGGCATCGGCGGCTTTGACGCACTCACGCATTTTGGAGGGCGATTCGGCTGGGGTTGACGAGGAACCCGGCAGACTTAATCCCATTGACTCGATAGCCGTAGCCATTGTGTTGGCCGTGAACATACCCCCGCAAGCACCAGCGCCAGGGCACGCGTGTCGCTCGAGGTCCTCGATAATCTCGTCTTTCGTTTTGCTAGTGTCCCCACCATCATTGGGCTGGCGAAGTGTGTTGTATGCGTAGGCGCCTGCAGCTTCAAAACATGTCGAGATGTTGATGGGCTTTCGTAGTAAACTAGAATATCCGACGGCAATTGTGCCTCCATAGATCATGATGGAAGGTCGGTTGTGTCGAGCCATGCCCATAACGACACCTGGCATGTTCTTATCACAGCCTGGAATGGCAATGCATGCATCATGATACTGAGCACATGTCACGGTCTCGACGCTATCTGCGATGAGTTCTCGGGTCTGTAAGGAGAATCTCATTCCTGTATATTATATTTTAGTATGTACTGTGAAGCACGTGTAGCAAATACTAAACCCACCTTCAGTTCCCATAGTAATTGCATCAGAAACACCTATTGTGTTATACTGCCAGGCAATAAGCCCCTTGTCTGCAACTGATTTCTTGACCGTCTTCGCCAAGTCTAGAAGATGCATGTTACATGGATTCCCCTCCCACCACACGGAAGCAACCCCGACTTGAGGGCTTTTCTTCATAGCATTCCTGTCGGGTACACCGGCGGCATATAACATTGCCTGCAAACCCGTTAGATAAAGTCATACATGAATAAAAAAAAAGGAATGGGTTGGTCTCACCTGCGCTCCAGGAGAGTCATGTCCCCTGGTGAGGACGGTTGAGTATCTATTCAATAGGGGCGTCCCATCCTCATGCTTTGAGCCCGAAGGGGCCGGTGTATAATCCAGGTATCTTGGTTCTTGAGTCATTGTTCAAATGTCGTCAGTCAACTTTTCCTTGCCCATTTAAACCGGTATTTCGGCTGCGCGGGGTAATATACAGCTGATTGCTCGCGTGTTAGCTGGATGGTGCCGGGCGAGTGATATCAGTGCGATAGAGTTGAATTGGCCATTTAGTGGCAAGATATAAAAAAGAATACAAATTGGTTAAATTAGAAATTGAACAAGCCTGGTCTTCTCTCCTGAGGTTGAGGTGGCCCACAGTCAGGTTGTTCTCGGCCAGAATGCCGGCAATGCGGGGTATCTAGATGAGGATGCACCAATGGCAGTTGGGCAATAACAAATGACTAGTTACTATCGTCGTATTAAATGTTATTTTTGAAGTATATACGCATGAGCACAGAGCTTTGTACCAATGCTGTAGTTGGTTAGCATTGTGCTCTATAAATGGATGGTTTCATTAGACTTACCTACTATGACTAGCATTTGTCCTGACTGCGAGTCTCAGTTGGTACATTTTTTTAGAAGTGGACCGCATAGTGATTAACTGTCCCCTGGAAACTGGTCTTTAGCTAGTAAAACAGGGTATAAAGCACTCCTTTCCATCAGGAAGTAGGTCAGGAAGTGGTAAGGGGCCTGAGGTAAGCACTTAGGAGGTCTGGCGTGAAGGTCAGAGGATCTGTTCCAGAGCAAGTCCTGCCTCACCAGATGCCTAGACAGGGAACTCCGAAGCCTGAGGCTTTCTAAACGTATGGGCCGGTAAATTGAAGGAAGAAAAGCATGTCACGTTATAGGACCTCTGCGGAAGCTATTTATCTAACATACCTTAGGGTACTAGTACTGGTTCAATTTCTGTACCTCATTTTATCGACTTTCTGTACGCAAAAAGTGGGCTGCTTTAAAATTATTATTATCCTATCTTTTAATCTATACTTATATAGTAGCATCCTCTAAAAAAATATTATTATTTAATTAAGCATATTACTGATCCTATTCAGAAGCTAGAAACTTTTAATATTAATTTAAACATATCTAGCGTATGTATTTTGTTCTCAGTTTACTGAACCCAATGATTAGGGTTACTGCATAGGACAAGCAGACCATATAAATATGTCTATAACTTAAATTATGATCCATATTTTAGACATTGTTCATTACTATGATTAGATTAAGCACTGACTCTTAACATTTTAATAGCTATATCATCTTTAAAAATCGTCTACTTAGAACTACTTAGATAGTGTAGCCCTCGGCATCCACTAGTGGCGCTGTACCCAAGGAATGAAACCAACAACAGCACATGGGCACAATTTTGTTTAAAAAAGAAACCAACGCCGAAATCAAAACAGTTAGGAAAGCATTGGAGATATTCTGTCATGAATTAGCAACTGAGTGAAGAGGGCCCTTGAGCAGAGTGAGATTACGGAGACTACTCCGGAGAAGAAGAAAAATAATGAGCAATTTTAAACAAGCCCGAAAGCGGCCGTTGCTCCCAGAGTAGCTCCGAAAAGTGGGAAAAGACCTCTGAAAAGGTTCAATTGGGACCATTTTCGGAGCAATCCCGAGAACTCGTGGTCCTCATGTTCATGACGCGCCCTTTCTTCAGCATTTGCTTCTCCCTTGACAAAACTATCTTCTCTCAAGGTATACGGATGGAGTTTGTTGTTGACTGGAACAATCAAAGCTCCAGTGATTGGTGCGATCATTACCACCAGCCCGGCGGCAGTAAGATACAGCACGCTCAAGCGACGACCATGCGTTCCATCACGAACAGCGTATGCAACGTAGGAGTAGAGCAAGCTCGATGCTAAAGCTATGGATGGGAAAACGACTTTTCCAAGATCGTAGGTTGCCTCCCACTGCTGTGCTACGTGAGACACGGCAGATCCGGGCTTCTCGCGATCGCGGCCTTTGGACTGGCGAGATGGCTGGGCAATAGCAGGGATAGTGAATACGGATATAGAAATGATACCGCCTTTTATTGAAGATGGAAAAACATCTGGTCAGTATGCAGCGTCAGCAAAAACATGGCTGTAACACGCACCTGAAGCTGCAGCTGCAGCTAGAGTAGCCGCGACCTGAGCGGCTTTTACGAGGGTTGAGTCCGACATGGCAGCGACAATATGAGACAAGTAGTTCTCTTGCGAGTAAGTATTCCTGTAGATTGTTTTTGAGATGAATCGAGAGATTGGTGGCAACGGGTGATGCTGTCTACCCGCGATGACGTATGGCAAGTCCTGTATAGACGCTAATCCTAATAGGGTTACGCAACTGATCACAGTATGGTTAGGGTTAAGGTTGGCCAGGTATTTATGTAATGTATGACTCAAGAAAAGTAGAGACCGTTAATCGGTTCCTAGAAGTAAGCTGTTAACTAAGTTGGCGATTGAAGTCTTCCTGTAGGAATATAAGGAGTATATACTAATGGGACGAAATGCTGAAATGCATACCAAACGATGACAAATAATGGGTCCGAGAGAGAGACACTCGTTTCACAGCAAAGTCTTTTTCAAGTTATAGAGTGTAAGAAATGACTTCTGGAAGATGTACTTGGGCTTCTATTGTCCCTTTAAAGAACATGAACGTGCCTATTGCTGCCTGGCCTCGTCTCAGTGCATTCGGCAATTGTAGTTCGGAGCTCTCTGTGTCGGCGTGATTTAAATTTGTTCTGTAAAGATGATGCTCACATTAAAATTCATATATCGGAATTTCATACGCCCAAGACCATGAGAGTGAGATAATAATGTTCAAAGCTTCAAAAATAATTACTTATTACATCATATTACAGCATTATACTGGGTTAAGAGGCTTTTGATTTCCCCGCGCCAATGACCAGCCTCCATTGCCACAACACGAGCTGTCTTTCCATCGTGTGTTTTTAATCCTCTTACAAAGCTCGAATGGTTTAACACCTTTTTCAACAGTGTAACATTGCCCATCTTTGCAGCGTAGTGGATTGGAGCCATTCCATCTTGACCAACCGCGTCTCCGATATCCTTGCGTCCTAGTAGTGTTACCGCACAGTCCACATTCTCATGGCGCAGAGCCTCAATGAGTGCAGTATTTCCATCTTGGTTCTTTTGTATCAATAAAAGATTCATATCGGTATACAGCTGTAGCAAGCTGCTCAATTGTTCGTTCTCCCCCTGAATACACAAGTGATGAAGTAAATTATTCCCGGAGGTATCAAACAAGTCGAGCCTTGCCCCGTGATCAATTAACATTTGCATACAACCAAGGTCATCCAAAAAGTCGAAGATGGGGGGCCTATCATCCTCATCTTGCGCATCGATATCAAGACTAGTTTGATTGCCATTTCCTTTGCAGAGTAGAGCTACTGTTTCGCGTCTACTTTCGCCTGTATCGGAAAGACCTGCATAATGAAGTGCAACCTGTTGGTTTTCCTGTCGGACATTGCGGTCTGCACCAGCTTCAATGAGAAGCTTGACACAATCGACCGAACATCGCTGCGCGGCCATCATCAGTGCAGATTCTCCCCAGATATTAGCCTGATCAATATTGAGATGCTTTGGGTGACGCTTATAAATTTCTAGCGAATACGCCAGGCTCTCCAATGCATTCGACTCGACAGCAGCATGGATTATATTCGCGTTCAGATTGGACTGAATAAAGGGATCCGCCCCGGTTTTGATGAGAATCTTCATTTTATCTGCCTGTCCTGTAGCACTAGCCCAATGTAACGGCGTCCAGTGGAACTTGCGGTCCTTTTGATCAACGAGGTTGTGAATCACCTTGCGCGCGTCTGCATTCTCGGCTGCTGTAGCTCGGAACTGCTCAATGATTGTCAAGTATAACGGTGACCGTTTTTGGTATTTGATTTTCCAATGTGCCCACTTTGTGCCTGCCGGTGCATTATTGGCGTTATCGACAAATTCAATTAATCGTTCTAAAGTCGGACGTTCCGTGTCGGTGGGTTCGTATAAGTCGAGAACGGCAATGTGGATTGGGGTGAATTCATAGTCGTCGATATAATCATCGTCCTTGGAGAAGACTTGCAC
The DNA here is from genome assembly GCF_021365285.1 of Talaromyces proteolyticus. NCBI lineage: Eukaryota > Fungi > Ascomycota > Eurotiomycetes > Eurotiales > Trichocomaceae > Talaromyces > Talaromyces proteolyticus. Next base: position 804,727 of record NW_025764280.1, read on the forward strand.
GATGTCTTTTTCCAATTTGGTAGCGTCTGCACCGCGAGATTTGAGAAATGCCAGATCGACAGGTTTTCTAAGACCGAGTTAGTAATATTTATCGAGGGTGAGGGGCGATGACAGACCTTGTGCCAAGGTCAGATGTTTCTGTGTCGGCACCAAGTTGAACAAGATATTCGACTGTAGCTAACTGTCTTGCGTATGCAGCAGTCTGTGTTTCATTAGAATATAGACCAACTTATGCTTTTCAGTACTATGAGAATAAAATGACGACTCACATGCAAAAGGGACCAGCCATCTGGCGCTGTATCCCACGGAGTCGCTTCCCCTGACTCAATAGCTAATTTAAGTTTTTCCAGATTCCCATGTTTCACGTATCGCATAGCGTTCGAGCCTTCTGGGACCATCCGATATGTATTTAAATTATATCGAATCTTGATAGAGTTTGCTGATACTAGGTGTGACATGGCCTTTTTAAACATCGACACGGGGATGGCTCCTTTTTGAGACGACGTTGTTGCTGCTGCACAATCAGGTTCAGTGCATTCAACTTTTGATTTATTGTTCTGTCGGTATATTCGAGTCTTGGACTTTGATGAGGTGTCTGTAAACTGTGTATGGCACTTGCAATAACAATCATATCGGCACGCCCGACGAATAATCAATGACTGTTCTTTGACATCAGAATCTAGTATTGCCAACTCGCTCTCAGAAAGTGAGCCTTTTGACTTGCTATTCCTCCGATGACTACTAGCAGACGACATTGAGGTGGCTATTGATCCTTTTCCAGAGGATATAGAGCTTGTCGCCGAAAGGGTTGTACCTCCAAGGGACATTGATGCGCTGTACGATGAGTTCGCCGATGGGTATTTCGAAAGCGCGGGTAGAGGTGATGTATCATTAAGGGGTTCTGTTATCATTTCGTCGACCATTGTCGAACATGCTTCAAGAAGTTGTGGATGTTGATTGCACACCGCAAGGAACGTTTCCCTGTTCAACTTCTCAGCACTCAGAGTAGTCTAGAAGGAAGGAATACCAACATATGTGCCAACGATACAAAACTGTGCAATTGCGCACAGTGACTTTTTATGCGTTCATCTAGATTTTCGAATCCGGACTTATGCTGTACCCATTTCATTCGCCGTAATGCCGAATTTTCGGTTTTGTATACCTGTGTCAACCGCTTCTCCAAGTCTCTCACAGTCGTGAACCCTTCACTGATCGCATTTCGAAGAATCTCTTCTGAGATGTTGTGTTTAGCTTGACGGCTGCGTAGTACTCGATCGAAGCCCTTGAGGGCTTCTTCAAAAAGAGTGACGCTATTAGCGAGTTGCGAAAGATCTTTTTCGGCATCTTTCAATGTCTTTAGAAAATCTAGGACTCCTTTGCTGGCTTTGAGGAGGCTGGATATTGATGCTAATAAGCCGATTGCTGAGATTGGGTCCATTATCCGAATGCATTACTAGTATCTTCATTTATCTCGCATTTCTTCGTCTTTGACACGATCGTTGTTGGCGACAAAAGTTCATTTAAAGGTGGGTAATGTTAATATTGCCTGGCTTGGTACAAATAGTGAAGCAGTCGACTCTCCATATCTTGGACTTCAAGTTGCTTGATAGTCAAGTTAGTGCTTAGAAGAGACACCACAAGAGCCTGCCCGGGTCACACCCTATCAATCTTTAATTACCCGGTGGTTTCCGTGACGAGCGAGAACCGGAGCACGACATCCAAGCTCTCTGTCAGTTCATCCGACCCCAACAGACAGGCGACGCTAACAGGGCTATTGATGCATACATCCTAACAGCGGCGGAGCTAACTCCAGACCATCCCCCAGAAACCCCCTAGTGTGACACCGGTGATGGGCCACGTCAGCGCAGCCTAGCGTGCACTGTCGAGAGCAAGACCAGCCATGCGCAGCCAGCTACCAAAGGCCTGTGCGCGGAGATAACAGAGTCATGTTCATGCCAGCCTCGTTTAGAACCCATGGTGGGGACGAAGAGCCTCATTTTGTTGTAAAAGTGATACTACAATTTACTAGCTGTAATATTCAGCCCCTCCCGTCGTCTGTCTTCATCTTTGATAAAGATTCCATCACCCCTGGATTTTTGTTTAATCAAAGTTCATGTAATCTCAATAATAAATTTCCAAATAGAAAAAATGGTTTCGCCAAATGGTCATCCCTTGCTAGACTCGAATTCCCCAGCTCTTCACTTGACCCATCCTACGGATGCAGAAAATCTCTCAATATGGAATTTGACAGCCAGTTCCTGGAAAGATGCTTTACCTGAAAGTGTTTACCTTAAAGAGTCATCATATCTCATGACAGTTCCGTTAGCAAAAGATGGAGGAATGACCCAATGGATATTGGTAGATAAGAATCTCCCTCCCAATCAACGAGCCCTACTGGCATCTTGCGAAACATTTCGTAAACGCTCGTGGATAATCACAGATGAAGAAGGGGTCAGTAATTTGACAGAGATGGTCACACACGGTGTCGCTAGTGTATACTGCGACTCAAAATATAGAGGCCGAGGCTATGCTTCGCGACTCATGAAGGAGTTAGCAAATGTTTTACCAAATTGGCAGACTGAGACCATGAACTGCGTGGCTAGCGTGCTATTTTCCGACATTGGAAAGGAATTCTATACAAAGCTTGGGTGGCGGGCTTTTCCTAGCTATCATATCGAGTTCGCTCCATCAGCGGATATATCACGAACAGCAAAGCCGATATTGGCCGGAGACCTCGAGCAACTTTGCAAGGAGGACGAGGAGTTATCTCGAAAAGCCTTGATAAACGCTAAACCATGGTCTCTAAGTGATAGAAGAACGAAGTTTATGATTGTTCCTGACCATGATCACATGCTTTGGCATCATAGCAAAGAAGAATTCGCGGCACAGACGCTGTTCCAGAATACACCCAAGATTAAAGGAGCTATCACAGGAGAGCCTGGGAATCGAATCTGGGCTATTTGGACACATCGTTTTTATGAACCTCCAGAAAGATCGTCCAACAACGTCCTCTACATCTTACGGTTGGTGGTTGAGGACCAATCTGATATAGGAAATCCGTTGCAGATAGAACAGCTAAAATCAATCATTTCAGCTGCACGAGCGGAGGCAGCAGACTGGAATCTCCACCACGTAAAGATATGGGATCCTTCTCCTCAAATAAAAGGATTGATCAAGCATATAGGAGTTCCATATCATGAAGAACATCGCCAAGAGGAGGGAATTTGTAGTTTGCTGTGGTATGGACCAGGAGATGGCACAGAAGACTCTATAGAATGGGTCTCGAACGAGAAATATGGATGGTGTTAGAATTTCTTACTCCTATGAAGCGGATTTAGTCTGGAATATAGTATGTTCATCTATAAAAGTTTAGTCCCAAACCAACCGAAACAATTGGAACGCTTAATCTACGTACTAGCGACTCACCCTATAGCCATGCAGCCATTTCTACCAGCCTTAAAGTATTCAATGTTGAACTATTCCACAGAAGGTCTAAAGATGAGAGATTTCTCCTCGTAAATGATTGGTTTACCATCAGCTCCAAGTCCCTCCAGAACCATAGATATATCCTTTTCGGCACGAAAGCCGAGTTTTTGGTACAATGGCCACGCAACTTGGGTACTCTCCAGAGCGACTGGGATATTGTCACGCTTGCTGTATTCGAGACCCCATTGTATTAGAATAGAGGCTGCACCACGTCGTTCGTGTTTAGGATCTGTGCCAATAAAACTTAGGCCTAGAGAGTAAGCACCACCACTCACATTTGTTTACATGTATTCGGAACTCACAGTAGCAGGGCTTCCCACACAGCACTTTTTCACTCGCGTCTTCGACTATCCTAGTCCAGTCTTCCAAAACATCTAGTCTTGTCCCATCTGGCCAATTCCAGGGTGACTCGACATATACCTCTGACTCAAGAATTGGACGCCTCCATTTCGCAAAACTGACTATCTCCTTTTCGTCTCGTACAATGAGGATCTCCCATTTTGGATCCCTGATCTCATTGATCACCTTTTCTGCAAGGGACACTCTCAACTTGTCACGGACAGAAGGGGTTGGGAACTGGGCTCGAAGCATTAAGTTGGTGCCAAATGCAGCCATGTGGATATCGGCGATGCGATCAGCGTCCGCTTCCTCGGCGAGAGAAAGAGCGAGTGTCATACTTGCTCTCCAGAATACGAGAATAGATTCCTGTATAGATAGTAACCTGATAGGGTGCTATTTTAGAGAAATATTTCTGTTTTTCCGGCTCTATACTTATTGTCGTGAAGATACTTTTATATTTTTTTTTCTTACGGCGGACTGTTACGTGTCGTACCCCTCCAGTTTGTGTGCAGCCTGATACTTTCGCATCTTCCCCACCCGACAGCCTCACCGTGTAAAATATCGTATTATACGGAAAATAATACTGCCATCGAACTAAGTTAAACTGAAGATATATTGTTCAAAACTATATATGTAATGAACGTCAAAGACATTATAATATTTTGTTAGAAAAAAGAAATATTGAATACACAATATTTACCACATCAGGTTCGCGGGCGTATCAAGTACTAAATTGGCTAGGATTTCGACTAGAAAATACTAAAATTTGATGATTTTGGGGAGACATCTCATTTAGGTAGACTGTTTAGAAAATAGATATAGCATAGAATTGATTTTTTCAAAATATGATATGAAAAGCTCAATGTCGGTCAATTCAGCTAACTCATCATACGAGTGGCACTTTCTTGGAAATCCGAATAGTCCATAGTCTGCTTAAAGATCAATTTAAGTCGAAAGGCATATTATTACCAAATATGCTTGGAGTAGTTGTCTTTCTAAATATACCGATCACCAGGGATATTCCTATCAAGAGTTAGTTAGAATTTTCTGAACAGTTAATTCTGTATAATTTCATCTTACCCTGTTTTCCCACGTCCAGAATGTTCCGGTTTGGTCAATCGTCTTGCTCTGGATAACTTTAACCATATCCTGAACAGACTCTTCGGCTGTTATCTGGCCGCCATCCAGTTCCCAAGAAATCTCGATATTTCCCATGTCGCTATTTTCATGCTGCTTAGCTTCATAGTGTTGAAACAACCCTAATCAACGGATGGCAAAAAAACTCACGTGGCCACTTCTCCAGGGTGCAAAGCTAGAATGATGGTTTCACTCTTTTTCCTCTTTAATTCTTCCGCCATGTGCTGCGTAATTCATTAAGCATACGCCCCTTTCAGACCCATACAGGAAGGGTGCCGACATACGCGCAATGCTTGATTCAATGCTGCCTTTGATGCTGCGTACGCAGCAAATCTAACACCATGTGTTTAGCATCGTATTTCACTTGTACTTGATTTGGTAGTAAATAACGATTGGTTGAATTACCCATCTTCAAAGTCAAGAAAGTTTCCTGTAGAGCCGGAGTCGCTGGACATGAAAGCTATCGTTCCAATGGAAACGTCGCTTAACTTCAGCAACTTCTGCGCTATAATGATGGGGCCCACAGTATTCGTGTGTAGATGGTTGGTAAAGTTATCAAATGTCCTAGAAAACTCAGAACTGTATTATGTATTCTGTAGGGGAAATATACATGTCGAGTGATCTCTACATCAGGGTTAGCTATACAAGCAGTCATTGGAAGCAGATGGGATAAAGCATAACAGTGTGGTCATCCTCACATTGGGGTAATCCAAAATACCAGCATTGATAACTGCATAATCGATTTTCTTCTCCCTCGACTCAATTAATTGGCCAATGAATCGCTGAATTGAGAAATCAGCAAGACTCTGATAATCGATACAGGAGCATAAAAGGACACACATTGATGCTTTCATTACTTGACACATCACAGGTCAAGATTTTCACCCGATCAGGGGCATCACGGTATATGGCATCCAAACCAGTACTCGAACTGCGTGCTGTCGCGATGACGCGGTGGCCATCTGCAATATTCTGGCGGACGAACTCGAGGCCGATGCCGCGTGAGGCTCCGACAATCAACCACGTTTTGGGTGTCTCCATCATAATCGATAGATATTCCACAAATTAAGGGCTAGTCTTTGATCTGAATACTTATCAGGTAAAAACTACTTGGTAGAGAACAACATGGGGAGCTTGGAGATTATACGAAATGATGGAAAGTGGAGAACTATTTAAGTCTTAGCGTTGTTCCACACGTCGGGGTTGTACCTGCCGTTTGGAGTAATTTCGGATGAAAATTTGCAATTGTAATTTACATCCGTCAGGACGAACACGGAAGATTCGCTCTAGATTCGATCTTCACAAACGCTAACACGTTTTATTTGAATGGAGACACTGATCTTCCTCATCAGCAAGGCATTCAAGTGAGGCGTCATAAGCACTGGCACTAATCAGATAATGCTTCAACATGACACTGAACGAAACCCCCACATGAGGCTCTTAATGCCAACCCAGACCGGGGTATTTTGGTATGTAGCTATTCAGAGGCCTATAACGCACAAATTATTAATTTGGGGGTATTCACATGTAGTGGTGCCAAGCCTCTTGGCTAATGCAAGGCTACCTAAATCAATCACCTACGCAATATCTTTCGTTTGGCCCTTCGTGCTAAGAGGTTTTTTAAAAAGCAACTATACTATGCACAATAATGCCCAATGAACGACTTAGCTCATCGGTTACGAGTCATACGCCAAACCGGCAAGTCTTTGTGTAGGTGGCTCTATATCTGGTTGGCTGCTTGATCCCGCCTCGTTCGTTACATTATCTTTCTGAGACGGTAAATATTACAGAGCCTGAAGACTTTGTATAGAATAACTAGTGTGATACCAGATTTGATTATATTGTTTGTGATGAGGATAGCCACCAATTGCTATCAAGATGAGGCTCTTTCAAGTTCTGTATTACGACGCTACGAGTCTCTATTCTTCAATGTTGACTGCTTTTTTATTAATATCGCTCCAGCCCTGTCTGAATATATTCTTCTTTACACGCTGTGAGAGTCTCTAACCTTCAATATTTGCCATACCGTCAATTTTGATATACCTATATGCTCACTTGCTTGACCTATCAAAAGATCTGATGAAAATGTACTTCACCAAAGCTACTTTTCTGGTCCTGTTTCCTTTCATTTGCCATGTAGCAGGGTCATTCCATGATAACCCTCAAGTCGTTCTTCCTGACCAAGAAACAATATCTATAGCCGAACTTGAGAAGAAATGGGGTGTTGATGTGAGCTTCTTCCATTATTGTTTACTACTATATGATAACAGAGTGGATATAGTGGGCATACTCCGGCATTTCTACGTTCGCCCATTTGAAGCATGTTAGATGCTTGATCGACCCCCAGACAAAATTTGACATTGCTGTGCTTGGAGTCCCCTTCGACACTGCTGTTAGCTATCGGCCTGGTAAGTGACTATCATATTCATGTACAGCTTTGACTAACCCTTCGTAGGAGCTCGGTTTGGTCCACGCGCAATTCGTGCTGCATCTGCGCGCCAGACTCAATTCCGAGGCTTCAACCATAGGGCCGGTATCAACCCTTATACGTCGTGGGCCTCAATCCTTGACTGCGGGGACATTCCCGTAACGCCATTTGACAATGCTCTTGCAGTCCATCAGATGACAATCGCTTATGCAGAGCTACTTGCTCGAAAACCGGCCAGCTACGAAGATCCGTCATCCCATACTTACCCAAAACTGGTGTCAATTGGTGGTGATCATAGTATTGCTCTTCCAGCTCTTCGTGCACTCCAGAAGGTCTACGGTGAACCAATTACTGTACTGCACTTTGACGCCCATCTCGACACTTGGCACCCGGGGAAGTTCCCATCTGCGTGGGCCAACACCCCTACACAAGCAGATTTTAACCATGGAAGTATGTTCTGGTTAGCTACCCAAGAAGGATTGATATCAAATACTTCCTCCGTTCATGCGGGGCTACGTACTCGCTTGGCCGGGAGTGATTACACAGATTACAGTGACGATGAAAACCAAGGATTTTTACGTATTGAATCAGATGATATTGACTCTTTGGGAGTAGCGGGGATAATCCAAATCATAATGGAGCGTATTGGAAAAGAAAATCCAGTTTATTTGAGCGTTGATATCGACGTCCTAGATCCGGGCCTTGCTCCTGGTACTGGAACACCAGAAGCCGGAGGTTGGACAACCCGAGAACTAATTCAAATTCTGAGAGGTATCGAAGATTTGAACATCGTTGGAGCTGATCTAGTAGAGGTAGCCCCAGCGTATGATGGGTTTGGTGAATCTACGGCATTATCTGGAGCACAGATTATTTATGAGATTGTGACAAGTATTGTGAAGAAAGGATTGAAAGACAAAGGAGAGTACACTGAGCTTTGGAAGCCTAAGGGGAAATATTTTTCCCAGAGTGCTCCTGATACAACAGATAAAAAGGAGTATCTGAAAAAGACGGAGTTGTAACAGCCTTCTCAAACTCCAATGGGCAGGTGCTGGAGGATTCTTGCAAACTATCAGTTGATGTACCATGTACCTGCTTTACACATGTTACAAATACGTATTTAAGTAATTTAGGGAAGACAGGTTCTATCGTTTTCTAACAATTGACTTTTACTATATAGGGACCAAAAAGAACAGAAACGGTGTATGCAAACAGAATGACCAATAAATACCACCTGACCTATGATCCAACAGAGCTCGTAATTAGTAAATTCTTTGATGGAACCTCATGGAAATGGAATGACGAATATCTTCATATCATGCAAGCTGATTTGGGAACCCGGCCAAAGGGATCACATCATACACAGCCTTCTCTAGTTGTCTTCGAGCTGAGACATGTGCCTAATGGTTCTGGGGTCAAATACAGAACCCTATAAGCGCATTAGCTGAAGAATTCATGTCCAAATAGAGAAGATATAACATTATGTACGCATGACACGATTGGAAGGCTGGTTATACGAAGGATTCTCCAATATAAAAAGAAACCGATCATACTTCTTTTGGTGATTTTGCATTGATAGCTTTATTCATAATTAATATCTGAAGAAACACGTAACCTCCCTGCATAAAGCAATTTATGCCTAAGCTTCAGTATGGGTGAAGAGCAAGAATGTCCCGGCTTTCATCGTAATTGGGCCATGAAACCTCAGGTCATTTCTCTTTATTTCCGGTTTGCCGATTACAATTACAATACAGAACCCAGACTGCTACCCTATTAATGACGCTATCCAGGCGTTTCTGCCATTTTATGATATTAATAGATACGAGGCGTCTGTTCTGACTATATTGGCTGGACAATATTGTTAGGTCACCGGACTTTGCTCGTCACCCTAGGCTAGGAATATTCGCCACGCCTCCTCACAGCTGAAACCTTTATTCGAATCACTTGAGCCTCAATCCTTACCTCAATCGGAACACTATTAGCTGTTCTTGGAAAGGGGGACCAAAGAGAAACCCAGAGCTTTTCAGCCGAACCTAGAGAAACTTGAAGCCTTTCCGGGAACGGTATGATGATCTGCTGTAATATTTTAGTAGCGAATAAGAACCTTTTTGCTTGAAATAGAATGAATAAAAGTACAAAGCTCGGTGACGAACCTCGCATAACGCATTTATATGAATGCCAACTATATAACTCGCGCAGTGTTTCCAGAAGAAACAAAATCAAAGAAAAATCCAACAGCTGTATCTTTCATATCCATTCTTTAACACCTTACTCAAAGAACCGTTCAATCTAATATCTCACCATGTGGGTCTTTTACACCTGTAGTTTTATAACAGGTCTGCTAGTCACCTACCATGTACTCATTCGGCCACTGCTATACCGACCACTCAAGGGGGTACCAGGTCCTCTGCTAAATAAGATCTCTAGCGTACCCTTGGCAGTTGGCGACATTTTCTTACGACGTAATGAGAAGATATTTAAATGGCATCAGAAATATGGTTCAATAGTATGTATTTCCCCAAACGAAGTATCGGTGGCCTCGATCGACGCGACAAGGAAAATTTATAGCACCAACAGCAGATACGACAAAAGCAATTATTTTGATAATTTCAAAGGATATGGAGCAAATCACTCCATATTCGCAACTAAATTGTTTGAAGAACACAAAAAGAAGAGAAAGCTTACTTTTTCATTCTATCAAGCCTCTACATTATACACCAAAACTTTTATCGAAGAGGGAATCCGGTTGAATGTTCGCTCCGTGTTGGAACATATAAGTATACTGAGCCAGAATACCTCGACTATTGATGTGTACTCATTCACCGACTGGTATGCTTTTGACAATATTACGCGTATTGTATTGGGACCAGTTCACTGCTCTCATTCTATCAAGGGTGACTCCGAGGAGCGACGTATCCTCAGGAACCTGAAGCACTGCCAGCTATGGGGCCCTTTCCGTGTACGATTTCCTTGGGCCTTCCAGGTCATGACTTTTCTCTGTAAATACGCAAACATTGGAGGTCACTTGAAAGCTGAGCTAGAATTGGCAAAATGGTGTCGTGACCGTGCTTTGAAAGCGCTTCGCGATATAAAAGTCGATCAAGCGAACTCTTATAGTTTAATTCATAATCTGCTCTCCCGGAAAGGTCGACATAAGCAGGGCTTAGATAACTTCTCGCTTGCTCCAGACTTTATCGAAGCCGAGGTTTTGGATAACATAAACGCAGCAGAGGCTACAGTGTCTGTCACGGCAACATATGCTATATATTACCTGAGCAGAGAGATAAAATGGCAGACAAGAATACGCAATGAGCTACTGCAACTTCCCCGAGAGTTAGATGGCTTGCCTACGTTTGCGAATATCAACAAAGCTCCAGTTCTGGATGCCTGTCTGATGGAGGTTTATCGCTTAAAACCTGCAGTCAGTGGGCGCGCTGAACGCGTGATACCTGATGGTGGAAGATTGATTTCAGGTGTTTATTTGCCGGAAAAGGTATTTTTGTAGACCCTAGTCACGGTATTCTGAGTGTTCAATAAATAACCCTTCTAACACCAAGATCAGACAATTGTGTCCACGTCAGTCACTGCCATCCACCACAACAAGAATTCCTTTACAATCCTGGAAGAATTTGCGCCACAACAGTGGCTAGATGTGACCTCACATCATCGTAGTACTATGGAGACTCATCTTATACCGTTTGGGTATGGTGCACGACTTTGTCTGGGCAAACCACTTGCAACAATGGAGATCAAGTTGCTTTTAGCAGGTATATATTTGCATTATGAGACAAGGCTTTCAAAATTGACCACGGAAGAGTCCATGAAACAGACAAGTACTCATGATGCAGTTCCGAGGGGATTAAATTGTGAAATACAATTCTGCGGGTTGAGTAGCTGCAATGTTTAGGCTCTGGAATTTCATAACCCTCTTCATATTTTATTGTGTTTGTAATTTCAGTTAGAATCAATAGTTCTGTATTTTTTTGACAGACTTTTGTGTTAGATCGCTCTCATAGTTTTGGTAACCTGATCGTTAGGGTTAGGGTTAAGTGCCATTGTTTTTCCTTCGGCTGCGTCCTTTGATTCCAGCTCAATTTAAGTTGTCAACATTAATGTCCTTCCTTCTAGTGCCTAGTCTGAGGCGGACCACATCTAATAATTAAGAGATTTCAAGCTTTTCTCCCCGCTGGAAACTCCAGACTAGCCCTGCTAGCGCTCCGTAGGGTATCATCTTGCTAAGCCCACCTAGGAAGGAACAGCAAAGATGTCCGATAACATTCAGGGGTATTCAAATCACCTCATTCTCTGATTGGATGACATCTGCCAAGCTATCGATGCAAGCAGTTTGGTCGGCGTAGCAATACTTGCAAGCCTCAATTTACTCGAGATTGAAACTTCTACCGGATTGGTCGGACTGACTCCGTACCTTGTTTCTTTACCTTAAGTCGGATTGTCAAGCTAAAGGCTGAGAAAGTATAAAACGACCAACCTATCCTTAGTCTGTCAGATTTCTCACATTCATTTGCCTAGCTTGTCGAAGCGGCGTCTAAGCCGCCAGCACATATTCCAGTCTCAGCCAGTATTTAAAAACCATAATACATTCGTTGGCTCCTCTCTTTTTATTGCAATTAAATTAGTTTTGTTCAACGGTATATTGTATATTAATCATGCTGTGGAAACAATTTCTCGTGCATTCCTCTTTCTTTACGGGTATTGCAGTATCAGCCTCATTGAGCCATGTGCTCCATGAGAAGCGAGAAATCCCTCTGCCACACGAGGGACGGCGCGTCCATGGCGATTCTATCATCCCCGTACGCATTGGTCTCAAGCAGACGAATCTCCATACTGGCTATGAACGACTGATGGATATCTCGCATCCCTCTTCCCCTAACTACGGCAAACATCTGTCCAAGGAGGAAGTGCATTCGATCTTCTCCCCTGCCGAGGAGACACTGGAGACCGTGAAGAGCTGGCTGCTCAGCTCTGGCACTGTAAGCGAAAGCGACATTATCGAATATGAGAATAAGGGCTGGATCGCTATCGACATGCCCGCTAAACACGCCGAAAGCTTGTTAGGGACCACTTTCTACGAACTGGAGGGCTCCAACGGCGATGTTCGCATTGGATGTGACGAATATTATCTTCCAGTTCACGTTTCAGACCACGTTGACTATATAAAGCCTGGCGTGAAGCTTTCGCCTCCACTAAAGAAAAAGAAGAGGTCATTTGGGAAACGTGCAAGCAGAGCCGGCAAAGCTTCTCAAGGCGGTCATACTCTACCGCATGTTCAACCACCAAATGACCCGAGCTGGGCACTTCCACCCGCAGCTAAAGGCTTGCCCCCGGCTCTTCAGAACTGCGGCGTCAATATTACTCCAACCTGTATCAAGGCCTTGTACGGATTACCAGATGCAACCCACAAGCAACCAGAAAATGCCATGGGTCTTTTTGAAACATCGGATACTTTCTCCCAAGAGGATATATCTCTTTTCTTCCAACACTTTGCAACCAATGTCCCCGCCGACACGAAGCCTAAAGTCATCTCCGTTGATGGTGGTAGCGCCCCTGTTGCTCCCTCTAGTTCACTCAATGGTGGAGAATCCGATATCGATCTGGACCTCGCCATTTCCCTCATCTATCCGCAGTCCGTGACAGTCTACCAAGTTGACGACTTGCCGAATTCTTCTGGCGAAACCAACACCACTGGTTTTCTCAACACATTCCTTGATAGTGTCGATGGCAGTTACTGTAGCTACTCAGCCTATGGCATTACAGGAGACAGCCCTGGCATTGACGCATCGTATCCTGATTCCTTGCCGGGCGGATACAAAGGAAAACTGGAATGCGGCACATACGAACTCACCCGTGTCGTCTCGATATCCTACGGAGAGGCAGAAGTGTATCTCCCTAAGCCATATGTTGAGCGTCAATGCAATGAAATCCTCAAACTCGGTCTTCAAGGTCACACGATCCTCGTTGCCAGTGGCGATTACGGTGTAGCCAGCTTCCCGGGAAGCAATGGCGACGAAGAAGGTTGTCTGAGCACAAATACCATGAACGGTACCATCTACAACCCCGACTACCCTGCCGGCTGCCCTTATATAACTGCAGTTGGTGCGACGAGGCTATACCCGAATGACACCGTCCATGATCCCGAATCTGCCATGCAGGTTAACCTGACTGCCTTCAACATCGCCACTGGCGCCGGCCCAACGAGCGAGCCCTACGACTTCTTCGCTACTGGCGGTGGTTTCTCGAACTACTTTAAACCCGCCTTTTTCCAGGCCGAAGCAGTTGCTTCCTACTTGGAAAAGGACCTGCCATTCCAAAAGCTTCCTTACTATGAGGCCAACGCCGACGGTACCAATATCGGCGAGAATGGCGGCGTCTACAATCGCATTGGTCGTGGTTATCCAGACGTCTCGGCGAATGGAGCTTTCTTGCTCACCTACGTGAATCAAACGCAAGGCACCTTCTTCGGTACTTCATTGGCCTCGCCTATTTTTGGAGCTGTTGTCACGCTTCTTAACGAGGAGCGCACTGCTATTGGCAAGGGACCTATCGGATTTATCAACCCTGCGTTGTATGCCAGTACGTTACTTGCACTTCACTTCACGATCGACTACCCTGATAAGCGTCCGCTAATTGTTATAATTTAGACCCATCTGTTCTCAACGATATCACGAATGGTTCGAGTAAGTTCCCATCTGTCTACATGATAAATTTTGGTATACCCAGTCGCTGCGATGACGCTAATTATTTCGTTATAGATCCCAACTGCGGGTCCGAAGGCTTCCAGGCGTCCCAGGGATGGGACCCTGTTACCGGACTTGGAACTCCAAACTACTCTCGTATGCGGGAGTATTTCTTGAGCTTGCCATAGATATAGGAGGAATCGGATAGTGCTTAGATTTATCAGTTTTTCAAGAAAAATCTAATCTCTGACAAAAGTATTTCTGTGCTTTGATTCGATGTCAACCTCAGCTATATTGTTCTAATTGTATGAAGCTATACATTAACTGAAAATATGCATATTTTGTACGTACCGAAGACGCATCAATCTAATGCTGATCATTAAGAATTGAGATACATGTCCATTAGAAATACAACCAGTATTAGGGCATGTTATAGTTTGGTAGTACCTCTGCTTGGTGAACTCGAATTTGTCCATTCGCCTATGACGTAAACGGCTATAGTATAGAAACCACAACAATGCTATACTGCCTATGTAAGATAAAGAAGAAGGTTTTCCGAGCTTGGTTCATCTCCAAAGTCAGCTGATAGGCATGATTGAACTATGTTCTAAAGAAGTTCTCTGAGTAGCGCGTTTTACGTTTGTTTGTTCAATTACAAAATCCCCAACGAGCCAAATTCAGTCAAGACTTCGCGGTCGACATTCACCAACCACTCGTTTTGAAACTGCTGTGCGCCGCCACATGCGTTGATTACAGCTTGCAGCCGCTCCTTGATGAAGTCTCGGATGTTGATGCGGTGGACTACGTCGGAGGACTCCCATTCGCGGCGACGCTTGCTCTCGGGTGGCTCGTTTTCCATGCTGGCAGCGCTCGTCTCGGCCTTATTCCAGTAGATAAGGTAGTCCTTGGCGGCGTGTGGGTCGTCGGTTGCTTCAGTGCCTTCGGAGAGTTCGGTGACGACATCGGTCCAGATGGTGAGGTAGGATTGGAGATGGTTGAGAAGGTAGGTTGGGGGAGGGGCGTTCTTTATTGTGCTGATCGCGAGCAGCTGGGTGAGGGCGAGAGCGTGCAGTTTTTTCTGCGTTACCAAGCCGATGTTGTCCCAATGAAAGAACCACTCTGTTAGAAGCCAGGATAGAACCTGCTCTTCGGAAGTCCCGGTTGCTGTCGAAATGGCGGAAAAGAATACTTGTGGGTTTCCCAGCGCTAGTCTTGCTACAACACTGAAGTAGTCTGTTTCAAGAACACCATATATATCAGATGTTATTCGGTTCGGTCCAGTCGTTTGGCTGGATTGGTGGGCGGAGTGAAGACCCTCTAGAATGGTATGTAGAAAAGAGCTGTCTAGAAGTGATCTAGCGATGACATTGTACGAATTTGTGCTTCCTCCATCAATGGTCTCGGCTGACCGGATGAGCATTTCTACCAAATGAGGAACCACCCCAACACGTTGACGGTAAGCAGATGACAGCAAGGATTCTAATGAAACTAGAAATGGCGTGCGGTTTTGGTCGTTAAGTACTTCCTGGGGAGCAAGGAGAATATAGCTTTCGGCGATTTGGAGAGCTAACGGTGCACTATCTGTGGCTGCCTCAAATATTGGGAAGAGTCTGGGAAGTAGCGATAAAACTCCAGGGGAGGCAGGAGCTGGTGTCTGGGTAAGCACTGCAGCCCAGAGCTCTAGTGCTTCCTCAAGCAGGTATACGATACTTTCCTAACCGGCATCAGAAAATAAAACATCCGGTGGAAAAGAGAATTGACATACCGATCCAGGCTCTAACGAGTTTTCGATGAGTGGCAGAAGGTCACCATGATACTTGACCGAGTCACCCTTGAGCGCATTCATTAGGGACGAGAGCAGAGTCAAGATGGCTTGTTTCATTAGATGTGCCTCTCCGGATTGTTCCCAGAGTGGTGGTAAAAGAGATATTATTTGGTCCGAAAATGGCAGAATCTAGATCCATCAGCTAAATTAGTCAAGTCATGAAACCCACGTTATCATAGGTAACATACGTGGTCTTCCATCTTCACCACAGCCGTTCTCACTGTCTCCAACAGCGCCATCTTGGTCTCAGCCTGGTCGACCTCTTGAATCAACGTGAGCAAATTCTGCAGTATTGGAGTAGCGTAGGGCAAGAACGCTTGAGGAGAAAATTCGAATGGATCCAGAACATTTTTCAGTTGCCGTCCCGCTGTAATACGAACAGCAAGATCGTTTAGTGGATCATCCCTGTTTGATAGATGCTGAAACACTTGATAAATGAATGAATGGTTCAACTTTTCAGGCTGCACAGGCATCCATTGACCGATTACAATTGCAGTTCTTCTTCGCAACACTTTGTAGCCTTCGTCGTGGATCTGCACTTCGGGGATAAGGGTGGACTCAATAAAAGTGTTGAAGTCTAGATGTTGCTCCAGGCAGGCGGAAGCTAGCCCAATGGCAGAGTATAAGGAGTCTTTCATCAGGATATCGCGATTTTGTGGATCTATCAAAGTTAGATGACATCCAATTCTTTGGAAAGAGACGTGCACTCACTTGCAAAGGAATAGAAGACATTCAATAGCTGTGGGATCAGGAGTGTTTTGAAACTAATAATAAGATCCAAAAAGAGCTTTTCCGAGCAAGGCCGGATCGAAAACTCCCATGCTTCAGATATCGTATCTTCTTTTCTCTCCCATTCTTCCGGCTCTTCTTCCCATTCCTGAAAGTCGATTCGACGAAGTTTAAAAAACTTCGAGATGAGCAGTTCCATAACCATGATTACGAAGTCTTCAGTGAATAGCTGTGACTTGACAAGCTCCACTGATCTGTTTCTTTCCTCCTTTTCCTCTTGCTTTTGGAATTTGAAAGTATGGACTGGGTGGAAGGCCATCTTGGCACAGGCGCGTATTAGTAGCAATGCCTTTAAGCCAAGTCGATCTATTATACTCTTCTGTTCCGAATCTTCGCTGCTCCCACCATCTATATTTTGAGTCTCGGCTTCGTAAATCTCTCCAAGTTTGGATACAATAGTCCAATATGACTTGACTAGTGGAACGCAATCTGAAAGTAGCCCAAAAGAAGCAGGATGGGATTTCGCCATTTCCACATGGAGTTTTGAAAGCTGGAGAAGATGTTTCCCAATGAAAGTCACTACCTGAGTAGAGAGATTGGAGCCTGATTCAACGTAAGTGAAAAACTTGGTGAACTGGGCGTTGCTAAGTTGCCAGAATTCTTGAACGTCTTTGTCCCGGCTGGGATGTTCAAACCCAGATATTATTAATCGACGGAGGACTTTGAGAGATGTCAGAGACTGCTCGAGTAGTCCCAACAATACCTCATTATCGAGGGAACCTTGTTCTAACAGAGTGGTCCAGCTGTTCACTTTTTCAATGTAGATGGTACCCAACAGTCGGAATATCTCGGGAGACACGGATTGAAGGCTCGCGCGCACCCTCTGCATCCGTGCTGTCGAAAGCTCTTTGATAATTTGCAGCAAGATAGCAAGGGTTCGTGGAAGTTGCATCGGATTCGTGCCAGGCTGAGCAGCGGTACGGAGCGAAGAGATCAGGGAAGGAATAGCCTCAGGCCTATAAAGGAATGTTGTTAGCAAAAAACTAGGCACAATATACAATCAATGAGCACTACCATTCGCTATTAGGAAACTCGTAACGTAGAATTTTAGCCACGACTAGAGCATTGTGAAGAGCTAATTGCGGTGACGGTTCCACAATACCGGCTTCGAGGGCTCTGGTTTTGATTCGGTCCCTATCTTCCTTTTTTATAGCACTTATTCAGTCTTAGCATAACGATGTATTTAAAAAAATACTTGAGAAGAACCAAGCATACTTCGTAGCCGTCTTGCGCCAGTACTTGTCGATACCGTTCTTTAGTTGAATGATGGCCAGATAACGAACTTCTATGGGAAGGGAATGACGCAGAAATGCTTCCTAAAATCGAGGGGGACTCTTAGCAAGAACTGTCACACAAGAACTCGGGCAAGGGTGGCAACAAACCTGAAGCAGAGGATAAAAGCCATCCTGTTTTTCCCAATGCTGGAGCTGCTGGGTGCCAACCCGCACCCGTTGGTGTGTTGAACTCGCCGCCCCTTCTAAAGCATAGAAGAGATTCTGGACAGTCAAAGGATTGGCCTCACCAGGCAGCTCTAAAGCATTTGACATGTTTGGCAATAGCCAAAACCCTTGTCAGCCAAATCAATGTGTCGTGACCATGCACAACGTAAAAGTGCGAGTGAGGGCCAAAGCAATGTGGTTAGCAAACATGGGAAAGACAAATTGGAAGGAGAAAGGCCCTATGAGAATTCAGACGAGGCCTAGAATATTCATCAAGAGGCACGGTTAAGATAAGGAAAGATCAAATAGGCTAATTCTCCCATCGACTGTTTGCACATGCAATTCCCCGCGTATGGATCGGCGGGACAGTCAACACTGCCGGATGATCGTTTTTCCAGCCCTAGGGCTAGACCCTTGGTCCGCCGGGGAACGGGGAGTTAGGGCTCCCGCGCAGGGATGAAGTCATCTCTGGATTGGGCCCTACGAGTAAACAACAAGGATCGGCACTTCAGCAGTGAATATTCTAGCAGTGTTTTGATGCACGAGTGAATTTTAATGCTGTCTTATGCGAGCAGAAACAACATTTGAATGCTAAAAGCTCTTTATCATTATTCCAAGGATCAACATCGCCAAGCAGGTGGGGAGGAATGACATCTACATGATGTAGAATGATGCAACTCCCCTGGGTCGGGGCAGAATCTGAAAATCATTCTAATTACAATATATAAAAATGAGACCAAGCATTTATTCGAGCTACTCAGAATATATCAGCCAATATAATCATCATAACTGATTGTTCACTCCTTGACATTTTCCACCATGTCTGATCTTCGACATACGGCATACCTGGCCGAGAGAGACCTCAACAGCTACCAGAAGAAACAAGGAACCGGGAAACAAAGCGTCTCAGGTGCGAATTATCCAGCATATTAATGTGGTATTCACAACTAATATAGCGTAAAAATAGCCACCGAGTCTGGCGTCAACCAACAGGTCGAGAAAGACTTCCCTGGATCCGAGGTACGATACGGTGGAAGTGGAAGCAGGAAGATCCCACCTGAAGAAGGTGGAGATATTGATGCTCGCGGAAGGTAAGTTGTCTGATCCCTGGAGAATCTGTCTATTCTTTTGAGCTAGGGCTGATTGTGGTGCGTAGAGTGACTGAAGCTCATCACTTTGAGGGCCCCGGCGGCCCCGAGGATAAAATTAACAGAATTTCGGAGCAGCGTCCAGGCGATGATGGTGTTCCTGTGCGAAGAACAAACTTTTGAGCGGGGATCAATTGAATATGTCAATCGAGGTGGTCATCAAGGACCCATGCGCTGCTTTATGAGCAATACTAACTTGTATAGTATGGTAGATGAAATAGCCACGTAAATGACACATGCATTCCTGCAGCATAGGAATAAGAATGTTGTACTATTTCCATTACACTATATTCCCTACGTTAATGCTAGTCTTCGACATTGGCATTGTCTTAATTGCAACTTTCTTCTGCTTTTTTCTTACATGACATTCAAAGTCCACAGCGACTTTATCGCATAAATTGCGTCATAATTATTAGAAATGTATGATTGAAACTTCTGTCCCACACGATATCCCAGTTTACAGAATTGCAGCAAAGGAAATAAAGGAACTCAAGGCAAGAGCCAAGCCACCCGAGACACCATTCACAGACGCAGCACCAGAGCTGGTGGCAGCGGCAGTGGAGGAAGTAGAGGAAGGAGAAGTACCGGAGGTGGTGGTAGCGATCTTGGTGTCGTTCACACCGGAGATCCAAGTAGTGCCGTTGCGGGAGAAGGAAACCTTGATGTCCTTGCCGGAAACGGTATCGTAAGGGAAGGGAGAGGTGTAGTTGTACGTGGGAGTCAACTTGCCCCATGTGTCCTTGACAGCTTGAAGAATACCATGGCCAGCAGCACAAGTCTCGTTGCCGGTGGCAGGAGCAGCCCAGACAGACGAGTAGTTAGAGTAATCATTGGTGGAAAGAGGGCCAATAAAGGAAGAGTTGAGGTACAAGTTGCTAGTGTCAACCTTGTAGTTGGTGTATCCAACTTTGTCGGCCACCAACTGGAAGATGTTAGCACCGCAATCCCATCGGCCCAGAGATGGGAGACCCCAGTTGGCTTCGACGGTGGACAGAGTGGAGTAGTGGGTGTAGAAAGTATCGTCAGTAGTTCCAACCAGCTCCTTGGGGACGGCACCTCCGAGAAGGATGGAGAAAATACGGTTACCGATGGGGTAGTGCTCAGTCTCGTCAAAGGTGAGCAGAATTAGGGACTCGTTCCAGAAGTCAGTCGAGTTCTCCAACTTCTCAATGAAACCGCGTTCCCAGACCGAGGCAAAGGTGATGTTGGTGTCATGAGCATCATTGGTCATGTTGGGAGTGATGAAAGCCCACTGCGGAAGCTTGTTGTTCGCGACATCGTCCCAGAGGGAAGTGAAGTTCTTGATGCGAGTCGAGCGAGTGGCATTGGAGGCGACCGAGTCGAAGATGATCAGAGGGTTGTGCTTACGAACATAGTCGTTGGCATAGGTTTTCTGGTTGGAGTAATTGAAGCCTTGGAAACCGGGGTAGGGGGTGTTTTCCTGGTATTCACCCCAGGAAATGCCCTTGGTGTCAAGCAAATCGGCGACGTGGGAGATGTTGGCGGGAATTTGGATGAAGTCATCATTGTCCATGGCAAACTGGTCACCACCGACAGCGGAGACATAGTTGGGCTCGGAGGGGTGAGCGACGGCCCAGTAGTTGGTCAGGGTGATACCCTTGGAGGCCAGGTACTTTTGGTTCTCGTCGCCAGCAGCGGCATCGTAATCCTATCGTCGTGTGTTTGTTAGGGCTAGTTCTGTAGCTGTCGAGAGCGTTGCGCTCCATTCCGACTTACAATGTTCTCCAGCCAGACCTGGTAGAAGTTCTTGAACACCGCGCCCCCGACGTTGGAGGTGGGCGAGGAAGGGACGACAGTCGCAGCAGCCTGCTGGATCTGCGAGAGCGACGGCTCTGAGGTAGTGGCCAGCTGGGCGGACACAGCGCCAGCGGAGGCGAGCAACAGAAGTGCAGATTGCATCTTGACGCAGGAATTACTACTGTCTTTGCAATTGACGGCGAAAAAGTCAAGTCAAACGGCGCTTCTCGATCGGACGGGAGGGAGCAGCTGAGTAGGCTGGCTGGCTTAATATATAAAAGGTAAAGCAAGAGGGAGACGTTCGTCAGCACGTGGCACGCAAGACAGGACGGGTCGCTAAGAATAAACAGCTCCGTCGCATGCTAGGAACAGCTGTGTTTGACTTTGTTGGCTTCGTTGATTGTTGGTTGTTCCTTGCTTCGCGGGCGGGCCGGCAATCTCAGCGAGTCATTGCTGTAATTCGAAGCCAATGCAAGCTGCCACGGCGGGTTTGGCGCGATCGCAGAAAATCGGATTGCGTCGCGGTTTGCCAGATGCGAGGCAGACTGGACGACGAGGACTGAGCACGATGGGCGGCGGCGCGTCGTTACTCGCTGTAGCCGGACCTCAACCCAAGGTGCTAAGTTGTATTAAGGTGTACTAATATGTGACCGCTGATTGGACAGCAGCAGCTCTCCACAAGGGGTACCCGCAAGGCGGCGCTAAGTGGCTAGAATTCTCGCACTAGGCTGCGAGAAGGCTGCGCTAGCCACAGCCAAGCTTCGCGCTGATCGCCCGTTGCCGGCACGTGCGCCCGTGCCTGTCTCTGACTGCCTCTCGCAATGCGCGGCGCTGCGTGACATCGCGTTTTTCGATGCTGCTTTCTACTCCGTTTCTAGAAGCGAGGACGCCATGATTACTCTCACACTATCACCTACGTACGCGCATTAGTACGATTTTAGTACTCGGATTGTTGCTCTGTGGTCCATCGGCTTGTTCCGATCTCTCGAGCCGCCAGGAGAATAATGCAGCACTGCATCCACAAGGAACAGACAGAGGAGTTGATTGAACGTTCTTCCACGGAATTCGGCACTCGGGCAAGACTCACGAGTCACAAGGCTATTATCGCCAGGGCGAACGCCAGAATCACATCCCCGTCCAGTCTGAGCGCCTGGCAAGAGCTCGTTGCAGACATACTTGGCACTAACCAGCAGTGAGCGGCCCACCACCGGCTGCGATGCTACCTTGAAATTTCGAACCCTGGACTTTCGCCCATATCGGCGTTTCCGAGCCCCCGATCATAGCTTCTATCAACACGTGACCCGCGGAGATAGACATTGTAAAAGGGCCGCAGCATATCAAATTGCATGGAGATGATACACTCGAAAAAAATCTGCTGAACCATTGTGATTGAGGTATCTGCCCTGTGGCAGGGCGGCACATCACTCGCTATGGACAAGGTCACCGAGCAGAGCGAATCTGCTTCGCCAGAGGTTCTACCGAGAAATACGACAGAACCAGCGACACCACCCAAGGGGAGTCGAAAGAGACACATGCTGCTAATCGGTATATCCGTTGTCTTATTTATCGCTATCTCGGTTGGCTTGGGTGCAGGTTTAGGACTTGGATTGAAACACCACGGCGATAACTTGACATCGAGCACACCAACGAGCACACCAGCATCAAACACTTCCTCTCCGCAGCCATCATGGCGGCGGGACTCCTCAGAGTACATCTTAGACATAGATACATGGGATATCAATGCAGCACCTACGACGCGGAATTTTGATTTTACGATTTCTGAAATCCAGGGCTATCCTGATGGTAAGCAACTTAATAGGCATACCTGCCACTGGACTCAACGCTAACCCCCGTTGGAAGGCGTTCTTCGAAGCTTATATGTAATCAACGGACAATACCCAGGCCCGTTAATCCGCGTTAACAGAGGAGATCGAGTGCTGGTGAATGTGACAAATAACTTATCCGTGCCAATGACCTTCCATTGGCATGGGCTCTATCAAAACGGGACCAATTGGATGGATGGCACTGCTGGAATCACCCAGTGTCCCATTCCAGCAGGGAGAAGCTTTCTCTATAATTTCACAGTGGAGATGCAGTATGGCACGTACTGGTATCACTCTCATTATAAAACACAATACATGGACGGTCTTTTCGGACCCCTGATTATTCACGCGCCGGAAGAAGCACAATTCCGCAGCATGTATGATCATGACCAGGTAGTCCTTCTTAATGACTATTACCACAACATGAGTTCGACCTACGTGGATGCCTATCTTGCACCGGGCAACGAAAACAATGAGCCTGTCCCGGACAACGGACTCATTCAAGGAATGAACTACTTTGATTGTTCGTCTCTAGACCCTAGCGACGGCTACACCTGTTATGCAAACTCCACTAGGGCTCAGTTCAACGTCCAGCAAAACCAGCGATACCGGTTCCGCCTGGTCAATGCCGGTGGCTTTGGCATGTTCCAATTTGCAGTGGACAATCACACTTTGTCTGTCATCGAGGCGGACTCTACCATGGTGGAGCCCCTCAACGTGAATCGGTTAGATATTGCCGTTGCAGAGCGCTACTCTGTTATTCTGAACGCAAATCAATCTGCAGAAAATTATTGGATTCGTGCAACATTGGACACGTACTGTTTCACTACTTCGAACCCTGTACTAGATTCTGCTGGTATCAAGGGGATTCTCAGCTACACTAACAACGCCTCTGACCCGGTGTCTGGCATTTCAGCGGAATGGCCAGGGGAGGACCCCAATGTCTTGTGTGTCGACCTGAACACGACTCTCCTGGTGCCTGCCGACGTCCAACAAGCTCCAAAGGCTGATCTCTTCTTCAGTCTCCAGTTCTCCTTTGCAATCAGAGAGAATGCTTTAGATCGAGCATACATCAATGGTACAACATGGTTTCAATCGGATGTTCCCACCCTCAATACCGTTGTACCAGCACTTCGGGCTGGTAATGCTACCTTCAATCAGACTGGGGTTGCTTCCGGCTATGGCCTTTCGAACCAGTATATCCTTGACTTGCCTGACTACGCCGTAGTCGATGTTCTAGTTACCAACTATGACGATTCATCGCACCCGTTCCATCTTCACGGACACCAGTTCTGGGTGATGGCATCATCTGCGAGCCAATATTTCGACTATAGTACCTACGATTCACTTAACACTACCAATCCCCTCCGGAGAGACACGATAATAGTAGACTCGTATGGATGGACCTTGATCCGTTTTGTCAACGACAATCCGGGAATGTGGGCTTTTCACTGCCACATAGCGTGGCATCTCGAAGCTGGATTGTTGATGCAATTCCAATCACGTAACGACATTATGAAAGACTGGACGCTCCCTGACGATGTACAGGGGCTCTGCAATATATAGACTCTGCTTTGCCATTTTGCATTCATCGGTTATATTGGATAGAATATATACATATTATTGTTGATGTCGTTGAGCTCTGTAACAATAAACGTCTCTTGGCTGCTTTCGGAGCATGAGGTCACGTGGGGAGCTTGAACCTCGGTCCGTGGCGGCAATTGATTGTGATTTGGAACGATTGACGTTCTCCGAAACATTAATCTGATTTCCTCCTCGTGTATCGTCGACTGACGTTTCCGCGACATTAAATAGCTATGGTGCAGCGATGACTTCTGCGAATTTTGCTGCCGCTCAAAGACGGGTTTTGGAGCGGCGTCGCCTGTTGGAGGCAGAAGCTCGCGCCCGTCTGGCGGACCAGCAACGAACGTCGCGCATCGACGCTGCGGCCCTGCAAAGATTACCATCTCCTTTAAACCGACTTTCCGGCTCAGGGCTGAATATCTGGAATACCGTCAAGGGACGAGAAGGTACGCGACCGCACTTTCGTGTCGGGCAGGTTGATTCGGAGCTCTTGGACGAAGAGCTGCTTGGGTTACTAAATGGCCAGATTGGAGAAGCTCTGAAATATTACGGGGTATGTCAATCTCATATTTTCCTTTCAATAATGTCCAATTTTCTAAGTTGTCTCTTTGCTATGACAGTCTCATATTCGCGATGACTGGGCATCCGAGATTCAGCTCGCTCTCCGCGCTCTTCTGTTCAAGATTTCGATTTGGGATCACAACGCCTCGTACGGCGCGGCTTTACAAGGTCTTCAATACGTCGATAGCCGCAGCAAGTCATTAATCCCATCTCCACCGACGAAGTGGCAAAAAACATTATATGGATTATTTACTGTCGGTGGGCGATACGCATGGGAAAAATGGGAAAACTGGCTGATTGACCACGAGAATGGTTATGAAGAGGCATGTTAAAGCGTTGACTACTATCTACCGCCATGCTAACGATTTCCCAGCCATCAGCAGATGTTCGTCTTTTCTCTCGAATTACGAACCTTGTATCAACCACACACTCTGTCGCAGCTTTTGCGTCTTTCTTAATCTTCCTCGTGAACGGTCGATACCGAACGTTGATCGACCGAGTTCTTCGAATCCGACTTGCACCCCCTTCGAACCAAGTTAGCCGCGAAGTCTCTTTCGAATATCTCAACCGCCAATTAGTATGGCATGCATTTACCGAATTCCTCCTATTTCTCCTCCCTCTTGTTGGCATCAGTCGCTGGCGACGATGGGTATCGCGAGCGTGGAAAAAGACCGTGGCAGCAGTGAAAGCTTCCTCGGCAGAAGACGGCGACAAACCCAGTGAAAAGCAGGGACAGTTCGCCTTTCTTCCCGAGCGAACATGCGCCATCTGCTATAACGACCAAAACCCAACGGCAACGTCCGAAGCCGACATCCTCGGCGCATCGTCAGGAGGAATAATCGGCTCGGCGCAGACAGATATTACCAATCCGTACGAAACAATCCCATGCGGCTGTATCTATTGCTTTGTCTGCGTTACGGAAAAACTAGAAGCGGAAGAGGGCGAGGGATGGGTATGTTTTCGCTGCGGCGAGATCGTCAAGCAGTGCAAACCATGGAATGGTGACGTTCTTGAAGAAGCGCCGCGCTCGTCAACGAGTGCGAAGGTGGTTGGGTTTGCCATTGCAGATGAAAGTGTTGTCGAGAAGGAGACCAGCAACGGGGCGGCGTTTGATACAGAACATCACGACAGCGTTGAGCATCTTCCGCATATTGACGCTGATAATGATGCATTAGACGGGTCGAATATGTGGTCGACGATTGACAAGGATTTTTCCGACACCGATACTTCTAGGCACGAACCAACCGATTCTGAATAAGCCCAAGCCTGAGAGTGCTCGCAGCATCCTATTGATATGTATTACACCCGATCACCAGCTAGCAGCACCACCCACTGAATGATGAAACGCGGATACGATACGCAGAAAATAATAGAACTGGCAAATAGATTCTCCCAAGTTCGTCGATAAGAAACTTAGGGTCAGTAACTAATATCCAGAGCACGGCTCATATAACTGCATCCGACACTAGTCCACACGAAGTAATTAGCATTGACACCATTCAATTAGCACAGTCGAAAATAGTACGTGTATTTATATATATATATATATCGATAATATTATATCCTCTGTATTCTCGTCCCCATGAAACATATAACTTACATGTACTTCGTGTTGCCTTTGAATATTTATGATGAACTACGCCTACATCAATTGATATTGATGAAGTAAATGTACTAGTACTAGACGTATTTGAATAAAGTCATGCTCGAGTCCGTGAAAACACATGTGTATCATCAAAGGTATCCATGATAATAAGCGAAGATGAATAGCCAGAAATATCAAGTTCGTAGATCTTATATTCCCCTGTACCTGTGGCTGTCATTTGCAAGCCCATGCTGTCCAATAGCTGGTCCAAAACCTGAGAGTATGCTGTACCAATTCCCAGGCTTGCGTACAAAGAACCTTGGAACTTTTGCCTAGGTTTGCCTACACTGTATGTGGAATTGCAGGTACACCAGAAATACTAGGAGCTGCATTTATTTAATTGTACGCACAACTCTCATCATAAACGAATATGAACGAATATGAACGAATTAGGTATGTATTATTATCCAAGAATCAGTAGCCCATACAAAAAGAAACTCTTCGTAATCAATAGGTAGCAATGTCAAGGGGTGAAAATAATTGAGGAACACGAAAAGAAAGGGAAGGAGGGTCGTATGATAGACAATCCCGCACAACTACATTATTCCACACGCAATTAAAACTGGGTAATGTGATTCTAGTCACACTGTCCAGGGAACTGGCGTGCTGTTACTGGGTTGGGAAATACACCGGTGGCTAGCTGCTCCTTCATATCCCACTCGGGGGCGCCTTCAGTGGTCCAAGTCCAATACAGCCAGCCAGTATGACACTCAAAGGCATCTAACTGTGCTTCGATGAATCGACGGATGTCGGTACGCGCATCATCTGATAGATCAGTCACTTGACCCTGAGCATATCCGTTACAGCTTCCGTGAAAGGAACTTCCTGATCCGTAGCTACCATCCCACCGAGCACCAACTCCGCGGCCGTTGAGATTCTTGGCACAATCTGTCATGGCTCCAGTCCACTCACCAACAACCGTCCATTTGTCGGTGGGGCTAACCTTGTTCTTTCCAAAGGAGCAAGCTGACTGAACGTGTTGGTCAGTGTTATCAGACAGAAGTCCGTTGTCGAACACCTCGTAATGATGAGTGTCCATCATGACATTCCAGACACCTGAGTCAGGTCCCATAAAGCCATTCCATGAATCAATGTCCTGGAATCCATCGTGCATTGCGAGAACGGTATCTTGATTAACCGCACGTATCCGACCCCATGAGTCATAGTAGAATTGTTTCAGTGTATTCAAGTCGACACCGGAAGGGCCCATGACAGACATGGGCTCGTTGAGAGCCTCAATAATAGTGACCACATCAGTATATTGCGCATATCGCTCAGCAAGGGCCTGGATCGCATCTAATGTTATGTTGACGTGTGTGGGATCTTGGTCCCAGTCAATAGACCCTCGACGGCCGCTATTATCAAAACCATTCTGGGATCCCGGTGCTATGACCGTTAGCGTCACTTCTTCTTGGAGAAACAAAAAAAACTCACCACCATGCAAGTCCACAATGACCTTCAGGTCTGCTGCACGGGCCCACTCAATAGCTTGGTCCAGGATGTCCAACTGCCCTTGGACGTAAGGGTCACCAGGCTGAGGTACGACAGCCCAATAGCCGACAGGAATGCGAACGTGGTTCATACCAGCAGCGCTAATTTGCTGGAAATCTGCAGCTGTAATAAAGGTATTCCAATGCTGTGACAGCAGACTTTGTGCACCGTCTTTGCCGAGGCACTGTGTAAGAGTCCATTCGTCCACGGCGGCGTCTCCTCCTTTCTCAAAAATCGAGGGAGTAATCCATGGTTCTAGTACTAGCCATCCTCCGAGATTCACTCCTCGGACTTTCTGGTTGTTGTAATCAAAGGAAAGACTGCGTGGCTTGGCACGTAGTGTACTGCTGTCAAGTTAGCAAAATGCGAGCCAAGTTGTCGGAAATGAAGACCTTACCTCGAAGGAATAGCCTGCACTAAAGCCAACACAATACCAAGTGCCACCAGGGCCGGCTTTCGGATCGTAGAGAAGATCATTATTAGTATTGACACAGCCAGGTATCAAAGGACGAAAGGCTGGCCTCAAATCGATTGAAGCCGATAGATCACTCAATGATAGATCACAAGTGAAATAACAAAGAGGTATGATGGGTATAAGTAGTGAAAGTAATTTGGTAGCACACGACCGGATGCAGACCTCCCAAAGGATATCAAGCCACGTAATGGCCAGAAGATCTGGGGTATCGTCGACCCAGACAAGTTGGTGGATCACGATGACGATGAGGATGCAGATGGTAAATGGAAGATGGGAAGTCGAAGATGGAGCAGGATGTCAGAGGTGATGTCTAAATCCGGCCGGCCGGCTCTATTGGATGGGAATCAGGAAGGTGCAGCAGAGGGCCAGGGCAACTGTCACAAGGCAGGCACAAGGGGCACACAAAGTGAAGGCGATGGTAACCCCGGGATCCAGAAATTTCGAGTTCGGTGAAGGTTGCAGTGTCTGGAAACGGGATCCTGATATCCATTCGATGACTCTGGACCGGGACCTGGACCTGGTGGATGTGGCTTTGCTGCTAGACAAACGAACCATCGATCGATCGTGCTTGTTGATCTTGAGCCAGGCCCACGATCCGGCGGTCGAGGAATGTGGATGATTATCTGGCATAGATGCCATGATTTTTTACAATAAACCTGCAAGTCACAGCCGCATCAAGCTACGGCCGGGTCCGCTCGTGGATTGTCAGTAATCCAAGATGGTCCACTATGAGGCTTGTACGCTTTCGGAAGCTGTGTTTGCGAGAGAAGCTTCCTCCGTGTGACCAATCTCATCAATAGTTCATTAGGTATTCGACCTGAGCCTATTGCACTGAACAAGCAGCGCTAGGCGATGTCATTTTCAAGGCGTCTGTGCTTCCTTATCTTTAGTTCCATGTTGTGCTAACACAGAATCAGATGTTTCGACCCGGAAGAGAGAAACGTCTGCTACTCGAGATGCACCCGATGTATGTGGATAGCGACCGTCCAAGTAACTGAGGACTGTGTTATTGGCATATGATTAACGCAGTTATGCGTTGTCTCAGACAAGAAGGCGGGGCAGCTTGTTCCTGACAACCCGAATTATGTGGTCCTTGCCCCTTCCTGCGCATTGCTTATCGATAGATTCGTTAGCGATAACACGCCTCGGTCAACTCGCAACGCGCAGTACTTTGGGTCCTGTATACTCCCTGAATCCTGCGTTGCAGTATATTTGAATATGATGTGCTTGTGTTGAAAGTGTTTGTTCAGGCGATGGTGTATATTCTCTGATGCAACCGCTGATTGGCTAGTGACCGTACCTTCAGAGGGCGGCGCTCTGATTGGTCTATCGGTGCCTTCCTGGGTGCAGCGCGGAAAGGGAAGCTGCCACTTCCGAAAACAGTGTCGTCAGGAACTGCATCGGCCGCGAGCATGATGGCCCACGATCCTACTCTCTTGCGCCCAGTCATGCATAGGTTCGCTTATTATCGATAGAGCGCTGCGACTGCATTCGGAAGCACAACTATTCAGCTTCGCTATCCCAAATCAACTTCCCTTTAAACCATATCTTTAAAGCTTTGATATATTCAAAGCCTGTAATTGTAAGCTAGGGCTTTGGGGAACAGCCCTAACCAGCCAACAAGGCCAAAAGACCAACATTAATCGCTCAATGGTGATTAATCCCTTAACCCGCTATATATGGAACGAACCGCCAAATCACATGACATGGATGCCTCGCTAAGGCATCAACGGTCTTACATATATTCTCTTATTATTAATAAAATCGGAAATTATATGTTCCTTTAAAAGTATTATTATCTGATTTACTAGACCTGGCCTAGTAAGTGGCAGAAAATCTGGTAAGGTTGGGGCTCCTGAGATAAGTCTCTAGGTGCTTCATTTAGTGCCGAAAGTGGGTGTGCTGGTGTGATCAACTAGTGGGCGTAACCTATATGTATGTCACTGGTGTCGCTTAAGTCAGTATTAGGATTCTTAGCGAAGAAGCTTCTACAGTGATCGCCAGCTCTGCTGCCAAGAGCACGGAATATCCGCTTTAGGAGTATTTGAGAGTGAAGGGGGTTGAGGATATTGGCCTTTCTCGTAAGGTGGAGTGCTGGTGTATCCAGTGCAAAAATGCACTAAGTTGATTCATGACACAGAGCCTCGATTTGTGGTAAGAGATGACGAAATTCTGTGTAGTATTCGAAATTTTGTGTATTACTACCTGGTCTCTGAGGAACTTTGATCACCGCTATAGGCTCTTGGGGCGTGAGGCGCATGAGATTCTCATGACCAAGGATCTAGCCTTATCGAAAGAGCCAAGACGGCCCGGAAAGAGAAAGAGAGAGGAAGAGTGAATACAAATAGCTGTGTTTTCAATTGCCCTTTTTTACGTCGCTGATGCAAGGCTTATAGACGGTCTAGATGGTGGAATAGTGACTACTCTTTCCATCGTGTTCGCAGACAAGGACCAGTCAATAACTAAGTTTATTAATGCTATCTATCGAGAAAATTTGCATGAGGAAGATATTATTGCATAGAAGCTTTCTCGGAGTTTTATTACTGTGTGCCGCATCAGTGGTTCACCGCTTGACGCACTATGTTTCCAATATGCGGAGAAACTTTTTGACGCTTTATTATCTGATTATAATAATAATTAAAGGTACCTAGGTTTTTATCTTAATATTTCTTTCAACTTAAAAAATTTTAAAGGTAGACTTAAAGACTTTAAGAATTAATTAAGAGATATAACTTAGAGTACTTACTATATTAAGTTACATATGTAGATTTTCTTATAATCTCGAGCGAGCGTATTGCCGATTAACGCGACAAGATAAAACCGCAAACATCGATCGACTCTGCGAATTTTCCGAAGCCAGATATGTATTCCATTATCAATAGACAATGCAACGAATTGACGCCAGGCGACAATGGGCTTCGTCGATTGCTCTGGCCTTGTTCACGATAAAGTTACCGTGGAATGTAAACTTTGGAAAGCACGGAGGCTATTACTCTCCACGTGTTTGTAGTCGGAGTTTATACGAGTTGGGCGATTAGAAGCTACTGCAATACTGCCAGCTATGGTCGATGATTGCAGCGATGAATTGCTCTCTGTGGATTCGTTACGGGCTTAGGGGGACAAAGCACACCTAGTCGCTAGATAGTGATTTGAAATCAAGGTTTCCCAGCAGGGATGACGTCCAACACCAGACGTGTATAATCCAGCTTTGAGGAAGCCATCAAAATCTGTCTCTGACCAGATGTTGGTTGGGCGCCGGGAAGAGCCGATCCGCGTTTTCGCCGATATCCGAACAATCATGCGACCTCCAACTTCCAGCTCGAGGAATACACTATGCCCATTGTTGGAAGATCCTAGCAGAGTGCTTTTGAGTCAATTTTCGCTTACATCCCCGAGTCGAACCATGTGACATGCCGCGACGTTTGACAGCCAGACAGCTTTCAAGATGTTCTTAAGCGCTTGACTGCCTCTAGTCTTTTGACCTCCCAGCCTTGATTCATGCAGTGCGACAAGCGGTGCAAGTAAATATTTAACAATCAAAGTCAATATGCCGTCAACCGAGGATCCTCCGCGCGTCAAAGAACCCACGTGTCCAATGAAAGATTGGCCGCGGCCCATTCAACACATTGATCGAAAGGACCTGTACACTGACCTTGAAAGCCGAATCCAATATCTACATTCCTTTCTCGACTTTAGTTCTGGTACGCCACTCAATCTTCTTGCATAATAACTCTAATTTCATAGTATAACTCACAAATGTGCAGATGACATCGAAGCCTTGATCAGTGGATCGAAATACATCAAAGCCCTAATTCCTGCAATTGTCAATATCGTCTACCGCAAGTTGCTTCAGTATGACATCACGGCACGCGCGTTCCAAACACGAAGCACCAGTTTCGAGGGTCCATTGGATGAGTTCCCGAGTGAAGATAGTCCGCAAATCGCACATCGAAAAATGTTCCTGAGGGGGTATTTAATCAAACTATGCTCCGACCCGAGCAAGATGGATTTCTGGGAGTATCTCGATAAAGTTGGGTTCGTTTCCCTATTTTTTTTTAAAAAAAAAAACAAGCAAAACAGAAATACTAATCAAACTATACCATTACAGCATGATGCACGTCGGCCAAGGCCGCCAACACCCCCTTCACGTAGAATACATCCACATCGGCGCCTGTCTCGCATTCATCCAGGATACCTTCACCGAAGCTATCCTGTCACATCCACGGCTGCACCTGCCACGAAAAATCGCACTGGTGAAGGCCCTAGCCAAGGTGATATGGATCCAAAACGACCTATTTGCGAAATGGTATGTGACAGATGGCCGCGATGAGTATGGCGATGAGATGCCGGCGAGGGGTGTTGAGGAGGAAGGGTTCTTGGGCGGGAAGAAAGTTATTGACGCGGATAATTCGCAGGCGGAGGATGTCGCGGCTTAATTATCAATCTTCTGAAAGATCGTGTACAAAAATCGAGACAATGGATTGCGATACATTCATATCGTCTAAAGGCTGCGTACTAACAACATTCAAGGCCCCACACTAGCCCAACGCCATAGTAAAGCTGGTATTCACCGCCGTTTTTCAAAAAACACCAATATATAACCTCGAATTACGCTAACAAATCATCTGTCAACAGCCACAAGCTCATGAACAAGCAGTCTATACCAACCCACCTAATTCGTTCCAACTACATACATAAATATAATCATCTACAAGAGTCATCGGGAGCGATCCCCACGCAAACCACTCATCCAATAACAAACGCCCATATTATATTCTATTATCAACGAATATAAAACGGAAATATAATAAGTCCTTGTCACGAAATCGTGTTTGACGAGTAAAACGTGCGAACGGGGCTGAGAGCACTCCACATCCCCACACATATCATTATCATTTCCTTGCATAGATCGGAAAGTGTCCACAATAAATTTCTGAATTTCCTTTAGCAGTGAAAAAATATTTTTAATAATGAAAGGCGTAGACAGAGTATTGGCGTTGAAATTTATTTAAAAGAAAGTACACTGTAGATTATTGAGAATAGTCGAGGAATCGTCCGGTTGTTATATGTTGCTTTGTCTTCCCTATCTTGCTCGGTATATAACTAGTCGATATTTGCGCCGACTGTAGCGAGTGGCAGGCCATTGTTTGAAGTGATTATTATTGGCGACTTTACCCTTTCACTACTATCACCACGGCCTTAGGATTGAGGTAGAGTTGGTCGATTTTTCAAGGTGGTTATCATTGGCAGCTTTTCTTTCTTCATCGTTGACAGGAGTCTGTTGTTTGTTTTGTTTCTGCATTAGAGAAAGCTCAGCAGAGGGTTGTTATAAACCTTGTAGCCCTTTGATAATTTTCTTTCAGTTGTTTCGCCAGCAAAGTCTCTGTCACATCGCCGTAGATATTCCTCAAAACCAATGGTTAAAGTTGAGAAACTACTTCAGACAGCAGCCGCTATCAAATCTCTATGGGCTTTGGCAGTTGCCGAATTGGCTTACCGATGCTTACATACGTTGCTGCAAACCATGCAAATATCTAGACACCTAAGGCCACATTATGCGATGAATCAGAAATTCGACATTTGCAACGAAAGTAGGTAGCATCTAGAAGAACACGAGTTTGAACGTTGTAATAGACGCGTCGTTAGTAATAGACGCGTACCTTTTTTCCACTATGCATCTGTAGCCATCGCTGATCTACCGCCGATCCCCCCTTTCCACCCACTATCCTTCGTGCGGCCCCATTTAGGATCGCCATAAAGCAGACCGTTGTGGTCTGGGGAGCATCTAAATACGAAACGTATGTAATAATAGACACTGCAAGATTGAAAGTTTTTGCGCACTTTATCCGCAACTTCAGATCTAGCATGTTCACGACAGAGCGATTGCTATTGCTACCATGGTACATTTTCCAATAGTTTCTGGAGTGCACTAAAACAGTATAGTAATGGAGACAGCTATTATTAGCGACCAGGCTATTCTAAGACACCGTCAAACGGCCCTGTCTCCCTGCGGCCAGCCGGCGGAGTGTCCGCCGACACTCCGTATTATCCATATCGACGGTGATTATGCGGCGCTTGTCCAGGGCTGCGGTTTTTCTTAGGAAAAACAAACTAGTTATTGCGCCACCACTCCACTGTCAAAGTTTATTGGCGGTCTGGATGGTGGTCTCGATGATTTTAGCTTAGAAGCGTTATTTTCTCATATCATACTCAGCTCGGCGATTCCAGGCTGGCTACTGGATATTAATTAGAATGAGCTAGGCAGTCCGCAGCACTATGGTCAAGCGGATACTAATAACATTAATAAGTACGGAGTAGTATTGAAACTTCAAATGTCATAAATCATAGTAAGACGGGTTAAGTAGATGAGGGTAATAATAATAATAAGGATAACGCTGCTGAACAGCGAGTTCACTGTTGGGCGGGGCGGAGCACCTGTCCCATTGGTGCGCGAAAATGCCAGCCTGGACCAGATTATTTTCTGGGCAAATTGGCATAAAGGGCAAAATTAAATGTCCTTGTGTCATGCAGTCGGAGACTTTGCCGCCACCCACTTCGGCCCACATGGGAGAGACATTGGCGTCATTGGCAGGTGCCAAGATATTGGCAGGAACAAGTATGGAATGCAGACCGCGAAGTATTGCAATAATATTGTGGTGTAGTTATAGAGGAACGCGTACGCCTGGCCCTACAGCGATTCTGCTTCCAGACATGATAGTTGATTACGATCAACAGCAAAGGGCGACTGTAACCGGTCAGCGCGATGCCAGAAATAGCGGCGTTGCACCGAGTCAGGCATAGCAGGGTCAGCGAGGCTCGCGAATGGGAGCGCTGGCACGAGCCAACAAATGGTAACCGTCTATCCCAATACGGCCTAGCCAGGCACCATAGCCCCGCCGGGCCCACCAACAGGCTCCGAGTTTGCGTGCAGCATCGTGACAGTGACATCGGCTAGGCTAGACTGGGCATAGCGTGCATTCAGCCGCTGTCTGGGCAGTGTCTGATTGGCGCATCCGGCGGCATGGGCCCTGTCTAGTGCGGGCCGGGCCAAGGGGCAGGCGTGCTGTGGTTGGACAGTCTCTGTACCAAGTAGCAGTAGCGTGGAGGTAAGCAGGAAGTAAAATGACGAGCGAGATGAGATAATACGACGACTATTAGGCGCATACCAGGAAGGAAGTACCACTGCTGAGGCGGAGCCGCACCTGCTGCGCTTGGGGGCGCTGCTGTTACTTAAGACTCGGTGTCGCTTGCCTGCGCGCAGTTTCACTGCCTCCTCTCTTTCTCTCTTTAGAAACACATCTCACTCCAGTCCCTCCCTCGAGTTCAAATATCCAGAGTCCATCGGCTCGTGTCGTTCTTTACACCCCGTCGCATCCACCAGCAAACACCACTACTCCCAACTTTCCATTTCAAATCTCGCATCTTCACCCCACAATGCGTTTCTTCGCCATCGTCGCCGGCCTCGCTGCCGCTGTTACTGCTTACGAGTACCCAACTCCCTTCAACCCAACTGCCAGTGGCCAGGCCCCCAGCGGCAACCCTTTCAGTGCTCCCGACACCACTCACCCGGCCACTCTCGGCGAGTCCTACGAGATCACCTGGCAACCCACCACCCCCGGCCCTGTCGCCCTGGTTCTGTGCCAGGGTCCCTCCACCAACTGTGTCCCGACCTTGACCATCGCTTCCCAAATCCCCAACAGCGGCAAATTCTCCTGGACTCCCGAGGGCCTTACTCCCTCTGCCTCTTCTGCCGGTGGATACGGTATCATGCTCATCGACTACTCCGACAAGACCTACCAGTACACCACTCAGTTCGGTATCCTGGCTGGAGCTAAGCCTGCCACCACCTCTACCGCCTCTACCACCTCAATCGTCGTCCCTACCACTCCTACCACTCCTACCGCCACTGTCGCTCCCAGCACGCCTGCCGTTCCTTTCCCCACTGGTACCAAGACCTGGACCACCAAGCTCCCTCTCGGCACTGGCACCATCGGTCTCCCCACTAGCACCCCTGGTGCTCCCGGTGTCCCTACCACTGTTCCAGGCACTGCTCCCACTTCGCCTGTCTTCACTGCCGCTGCTGACCACAACATGGCCAGCTTCGGCGCTGTCGGTGCTATCGCCGGTCTTGCCGCTCTTCTCGCCTTTTAAATGATGGCTGACGGCTTTGTATTTGCTTGATTCGTGTGGCTTTTTCTCTTCTTAATGTAATCTCAAGTACGAAGAGAATAGTCATGCTCTGTTGTCTTTTGTGTACGGTATCGTCGAGATATTGATCCCAAATTAGCAAGAGCTTTTGTAATTCATCCATGTCACATATTTGATCTGTTTCCTCTTTTGCCTCTGATGATTTGCTTGTTCTGAACATACCCACTTGTATACATAGAGAAGAACATGATGGATTGTGAAAGACACGTGATTTTACGACGTATAGACGTTGGTTCTCTGATTGCTCATGTATGATCAAGTTGTGGAGTGTAGATAAGTAAGGTATATGAACCTGTATTGACATGCCTAATACTGCCCCTGCTAAAGTAGTAAAGGCAGCCTCCCAATTGACGTCCATTCTCAACTAACACCCGTCACCTGTTATTGATCAATTTCGATTCCTACATGAAGCAAACGCCAACTGCACCAAAAATGAGACGCTCATGATTGATTTGAAATGTGAATTGTAATCCATTGGAAATGGCTAGGGCTTGATGTCAAGGTTGTCGGCTTCAAGGGTAAAATGCTAAATGTTTAAGCAAGGCATTCGTCACGTGCAGAACAAATGGTGTGGAGTATAGTCATATAGGACAATAAACGAATGACAAACAAGACCAATGGTAAAGAGAGTAGATGCCCTATTCGATAGGTATAACCAATATCCAACAGTCCATGTATCCAATCACAACTAGTCGATTGGCAATGGGCTTTTCGAGTGAATGATATCGAGTGCTTCGGCCCCTATTCTCAGCACATGATCTAGATTCAAAAAATCGGAGCATATATCGAAAAACAGATCTGGGGAACAGAGGAATATAAGGAGGTTTTCTCCTAGACTAGTTTTGCTCATATCTTGTAGTTGCGCCTTGGTTTGGTCAATCTCATCTTTGGACCTACTTGGGCCAAATATTAGTGGATAAAAGAGCAGCATACGTTTCTTTTCGCCAACTGAATAAACACCGAAACGAGCAGCTAGAAAGTCGACTAACATGGTTTGATCAATCTCTTTGGGGGTATCCTCGGTATACTCGGCTTCTGAATACCGCCATAGGGCACTGTAGAGTTCGGCCCTGGAAAGACCTTGAAGAATCTCCGGAACAGTTTTGAGACTGGCGAATTCAGATTTATCAAGAGCAAATACAGCTTTCAACAGGGTCTTTTTTATCTCAATTTCACTGAGAAGTCTGATCCGACCTGATGAAGAAACACCTTGAGACGCGAGGTCCGTGCTTTTGTTCGCGTTTTCTTCGTTGTTTATTTCTGATGGGTTCCTTTCGCCATCTGTGTTGGTTATGCTTGTGGTAGCTTCCTCATCAGTGCTACTAGACTCGGATGATGCTTCCGATTCACTCATGTCCATATCACTGTTAGTAGATGGAACGTAAGACTCATCATCATCGTCATCGTCATCGCTATCCTCGTCGTTATCCTCGTCATTATACTCGTCGTTATCCTCGTCATTATCCTCGCCATTATCCTCGCCATTATCCTCGTCATTATCCTCACCCTTATCAAGATTTTCATCAAGACCAAAGTAGTACGACTCCCACCACGTGTTATGCGCTCTTCTAGAGGACGATTTAGTAGTCTCGTAAGTGCAGTACATTTGAGAAAGATCTTCTACTGGAGAACTAATCTCCCTAGCTGTGTAGAAGCTGGCTCCCTGAGAAGAACCTGAAGAACCAACACCACCTTGCGTCACGGTGTTATCTGATGCACTTTCCCCCTGTATCTCAACCCTAGCTGCTGGTGCAGTTTCGGGTTCTCTAGGCAAGTGTACTGAGTTATCGGATCCCAGTGCATCTGCGTCGAGGTTGTTCAATTTTCCAAGATGACATTTTCGATTATCAACACTGGGAAGATTTATTGTAATATATCTCCCGTTGTGCATAATTCTTTTCTTCCCTCTTGTGGCAGGTTCGACATTCCTGGAGGCCAAGGGAGTCGTAGTATCGGCCGTAGCTTTGGGGGTAACGTTAGTTGTAGTAGTAGTAGTTGGAGTAGCATCGGCCGTACTCATTGATCTATCAGAGCGTATTTCAGTTGGAGGGTAGCTAAATAGAGAATGTGGGTTTCCCGTCTCTTCTGGCAAACCCGACGCAGCATTGACTGTGGGTTTGATTGTACTCGTCAATGTATCAGATTGTCTTTCAGTCGGAGGGTAGCCAAATAGTGGATTTAGTTCTCCGGCTTTTTTTGGTAAATCAGATGCAGCGTTGAGCGTAGACTTGACCGTATTGTTCAATGGATCAGAGTCTTTTTGAGTCAGAGAGTCGTCAAATAGAGGACGTGGTTTTCCATCCTCTTTTGATAACTCCGATGCAGTATTAGCCGCAGGCTTGATCGTACTCATGAATATATCGAAGCTTCTCTCAGCCGGAGGGTAGCCAAACAGAGGACGTTGTTTTTTGTTTCCTTTTTGCAAATCCGATTGCTTTGTGATCCGTTCCTCATGCCACTCTTTTTTAACTTTACCGAGATGATCAAGCGGATAAACGAAAACACTAGGAGATTCCGATATAACTCGACTGATGCATGATGAAAGTTCTGGCTTGAGTATTCTTGTCGCCCATCCAGTCATATTTTTAATTATCTGCTGAAGACATAACACACACCATGTTGAGGTTAGATTCCCGGACCATATACAGATCATAACCTGCGATTTATTAGTATTCGTTTATTTCAACTGCAATATTTTCTTCTCTGTTGAGTACCTTCTGTAGTTGGAACAACCTTTTATCAGCGAATACTAGCCACACTCGAACTTCGGGGCCAGCACAGGTAATAGCGGTGACGGGTGGGATCACCGTAAATGTTTCTTTACCAGAAAAGGCTTTTTTATAGAGGCTTTCAAGTATCCTCAGAGCATGATAAGCTGCATAACCAGCTTCATAGTAACAAAGCTTAGCCTCGTCATTGTTCTTGCCGGTAGATTGTGTTTCTACAACAGCCCAAGGAAAACACACCAAGTCACTTTTAACTAGCGCTTGTTCTTTTTTGAAAATCAAATCAGTGTACTTAAAGGCAGGGCATACGAAAAGATAGTCAAATATGCTCAAGTGCCTCAGGACTTCAAAGGAGAAGTTCGCTACTATTCCATGACGGAGAAGCCCATTATACTGTTGATTGTCACCGTATTCATGCACTGGAAATCCGTACGTAAAACTTGGTTTTGGAGTTCCTAGAGGGAGGTTATAATGGAAAAATGACTTTGATACATTTTTCCACTCAATATTGCTTTCCCTAGTACCTAAAAGTCAGTTTCCAGATGTGCTTATACTAATAACTTGCAGTAGAATATTCGCATACAGATACCATGAATCAAAAAGCTCGCTGTTATATCATACAGTTAGCTTCCAACCACCACTGACCATTGTAGTGGACTTACCTATGTTTGCTATTTACGGAATTAGAATCCCCAAAGCTTTGAAAAATGTGTGTTTTCAAAAAGGAATTCCATTTTTCCTGAGAAGCACTCTCTGCGACTAGTCGTCGTGCCTTTCGAGCAACTTGTGCGATTCGCTCAACAGACTGCTCCGCCGCTTCGATATCTATCTTCTTGGTCGATACTGGATTTTCTAGAAGCGAGATGTATGCCGACCAGGGTGGAACAACGTCTTGAATCTCCAAAGTATCCCCATTATTCGTACGGAGTATTTGCAGCTCCTCATCGAAAAAAGACTTGAAAGTATTTGGGATTGTGACATCAATGTCCAGAAGGGTCTCTCGCACATATTGTACCGAATCAGGAATTTCGACGATTTTCTCGCCATCAAGGATGTGCTTAGTCTTCGCTGGAGAATATACATCTTCTATAATCGTGATCCCATATTGTTTGAGAATACTCTCAGTGGCAACGGGTTCGCCTGACGACATCTTACATCAGTAAAGCGGGCAATGCAAATTACCCCCCATTAGTTGGCAGAGAGCGGATCTTTGCCGATGATTAAATACCTGAGTGAAAATGCGGCGCAGCTGCAACAGCGCACTCTATTTATGCACCTAATTTAATTGGGAAGAACCCCTGCTGTATTACCCGTTTACGAGCCCATTTGCATCAGCTCGTGCCATTGCTGAAGGTCACGCCGCAAAGCTTGGTTGAGATGTTCCTGAAGTTATCGAAAATCGATGAAAGGTTTGCGTCAAGGTACTCTCCTAAGCAGCTTTAGAAAAAGATGGTCCCCGCAAGTGCCATTCTTTGTAGAGCCACAACGGAGGGATTGGCGTGCTAGAGCGAGGTCTGCTGCAGGAGCAGTATTTCGTGACTAGTCACATCATTATTCCTGTCAATCAAAATATTGGTCAATAAATGATTCGAACGATGGACAAGTTAGCCATTGGAAGCGCATGAATTTAGGCCTTTTATTGGAAGGAAAAATGGTGTTTTCAAGATAGAGACAGAGAGCATGTTGAGGACCGATTTTCTTACCAGCGCCTTCAAGATAGTTTAAAGAAAGTCCTTGAAATACTATTAGACTTCTAGAAACTCTTTTATATCACCAAATCTTAGGTATAAATATTATCCGTTTTAGGACTAGCAAGTCCTCGCATTAGGGCTGGTAAATAATTTGGGAGTAATTGAGGTAGAAACATTGTAAATTTCGAAAAGATCTGTACTAACGAGAGATATACTTCTCTAAGTCGGACCCGTTCGATACTATATACTACTATTCGGTTCTATCGAAGCGCCTGTCTAAAGTGTGTTGTGCCCTGTTCGTGGGAGTGACGATCTTCGATCAAGATCTGTTTAGTGATCGCATATTGGGCCACGTGCTTCGACCTCGGCCCGAGAAAGGAATTGCGGGGATATCTTTTGCGGCGTCCCAAAACATGCTTACGCAAGGTTGATGTCGCTTGACGAGTTTACCGATCAGTGAAAGTCACTATGGTTTTGTGATATTCATCCAACCCTCTCCCCTGTCAGGTCAAGTAGTAGTACATTCCTTTTTTTGGTCTTTTACAACACATTGCACGGATTCCTGCGACTATGGCGCCTAGCCTAGCCGAGCTGATAGCTATTGAGCCCCTTGGACCGGGAAAGTATCAGTCCAAACATTTTCCACCTCATGGTGGA
Source organism: Talaromyces proteolyticus (assembly GCF_021365285.1). Classification (NCBI taxonomy): domain Eukaryota; kingdom Fungi; phylum Ascomycota; class Eurotiomycetes; order Eurotiales; family Trichocomaceae; genus Talaromyces; species Talaromyces proteolyticus. The sequence continues at coordinate 846,629 of NW_025764280.1, forward strand.
AACTCGGCCCCAATTGCCTATGGTGGATTTACCATTGCAGTCGCCTTGCAGGCCGCAATGGCCTCAGTTCCAGCGACCTTCCACCTATACTCTGTTATGGGAAATTATCTAGCCCCCGTGAGCACAAAGCGCCGGATTATCTGCACGGTGCAGGAAACGCGGTCAACGCGAACGTTCATGACACGCCGAGTCCAGGTATCGCAGGAACAAGACAACGGCAAGCCCACGTATATCTGTTTGGATATGCTCGCGGACTTTCAAATTGCAGAGCCTGCGTTGATCACCTACTCTACTCCACCTCAGAGGGAATATACGCACTGGAAGGATTGCGTCACCGTGGAGACGCACCGACAGCAGATGCTGGCTGCAGGAGAGATCACTCCTGCACAAGATAAGATATACGAGGCAATTTTCGGTGGTCTGCACACCTTCCAGTACGAAGTGCGTGCCTGTCCAGAGAGTATGACAACTCAAACCCTGGTAGGTGTGAACAAGCATCGCCCTACTACTCAGGATCGTCTGTCCTTGGTGGATCGCAGTTCTGGTGACTGGTTCCGCGCAATTGGCGACTTTAAAACTCCAGCCGACCACCTTGCTGCCCTAACTTTTATCATGGACGGCCTGTTGTCATTTTTGCCTCTCGTCCATAGCCGCCACTTCTTTGACGAAGTCGACGCCTGTTCTAGTCTGGACTTTGCGTTCCGCATCTTCAACCCTAACGTCAATCTCAATAATTGGCATCTACGTGAATGCATCACGCATGCTGGTGGTTTTGGCCGGACATACACGGAGGGCCGGGTTTGGGATGAGGCTGGCACACTGATAGGCTCCATGACACAGCAGTGTATTCTGCGCCCGAAAGCGAAGAAACAGAAACATAATTTGTAATTTTAGATATAGATATAGATATAGATATAGCTATAGATCCTGTTTGTCCATTTCTTCTTGTCCCTCTACGTCTCAAATGTTATGTTGATATTGGCGCTAGGACAACAAATGTAGAAACATAAACTGCTTTGACTGCACTTTGTAATTTGGAAAATTAGGCTAGATATTTAGTTATTTCCAATACCCATATTCTCCATCGCGATTCTCATTATTGATATGTCTTTCAACCGTGAATATTGGTCCGATCGGCTTAATTGAGGAGGGTAATGCATTATGTATCCGATGACGCGACCTCGGTAAGCTTCAAAATGTGAACCATTCCCTCAAACTCCCCAGCGTGCCAATGTCTCCTGTCCCTTATCCGTAAAGAGCAATTTTCCATTGACATATCCCACCACATAAATCATTGGGTACCTCCAATGGAACCACCATGGATGCTCGGTGGCACCAAACCAACCGAAATGCCGATCCAAATTATAACACAGATAGTTGCAACTTCCAAAGATAAATAGACCGATTAGAGCCGTGAAATGTACTGCTTTCGTCCCGTAGTGATGGTCCACGATAAAATAGTTGACGATTCCACCCATTGCACCACCCATTCCAAGAGGACAAAAAAGCAGCGTCCATAAAATTTTGTAGAGAAGGTCCCGTGTACCGGTCATGACAATGACTCCCACAGCGAGAAATATCACCTCCGCAATGAGCGAGTTCAGCCAGAAGAGGAGGAATGGGCGGAGATAGATAGCGCGGCGTTTGCTAGCGGTAGGTTTATCATCTTCCGAGACCACGAGGACTTGATACTTGATATCTCCCATTTTAAACGTCAGTCGAAGTATTGGTTGATGAACTTCTAAGGGTATTCAAAACAATAGAGTTCTAGCAATGCTCTCGAACGATTAAAATAACGATCAAATCCTCTGCTGATATTAACACAACATGGGGAATGGACGTTTTTATACTTCCACACGCTTGACAATGGAATAATACTACCGAGGCTGTATAAAAATGTGGAATGTTCATCATGTTCAGTAATCAGCACCCATTTCTCGGTTTTATGTCTTTCATTGAGCCGAGGACTGAGCAAATGGCTGCAAAAATTCAGTAAGAGCCACCCTTTGTCTACTTAGGCAGTGCGAATGAAGTTTGAATCTAGCAATATTGATAAGAATTGCCGATCTCCTGATGTATAACATTTGACCTGTTATCCTTCATTTTCCGCCGAAAGCAAGCATAAAAGTCTGTCGAACGCTTATGATTGCACAACCTCAGTTGGTGATATTTTGTTTCTACTGGATCCGAACCCCAAACCCCCTCCAAAGTCTTATTATTAGGTCAAGAGTGTATTAACCTTTCATCTACACCCAACAGAGCTTCACATGCTGCAACACTGACTTTTCAACATCTTTTCGTCGAAACCCAGCAGAACGACCGAGACAAACGCAGAAAGTGCTTAAGTCTATGACTTCTCGTTAGATGGCCGACAACGACGGTAGTATACTAGAAACAGACTTACGCCGCAACAACTTGCTCTCGTCAACAACCAATACCGTTCCCGGTGGTAAGGAGCCCCAAGGGAATTTTGATTGCGGACTGCACTCCGAGACGTTACGCGTAGCTCCGAGAGCTGGGCTGTGATTTTCTGTCATAACTCCATATTCTGCTAGAAACCCTTGTACATCCCCAGAATTGAACCAATCTTCCTGAAATTCACTTTGTAGGTTGGCTCTACTTGACACTTGGGTCATTCCGCGACTTTTCTCCGGTAATCCATCTAGTCTAGGATCCAGATTGTATCTTTTGCTCTGCATCTTTCGAGGATAATGGGTTCCGGCACCACCAAGGATGACTTCTGGAACTTTCCAGTTGTCAAAAACTGCAGACGCGCCGAGAGAATCGATAAATTCTTTAAAATATGTGGCAATCTGGTCACGGCTCATAACAGTCATAAGAAATTTAAATCCCCTGGATAATTCCGCAGTAGTTATAGATGGATCTTTGAGGCGACGGTAAGCGCGCAATGCACATGCCATATCTAGCCGATCGGCGAGGGATTTGTTATTTGCACATATATCAACCGTGGATATTGGTTCGGTTAGTTCAATTGTGGAAGGAATTGAAGAAAGCGACCTTAGATCGTTTAAGTGGGAGAAAGTTGGATCGCTAGATGTCTCAGTGTCCGCATCATTCGACCTTTCCCACTCTAATAATTGTCCTGAATATGTAACTTCGAGACTTTCGTGATTAAAATCATCCGCCGGCCTAACCTCTTTTGTTGTAATCTTTTGGTGATCGCCACTGGTTTTCTTAGACCTCTGTGAAGGCGATAACTTTTTTGACGTTTTATTGACTTGAATGCTTTCTCCCACACACTCAACGTCACCTTGCCTCGCCATTGACATACATTTCTCCGCAGTCTCCTTCAGCTTCGCAGCCAGATCTGGACGGTCATTCAATAGACCAGACGTAAGGACATCATTTCTAAATTGCAAGCAGATTTGACTCGTTTGATACATCACGTCTTCCAGCTCCTTGACACGGCCTCTCAATGTCGACAGCTCCATCTCCTGACGCGACCGATAGGCTCTTTGTGCTGCGCGGATTTGGGCCCGCCGTTTCTGGGTTACCGTCTCAATAACGGATACACAGGTCAAACCGTAGAGTACAACGACTTACATCAGCCGGTGAGTCCATTCCATTTGATTTCTGCGGCCTCCCTCTTTGCCCTTTCCCTTTTTGATCCATAGCCTTGGCAACCCGAGAACTGTTCGCATTCTGAGGTCGTCGTTTCGCACGGTTTGACCGAGCAATCAATGGGTTATCGTCGGTTTGCATTTCATGTATATGGCCTTGGGATAGGTTGCTATTAGCATCAGTATCGATCGGGACTGTATTCAAATTTTCTGCGCTGTCTTGCACAAGGTCTTCATAAGTGGAAGCGGACAAGAAATCAAGAAGTCTGGGCTCTGGAGCCAATCGAGGTGACGGTGGAGGGAAAGGGACATCCGATAGCTCATCATAAAATCTAGTTGAAAGGCTTAGATTTTCCATCTCTGATGAATTTCGCTGCGCCCATGCTAGCGGCGCAAGACAACTGCAGAACGGTGACTCGGTAATCCAGTTTCTGAATCCGCTTAGCTATCGTGCATCGCCGAGGTTGAAAGGTAGAACCTCTTTCATGGGGGTCACAATTAGTTTAGATTAGTGATAGAAGCTCAGAATCTCGGCTGAGGATCTAGTTTATAAGTATCGTTGATTTAACTACCTCGGAGTTGCTATATTTGTTGATTAGTGATCCAATGTTCGGCAGAAATCTGCTAGGATCCCGGCAACCCTAGGGTTATGTTTTGCTGTATTGGCAATTATGTCAATATCAATACTCCGTGGTTTCGTCATTACACTAAGTTTGTATAGATAAATTTCTCAATTGATTCAATTGAGCCCTTCTAGAGTTCTATCTTTTCCCTCGGTGTAATATCAATGATAACATATCTAAGGATAAAAAAGGCAGATTAAACTTGCTAAGTATCCATTTAACGATGAAGAATAAGCTTATATTAATATTTTACACGACACTATGAATTATGAACCGTGCGTATCACCATTTGATGTCTTTGACTCTCTTTTGGGCTTCCATGCTGGTTGTACTTATTATTGTGTCAGCATGAGCAATATCGGTAAACAACATTGAATTTTAGTTTTCGTATGGGTTGACTGTTTATGTCTCCTAATTATATAAAGAAACAAGTCCAAATAATTGTAAGAAGATTGGGGCTAGGTCAAACGAACTTTAGCGTTACAGTAATTCTACTCCAGATTCTTATTGCGGGAGTTATCACTGTCCTTAAAACCGGGGTTAAGACCACGAATATTGGGGGTAAATTAATCATGCGGGGAACCAAACAATGCTGGAATTTCCATGCTACAAAAATCCGATATAAATACCCATACAGATCACAAATAGATGTCAATATAGAGGATGCAAATCTGAAAAATATATCAAGATATATAAAATGTCTTGTTGGTCTGCATTTTCAGCTCCAAGCTTCTCTATCTCACCACTTGCTGAATGAAAATCAAATAAGGAAACTCAATAGACATATACCAGCGCCTACATATGCACATTTGGTAGATCAATTCAACATTGAAGCTACTAAGTTTTCAGACCTGCGTCTTTACAGTGTTTGCTAGGAATTATCACTTCAAGTATCTTTCATTTCTCCACTGTTTTCACTAACGCGGTTGTTGACTCGGCGATTCACAACAAAGAAATCTTTGGTCCTGTACCCGTCTCCAAACCCTCTAGATAGAGGCAAGTTCCTTAGGTCTAATTGACGTGTAAATAAAGTAGTATTCTATGATATGGATGAGAGGTCATTGAGGCAGTGAAGCCGATGGCGCACACCCTGTGTCGGCAACAGAAGCAAATGAGAAAAGGATATGAAATACACGTGTTTTGAGCGTGGTTTGTAGTGGGGGAGAAAGAAGAGAGGAAAGAGGGCATCTATCTATATGGGGAGACGCTAACTAAAGCGGCATAGTTAGTAGTCGTATCACATGCTAGTCCATGGCAGCTTAAGCACAATAAAATCAAGGCTGTACCGATATCTCACGTTGAAGAGGTTATGCTAGTTGCTGTCGAATACAAACTTTTTAAGCTCTTCATATGCCTCTTGGAGATTATCGTTAACTATGATCTTGTCGTGAACACCAGTCTCTGCGTAATCTAACTCAACCCTCGCTTGAGCTAGTCTCTTTTGAATAGACTCATCCTTTTCAGTGCCCCGTCCTCGCAGGCGTTTCTCAAGAACCTCAAAGCTTGGCGGTTTGATAAAAACATAACGAGCCTTGATGTTAGGGTTTGCCTGTATTTGTCGAACACCGTCCATCTCAATATCTAACACAACAATAAGGCCCTTGGCGGTTTGGTCTGCGATTGTTTTTTGAGACGTGCCATACTGATTACCACCAAATTTTGCGTGTTCAACAAAGGCTCCTTGAGAAATGAGATCGGCGAACGTCGAGGGGGTCACGAAAAAGTAATCTTTGCCATCAATTTCACCAGCACGTGGGGCTCGAGTTGTATGGGAGACTGTGAACGCGAAAGTGTTAGGAAACTCTTCAAAAAGCTTTTGAATGAGGGTTCCTTTGCCGACACCGGACGGCCCAGAAATAACGATGGGTCGGCTTTCCTTGACAGGTGCTTTGGCAATTAGCCACAATCCTAGGCTTTGATAGGTGAATGCATAACTTACTCGACATCGGATTGCTATCGTGGCCTAAATATGAGGCCCGGTATAGATTTGGCAGTGTATGGTGTGATCTCACGAATGATTTGCTCGCGAATAGTGAAGCCACTGAAAATTGCCGGCCAGTCACGTGGCGGATCATGTGACCCTTCGTCTTATCCCAGCCAAACGTATCTCGTCTCCATGATGCACACGCCAGAGCCGCACGAGAAGAGACAGTATAGGATAGATCACCCGAACAGACCAAGATGGTAGAAAGGCGAGGACAAATCATAGATAGAAGGCAATTGATTTGTGAAAGGGGTGGTGGCAGCCGTGCTTTAAATTGTTAGCCCCCCCAGCCCAGGCGGTGAGGAGAGAGGTTGCTTTTTTCTTTTCTTTGGAATGACCGCCAGGAATATCAATATATCGCCTAGTCGAAAATGCAATCTGACCACAGCGAATCCAGATTTATATAAAATTTATTCATCATTACACTGAATATTCGATCGTTTCTTTTTTGCTACCAAACCCCCCCCCCTCCCCTACCAGATTGATACTTCTACGGGTGTTATACTATCGCCCACCCCGGCGCTCAGGAATAGATTAAGAATTTTAAAAAAATACTCATTCAGTTCAATTATCCGGTAGTAATTTTGTGTAATCATTGGACCACTAGGCAGGCTGACAGAATGGGCACTCTAACAGGAGCACAAGGGAGCTAGGTGTGTTGCATCTTGAGGGTTGCGGTTTCGCCCAATAAATTCATCAACGTAAGTACTCTGTGCAAAAGGCTGCATTGTTGTGGAGACACGTAGACGCCTTTCGGAACGCCTCTCGGAGTTTGACCAACCAGTGTTTCTATAACGACTGTATCGCCCGGGCATGCCACTCAAGGGTGCAGGATTTGGCCATAGCCAATCAACCTCTAGATGTTGAACCAGACGTCGACTATGGAGATGCATCCCTCTAAAAATGATATAAATTAGCAACCGACAGCATGACATTCTTCGTCGACCAAAAACCCTATGAATATATTTCGCGTATTCCTAGGAGATCAAATTATCTTCTCAAAGCGGTCATAATTATGGAACCCGCGTGGGAGATCCATAAAGACTTAATACGAAAGCTTTTCCTGGAGGAAGGAAAAACTCTCCATGAAGTGATGGATTACATAGAAGAAATACATAACTTCTCCTCAAGGTATTTAATTACGTGGTCTGTTTTTCTCTGAGCATAGCTGACCTTGACTACAGTAAGGCCATGTACGAGCGCCAGTTGAAGAAGTGGGGCTTCCACAAGAATCTCAAAGGCAACGATTGGAAGATTATACAGTACAAGATTGAGAAAAGAAAACGGGATGGTAAGCGTACTGATGTGTATATAAGAAATACATTGGTCCCAGAGAAGAAGGTTAAGAAGGAAATCTCAAGGCATGCCGCAACCATATGGGAAACCTTTTATGCGAGGAATGCACCATGTATGTAATTTCCCGATATTACTTCCTAAGCTGATGGGGTCAAGCTCCAAAAACACCTGAGGGAATGTCGATAAATACTCCCGGACAAGTGTCTCAAAGTGAGGAGACGGAAACAGAAAGTTTTCCTGGGTTTAATATCAATGGTATCCATGCCCATAGACTTTCCGGAGGGGAGAATGAGTGCATGATATACTAATAAATTTCCTAACCAGCGTTCCGGCGGAGCTGGTTGCCACTATTGCCAAAAGAATTGCCAATTTACATCGAGGGCATTGAGACAGAGATCGATCGCCGATTCCTGGACCATTTTGTTTTCGAATTCAGTCGCGTTCTCACGCTCATCAACGATGATTCCAATCCGTTCAAGGAAATCCTTCTCCCAATGGCCACTCAACATGGATGTTTAATGCACTCCTTAATGTGCCTGTCCGGATCCCACCTGTCCGCCCGTGATCCAGAGCCGCGTTTCAAAGAGCGGAAACATTATCACTTTGATCGCGCCATCACCGACCTTAGACAAAGCATTGAGGCAGAACCCCCCGCCAATACAAGGTTATTGGTAGAAGATCCCATCATTGCATCAACACTCGCCTTGTGTCTTAACACTATTTGCGAAGGAGAAACCGAAGGAGAGTATCGATCCCACATGGATGCCGCTCGCTACCTTTTGACCACTCAAAAACCCAGGAGTGAGGTATTCCGACAGTTCATCGTCGAGTTCTATCAGTACCATGACGTGTCCAATTCGATCACCTCTCTTGATAGACGACCTTTATCACTCCGCATTCATTTGTTCAATCCCCATGCGCAAACCGGTACTTTCCTAGGCATTTTCGACGGCTTGTTTTATCACATATCAGAGGTCACGAGATTGAGGGATCGTATCCGACATCGACGCTCTTTTGAACGCGAACCAGCCGTTGATTATCAAATTTTAAATGAGGCCGTTGCAATTGATTCTGCTCTGCGGGCGTGGGAGCCAACATATACAATCGAAACCCCAAATTGGTACGCCTCACAACTGTATCGTCAATCGACGTGGGTGTATCTCTATCGAACTATTCACTCATCCCGTCCAAGTGAAAAGATTTCGCAAGTTGTAGATGATGCTCTCAAATACTTAGATATGCTACCATCTAATGCAGGAGCATATAGCATTATACTCATGCCACTATTTCTCATTAGCTGCTCGGCTTTCGAACCCCGCCAACGCGAGAGGATCAAGAAAGGCTTTGATGCTTTGAAAGAATATTCCAGTCTGCGAAATATCGACCCAGTCTTGAAGGTTGTGCAACGGGTATGGGAAGTCATGGATACGAAGATAGAGGACAGCTGGGACTGGGAGCATATCATCGCTGAAATGGACATGGACTTTTTGATTCATTGATTACTGACGGAAACATATGGAAAGTAGCGTTGCCCCTATCTCGTCGTTGGAGATGCTGTTTCCATCATTACATGCCGCCGCTTGTACACAGTCCAGCTTTCTCACAACAGGTCATATTTAATTGCGGCCTACCTCTCGTAGTGCCACGAAGTGGATTTCGGAATATTATACTGTATTTAGAAACGCGCTAGGGTCGAAGATATCAGGATGTTCCACAAATACAACTTTAGCTACGTCTGCAATCTGTTGCAAGGACTTTGTAGACTTTGGTATAGTTGAGTGTATTATTTTGTTGAGGACCAGAATATATTCCCCACAATTTTGTGAGATCCTATGTATCCACCACCTCTGAGCGCTGAATCCTTTAATTTTTACCCGAGCCGGCCACCCTGGTGGTGCTGGCATGTGTAAGTATTCTTTCCCTTGGATGTTCAGAATTAAATAGTGATGGACAAGCCATCGTTTATTCAATCGACAAATGAAAATGGCACTGCAGTGGGTTATCAATACCAAATACACCCTTTAAGCCTCTATTTCTTCGAGTGAAAGTAAAATAACATCTACATTTTTATCAACCACTACTCTCAGCTTGTAGATCTTCTTCGGTCTGGCTTTTCACGATCTCTCTCACAGCCTCCCACGAGTTATCCACGGTTGTCACACGTGTTTCCTTAGACGAGAGAGCCTTGAGCTCGTCAGGAAGTACTTGTTCTTCGAAATTGAAACCAGCCTCGTCCTTCAAAGCCGATGTGACCACTTCGGAGAACTTAGCAGGGTGGGCAGTTGAAAGTGAGATGTGCTGGATGTGCCCGCTGGTCCGAGCAAGCGATCTCTTTGCAACAGTAATACCCACAGCCGTGTGAGGATCAAGGATGTATTTAGTCTGTTTATAACATGACCTGATAGTCTCCACTGTCTCTGAATTGCTAACACGATCGCTCTCGAATGTGAGCCGTCCATTTTCCAGGATATCCTTATGAACGGGCCCAAACCCGCCTGTTGATTTGAGCGACTGATACCAGGCCACGATATCTGCACTAGCCTGTTTTTTGCTGGATTGATCGTCCTTGCCAGTCGTCACAGCATGCTCCTTCGCCAAAAACCACAATAGTCTCTCAAAGTTGCTCGAGACGAGGATATCCATTGCCGGGCTGTATGTTTCCTTGCAACCGTGGACAGGATCCTTCTCGTACCGTCCAGTTGTCCAGAACCGATGCAGAATATCATTTTCATTTGTTGCCACGACGAGTTTGTCCGCAGGAAGACCCATTTTGGTTGCAAAGAAACCCGCAAGGATATTCCCAAAGTTTCCAGTGGGTGTCACAAAGCGAACCTTATCTCCGACCTTAAAGGAAGGTGATTTTCGTGCCAGTGAGAAGTATGCATAAAAGTAAAACACGATTTGAGCGAGAATTCTTGAGAAGTTTATCGAGTTGACGGCACCCAGCTTCAAGGTCTTGTTTGAGTCAGGGTCATTAAACAGGGCCTTGACGATATCTTGGCAGTCGTCAAATGTCCCCCTAATAGCGAGGTTGTGGACATTCCTGTCAATGCAAGTCGTCATCTGTGCCTCTTGAATAGGACTGACGCGATCTTTAGGATGCAAGATAGTAACTGAAACATCTTTCTTGCCCCTTAGACCGTAAATTGCTGCAGAGCCGGTATCACCACTCGTTGCACCCACAACTGTTAGGTGATGTCTATCTTTCCCTTGCTTCCCTTGATTCTTCCGGACTAGGAGATATTCGAAAAGATTTCCCAAGAATTGCAATGCACAATCCTTGAATGAATAGCTTGGACCATGAAATAGCTCAAGAAGGTATAGGTTGTCCTCTACGTTTATCAACGGGGTGACATCGTCTGCACGGAAAGTCGAATAACTCCGATCAATGATAGCTTTCAGGTCATCCGGGGGAATCTCAGAGCTTGAGATATAAAGGCTGAAAATCTTGAAGGCAAGCTCCTTGTAAGAGAGATCTTTCCAACTTTGCTGGGATATGTTAGCGTCTTGATCCCGCTCATATGTTCAATGCTTGAATTGAGGCTTTCTCTAAGAATGAACTGTAGAATACGTACCCAATCCTCTGCGATTGGCACTTCATGAGGCAGAAAAAGCCCGCCATCTGCGGCAAGGCCTTTTAAAACCACGGTCTCGAACGAGAGCTTCCAAATAGTCAGCAAACAGTCAAAACTAGACGAATGGTGATAATACGCACACCGTAGTCACCCCCTCTCGTGGAGAGATACTTTTGCGACTCAGTTGCAGCCATGATATTCAGTCTGGTTGCTATGATGCCTTGGTAATTGAGCTGAAAATCTCTCTATCCCGTCATATAATCTGACTCACCACGTGCTCCGACTTCGGGAGGGGCATCCCGGAATAACTATCCTCCGGCCGAGCCGCCACCGAGTCACTCAGCCTCACCAGTCTTACCTCGCCACAATGCCTATTTATGCTCAGACGATGGTGATTGGCTGGGAAGTGCAGCGGTCACGAAAGCCCTAAGAACGCCTGTTGACCACCAGGCGAATGAACGCCTTCTGCGCTGACGTCTAATTGTTGCGGTGAAGCCTGCTCGCATCTTGTAAGAAGGCTGGAGAAATGCCCATAATGTCATCCTCAGAACGTTTCACTCGAGATCACAACTCATTTTTCAGGGTCTTCAGTTGTTTCCGAAAAGGAACTCGAGACAAAAGCACCGCATTTAATTCAACGTGATATTCTGGAGGAACAAAAACCAAATAATGACTAACGCGCAAAAGCGTAAATTATGGGAGATCGTCAATATCAACTCTAATGCATCTCATCCTTCTCATGAGCAGAAGAGACGACGCGAACTCGACACTCCGGAAACCCAGGACTCCCCAATAGATCAACAATACACGATTGGATTGATCTGTGCCTTACAGTGCGAGTATGATGCTCTGTGTCGAATGTTATGTGAAGAATTTGATAACCCAGAAGGAGTTGACATTAGTGACAACAATACCTATGTCTTTGGACGTATTGAGAGTCACCATGTCGTTATCGGATGCCTTCCAACGGGCAGACAAGGGAACAACACGGCAGCTAGGGTTGCAAGAGACATGGTACGCTCATTCCCTAACCTTCGATTTGCCTTATTGGTTGGAATAGGAGCGGCGGCGCCCACGGCTCGAAACGATATTCGACTTGGAGACGTCGTGGTCAGCGTGCCAAATGGCAGGTCTTCTGGAGTCGTCAAATATGATCTTGGAAAAAGGCTGTCAGGTAATCGCTTTGAACTTACTTCCCAGCTCAACGCCCCTCCGGAGATACTATTGGGGCTACTCACCGAGATCCGGCGGCGTCATAAGGATCCCACGAAGAAAGACGTAATCATGGAACATATGAAGAGAATGGATGATATGTCTGACTATCGACGCCCTGCCATTGACATCCTATATGCTGCAGACCATGATCACCAAGGACGCGTCGCGGGTAAATGCGACCAGACTTGCGGGACAGAGGCCAGAATCATTCGTCCACAGCGACAAGGTAGCAGACAATTGGAAATTCATTACGGAACCATTGCATCTGGAGACTCAGTTATCAAAGATCCGGCTTTCAGAGATCAATTATCAGCTGACCCGAACTACAATATATTGTGCTTCGAAATGGAAGCTGCTGGGCTTATGAATAATTTTCCATGTCTAGTCATCCGTGGAATCTCAGACTACGCCGATTCCCACAAGAACGATGATTGGCAAAATTATGCTGCATTGGCTGCTGCTGCATTCTCCAGGCATCTCCTTACCCTTCTCAAACCTAGTAAAGTTGTCGTCATGGATCGCTGGTTTTCCAGGATTGAAACGAGTGAGTGATACGTGATATTAAAAAAAAAAAAACCAAAGTAACAAGAGAAGACAGATTGAACTAATGTTTATCGCTAGATATTCGAAATATCCATAACGAAGTGAAGCAACTCCGCTCGCATATTGAGCAAGACAAACTTTTCCACTGGCTCAGACCGACTGATGCGTCTCAAAACTACACTAGAGCTATAGAGACACGACAGCCAGGAACATCAACCTGGGTTCTGGAGCATGAGAAGTTCTTGAGATGGAAGTCCAAAAAAGGATCATTCCTTTGGATATCAGGTATAGCAGGCAGCGGCAAGACAATTCTCGCATCCTCTATAATTGAGCACATTGCCCAATTGACGCCAGCTTGCAATGCTATGTCATCCATGACTGCATTGATCTATTTCTATTTTGACTTTTCTGACTGCCAGAAACAAACTCATCGCTCTATGATTAATTCGTTCATTTGGCAGATATCAAGCCAGGCAAGCCAGCCGTCGCCTGTTTTAAACCAGGTTTTCCATTTGTGTCACGATGGACACATTGAGCCTTCAACCAGACAGCTATACGAGATACTACATGACTTTTTGGAAAGTTTCACTGATGTTTATATTGTAATCGACGCTCAAGACGAGACCACAGACCCGGCAAAAACATTACACTTCATAAGCTCTGTCTTTGATCGAGGGAAAGACAAAGTCCATATTTTAGTCACCAGCCGAGGGGAGAACGAGCTGAATACTTACCTGAAACATCTATCCAATGATTGGAGCAGATTAGGTTTGAAGAAGCAACCAATAAATCGTGACATTGCCCATTACATACGACACAGACTTCAATCCGACCCCGAGTTAGAAAGATGGAGAAAGATGCCAGGCCTCCGACTTTCAATTGAAAGGGGGATACTTACAAAGTCTGACGGAATGTGAGTTAAAAGTTTCATCCTTTTCATCTCTTATTATAAAACTCTTCCAAGAGTTTTAGCTAAGAAACTATACGTAGGTTCCGACTAGCCGTTTGCCATCTCGACGACTTGAAACAGAATCTGAATGTAGAAATGCTTAAGAGAACATTGAACTCATTACCACAGAGCCTGGAGGAGACATACACTAAAATCATATCAAGCATTGATACCAGCCACAAAAGGTATACTCTGCAGGTACTTCAATGGCTTGTATACGCAAAGAGACCGCCATCAATTGCAGAACTGGTCGAAGTTCTTGCTGTTGACACCGAGAAGAAGGAACAACGCCCTTTTTTTGATATCAAAAATCGATTTCCCAATCCTCACGACATCCTGAAAATCTGCTCTAACCTCATTGTGGTTGAGGCTGATGTCTGGGACCATCCTGGCTCGGAGAAAGTCAAATTGTCGCATGCGTCGGTGCGAGACTATCTTGTTTCAGAAGAATTCAAGGCCCGTTTCGGTGATATAATGCAGGCAGATAATGCAAATGCTGAGATTGCATCAGTATGTCTTGGCTATCTTTTGGAGCTCGAGAACGTCGAATCTTCTACTTTGAATGAAAAGGGGGATATATCATTGCCATTGATGTCGTACGCAACGAGATACTGGTATCATCATGCTCGATGCGCACCAGAAGGAATAAAGACAATGAACCTGTTGACTGTAGACTTTTTTCTGAATAAGAAAAGGGCATTTACTAATTGGGTTCGATTATACGAAGTCTCACGCTCACCCCAACTACCATATCCAGAGGCAACTGATGCGTTGTACTACGCGTCCTTGACCGGGACAGAAGAATGTGTCAAACTATTGCTTGAAAAGGGACATAGCCCCAATGAGTTTGCATCAAATGGCGAAACACCTCTCGAACCCGCCGTGCAGGGAGGGTTTGAGAATATTGTGGTCACCTTGCTCCAACACGGAGCAAATCCTGATTTTCTCCCGCTATACAAATCTCATAGCTCCATGGCGCCACTTAAGATAGCTGTTCAAAACGGACATACGTCTATTGTGCGGCACTTACTAGATGCCGGCGCAGATCCCAATATTCGACAGCCAGGCCATGATATAACTGCATCGGCGTTGGAAATAGCGATACTCACGAAGAGGACAAACATCGTCGAGCTACTATTAGAATATGGAGCAAATCCGAATACCGCCTTGATTCATAAGAATAACCAATATGCACTCCAGCTACTATCCAGAGAAGGCAATTTACCGCTAGTCCGGCTTTTGCTTGAGAAAGGAGCAAATCCATGTGGGGGTGATTACAAGAACTATCATCCTACTCCCCTCGAAGAAGCTCTGTACAATGGCGATAAGCAGATTGCAAAGCTACTTTTAGACCACGGGGCAATGAGAAGGGGAAGCAACAGGATAAACATTCTTGATAATCTGGATGAGGATGGGTTTGAAAAGGTCAAAAGCTACCTAGAGACCAACTCATATCATGGCAACTACGACTTGATTGAACTCCTTCTGGATAGTAGTCTTGGATCCTCGGAAAAATATCGGGACTTGCATGGTGTTGCGCTTTGGATGGCTGCTAGCCAGGGACATGTTCGAGTTGTTGCGCTACTTGTTGATCGATGCCGGGTAATACCGAGAAAATTTGTCGTCCTGGCTAGACAATGGACTCCAGAGACATGTCAAGATCAGATATTTTCCTTATTAGATAGGGTGGATGAGTGTATATACTAATTTCTATAATTGATTGTGATATTTCTTCTAAATAGCTAAGCAAAGTTCATCCGCCTGGTGTAAGTGGATGAAGCGGGGTAATAAATACATTTATGATGAATGGAAAGCGTAAAAAAAGGGTTGTATGAGTATCGTGGTATTATGAATATCCGTGTCGTCATATAAGTCATTAGTTGTAGTGATGTCGTGTCAGAGTAGTAATAATAATAGTCATAAAAGTCGCTTTAGACTAGCCTGTGAGAAAGTCTTCAATAGTCAGAGGCTGCGTCCAAGTAACTGGTCGTGTGATATTATTATTTATGTCGGCCGTGGTGTCCTCGGCACCAATGTCATCCACTTGATTATCGCTAGCATCAACTGTCGATTTCTGCTGTCGGTCTTCCAGCAACATCCCCGGCCCATGGCGCAGTGCGAGGGCAACTGCCACTACCAAGGCAACAGAGAATCTCGCCCACAAAGTTATCGAGTGACCAACAGAATTTGACACGCTACTGCCAGAGTTACCAGGAAGAGATTGTTGCTGGGGTGCTAGCTTCAAGTGCTGGCCACAGCTACACGAGGGTGAAGGAGAAATGCCAACACGGTACTCATCCCACTCGCGACTTTTCACCTTCAACGACGAGTTCTTCAACCAGTCGTCTCGACGCTGCGAGCCCAAAAGAATGCTCATTATCCACCAAGAAAACTTTCCGAAACGTGTCATGCTCTGGTGCCAAACAGTTGCAACCGTCTTTTGCGCCACCGCGCTAAAAGTAGTTATGAACTCTTGGAAAGCCCTTCTCGTAACTCCAGCACTATCTTCGATGTGACTTAGTCCGTTATTTTGATTTGTTTCTTCATAGACTTTTGAAAGGCATGTTTTTTCGGCTCCCCTGGGAGTTCTGTCATCCCTCGATCTCTTGCTATGAGTCCTGAGGCGACGTGACCCAACAATCGAGTCTCTAACCATGCCTCGATAACTGTATCTCCGACCACCCTGCGTTGGCGAAGATATATCGTCATCTACTGACTGAAATGCGAACGGTCGATAGTCAGTATCAATAGAAGCCATAGATAGTCGGCCGGTGCCTGTGTCCGATCTCCTCGTTAAAAGAGAGTCTACTTCATCATCCACTTCCAACATAGCTTCGTCGAAAGTTTGATAGTAATATGATCGGCCTTCCAGCGCTGCTAGCGTCTCCTCTTGCGCAAGGCAAGTGCCAGGTTTAATAATATCATCAGGGGAATCGCGGTCGGAATTTGGGCTGGAAAAAGGCTGTTGTGTTTCAGATAGTTGGGATTGCCGTCGAGCACAATCCGGATTCGGTGTAGCAGTTGTAGGCAAAATTAAAGGCTTAAGGGTACATGTCCCAGAAGGAAATCGGCGCATATTTCGAGATCGCCCGGGTGTTCTGCCCTGCAGCTCAGAAGAGAATGGAAGCGGTACACTCCACCGAGATGATATGGATGAAATCTGAGACAATGTGGAGGATCGTTGTGATTTTGATACTGATGAAGACGCCATGGTGGAATCATCAGGAATAAGATCCGGAATGTCCGCGGGGTCTTGGTTGTCCTCAGCGTCAGGATCAAATTCTCGAGTCGAAGGGGGGATTAGAGGTTGGCATCCTGTGTCTGTGCGAGCTGGTACATACGGCAGCATAGATGTTGGTCGTGTTAGACGGGGACCAGGGCTGCGTATTGGAGAGAACTCTGGGGTTCGAGGCTCTTGTCTTATAGGAGACTGTGCCAGCAGCTCAGTCAAGACATCGACACGCCTCTCTAAACTCCGATTCGTTGACCTTAAAGATTCAGCATTTCGCAGCTTTTGGGCCTGTATATCCCGTTCACATTCAAGTTCTTTGATTCGATATTCGTTTTCCTCGATCTGACTCTCTAAAAAGATGATCTTGGTCCTTAATTTATTTTCAACCTCAGTCCGTATCGATACTTCCTCATCCACACGAGTCTCAAACTTATCCTCCCACTCAGCGATCTCTTGCCGCAGAACCTTGATCTCGGCACTCAAGGACCTGAGCCTCGACACCTGAGACTGTGTGGTTGACGCCTGCATAGGGCTTAACCGGCTTTGCATCGCAGCCAACTGTGTTTCCAGGTGATCAATATATCGGTTTGCTTTGTAGCTGGAGGTTCTTTCCCGATTATTCTTTGGGCGAGACGCGTGTGACGCGTTTAATGATAGAGGGGAACCCCGATCACGATATGCCACCTCTGCGTCAGTGTCATTATCCTGGAAGATTGAAGCTGGTGAGGAATTTCTCGAGTACTCTGGTTTATACGCTCGGGTTTGAGGTAAAGACAGGACGTCGTCATCCAAAGGCGGACCAAAGAGCTGTGTGATTGATGGGCGACGAGGTTTCCGGCCTCTCTGTGAAGAATCGTGTAGCTCCTGCAGAATGCTAACCCTCCTTCGCACCGAGCCCGTTGGCTTATCGACGGATGTGGCTTCTTCGGATGGCAGTGGTTGGTTTTCTTTGTCGATTGAAACGTCAGAACCAGCTGACAACGAACCCCATGTCGAGGCGCGATCCGACACTTTGCGCGGCGATATGTTGGTGCCTCGAAACCGAGCGTTTCGAAGCTGCAGACGTCGCGTTTGTAAGCTGAATGGTTCAGAGGCTAGGGGGGGCGACGGAGGGGAATTTGAATATCGAGACGATCTGGCCCAGGAAGATTGTCGAGGGTGGGGGAAGCTGGATGACGAGGGTGTAGTCGAGTTTGGGGAAAGGTGGAGGTGGAGATCCATGGTTGACGACGACCTCTTCTCTCATCAACACAAGGGGGGGTTTTTTTTTCGTCTCTTGTGGCTCCGACGTAATTAATTCAATTGGGTGCGGCGCATTCCGTTGGCACTTGTGGTGCTCACGGTTGTACCGAGGGAGGGAATGTGACAGCAGCTGGTCGGACCTCCCGATGGATGGATCAGCGGGGAGACCTAGCACAGGTTTAGGCAAGTGCTCCGACAATAGCAGCGCAGGCGATGGCAATAATGGATAATATTTATTGAGTGTTGTTCTCTGGCGGAGAATTAGTAGTGAAGAAGCAAAAACGTAAAACATCGGCGGATGGCGGAAGCAGCAATTAATGTTGTTTTGTTACAGCCGAAGCGGGTGTTTGTTGTTGTCTCCGCCGTTGCTGTCGACAACTCAACTGAGCCAATTCAGACGATCCACAAGCAACTAATGATGCGTGTAGAGGACTGACAGTGGGCACTACTAGAGTAGTCTAGAGGAGAAACTAAGAGGCGGTGTCTGCCCCTGAATTGTCTCGCGCACATTGGAGGAGAGCCTCCTACACGTGACGCTGCAAGCCGCACGCCTCCACCGCCTCCACAATTGCCTGTGCAATTTCCGCGACGGAGTAACCAGAGTCGCTACTATTCCGAACACATCCGACCACTCCATGTAGTTATTTATTAATATTATTGCTACTATTGCTGCCTGTGTCACAGCGAGGCATTGACTCGTTATTTGCATGTGCTGCAAGTTCCCTCGAGAATATTGCGCAGTGAATAATTGACCTATCCGATCAATAGATAAATCAAGCTATCGACATGATTATCTTCTGCTCTTCCATCACTCTTTTGACTCCTATCGGTCCATAGTACCCGCGCTTCCACGCAACCGACAGCACTTCGAGGACTCGCTGGCAGCCAAACATGTTATAAGGACGCTTCGACAGCGTCTGTGCAAGTAGTTCTCGGTGCTCCTGCTGCCGCAGACAGGATCCGAGAACCATCGCTGACCAGAGTAGCGACGACCACATCGGGCGAGAATCTGAAAGCGACCCTGAGGCAGCCAGCATCCGATCTATCGCTTCGTCAATCTTGCATATCACAGCCTCTTCGTGTTGAATTCCAGGCCCGTAATAACTGGTGTAGAGATACACTAGCACAGCCTGTTGATGTATGCGACCCGTGATTCGATAGTCCGAGGCTGTCTCGTCATCTATGCTCAATTCAGCCAGCTCTTCGGGAGGCTCCCAGGTCATGATCTTGTTCTCGAGAATACAAAACATGTCATACCGACTCTTTTGTAAATTTGAGTTGGCTGGTGTCGATGGCACGTATCTTAGCATTTCAATCCTGGGAATCATCTCGAAGAGGGAGTGAGCACATCCAAATAGTAATCCGTATGAATCGGTTCCTCGATTGAGTGAATCAAGTCTCGAAACCACAGAGTCTCTTTCCCCGTGGTTCTCTGTTTTCTCAATCGCTTGCGTTTTCACACCCGCGACGGATGTTTTGGATACTATAGACATGAAGGCGTAAAGCTCTAGTAGAAACCCATGGATGTTAGCCTCTACCTGAAGCCGTCCAAGTCGCAGTAGGAGTTCACGCGAGGCACGGAGGTGTAGAACAATCGCTCCATTTTGAGAACCGTCCACGGACTGTAATTAAATGTAAGCTATCTCGACATTTGTTTGATGCGTTTGGCAAGTGATTTCAGACCTCGAATTGACATAATAGCAGAATTGCCAGCACCAGACCCACTAACTTTTCAGAAGATAACCTATCATCCGCTTCCAGCACCTTAAGCCGCTGTCTCACACATCTGATGGCAACTGAGTAGTGTGATGTTGCCGAGAGGCTAGGTGTCTGGTCATAAGTACTAGAGAAGTGCGAGGCACCCAGGGCAAGGACGCAGTGAGTAATTAGATCGTCAGACAGAGCGTAGGGTAAAACATAAGAAGCGAATGGATTAAACGGCTTTACGCGCGAGGTGAGAACAAAAGCTGTTGTATTCATGTAAAAGTGGAAGATGGACTGTAAATCAGCTCTCTCGAGAATCTTTGGCCAACGGGGAGACGAGTAAGCGTTGCTGAAAGAGGGAGTAGTCAATAAAGGTTCTGTCTGGAACACGTGCAGCAGGACACTATTATCCTCGCGTATTTTCTCTTTCGCATTAATACTCTGGTTCACTTTCCCAGGGCAGCGATTTGTCAAAGGAGCCTCTGTGCCCGCCGTAGAATGGCCATCTGGATGGCACGACGGGACATCCCACTGTACACATTCAACAGCCTTCCCAGAGCTAGTCGAAGCAGTATCCATTAGAAGATTCCGCCAAGCTCTAGCATTATCAGTGGACCATTTGCACTGCAGCCGGTTTCGCTCGCACCCAACACAGACTGGCTTTCTTTCGTCGCATTTCTTGTGCCGCAACCGACATGTGAGGCATCCCGTGCGCTTCCTTGTTCGTTTCACGGCCTGGGAAGAAGCTATATTGCAGTCTTTCATTTCGGGTTATCCTATTGTATTATTGATCATAATACACTTGACTGCAACGCATATCTCACATTGACGAACTTGAGGTTGCGTACAACGAGGCCAACAGATGAAACACTTAGAACACTTGGGGTCCCTTATCGATAAGCGCGCTTAAACACCACGCTAGTACAAATATAGTAAATTCTGTATATCTCCTCTCACATGCTCAATTCTCAATTTGTTCGTCTATGGCATAGTGTGAGTTTCCTGCGTCAGATATCGGGTATTCACGCTTTAGATACTACCAGTAATTTTCTGGCGCTAATATTTGGCTGCATTGATAAATCCTGTATACATACCAGTGAATATGCTTCTCAAGAGTCAAGCCAATGCATCCCAGTTCACGATTGTCCGACATAGACAATGTATCTAATCATGAGCAATAGCAGTTACATAAGCAGCCCACCAGCTCTCAATCTATCATCAAAGTCACTCAGAAAAACTGCCATCTTATGGCTATTATTCATATTATTCGAGAATTCCTTGATTCCTATTGCCCTTTTCTTCATTCTTGGAGACATTTTTCATGTCAAGCTATGGATCAGTAGGTTAACGCTTCCACTAACTCTTCTTCTTATAATCATATGTAGAACCTGACCTAGATAATCACTTGATAGTATACACCGTCATAGCCAGCATCTGGGGGTTCGCCCTCTATGTCCAATTCCTCATTCGATTATGGAAATTTCTTCGGCGGTGGAAATACTACAGACCTCTTTCATCAACAGAAACAAATTCTGACCAAAACCCATCCCATCCCCGCCTATACAGCCTAGACACAACACACTGGATCCTGCTAGTCGCACTATCTATTTCCATCGCCGAATTAATCATCGCTACGGCTCTGACAACACCAAGCATCCGGGTCCTTTCAGTCGTCAATCAATCCATGTTTCTTGCGCTGAGTATCGCCGTTTTTATACTCGACGTCGGGTCGTGGTTTGCTATGCGTGCCACCTTTCGTGTGAGCTCGATTGCGAGGGGGGAACCACTTCGCCCGGGCCTGTATACGTTAGTTGAAGATGTCATGGCCGTTGATGCTGGTTATGGACTGGAGTTTCGGGGACATATCAATGCGCGATGGAAAGCTAGTCCGAGTTTCAGATTGCTCTTCCAGCGATTAAGTCCGCTGTGGTCTGTTTCAGGTATAGCTGTGAATGGAGTGTGTCTTGGAGTGAGCATTGTTTTGATCGATGATACGCATGGCAAGGGCGAGGCTGGGTTTGTTATAGGGTTTGCTGTACCGTATGTCTGGGCTTTTGGCTTGATCATTATAAGTGTGGCTGTGGTCAAGAGTAGTCTACAGAAAGAAAGAGAGCGATGGTCGGAAGGAGGATAAATGGGAATATACGAGTCACTAGTATATAAGTATTGATTATAAAATGCTCTCATATTATTTCTAGCCCTCGAATATTGTGTCTGGAAACCCGAAGACCGAGTGCCTACTGCGGTAACAGGTATCCATGCCAGAAGCCCAGAAAAAAAATACATTTGGGCGTAAGATCGCTTCATTCGAATGAATCACACATAATTACTTGTATGGCTGCGATGCTGACGCCATTGGTCAGTTGTCGTATAGTTCAAGCGCGCTTATCGATAAGGTAGCCATCCTCAACCCTCGCACAATATCAGAGTCGAGGTATAAAAGGAGGTGTAGCTGATTAATTTCTTGAAACATATTTTAATTCCTCTAATCTCATTTCAACAAAAACTATTCATCTTTAAACTCAATATGAGTTATGATTGCATAGTCATTGGTGCTGGCTATTCAGGGCTGGCAGCAGCCAAAGCCCTAAAAGAAGCAGGGAAAAACATTCTCTTGCTAGAAGCACGAGACCGTGTCGGAGGTCGAGCTTACACAGTCCGCGATGCTGACGATGATTATTTCGACAACGGCGCCACTTACCTCGGCGTCCAGCAGGAGTCAATGTTTGCCCTATCCCGCGAATTCAAAGTCGCGACATTCCATTCTCCCACAAATGGCCGCAGCCTGTTCTATTACCGCGGCAAAGCCTTGCCATATAAAGGCGTCATCCCAGCAATGCGGATCTGGGAGCTTATTGATTTGGGTTTTGTAATTCGACGGTTTGAGAAGCTGGCCGAGGAGATGAACCTGGAAGAGCCGTGGAAGACGCGACGAGCAAAGGAATTGGATAATATGACGCTGAAGGAATGGTTTGATCGAAACTGCTGGACAAAGGCAGGCAATGATGTAATGACCTCTGTGTCGGAGCTGATCTGGGGCCAGCATCCTTCTTGTATTTCCCTACTGTACGGGTTGTGGTATACTAAAGCAGGTGTCAGTCTGACGGTCCTCTCGACGACTGCCAAAGGGGCCCAGGAGCAACTCATCCGAGGAGGTGGACAGATTATTGCAAACAAAATCGCCGATTTTCTGGGCCCTGATATCCTGCGCCTCCAGGAGCCTGTCAGCTTCGTTAGACAAGCTGATGATGATACAATCGAGATTACAACCTCTCAAGCCAGCTACCATGCCCACAGAATAATTTTTGCCATCCCGCCTCCGTTGCTATTGAAAGTGGGCTTTGAGCCTCCATTACCGGTTGAGAAAACCCAATTCTTGCAGCATTGCCCACCGGGTGCATATGTAAAAGTGTTTGCACTCTTTTCAACCCCGTTCTGGCGTGAAGCAGGTTTTCTTGGCGAGGTTGTGAGCCCTGATGGGTTCATTGCACTAACCAACGATGTAACTCCTGAAAAAGGGTCCCCGGGAAAGCTCATGGGGTTTATTGTTGGAGCAAAGGCATATCAGTTCTTGCGTCTCGGCGAGAAGGAGCGAAAAGAATTGTGCTTAAAGGAGTGGACAGCGGTATTCGGTGAGCGCGTGCGACATGAAGTCCGAAAATTTCATATCCATTCGATGATGGAGGAAGAATGGTCTCTTGGGTGCCCCTTGTCGACTCCTGCACCTGGAATGTTCACTACACTGGGGGACTCGTGGAGAAAACCAACAGGACGCATTCATTGGGCGGGTACAGAGACAGCGACTAAGTACTGTGGTTATATGGAGGGCGCAGTTGTTGCTGGAAAAAGAGCAGCGGCTGAGGTTTTGGAGGCTCTGTAAGATAACTCAATCGTGATGTATGTGTACCCTAGAAAATAAATAGGACTTATCCTCGTCATCATTATAGTACTCCTTCTAGGTAAGTAATATTTGCTAGTCAATTGTTCAACGTTGGTTTCCGAATTTTCTGTTAGATTAATCAAACATTTGAATGAGCCGGAACGGCCAAAATGTTTCCTTGATGTAAATCTAATCCTCTCTACCAGTGGGAAATGTATTTTCTTTTCTTTTCTTTTTTTTTTCTTTTTTTTCATCTCCTTATTCGCTTTCTTTCAACACCGAATTATTTCTCGCTCCTTGGCACCGCAATCCTAACCTACCCAACCGGAATTCGGGATAACTAGGTCTGTTGATTGGTTCGAGAATTATTTGCAACATTGACAAGAGGCTTTCGCCGAAGATAAAAATATTCAGCTAGCAATTCTTTGACTATAGGTAGATACTGTATAGGCGCTAATAATTATTACTACAGATTGGTAATTAGACATCAGTGCTACTTACGTGAGTTCCAATTCCCTTAGAGATTGCTACCGAGACCAAGGACCGTAAGCATCGATGACCCTCCAAAATTGCCAGTTGAGACTCTGGAACCAGTCTAAGAGGTTTGTAATGAATGCCTCCCACCGCCGCTAGCAGGTACAATGTGCAACCTGATAAAGAATCAATGCCTGCGGTGCCAATTCAATTCGGTATCGACAGGTCGAGCTATGTATTGGATGCGCCGTTAGTTTCTTCTGTCACATTGGTAGTAGTTGGCATGGGTATTGGGCCTCCTGGTGAGTTTTCGTTCGCCGCAGTCAAGACCTCGACGCCTGTTTCTGTGACAAGCAAGGTGTGTTCTATACGTATGTTAGATTAGGCAACAAATGCGAGATTATTTTCATACGTACCAAATTGAGCAGTTCGTTTGCCATCAACGGTTACATTTGTCCAGTCATCTGGCCAATAAACTCCCCGAGGTGTTCCCAGTGTAAGTATAGGTTCAATTGTGAAAGTCATTCCGGCTTTGCATACTCCTGGGATCTTATTCTTGGCATAATGTGGTATCCACGGCGGGGGATGGAACTCGGTGTTGATGCCATGGCCACCCCAGGTTGCGACGACACTACAGCCCCTAGACTTTGCATGCTTCTCAATGACCCGGCCAAACTCTCGTAAGGGCGTTCCGGGCTTTACGAGCTCAATTGCTTTATCCAAGCATTCCCGTGTCGTTTCAACTACTCTGACTGAATCTGGGTCTGCCTTGGCTCGATCACCCACATAATAGGTTTCGTTGAGATCAGCGTGATAGCCCCCGTGATATAAGGAGATGTCGAGATTGAGGATATCACCATCGAGAAGGATTCGCTGGTCGGGTATTCCGTGGCAAATCACCTCGTTTGGAGAAGTACACAGAGATTTCGGAAAGTGGTTGTAATTCAATGGGGAAGGATATGACTGCCGCTCCACACAAGCCTTGTGACAGACCTCGTCCAGGTAATCCGTGGTAATGCCGGGCCTGATCTCGGCAGCGGTGATGTCGAGTACTTCTCGAGCCAATGCGCAGACCTTGCGCATTGCCGCCTGCCCCTTGGCATCTAGAATGTCAATTTTCGTCCTGCTTAAGCGCAGTTCACCCTTCGGTACGCCGGTCTCGGCCCAGTCAGGGTGTTTGATCGATTTGGGGACGGTGCGCCACTCAGACAGCGGATAGACGGGTCGGATACTTCCGGGGGGGAATGAGAATGTGGGGAAAGGATTGTGCAGCCTCGTCGCTGTATCAGGTCAGAGACGCTTTCTTTTTTAAATGATGCCATTCAGTATCTTACCTTGCACGGTTTTGTGTAGAATTTTATGCTGGCTCTATAACATGCGATTCGTCAGCCCCATGTGGGTGGTAATATACCCTGTGGATGGTAAGATCGTAAACAAACCCAGTTCCTTTTGAAGCAATCCTGCGAGCAGAAATAGCTGTCTTTCAAGCCGATCTTTAAACATGTCGGGCACTGTAAATCTCCAGCCTGATTTTCACAGTCTGCCCCTAGGCACTTTCTGTTCCGTTGTATTTCGGCCATTTAAGTAAGTGTTTTGGCAAGCGAGAGTTGTGTTCGGCTAGATTACAGAAATGTTGGTTTGTGGTGTGGAAAAAGGAAGGTGATGGCATCCTCCGGCGAAATTACTCACCCGATATCGATAAGATCGATAAGGCTGCAAGGCTTCCCACACTACCTGTCATCCTTCCTAAATAGGCAATCAATTCAGTGTCAGAATTTATTTCACATATAAAAGGCGGCTATCAAACTTGTGCTTATTTTAAATAGCTTGCTTAATGGACGTTTGGAATGATCAGAAGCACTAATCGAGCAAGGTTATGTTGGATGAGAAAATTAAGAAGTATCACCAGCTATAAGGGTGTTAACCTGGATACACGGTATAAAATCAACAATTAAAATCTTTTTAGTATAAGTTATTTAATATATTGACATATTTTAATAAAGAGATAGCCAGTAGAATTTCCTGATTAGACATTCCCGGGCCGCCAATCCTGGTTGCTAGCAGACCCTGTTGGGCTCCGATGTTTAACACTTTTGCCATTGTTTGACGTTGATTATCTGTTTGGGAAAGTCTGAAGCTTTACATGGGTTTTAAAATTGAATTCGGATAGCTCACTCTGGCTTATAAGCCTGAGCCCTGTCGATAGGTAGCGTGCCTTTCGTTTCTGCTCCAAAGATCGTCTGTTAGTGAATGAGATCATTAAGATCATATTGGTCCTACTTTCTGACCCCGAAACGTAACAATCAGCGCGTCGGCACCGCCTTTTATTATTACCTTTGCTCGAGCCAGAACATGGAGAAAGAAACGTTATGTGGTTTGTTTCAATGAACTTTTCCTTGACATCAATGCGAGGTCTGCTGATTCAAAGGTAGGAATATTTTCGGTCTTCGTATCTCCCAGACCATGGCCAAGTAAACAGATTCGGTTGATTGCATCTGTAGTACACTTAGAAGCGAGGTATAACCACTCTGCTACGCCTGCACGTTTCTGTGTTAAGACTCAATAGCCTCAGCCCGAGAGTCATCTTCGACCAAAGTTATCGACGTCTTCCCGACAGTTCTAGCCCACTGCCTCGTCGAAACCCCGCTCAACATGACTTCGCTCGATCCAAATGATCCCCCTCCACCCGACTGGCTTTCAGATTTGTAAGTCCGCGAGGTTAGAATTCGACCTTGTGACGTCTTATTAAGTAAATTTCGCATATGACGCGGCCCGGAGTAGCCAAGCAGCGTTACGGCCAAAGTGGTGACGACCGTGGCAACAGTGAAGAAAAGTGTCAGGAAAGCGGGAATACCATAGGGCCAATGGTATTGGATCCGTCGTTGGTACACAGCCACTTTTGGAACGAGGTTATCTGATGCATTAAGACTGTTATCATCAAAATTGTCGCGTTTTCGGAGGGTCTGTTGCTGCGCGTTTTGCAGCGTTTTGGTCCCAACGACTGCATTGGCGGCGGCATCCGTCCAGATAAGGTTGAGGATACGTGCAGTTGATGAAGAAGAATTGGACAATTCTTGCCATTGTCGGAGCATAGCAAGGTTGTCCCGCCCAGTATAATCAGCCACACCAAGGTTTGCGTTTCCAACACTAAATGCAACCGCAATAGCATCGGAATAGAATTTTATTCCAGGGAAGTTTTGAGAACTAGGGCCAGATCCAAAGCCAGAGCTCCAACCGTCGTATCCAGGCAGGTAGAGGAATTCCTTTTGCAGTGTTGAAAGACTGACGTTGCCTTGGTTTGGACTCGAGATAAGGCCCCATATAGGAGAGACATCACTCAGGTTTAGATTAGTCTGTTCAACGCCCCAGAGCGGCTTGGACGCGTTATCTGTATAGACTTTATCTCGAATGTCGGTGACGGTCAGTCCTGATAGATCGTCACTACCATTAAATTGGAAAGAAACGGTTTTGATTATGGCTTTCGCGGTAGATATGCATGAGTACACCGGGATGGTCCAGTTGCTTCCAGGGTCGAACAAGAGCGGCGTGCCATTATCCCGGCGTCGAGGGGCACCATACACTATCCCACACATTGTGGCGATGTTGGAGATGTTGGCTGTGTCAAGACCTCCCGCACCGTTGCAAGTGAGTCCTATTGATGATTAGCATCTCTTTTCACCGATAAAACTTCTCGATGAAAAGTCGATTGGATGACGATGGTGGTAAGAGACTTACCAATATCACTCCAAAAACTAGAGTCGATACCAAAAGGGTTTGGATACAGCGGCGGTTTTGATGGAATGGTAATATTCTGTGAAGAATTCGTTATCGAAGGTGTACTGGAACCACTTACTCCCTGGTCCAACCCATCAAGATAGCTCCCATAAATCTGGGTAGCGGTGAGCTGGTTTGGAGTACCAATGAAGAGAGAAGAGCCTGTTGAGTCATTATACATTAGCGGAAATGTCTTCCCTAATTCTGAGTTCAAATATTCAAAAGGTCTCGAGCCGGGAATGCTATCGTTGTGAATGCTGGTGATGTTCATGAAGGCCATAGAATAGGCATTGTTGAGCCAGGCTGCCCGGTAGGCTCGAAGCTGAAGATCTGGCTGACTCTGACGATCAGCGTAGAAGTCCCATGTCGGATAAGTGCGATTGATATTCACAAAGCCGCCACGATCAGTCAAAACTAGGTCGTAAATGCTTGTGCCCTGACTGGAGTATTTAGGAAGCATAAAGTCGAGGGTTACATTGAGGTCAACACACTGGGACTCCGGCTCGATGAAGAGAAGGTCCTCTGACCAGCGACTTCCATACGGGCTCATCGGAGGGGCGCTATGATTGCGAAAACCAATCCCACCATTAATCATATCGACCACCAGACCTTCAATGACCAAAAGCCTATTTTCCGTAACCATGGTCCTGATCTGCTGGAAGCTGCTGACGGGGTAACTCGACCCGTTGTCCGGCTGGGTGGCGGTTGGATAGTCATTAATCTGGGACCAGGTGTAGGATCTTGCCTGGATATCAAATACACTCGATACTGATTGGTTCATTGTAGCCAAGCCGCTCTGAAACACATCGATTACATACTGCGGGATATGAGAGTCATAATTGTAGACGTCGTAGTACTCTCCGGTGGCATTGGTCATGTAGGTGACATTGCTGAAGGAATTCGGACATGCCACCGGGCTGAACGCGCCGCAGATGCGACTGAATGGGAGATTGCTTCTCGAGACTGTTCCATGGCCGAAATCACCCAGGTCTGCAATATAGTGAAACGAGGATGGGGCTGGTTTGTTGCTTAGAGAGATGCTTTGGTATAGTCCCAGCGGGGTGACGATGGCGGCGACAGAAGTTAACAATACCAGAGCCGCTTTCAACCTAGTCATGATCACAATATATAAGGGCACTCCTCTCATCACTGCGGAGTCCGCGTGGACGAGGAAAGGCCACCATGACGAGTGGAGAGATCGGCCTACGACAGACCTGTTATTTCAATGAAAGTCGAGTTAGTCATTGAAAACTTGTCTAGAGGAGCGGTAACACACACCATGTTACTGCAGAAGCGGTACTGGTAGAGCTCCTTTTATTGAAAAGGAAAAGAATAATGAGCGGCACGGCCAATAGAAAGACGATATGTACGATAGCAATAGCAGCGGCGATCATGCCCGACACATCGCCCACCGTCAGATCGTTGAGGGTCAGCATGATTTATGTTGATGTGTGTCGGCCGCCCAAGTTTGTTGTTTGGTGTCTGGCAGCTTGCAATGTTTGCATCTAGCTGTAAGCTTATCCACATCATGTTCGGGTAATTGAGAATCTGCGCTTATATATGTTCTTCGCCAAGTCTAACATAGATAGATCAAGCGAGCCATGGGCATCAGGACAAAGTCAACATAGCCATTATTAAAATAGCCATTATTGAAATATCAAGAATATTAATTCACAATTGGAAACTCAGCTGATCGTAGGCCTCCAATCAGCGCGATAGGTGCGTCGTGACACCATGGAAGAATACGAGGTGGTGTCCAATAATTTCTTTTATCTCGACGCCTTTCCATCCAAGGCTCGTAAATACACAATCAAAGCACACGAGGAGGCGATTACTTGGTATCTTGGCACATTGATAACCATGGTGCCAGAGAGCCTAGGCGCTTGGCATTTTGATAATTATTTATAAGCACATTTTAAACAGCACACATCTATTTTCTATATAAATTATTAAGAATTTTGCTAAAAATGTTTGATGCCATATATTGAGCATACTGTGATACCTTTAAACCGTATCTGTTTTAATTGGTCTATTTTGTTTTCTGACATTATTCAAATTGAACCAATAACATCCCACCGTGTTGTGATAGAGTCAGGGATGAATTAGTGTTGGAGTCTTGAACTATTTTAACCTAGCCCGTAGTATTGATGCTAAGTACAACCGGCAGATTTCGGACCTATCTTCCCACTTTGGAGATTATGGATCACTTTCGACTCTTTGAGTGTTGGCTCTTGACTCTTTTGGCCAATTGTGGCTGCTTTGAGTGGGACTTAATAATATCCATGTAAACCTTACATTCTTCGTCCCTGGAACCAAACATCTCTAGTGAACAGTGCTAAAATAGATGAAACCTTACTCTATAACTTCAGAGGAAACCTCTCTCGCAACCGCGCGCCATACTTGCCGAAAACAACCGGCAACGGTGCAAAGGCAAGAATTATGAACCCCAAGACACTATTTCCCCAGCCCAAACCTAAGCTATCGTACAAAGGATTGGCAGCGAGGGCTAAGAAAGTGCCCGAGGCGTTGCGTACCAATGTCACAGCCGCCAGCGCCGATGCTGCGCCTTGCGGACCGAACATATCTATCATATACAGCTGGGTCGACGAAGTAATGACAAGGGTGCCGAGGCCGATGAAGACAGTGCCGATTATGGGAGCCATCCATTGCACGGCATATTCAGTCGTCCATCCATACCAGAAAATACCGATCGATACAGAGGGCCCAATCCAAATCATCAGCTGCAGGCGACGCTCCGGTCCGCCATCCTTTCCTACGAGCTTGTCGCTCAGCGAGGCAAACAGAATCAGACCAATGACGCAGCCAACGCCGACACCGAGGTATGCCAGGCCAGAAACGCTAACACTCCAGCCATAGGTAACCCGGAAAACGGATGGGAAGGTAGCAAAGAGGAGGAATGTCATACCAAATGTGAGCGCAGTGTACAGACCCATAGGAAGAACAATGGGTGATAAGCACAGCATGCGTAGCGGTCGGATTAACGCCCGAACAATAAGTTGCCGCGGCTGTACTTGTTTCGCAAGTGCCGGCCGTAGGTCAGAATTGCCAGTTTGCTTACGAAGACGGGCAGCCTTGCTAGCGAGAAGTGTAGTCGAGTTAGTCTCACGCATCGTGGCCATAGCTATGGCTGTGACAATGCCGGCCTAGACAAGTGAATTGTTAGACCCATCGTTCGGCATGAGAGAGGGTGAGCGGCCCACAAATATAAGAACCAAATAGAACGTCCACCGCCAACCTAATGCCTGCGTCACAAACCCACCAATAATGGGGCCAAGTACAGGCCCAAGAAGAGGACCGGCTGTAAACATAGCAGTCGCGGCGCCACGCTCCTCTTTAGGAAGCAGGTCGGCGATGGTTCCCCCGCTTGAGGTCAAGAAGGAGGCTGCACTGGCACCGCAAAGAAAGCGAAACACGAGAAACATCGCAGTGTCAGTGCTGCGTGCACAGCCGATAGTGCAGCCCAAGTACAGTATACTGCTAGCCCAGTAGATAGGCAGGCGCCCAGCCACTTCAGACAGCGGAGCAAACAGCAGGGGACCCGTAGAGGCGCCTAGTGAAGGGATTGTCACAGCCAATGTAGCGACGATGTTATTAGTCACTCCAAATTCAGCAGCTAGTTCTGATGCCCCTGGAGCGAACGTGGTTGTCGCGATGTTCCTTCATTGGGATTGCGTCAGTAGGGTTATCCCGAGTCCGCGATGATCAATTGAAATGAAATAGAAATTGATTGAGCACCACGTACGAGTAAAGTACCGAGAGGCTTATCAGTATGATATGCAGCATTTTGCGCCCCTTGGACCAGTTGCGCGGGTTTGCAGGGTCTTCAGGGCCGTCCCAGTCGACGATATTCGGGTCGGCGACAGCATTATCAGTTGCACTCTCTTCATTAGGACAATCCTTCTGAATTATATGGTCTTTCTCGGAGGAATGTGGGTTTTGGCCAGCTTCTTCGACGTCAGTGTTCCCACTTCTGCTTTCATGGCTTTTGGTTTTCATAGTGTCACTCTCTATCTCACTTGGTGCCATGTTGCCAGGCAGCTCACAGTTTAGTAAGCCAAGGTAATCTCAACCTCTATAGTCTTTGAAATAAACAAAAGCCATTGCAAAGTATGACTCGGAGGCCGTCGTACTTTAAGCATCCTGAGAGGCCATGGCGAAGAACGCCCAGATTTTAAGGAGTGCATAACGAAGACAATCCGGATATTTGGCGGACGAGTGCCGCGTCTGGGAGGGGTAGGCAACGCCATTCTAGGTAGTAAACTTGATATGAGATGGCTTTGTCTCCGGTCCGAGTTTGCTCCGTCCGACGTGGACTGAGAAGAAGAGCTGATGTGTGCTGACTGTGATAGTAAATCATCGCCGTCGATAGCTCCGTAGATCTTCCTCCGTCAACTCTCAACGCAAATTCCCTCTCCTGGCGAAGAGAAGCGACCACCGGACTCAATCCTAATTTTATCTCCTTCGGTCCCTCTCCTCCAAGCTATGGCCGCGTCCATCCTCCAACACAGTGGGAGAATCGTGCTATCAAGACTAAATGGGCAAGGTCGGCACCCGCCATACGGGCCACCCCCAAATAAGCCATCAGTGCGACATAGCATCGTCTGAACCCTCCCTCCACATATCTCATCCCCCAACAGCGAAATGTCAAAAAGTCGCCGAAATGAGGTCTCGATACAAGCTGCCCTTCGAGATTTGGATTCCGGAAAATGTAAATCGGTCCGTGAAGCAGCAAACGCGCACAAAGTGGCTCGATCGACTTTACAAGGCCGGATCAACGGTCAACAAAGTCATCTAACCTCGCATATTGGTGACCAAATTCTGACTACTATTGAAGAGCAACGGCTAGTCGATTGGACACTGGGCTTGAATTCGCAAGGAAAATCACCCTCGATTCCGAATATGCGAGAAATGGCCACTTCTATTCTTCGGCAGAATGGGGAGAACCATGTTATAGGGAACAACTGGGTGCAGCGTTTCAGGCAACGCCATCCTGAGATATCCACGCGTAAAAGAAAAATAATAGACTCTAAAGGAGAGTCACCAACGCCGCCTACTGATTTAATGGAACGGCCGTCAGCAGTCGACTACGTTCGCCGTCTAACACAGCTCGACACTGCAGCAGAATTGGAGCATCCAACGGACCGCCGTCGTGAGAAGCCACAGCTTTCGTGTAATTTCTGTAGGCGACGCAAGTGAATCACCCCTGATTAAGTTTTTCGCCACGAGTGTATCGCTGCATGGCACTCAAGTAGAGATGAATTCTAACTAGTTCGTATGGTAGGATACGATGCGATCGTCAACATCCGTGCAAGAACTGCATAGAGAAGGGAATCGGGCTCTCCTGCACCTATGCGGCGGGTCCTCAGCGAAAAGAGAAACTCGGTATCGGTGAGCGCATCCAGCAGCTAGAAGCAATGGTACGTTCCCTAGCGCAGCAGCAGCACAATCCACAGACGCCTGCTGTGACTCCCATACCTTCGACAGGTGAAGGCGCGGGACAGACGACTGTATCACACCCTAAGCTCGCATCCTTGTCTGGCAGTAAGAGTTTCGACAGGTCTTCTGCATCTTTGGAACACGGAAGCATGCGTATGCATTCGCATGGTGCAAATTATGTCGGCAGTGTGCATTGGGCGGCCATTCTTGACAGCATCTCTGAGCTGAAGGATCACTACCAGGAGGAAGAGGAAGCGAGGGTGCTGACCACTAATGATTATCTGCTGCGTGACTATCCAAGGGCCCCGCATGTTTTATGAACCTGTAAATGCGACCAAAGCTGATATTCTTGCCTCAATACCGGCAAGGCCCGTGGTAGACCGCATGGTCGGACGACACTTCAATGCACAAGGCCTCACGCCACGTATGTACATACCTTTTGATCTCAATGTTGTAGGAAAGATTCTAGGTTTGTGGAAATTTTAGCTGACCCTGATTAGCCGTTCTTCACAGTGGCCAGTTTCTACGAGAGGTACGTTCATCAATTTGCTTAGGTTTTGACCTTCAAATTCTGTGTTCACTCCATAGCTGACTACTTTACCTTCAGTACGAAAGTTTTTGGAAGGATCCAGATACTACCTCTTTTACCTATATCGGCCTTTTATTTAGTATCATGTGTCTCTCGGTGCAAAGTAACCAGTTGAGTGAGGACCCGGCAGACCCGGAAGCTTTGATGCGCGTTTATCTATTCCGCGAACGAACTGTTCAGTGTCTTGTTCTGGGCCAGTTCACCAGAGGAGGTGCGTATGTACTTGAAACTATAATTAATTATTGCACTAGTGAGGTTCTTCTGTGCAAAGACGCAGATATTGGACTCTGGCTGCTACTTGGCATGCTCGTACAACTTGCCTTGAGCCAAGGCTATCATCGAGACCCTCGAAACTTTCCGAAAATTTCTCCGTTTGACGGCGAGATGCGTCGGCGTGTCTGGGCGGCCGTTAGACAGATAGACTTGCGACTATCAAGCCAGATGGGACTGCCACGTCTCCTTCAATCACAACAGTACGACACTGCCGACCCGCGCAACCTATTAGACTCGGATTTCGATGAAACCACTGTCGAGATACCACCATCGCGCTCAGATACTGAAGTGACACCAGTTCTCTACGTGTTGGCAAAGAACAGAATCGATAGCGTCGGTGGGCTAATTGGTGACCTCGTTGCTGACACACGGAAGCACCCGTACTCAGAGATCATGGATTTAGACCAAAAGCTGCAAGATGCTGAGGCCTCACTGCCGTCAATTTTCCGATGGCAGCCTCTCAGCCAGCCATTCATGGTGCCTCCTCTGATCGTCTTGCATCGCGTGTGGCTTCAAATCGCCGTCCAGCGGCTAACTATTTGTCTGCATCGCAAGTATCTCGCGCCACCGTATACCGAGCTGCGTTATAAGTATTCACGAAATTCATGTGTGCAGGCCGCTATCAAAATGCTCGAGTATCAGCGTCTTATCGATGAAGAGACGCAGCCAGATGGACAGCTGCATTCCGTTCGTTGGGTTTCCTCCTCGTTGTTGCAGACAACGTTCCTGCTGGGTATGAGTGTACTTTGTTACTACGTACAGCTAGCAAAAACCACGCCAGATCTGTCATTAGGTCAAGAAACCGACACGAAGATTTATGACTTATTGAGAGATACATATCCGATGTGGTTGCGTTCAAGCATCGTGTCTAGGGATGCCCGAGATGCAGTTGAGCGTCTGAGGCGTCTATTGGGACTACCAAATCAACAAGACAGCGGAAAATTTGCACAAGAAGGTTTGAGTCACTTTGACGCATCCCATGAGGCTGGTCTTTCGCTCGATCAGGTCACTTGGGATGCTTACCAAGGTAAGAATACAAACTTTTATCTGTTGAGTATAATTTTGGGTTTGAAGCTGATATATTCAGAATGCATTGCCAACTTTACCGTAGCATTTGATGCTGACTTCCTCACTCTAGAAGCGGGTGGGTCGTCTTCTGGGGTGTTTTCATGACGGACTAGACATAACTATCCAAAGTTGGCCGGCGGAACTGTGTCGGGACAATGGCTGTATTCTCGCACCCCAACCAAAAGCACCAAGCCATTATACACATACGCTTGGATATTCAACTATTTTACTCGGAAAATCGATAGAACCTAACTATATATTACCGCAAGCGAAAGGTAATTCCTATTTTGCTACTGTAATATATGTAGACCTTGTTCAGCCAGTACATAAAACACATTCACCGTCAATAAAGGATAATACCATCCCTAATCATACATGAGAAGTAAACACTCAATCCCAACAATAAATATATAATCCCACCTCTTCCCAATCCTTCAATGATATTCATGATAAAAATTACCTTGTATGGAATGCCCCCCATATCGGGTGTCACGTGATACTGATAAGCCGCGATAAGGATTTTCTCAACTTGAAATTTGAGATTCAATCAACATTGATATCAGACCTCATTACAGCTCATTAACACTCTCCCACGAATTCAGCCAATCCACCGCCGAAATAATATCATCCAACCTCCCTGCCTCGACCCCAAACTTCCTCCAATCGCAACCATGACACAGGGCTCATTAAAAAAGGCCAAAACAACAAACCCCAAAAAGTAAACTCCCCCAACGCCTCCCTCCTTTCCCTTCTATCCAACCATTCCATTTATATATTTATATGTCGTACTGATGAGAATAATAGGTCATCATCAAAACTCGGCCCTCGGGTAATCGCGCCGAAAAAGGCCTCGATCGCGAAACAGCGCAAGACGATGAAAAAGCTCACGTCGGGCTTGATTTCTAAGACAGAACGGAGTCTGGCGGCGCGCGCGGGGCATATGGAGTTGTTGACGAATGAGAAGAAGGAGCGGATGAAGGAGAAGAGGGCGGAGTTTAAGAAGAAGTAAAGGAGACATATCAATAAATACGATAGGATGGGAAGGGGTGTATATAGTTATGAGATCAGCATGTTGGATGGTTCTGCGTTATATTATATTTAGGGATTAGGCGTTTGTGGATGAATATTGGATCTATTTTCAAGTGATAATAAATCAAGTGCTATGTCCATGAAGTAATGTAATGTATCGATCAACAGCGGAAATTAAAGTAGATACATGTAAAAACGGAAAAGAAGAATCATTAATCATATCATTATCCACATAACCATAGTACGCCGGAAAGTCGCTTGCCCTGGGTATCTATATCCACTGCTCCAAAGATCCGACGAAAGAAAGGAGAAGAATATTCTGGTCACGTTTTGGTTTTTTTTTTGATATTTTTGCTGTGTTTACGTCTTGATGTGACTCGATACACGGTGTGGACTGCCGGCCTGTTCAATGAGTTCTCTCCCACGCGCCATCCACTGAACGAAGCCGTTCTCGGTGGTGTCGGCAGGGTAGTCGTCCCAGATCTCATTCTCGGTGTCGGCGTATCGTGACCATTTCCCCTTCAGGGCAGTGTCGGAGGCGGACCAGGATGGGAGTTTTGCGAGGACGTTGGTGTAGTATACGTAGAGGATCTGACATAAATGGTCGACGCGGTCAACATAGTGTTGCTGGCTGGGGTCAGGGTTGGCTCCACCATCGCCGAGACGGCGCCACCAGGAGACGCGCCAGCGCAGGGAGAGGAGGATGTGGCCCAGTTCCTCGAGGAATCGCATATGGGCGTCAGGGGTGATGCGCTTCCATTTGATGTTGTAAAAGTCGCGTTCTAGCTTGCGGAAGCCTTCGACCTCTAGCATACGGCAGACGATGCGGGATAGCTGGGCGGCGAGAAGGATGTCCTCGCGGTCTTCGGCGCTGCTAACATCCATGAGTTGCTCCTCAGACGAGCCGTCTAAGGAGACGAAGCTATATGAAGCGCGGCTGGGCATGTTGTTCCATTGTGAAAGAAGTTGCTAGTTCTAATTAGATGGAGTTCTGTGTAGAAGCTAGGATAACTCACGTAAACGTTATTCATCGGATCGCAGTCTTTGACGCAGCTGAGCCAGTTCTTGGACTTGTCCTTCGAGTCGATGATGCGGTGGTCAATGAACTCCAAGAACGTCGACTGTGAGTTGTCGCTATACTCGCTCAAGCCTTTCAAAAACTTGTACGTCTCTCCTAGATCGAGAACGTAAAGCGAGCCCCAGGATTGACTAGCGCGGATATTAAATTTACCGCGCCGTTCGCCTAAGAAGGCAACTAGCTTGTGCAAGTCGAATGCCGATGGAATCTCAATTCTAACTCGTTGATCCGTCCCGTTACGCGTTACATGGTTGATGGCTCGTTGAGCTGTAGACGTTAGTATGTGGTCTTAACCTGAATGCCTGAGTACTCACATATGTAGTTGCAAGTGCCGTATTCCACAATACTGGCAAAGCAAGCGCGTGCACAAGGCTGCTCGTGAAGAGTTGGTCGACAGGCATCGCAAGGAGCATTGCCATCGCACTGTACGATAATTAATTGAATG
The DNA here is from genome assembly GCF_021365285.1 of Talaromyces proteolyticus. NCBI lineage: Eukaryota > Fungi > Ascomycota > Eurotiomycetes > Eurotiales > Trichocomaceae > Talaromyces > Talaromyces proteolyticus. The sequence continues at coordinate 884,640 of NW_025764280.1, forward strand.
GAACCTCCAACTTAGAACTCTACATACCTTTCGTTTGTTCAGGCGGCATTGGACACAAGTGTCCTTGTTCTTTCGTCTCAATCCCGCATTGGCTCTGCCCACAGTACTGAGCGGACCCTTACGGCGAGCACCTCGCGGAGGAGATACAAAATCCTCCGACGATATGGCACCGCCTAGTCCATCCTCTTGAACAATCTGAAGGGGTAGAGGCTTGTGGATCTGCTCAATGCTCACAACCGAGCCACGCTGTTTCCGCCTGCGCGCGCCAGAGACAGGCTGCAACCCGAGAGTGTGGCGGGGCGGGAGGCTCTGGCTGTTTGCTTCCAGGGAAATGGGCGAAATATCCGACAAATCCTGACTTACCATGAACCCGCTCACTTTCGGAAATTCCGGCGATGCTGCCAAGCTGTTGTCCTGCGAGGTTGGCTCATCCCAGTCCACCACCTGTAGGTCATCTTTGGTGGCCGACTCTGATGTAATGGAGATATCGTTATTACCAATCGAATAGGCGTCCAAAGCAATCGAGCTGTTATCAGGCATAGACGGGCTGCTTGAACCATTCGAATGCTCAAGCTTCACAGGCTGAGAGCCATCGTAAGTGGACAAACCCTGCGACATGCGCGAGTATTCACCCGGAAATTTCGTCGAATGCGACATGTCCACACCGGCGAACCATTGTTGATCTAGTCCAGCGCTGTTCATCTGTACGCTATCTTTCTCAGATTGAGCGTCTAGTGGCGGCGAAATGGGCAACTGGTTTTGAGCGAACACATTCAGGTGGTTGACGCGATCGTTCCATCTGGAATTATTGTATGAAAACGACCGGCGCAGCTGTTGATAAGACGATAATGTATGGTGTTGTTGCTGATAGTCTTGGTACATGCCGCGCATTCCGAACTCGTTATCATCGACGATCACGGCATCGTTCGGATCGACAGTTTCCTTGCTGTAGGACGCCGCATCCAGAGGCATAGCTAGACCCATGTTGGTGGGCAGTTGGAACGAGTTCCAGCCATTGTCAGGGAGCGAGGTGTCGTCGGCAGCTTGGTATGTTCTCGGACTGAAAGTACCTCCAACGAAGCTCACTCGCTCGGAGAGGCCTGCAGAGCCACTAGCAAGCGGTCAGCACCAAAGCAGCATCCACATCAGAATTGGTGTCACACGAACCTGAAGTCGAGACTGGCGGAATCGATGACGGACTGGTCGAGGCTGTCGCGACTGGGAGGACCCTGCGCGGCGATTAACTCGAGCAGCTCGGCATCGCCTTCGTTGGAGTCCTGGTACGGATCTAGCTCAGGGAGATTGTCCAGAGTATGTTTGTCCCAGGCGAAATTGGGATTATGGGTGTTGGTGTTGGTGGTGAAGTCCCAGCTATCGAGGAAGTTGTTAGGGTCGAGGCCCGGAGCGGAGTCAGTGCTCGCGCGGTCCATCAGTTGGCAGCGTGAATCCGATCGAAGGGCAGGGGCTGAGGGGAATGTCGCGGTGGAAGAAGTCCCCACGACACAGGCGATGCTGCGTGCCTTTGTTCTGGGGTTCGTGGTCGGCGGGGTTGGCCAGGAGAGCGATGGTGTCTTGGAGAGGAATTGAAAAATCGTCGCCGTCGGCGAACCAAAGTCTGTATGTATCCTTGGTCTGACAAGCGGGGTGGGCGACCCCAGCGGCGCTCTAGTCAGCCTAGTTGCTGCTACTATTACGAGTACAGTAGGGTCGTGCAGCGATAGCAAAACAATGCGAGTAATAATAGTGATCGTATTATTCGATCAGTCTGACTGTGTTGACTTTTCTGACTGGGTCGCAGACGCTGGATCAGGTACCCGTACAACGCTTCTGTTTAACTTAGCATACCTCGACACGCCTCGTAAATCGGTTCGATATAAATAATTAAATTTACGAACGCTCTACGGACTCCGATCGTCGCGTTACACAGTCGCCCCCGTGTCTGGCAGATAGGCTCTCACTAATCCATTGATGGGCTGTTGAGGTTGCAAATTCGGTTGAATAATAAGAATCTGCATTGTCCCACTTTACATACGCATCCATTATTATTAGCATCCACGAGTAGACAAGCTGGCAGATTTCTTGATATTATTATATTTGTTATATTTATCGACTCTGCCCTACAATAAGAATAACAATAGAAGCTGATTATTCCTTGATCTGTTGATGCCAATTGGAGAATACTATCAGTATGGATTATATGGATGTATTGTGTATTGCATAGCGACTCTCCGGGCGGCTCCCATTGGCGGGCCGGAGTCGCCCGATGTCTCAACGTGACAATACCGTATCCTTTCCTACTCATAAGACGACAATCACAGCATCCCATTATTGAGGACGATGCGATGACTGCATGCCAAGTCGCATACTGAGCAGCCAAGAGCCTGGCAAGGCGATAGCAATAATACTGGCATCAACTGGCGGCAAACTCGGCGCAGATCAGGTGAGAATATACCTCGAGACGAATATTAGTAAGAAAAGAAAAGAAAAAGAAAAAGCGAACGTTGGTAATTGAAATACGGTAATTCTATGCTGTCACGCCTACTCCGCATATTAATCCTGGTTCACCGAGTAATACACATACGGCAGTCTCTGATTTCGCAGCCGACGCGAAGAATCAATATCAACCAACATGGACCACTCCTGGCCTCTGTCAGCCATTCTTATTGGCAATGATCAAGACTGGAGCAGCTGAAACCGCGGCAATTGCGCTCAATTGGTGTTCCGAGCTGCCCCTCCCCATTCTATTGCCGCGTCCGGTGAGATAGATAAATTGATATCATTTGATACATATTAAATAGCGCACTTGTGGTCTGCGTGCGGGTTGTCGGGCTGCTATTGTCTTTATATCAACATTACCATCAATGCTCAATTGACGTGCTTAATATCTGCTGCCTAGATTCGCAGTATTTAAGAAGCAGAAAGCTGGAATGGACTAGCTGCAAGCTGCTTACTGCGTAGTTAGCTACATAGCTCACAGCTCCCTGCCCCAACGACATCAACTCGCCTCGCTCGCCCAAGACTCTAGTCTCGTTTGATGATCATGCACATCCTTGTACGCTGCAAACTAACATTCAATAAACGATCCACTGCTGACTGCTACAGGTTGTAAACGACGATGGCCCGCCATCTCGCAAGCTCTCGCCGTATGTGCGCCCGCTGGTCGACGCCCTACAGGATGCAGGCCATCAAGTCTCCGTAGCCGTCCCAGCGCAATCACGCTCATGGATCGGAAAAGCGCACATCATCGGCGCCTCCCTGACAGCAACATACGTCCACCCAGACCTCTTCCTCGACGACGGAACCTGGACGGAATCGGCAGCCAAGAATCTGAACTTGACAACACCGCCGAAGACGCCTACCAGTTCAGAAGAGCATCTGCTCCCCGCCGAGCACGAGTGGGTCGTCGTCAGCAACGGCACCCCGGCCAGCTGTGCGCAACTAGGCATCTTTGAGCTCTTCCAAGACCGCGGCGTCATCGACCTAGTGATATCCGGGCCGAATCATGGTCGCAATGCATCGACGATTTACAACCTCTCGTCGGGGACGGTAGGCGGGGCGCTGGAGGCTGCGACGTGCGGGAAGAGGGGTATTGCGTTGTCGTTTGGCAGCAAGGAGGAGCAAGCACTGGATGTGATTCGCGCAGCCGCGCGGCTGTCAGCGCGCCTGATTGAGCATTTGTATCGGAACTGGGATGAGAGGGTGGAACTGTACAATTTGAATGTGCCGATGCGCGCGGATGTAGAATCTCGCGCCGTGCGGTATACGCGTGCCCTACCGAATGTTTGGTCAAAGGGGAGTTTGTATGCGGAGGTTGGCGCGGTGAATGGAGGTGGGAAGAACGGCGTGGCGTGTCGGCAGCGCCAGTTTCAGTGGTCCACGGAACTGTCTGATATCAAGCGCAGTTTGCAGGAGAGTGGCGAAGGGACTGATGCACGCACCGTACTAGATGGGTATACAAGGTATGTGTTCGGTTTAGTATATTGTTCTGCGGTTGCCAACTAACATGGTGCTAGTGTTACCCCCCTCCTGGCGAACTTCTGGCATCCTACCGGATTCAGCGGAGAATTGAAACTGGATAATTGAGACCGACATACTACATGCACATATGTTGGATGGATACATATGGAATGATTGATGACACTTTCTCTTTGTATCATACTGCCGCCAAATGATACCCCGGATAGAGACGACATTTAGATCGCCTTGGACATGGCTTAATGCAGTGAAATTATTCTAGACTAATAAAAGAAAGTCAGATATCAAAATCTGTAATGTTCATTGTACTGGCGTAGTCTGGTATCGATTATTTGACAAGGATAAGATTGGCAATAAATTATTCATTAGTAACATGGATGGGCAGAAAAGAGAGACGACTGAGAATCACAAGCAGAGTAACAAAATCAAAGCGCCCGTGCTGCTTCGCCAGCGCCACTTTCAACCGTCGTGGTTTGCTCGGCCCTCAGCTTTCCCTTTGCAATCCCTCCCTCGCCGACGCCCATGCGGCGCGCGACATATCTCTGTGCGACCACGCCAACCGCCAGACTCAGGGATTCTTCGATCCAGTCTGCCACCCACTCGCGCGGGTCAACCCCGCCGCTCTCGACAATCTCAGCGATCGCGTCAGGGACCACCACGCGGGGGATATTGTTGTGGTCGGCGTTGCCTTCATTATCCTTGGGTTCGACAGCTGGGACTGACGCATCGAGCCAGTCCACCCATTTCTGTGGGATTGCCTGTGAGATTGCGTGGAAGGCAATACCGTGTACCGGGTCGTGCAGGTAAACTGCAAAGAGAACCTCCTCATCGGCTTCCTCTGCCAATTCGACGACCCCTCCGGCTGGACTCTTTTCCGCAGTAGCCCCAGCTTGGAAAAGCTCCTTAGGCTTGGCCTGGCTGATCGCCTGGATAGCCAAGAAAATGTCACTGCTGCGAACGGGGTTGGAGTCGCTGAGTACTGCTGTGGCCTGTTTCGCGGCTTCCTCTACACCACCTCGAGAGGAGTAGTACTCTGTTGCGTAGGACTCGGCGCTAGCTCTCACCAGTTTCGTTCCCTCCACTGTGCCTTTGACTGCGGAGATGTTGCGAGGGTTTCCAGGGGTGACGGTGCGCCACCAGGGCCCATCATGCCAGCCAGCCGTGGAAACCTGGAAGCCGAATTCTGATCCTCGTCGCGGGGAGGATTCCTGTCCGCGTTGGATTACCAGTAGATCACCGCCCTCCACTTGTGCCATGACACGGGCAAACACCTCGTAGATTAGAGGGTCAAAACTAGGATATCCTGATAAATCATGTGTAATATGTATTTGCAATCTCTCATGTGAAGAAATCGGGGGCGCAAGAGTATGAATGAGCGACGTGAAGGTTGGTAGAGCAAGCGTTCTCAATTCGCCTCCTAGTCATTCGTCGTTAGCATTTACTGGTATAAATATATACTAGAGTATACTCACCAAAATCCCTTAGAGCTCCGACGTTCCCTTTTACCTGCTCGGCCCATTTTTGCGCTTCCTCGTTGTTCTGGATCTCTTTGACAGCGGCCTCGGCATGCTTCATTGCAGCAGATGCTGTTGCCGTTGCTGTCGATAAGATCCCTCCCCACCATCCACCGCCACCGCCAGCAGCAGTGCCCCTAGGAGCCTCCTGCGCAGCTGGGGGATTATTCGTCGCGGCTGATGATGTATTCTGTTGCCCCTCCTCTTCAACAGTAGCCGGATGAGGTGCACTCGCATCCTCCGACTTGCGATTCACGGCAGGCCTGTCTTCACTAGTCCGTCCTGACGAGGGTTTCGACCGACGAGCTTCGGTTGACACGCGTGGTGTCGTAGGGCGCTGGGATGCGAGTGTTTCCAGTTCGGCGAGAGGATCCTTCTGGGCATCTGTGACGTTGGCCTGCTTGTTGCTGTTGTTGTTGTCGGTGTTCTTGTTGGTGTCGATGCCAAGATCGTCGAATTGAGCGAGGAGCTCATCGCTCGTGGGCTTTGCGCTTTTGGGAGGCATGGCGGAGTGCCAGAGGTATTAGACACAGCGCGTGCAAGTTGAGGTCGAGCTGGCAGGCGGCAACTATGTTGATGACTAGTTATTGAGTATCGGCGTATCAGCGATCCCGTGCCAGCTCGGGTAGCTCCGCCTGAGTAAGCTTCTGCAAACATATATATAGAGTATATATCTGGAACATTAAATGCAATGATCAATTGCAGTTCTTCGACGGATATCCAGCAAAGCCGATGTTAGGGGGGAAAAAATAATAAAGGGATCTAAATGGTATAACATATTTCTATATATAAAAAGAAAAATAAATATAAAAAATAAATTTCCGATACCGGGAATCGAACCCGGGCCCTAGCGGTCCCTTAAATTTTAAGATGAAAACGCCATATCCTAACCTCTAGACGATATCGGATCAACTCTTGCTATGTCTCGGCTTATAGTAGTCTATACCCCTTATGTTTTATTTTTAGGAATACTCATTATCATATTTGATCCATTGATTTGGAGTAATTGAGATTACTAAAATAATCCTAGGTTTTAACAAAAATCATGATCCGGTTGACATCACATAATGAGTGAGTGACACTCAGTGAAGTCTATGTTATGGGTGGCGCAAGGAACTCGCTACGTTTGAACCTTTATAGTCTGTTATATATACTAATTTATGTACATATGTAGTTGAAAATGCTTTTAATTGAGGATAATTGAGCGCATCTGCCTTGGCAATCAGTTGTCAAAATGCTGTGCGAATATGGTACAATGAGTAATCAACTAAGGCTTGTCACTATAGTATGAATAAGCCGTACGTAAACAATACGGAAAAAAGTAGACCTAATATCTTGTATGCTCGTCATAATTACAACCGGTGCAATTCAAATTGATGCAAGTAAAAGAGAAATCATTGTCAGCTCAGCGCAACCAAAGAATTCGCTGTATCGCCAGCTCATTCATCCAGCCAATCAGAAACCCGCAAGTACAAAAATCTGACATGGACGCTGATGCCGCCAGCAAAATCTGCCGCACCGCGTCCACCCCCTCCATTTATTGCCATTAACCGTATTGCTAAACTATTCTGATCCGCCCAAAAACAAGATCGAGCAGGCTTCCAGGCATCGCCATGCGCAGCAACCGGGACAGGGCGGCAGATGTCGTTTGCAAGGCCTGATTTAGAGTAGAAGACAGAGGAGCCAGCGGCAAAGAGTGCCAAGCCCGGTGGGGCCCACGCTTGCTACGGCAGTCTCCATTGGTCGCTCTATACCTGAAGGGCCCGAAGCGGCATAGCGGGCGACTGCTGGTCTTCTGCCAGTCGATCGCCCGTTTGGATAAGTCGCTTCTCTTTTACCTCATCTGTCTGTCGGCCTTCTGTTTTTGCCTTCTGGCTGCATCCTGTCCTCGTCGATGCATCAGAGTGTCCCTTCCCTGAGCTCACCTAATCCCCTTCCAACTCTATTTACCGCCTTCGTGCGCGGATCATGGGGCTTGTCGCTGTCCCGTCGTGACTGTCCCTGTTATTGTTCTGACTATAAAGCCAGAATTCTCTTCCTTCGATCACCCCCAGACTCCCCTTGCAGATAATCGCGATCGTCTCTGCTGACTTTGACGAGACACACTCTACTTTTATTACTTTTTGATCCTTCTTGATTGATTTTTGTCTTCGTCGACGATCTTCTGTGACATCTCTCTCCTGAGAGTCTGAGATCGTCACTACTAAATTACTACTGCCCAGCTTTTCTCTCGACAATCCCTTCACATCACCCATCTCATATCTTGTCTTACGCCACGATCTCTGCAGCTTACAGTCCTTGACGGACCTGCCTTGAAACCTAACTTAATTTTTTTTATTTCTTTACATCTCCGCATCTGCGATTGAAAGGTACGTTGTTGCATCATCTCGCGTGTCTGGTCCCGTTTTGTCTTTTTTTAGTCCCACACGAGCAACCTACCGCGCTCTGTCTGTCAGCACCAGTCTGCTCCTGCAAATGTTTTTAATATGCATCAAACACCCATGTCTACATTTCTCCTGTATCGATGACCCTCACCCTACCCTGCCCGGATCGATGGACTCGCTCGATCTTGCATCGTTTGTGTTTGTTAAGCCTGCCGAGTCTTCGCCTGGATCCGGGTGCCTCGCTCTCATTGGCTGCTGGCCTGCCCCGACCCAGTTTATCTACTAGTGCGTCTCTTGTTAACATCAGATTACAGATCCCAGGATTCCTGGCGCAACAACGTGCGACTGGTGGCATCAGCCGCCCTGAATCCGGCAATTGATTAGTGCGCTGCTTGCGCTCGTTAATTTGTCGGCTTATCCCTGAGATCACAGCTGCTTCTGCGATGTCTCCTGCAATGTCGCCTGTTATGTCGCCAGTCATCAACGACGATGAACCGCTGTCTCCGCGTTGGGCCAATGAGCGCAAGCTGTCAGCCGTCTTCAAACGTCACTACTCCGAACCCCTGCAGCAAGACGAAAAGCCTATCAATGCCATTTCAGTTGAGGCTTCACTGTCGCCTCCGCCATCTGAAAACCAGCCACTAAAGTGCTTGTGGTGCTCTGAACATTTTGAGACGCCCGAAAATGGTGTCAATTCTGCGCATGATGCATTGGACAAGCACCTTGCTTCCGCACATCCCCAGATCACCAATCTATCATCATTTGATGGAGTCAATGATGATGTTGTGGATGAAGCAATCGAAGCTGATGACGAAGTCAACGACAATGAAAGCACACCCGACCCAAAAAATTCCATTTTCCCTACCGCCACCACAACCGATGTTGATGAGCTCACTCCAGAAGCTGATAGTCGCATCTCTGAGACTATCCTCGAGACCGATGCTACTATGGCTACTCAAAGTAAACTCCATGGTATCTCTCGCCAGCAAGCCCATGCCTTGACAGAGCGTCGTCTTGCTTCTTACTGGAACATACACGACGCATGTAAATTCAGTAAAGACTACGATGACGAAGTCGCAAACCTAGAACAAATGTGGTATCATATCTACCATACTCAATCAAAAGCTGCAAATAAGAATGGCGCGAACAATATACCACCTCGTCCCAATCCCTACTTGGACAGCAAAACTGAGAAGGGAGAATTCTTGAAAATTACCCCCGTTGAAGACTACATGGGATCGCTTAGGAATTTTGAGGCAATGTCTACCGATGAACTTCACACTGTGGCTGCCAACGTCGCTCATGCGCTCAAGGCGTGGCAAGATGAATGGATTGCTATCGACGAGCTCGGCAAGAGGGCTAACGGACGGACTACGAAAAAGTCGGCGAACCCACGCGCACCTGAAGCTCCTGAGGTCTTTCGAGACAAAAAAGAGGCCCAACTATATGGGTATAAGTATGATCCTACCATTCACGACCCTAAGAAGCAGGACCCAAAGAGGGATTCTCTATTCAGATGTCAGGACCCGTTTACACAAGGCGGCTTCAGACCTACAGCCGCACAGCTGCGTAAAATGCAAGTCGAGGCTGGCAAACAGAACCCAAATCCCGACGGATTCAAACCCATGCACAAATTTGGGCAGGAATTCGTTCCTCGATTTCAAGATCCGCCGGCGAATCCTTTTGATGGTGGGATGTCCACAAACAGAAAACGCAAAGTTCCTCAGAGTGAGGTTGCCGCGCTCAAGCAAATGAGTGGAAATGATAGCGCTACACCCGCAATTGAGTCCGACATTGAAGGGCGACGTCTTAAACGTGTCACACGGTCTATCGCGGTCAAAGCCATTGACTCTCCTCAAGTGAAAACTGCCCCACCGAGTCCAGGACCACGAGGTCGAGGTCGCGGTGGGCGACCTGCCCGAGGTCGTGGCGGCATCTCCAGAGCCTCGTATGCCATCCAGAACAACGCACATATCACCTCTCCAGGTACTTCTGTGGATTTCCAACCTGGAGACATCATACCTAAGCATTTGGAGGCCAGCTCTACTCCTTCACGTGCTAATACTATGACGCCTCCATTTGAAACCCCAACGCCCAGTCAACACTTGCAGGCTGGTGGCCTTGGACCAGCAGCCATAGCTCCAGCTCCGAAACCCGCTCTGGCTCCGGCAACTCCTGGGGCACCTCCAGCAATGGCAGCTCTTCCCCCGAACCTCGTTCAGCCTGGCGAGGTCGTGGATACTGATGAACTGAACCGGCGCAAGCTGCTCGCGAAATCTAAGAATCCACGCAGAACTCAAGCTATGTTGGATCACTGGAAGCGCTTCAATAAGGAGGGGCGTACCCGCAACCCGAAGCGGACGAAGGCTCAAATTGAGGCAGACAGGCGTGCAGAAGCGGAACGTAAGAGTACCGAACCTCCGAGAGACGTACCCAAACCTCGCAAGCGGAAATCCGCAAGCAACATGAGCACCAACGGCCCAGTTTCCAAACAACCCAGGACAAACACGTCTGCGGTGCCAACACTGTCAATTCACCCGGCACCCATTCAGCCAGCAGTTGCTCCTGCACAGTCTACCGGTCCAGCCTCATCAACCATGAACCTTCCAAGCTTCCCGCCGTCTGCTGCGCCGCCTACGCCACAGTCTCCTCAGCGAATTCATCTTTCTCAACCTTCCCAACCTTCAGCTTCTCAACCGCCCCTGCCGGGGTTATCTCTTCCACCGGTCCACTCAGCTTTCGATAGAAACATGAACCACCCTTCTTGGAATGTCCCACCATCAGGCTACTTTCCTTATTCCCGTGGTCTTGGATTTCCTCCTCCATATCAGTTTCCGCCTAGACTACCACACCATCGCCACGAGCCTGCTCCTCCACCCGAGCCCGTACATTTGAAGCCGACATATCCATATGAACCTCCTCGTATGCCTCCGCATACTCAGAACGGGCCACATATACCACAACCTCAGACCGAGAGACGCTAGTATGAAGTGACTGCTGCGCTCGAGTTGGTCTTTGAGTCTGCAGAGGCTGTTCGAAGCCTTGAATGAGAACTCTAATACCCCTGTAACATCATTTATTGTGATTCCTGGATTATCCTGGATTTTGCTTCTTTCTTTTGTTCTTGGGCCTGTACTATTATTATCCATTCCTTTTCTGTCATGATATCTAATGAGCGTTCCGGTACCTTGTCCATTTGATTGAGTGCATAGGAGTTGATATGGCTGCTTGGTTTACATTTCATATTTTATTTCGTTGGGTATGATTGCTCTTGGAAACAAGCCTAGAAGCCGCATTATGGATCAACAATTCCAAGTTGACTCGATCTCGCCTTAATAGGAGCCTTGTCCTTGGATTGTATCATCCGTTGAGTGCACTTTAACTCAGCCCTATTGTATTCACGTCGACTGACTTCGGTGTATGTCCGTGGAAAGAGCATTGCATCTGAGTATTAGGCTTATTGAGTCTTCCTTTCACTGGTGTCGACTGACTTCGGTGCATGTCCGCAGTGATGGGTTTTCATCCTTTCTTGTACATTACATCTCAGAGTTTATTGTCATGTATTGGTGATGGCATTGGTCGTGGATACGCTATATCCTACATCAAAGCCACGTTTGTTCTGTCCCTTTTTTTCCCCTTCACTACGAAAGCTTGACTTTTTGAGACTTCATCATCAGAAGCTGCATCTATTTTGATGTAATTAAACGTTACTGGTGCATCCATCTAACAAGCCCAGATTGGATGCTCCTGATGAATCGACCATATTTTCACATACATTCTAGATTCTTCTAAAATACTACGAATTTTTCATATTTCATATTCTTCTTTTACCAAATATCAAGTCCATGGGGTCGTGCTTGGTGGGAAGCTGGCTTTGCGGAGCACGTGATAGGCGGTGAGAATTTTGTATTGTTTTATGGCAATCCAGATCCCGCCGAACATGATCCACACGATCCACATAATCAACGACAGTAATGATTACTCCCAAAAAACCATGACGCAACCTTCAGGACGATCTACATGTCTCAAGGGTGATGTGTCCCTGCTGTGGGATCATGACCCTAGGATAGGCATTTATCAAAGAATTGTCTTACTTACTGTATCTGATTGCAAGATGACATGATTATCAAAAGTAAATTTGGTGGCCTCTTATCAATTCTATGGTTATGAAGTAATAAATTACCAGAGCCTCAAAACTTTACTGACGATGGTGACATATTGAAAATTTATGACGAAAAGGATGACACTATTCCCAGCTCACCAACGACAGGGTCAATCTCACCTCGTACGACCGTACAAAAACTTCGTCGTTATATCAATAAAATCGATGCTCGATGGAGAGTATAAAGGATATTTTGGACGAATAGAGCCCGGGTCTTGCATGCCGTATAAAAACGATTAATCAAGGAAGCCTCACTCTGGCTGAAGTAGGCGATATGCACCGTGACTTTGCAAGGATTCACAACACCAATGACTGCAAAAGTCAGCCAAAAACAAAGCGTCAGGTTAAGGCCGTTGGTTCGCTATACGTACGAGATGCGAATCGCCTCATAAAACACCGTCATGATGGAGATTTATTGAGAATAGCAAAGACGCGCATACTTGGTGAGTCGGAGCCGGAGCAAGAACCAGCTATTCACATTACACGATCCTTCGTCCACGTCCAAATATTCAATCCGATCTTCGTCCCAGACAAAACTGGCATACCAGCATGGAGCGTCTCTGGCCACACTGTCCCATCAGCTTGGATGTTCTCCCAGAACAAAGCATTGCCAGCAATCGGCTTGAAAGTGACCCCTTCCTGATCGGATTCACAGTCGATGTATTGACACCAGCGCTTATCTTCCGGTATACGCAAGTAGGGGAAATGTGTTCCACCTCCAGTGCAGTTGGCGTGCAAGAACACATTCAGGGTACTCTTCCGATCTTTTTTGAATCCTTCTCCGAAAGAATCATAGTGATGCCTGAAGAATCCATTCTCCTGGTATCGCTGCATTGATAGGGCTTCAACCGTCATACCGGGTTCCCAATGTTGATTAACACGCGCTCGTTGCTCGATGCAACGAACAACATGATCTCTCTCAGGAATGGCTGTGTGAGATTTCCTGGAAGTAGTGTCGATCTGCGTGTTACCTGATCCGTAGACGTAGGCAGGAGTGAACATTTGCTGGCTGGTTATATGATAAGAAACGGCCTTTGTTGAATGGGGAGGGCAAAGACAAACCTGTTCTGAATCAGATGCTGGGCCTCCTCGTCGCTGACAAAGGATGCCACGTATACGACTGGTGGTGTCTCACTGAAAATGTAGGATTGAAAGGGCTGGAAAGGGCACTGCAATGATGTCTCTGTCTCCGGTTCTATGAAGATCATTGATGCAGTAGGGTCCTCGACAGTGGTGTCGAAGTTGGGCTCAAACTCTACAGATGGAGATAATTTACCAATGCCCAAGTTCTGGGCGGCCAGCTGCTGGCCGAGAGCAAAAGGAAAGAAAATGTGAGACTGACGCATGACTAGAGTATAATACTTGGGGATGAGGGCTCTAGTAAAGAGCATGCCTTTCAAGAATTGGGCATTGAAGGATTAAATGATAGTAGGCATCCGTCTTATGATGTCCCTAAAAGGTTGAGTGCCCCTTGATCCCCAAGACCTGTACATCCGCTGAGGTATCACAAACCAAACTACAATGTGGATCTGTGACCTGTTAATGCATCTGCGGGTCGCGAGGTGCATAGTAGGGCTTGCAGACGACCAGGTCTATTTTGACTAGAGCAGATACCTCTCTCTGTATGACGCCAGGAGACTCTGCGGATTGTTTTCGTGCTGACTAGGACAAAATTTGGCAAGCATCTGTGGGGGGTTCTCGATACACTCCGATGTTTAGCTACTTCAGTTACCAAGTACTCACGAGTACTGCACTAAATAGCCCAATGCTGATCCGACCCACGGTCTTGTAAATAATAGCGTGTAAATCAATGAATGATTAATTACACGAGGATACGCATCGAAGCTTCAAAGTCAATGATTCAAACGTGAGCTACATAGGCGATGAATTCACGAGACAGCGAGTATGTCAAAATATTTGTCACTAAGCATTTTGGGAATAGGTTCAAAACACCCAAAATGATATTCAATAGCGCCAAAACACTACGCCAAATACTGACATTAATTACTCAATTTTCATCACCTCGCCACTGATGGCAAATATTAGTGTAAATTCGCATATAAATACGTCTAGATAATTGAGTTCGTTGCAACTCAGGTTTGGATCTCAATCCAATCGAATTTGCCACGTAACTCAATTGTTCTGACACAAAAAGTCCGTACCATTGAAGCATTCATCGGTGCAACCATGCTAGCCAGACCATCCCGCTCATATTATGATAATCAGTTATAGAAAAACGTCGGACATTCTCAATTCAAGTTGCCTAATTATTTTTATGCATTTAATGACTGCGTCTAAGAGAGCGTAGAAAAAGTCGAGGCTAAAAACAGACATCTGACAGTATATGGCAACTTTGACGGCTTCATAAGCCCATTGTCCTGAAATGAACAGCCTCTTTCCCAAAGTGAGCGGCAGGTAGCTCAGAGAAAACTACTTCCACGTACACGAGGAAATTTAGCATTGGATATTAACACCAGGCTGACCGCAAACGGCGGGAGCACAACCGTAAGGAGAACCATCCCCACGGAACAAGGGGTCGGTGCCGGGAAAAGCACTGTTGCAAGCAGCTTGGGCTTGGGCAACAACACTGGGACTAATCGCAGGCACTGGAGCCGGGGCAGGGGCTGGAGCTGGAGCTGGAGCAGGAGCTGGAGCTGGAGCAGGAGCCGGGGCTGGAGCAGGCTGGGGAATCGGGATGGGTATAGGAATCCAGGGACGCTGCGCACTGGCGAAGCTCGCGAGGCACAGGCATGCGAGAGATATAATGGCAACCATGGTGGATGGGTGGTATTAGAGTCTAGAGTATCCGGTTAGTTTAAGTAATAAGTAGGAGTTGTCGCGAGTCTCTTACTTGGCGAACGTAGAGGATCCTGTCAGCTCCAGAGATGAATGTGTTTGGTGAGTCTCTGGCAAGAAAGATGTGTGCACTTATATAAGTTTTGGCAGTATGAACTGGCCGGTTATTACGATGGTTCCTGCCCCTGCAGCTAGTAGTCTTGGGGACGGTCACCCTCTTCTGAAATTGTGTCATAAGACTGAAATAATACTGCATGAAGCAAGGAGAAATTTGCTCATATTATGTTTATTATTCATTAGTCTACGGAGTATGTTTATCTTCGACTAAGGCCGCGATGTCGGATACTCGATTGCATTCCTCAATTACGCATAAAAAGGCAAAATTAATGGATGCCAGGGAGGCACACGACGAACGCTGATTAGCAGTCTCTGGATTTCGAGCTATAGGGAATAGAAACGGATTCAAGTTCGGCATCATTCTGTTACTCCTAAAGGAAAAATTCGGCCATGGCTGCATTACGCTGCATACATCGTAAGTTACTTAATGTTGATCTTGGACTTCTTGGGTTGAAGATCTGGCTGCACCACATAGGTGTGCAATAGTCCTTCTTGCTGATCCTGGCGCCAGATCGATCTGTTACCGAGACAGAAACAGTGGTTTGCGATGGGCTCCATATTACATGCAGACAAGGCTACCGAACTGTTCAAGCCAGACATTCAGCTCAGCCCGTGTCCTCACGAGATCCCGTCTCATGTAAGGTCTAATTGACTTGCGTATGGAGCTCCATTCATCACACCTCACGTTCATACCAAAATTGCCCAGTCCGAGAAAGATCACCGATATTATTGACCAGACGGCTTGAGACACACAGGTGCTCCACCAGAGAAGGGATATATGTCGGATGCACTAAACGTATCATATTCAGGAAAGACGGTGAGCGCAACGCGTATGTGAAGATTATTGACTGTAATGCGCACTCGAACGCATGTTCTCTGGGACCATATAAAGTCATGTAAATGTCTTCGCTGGTGCTGCTCATTAGTCCTTTGTACCTCTCTCATTTCTCCCGTTAGCCACACTACCAACATGGGTCCTCCTGACAATAGTTTCTTTTCCTTCCTTACGTTCCTCTTGTTTACTCGGGGAGTGTTTTCACAAAACCAGCCTGTCTTCCCCCAACCCGGTTTTGGCCAACAGCCACTTTTTCCACAACCAGGCTCTGCTCTGGTGCCGGTGTTCCCTCAGCCCGGTACTGGACAGCCTACTGGTGGCCAGCCGGTGTTCCCTCAACCCGGTACTGGACAGCCTACTGGTGGTCAGCCAGTGTTCCCTCAGCCCGGTACTGGTGGCCAGCCTACTGGTGGCCAGCCAGTGTTCCCTCAACCTGGTACTGGACAGCCTACTGGTGGTCAGCCAGTATTCCCTCAACCCGGTACTGGACAGCCTACTGGTGGTCAGCCAGTGTTCCCTCAACCCGGTACTGGACAGCCTACTGGTGGTCAGTCATTGTTCCCTCAACCCGGTACTGGACAGCCTACTGGTGGCCAGCCAGTGTTCCCTCAACCCGGTGCTGGACAGCCTGTTACTCCGCAGCCCGCCGATCCCCAGTATACGTCACTGCCCACATGTCCAGATGGTCATGATCTGATTTATCCAGCCCCTGACGGTGCCTTTTTCAAGTTACAATGCAACTACCATGGTTGGCATGGTACTCTCCAGCAAACGACGGCAAACAGCTACCATGAATGTATTGACACATGCAGCGGAACCGATGGTTGTCTTGCCATAAACTGGGACACCCCCAACGGCAATGGCTGTTATCTTATGACATCCGACCAGCCTGGAAACGTCCCTTGTCCCAACCACGACTTCGCGTACGCTGTGGCTCCACCTACTATCCCTCAACAAGTTGACCTTACGCCCCGATGTACCGTGGAATGCCCTGGAGCAGATCACCGCCAGTACACTCGCTCCGGCGTGGTCTTCAAGATGAATTGTGGCAAGCGTCATGGTGCGGAGTACTTGGATACCCAGGACAAGAACTCGCTCAAAGAGTGTATGGATGCCTGTGCTGAATTGACTCCTTGCCACAGTGTCGACTATCACGCACGTTCCAAGAAGTGCTATCTCTCCAACCACCAGGGTGAGCCCACTATTGATGCTCCGGGATTCGACAGTGCCTACAGCATCGGATGTGATGGTGCTTGCAATGACAAGTGTTGCTCTGATCCCAGCGCATAAAGCACAGAAAGGGCTTGGGCCGCAAAATAATATAGTCAAGGAGCAAAGAGTTGTGACGACGAGTTAGCTTGATGTTTCTGGGCATATTCCTGAGAAGCATATATCGGCGCTAGTTGATCCGCAAGTAGGCGTCAAATACATTATGTCTATTTCGACCGTCAGCCGAATTTCAGAGTTGCATTTTTTTTCCCTTTATGTTAAATGGGTTTTAGGAAGCCTTCTCATAGTGTGATAGTTAGATAGTACGAATATCTTGATCCTAATCAATTAATCAAGACTCGAAGCAATCACTTCAGATCCGACGCGCACATCGTGCGTTGTACATGGAGCATCTACGTTGGTCATATTAAAATTCCTTTGACCTACATGTAGGACGTGGTGGCACACAAGTCCAGGGACTTTGCATACAATACCGATGTCAACGCTCAAGGTGGATTCAATGGCAATGCTCTCCAGGTTCCTTCTAGAAGAGGACATATTGACATTGTGCAATTCCTACGAGAGAAAGGAGCCGATGTCAATGCTCAAGGCGGAGAATATGGCAATGCTGGCTGCCGGTGAGGTGCGTGACAAGACGACGTACGGGCGCACCTTGCCCGACGCGGGAATTCACAGGTTCTCGTTTTACTTAAAAGATAAGTATTTGTTCCCTTTAAAAATATATTATTAATTTTTATTAATTTAAATAGCTTTATAATCTTATTAATAGTGATTTTTTATAAATCAATTCAATTATAACTGATTTTTATAATATAATATAATCTCGATAAATGCTTTTAGCTTTTAAAATGATACTAAGAATATCTTTTATTAGATTTAGCACATTTTTTAGTATTTATATATAGAATAAATAAGTTTAGAATTATTTTATAAAAATATTTTTTACTTCTAGTAAATTGTTAGTAAATAGGGTCTGTATCAGACTCCCGAAAATTTGTCAAACCTGACAAACAATCTTGTCATGTCAGAAGTGGGTCCTGACAATACCACTCCCTACAAGGAATTTCCGACGACCAGTGCCCGCCATCACTTTTTCATAACTACATGGATGCTCTGATTTGACTCCCTCACCTCACATATCGTTAATAACCAATCAATAAAGGGCCGAATAATAGATCCGAAAATTTAATCATGGTTAAAAAGAAGCGCGGTCATCCAGACCTCGAAGAACTCCTTGGCCGACCGTGGTGCTACTACTGCGAACGAGACTTTGATGATTTGAAAATCCTCATTTCGCACCAAAAAGCCAAGCATTTCAAATGCGAAAGATGTGGCAGGCGGCTCAACACAGCAGGAGGTAATAAAACCCTTTCTCTGAATATTCTTTTTTCATGATACTGAAACAAGAGTCTAGGTCTGTCGGTTCACATGAGCCAAGTCCACAAAGAACAGCTAAGTGCCGTCGACAACGCACTGCCCAATCGATCAAGTCTAGATATTGAGATTTTCGGCATGGAAGGCGTCCCCGACGACGTCGTCCAAGCGCATAACCAGCGCGTCATCACACAATTCCAGCAAGCAGAAACCGAGCGTCGCGCGGCAACGGGGAATCCGCCACCAGGTCTCGCGAAAGACGGCGGTCAGGCGAAGAAGCCAAAGCTGGAGATGTCGGATTTGAAGAAACGGCTGGCGGAGCATAAAGCCAAAATGGCAGCTGAAAAGACGGCGGATGGGAGTAGTGGTGATGCTACACCTGTTGGAGCCGGGCAGAGTGCGCAGCCTCAAAGTGGTCTTGTGAGTGTTTTACTATTTTTCAATAATATTCAGAAGGACTGTGCTCATGTCTTTTTAGGGGCAGCAACAATATACCCAGACCCAGCAGCCAGTTAGCAATGGCCCGGCTGCTCAACAATATACTTCCTATACACAGCCATATGGCTCTACGAATCCTCCTTATCAACATGCCCCCAGCCCTGTCTACCAAACCTTTTCGCCAGGCGGACAACAGCAATATCCAGGCTCGCAATTCGCCTCTCCACCTCAGTTCCAGACTGGACAGCCTGCGACATCCTACACAGCTACAGCTGCACCCCTTCCTTTTGCGCAACAACAACAACAATCACAACTCCCTGCAAGAACTCATACTCCGCCATCGAATTTACCACCATTCCCACCCCGTCAAGGTAGCTTACCAACAGCACCTGGCCTTCCCCAACGTCCAGCTTTTGGCGCTCCTCCAGTGAACCCGCAACAAATGCATCAGATGCACCAGCTACCTGCCGCACCACCGCCATCCGCTCACAACTACGGCCAATCTACCCCAATAGGCGAGCCCCCTGCATCGGGAGTTCCGCTGTCGAGTTCCGTTGACGATTTAATCTCAGGAGCCGCCAGGGCGGCCGATGGAGCCTCGGCATCACAGACTCCAAAACCAGAGCCGGCAGCTGACGAGAAGAAGGGAAAGAAGGAAAAGGAAAAGGCAAAGACAAGGTTGGTCTACTCCGACAACGAAACTAGTCCAGAGGAAAAAATGGCGGGTTTGCCGCGATACGTCTACACTCCTGATCCGCGCCAAGAGACAGTTCTGTCCGATGCTACTATTCCAGCGGTTGCGCGGCCCTCGACGAATTCGGACGATGTCATCGATGCATCTGGTTAGAATTGCAACAGCGCTTCTCAGCCAGATCTGATTGTTGGGTTAGTTTGAAGAAAGCAGAGATGAATGAATGAGGCTCTTGGACAACCAAGCTAAGTTCGACGCAAATCATAATCAAATTCTTAACCTTGATTGAAGAACAAACACAAATCTCTCTTCTCCCTGATCTATTTAGTATGGCAAGACAACCAACCGACTCAATCACACCGCTATATCCCACAACAATTTCATCATCATGATCATCAAAACCACCCGTGGTCGTCTACTGGTGAGTGGACTTTCTACACAAGGCTGGCTGGCTGAGCTGAATGAGGTTTTACACTTTTACCTTCTGGTGGATATTCAATATAGTAATAAGGTGTTTCCGAATCTCGTAATCGAGCTTCGCCACGAGATATAACGTTAAATTACTTTCAGAGATATTTGGAGTTGCGCAGAGGTTTCATCTTGATTATGGTCATTCGCTTGTAAGTTGTGAGCGCGCAGGTTAAGATAAAGGTAGGCTTGTTTTTATCGGCTATATTTTTATTTCTTATTCATGATAACAGAGTGTTTATATTTTGATTTTATTCAATTTTCAATCATACACTGAGATGTAACATATGGCCCAGACGTAATTAAAGGCACAGATGATATCTGTACCAGTGCGCTGTTTGTCTTCCTGCACGATAAATCTTTACAACAACCCATGATCCCCCACAAGGCAGTCAAAAGAAGTGTGCCAAAGTTAGTTTGGGTATCAATCGATGCATGTAGTATGAGGTAAATAAAAAAGAAACGTACGCTTTACTTTTAGCCCCAGCCCCGAATCCAGCCTTGCAAAATTATATCCGCCGTAGCCATGATGCAGGTGACAGGAAATACAGGGTACGTATAGGAGTGTAAATACATTAATAGCGCGAATTTGGGCTGACTGGAGAGTAAAACAGGGTAGAAATTAGAATTGATATAAAAGCATTTTCTCTGCACGTGACTGGGTGCCTTGGGCGAACATATACACCACAATCGTTAATGCCCAAAAATGACCGGAGCATTTTAAAAGAACAGCCAGTAATAGCAATTCGGCTTTCAGCCTCCAGATAGGAGACACGGATACAGTTGTCAACGCTGCCTAAACTGGCTCATTAAATGGGCGGTGAATGACGCCTTCCAGTATATACCAATCATTTCATGGTGTCGTTTTCGACAAGGCTGAGCACCGCCCACAATCCCTGCCATCTGGTGTGCTAATACCGGTTTACTGTCAACGATGTTGGAATTGCTTTTTCAGCCTCCCCCTCACACATCATCCAATCTCTAATTTGAAGTTGTCTTCTTTTTCCTTCGAGTATCGACAGGCACCCCATAGCGATGATATACTAGTACCGGTACATCATGTCTCAAGACCAGCCTCAGTTGGACAACTCCGACTACACGGTTGGGTGGATCACGGCGTTACACTTTGAAAGGACAGCCGCTGAATCGATGCTCGACGAGCAGCATGCTCCTCCTAAGCAGAAGCACGAGAACGATCACAATAACTACGCACTGGGCTCCATCATTGGCCCAAATGGTAATAAGCATAATGTAGTCATCGCAACTCTTCCATCTGAACGCTATGGAACAACACCTGCTACAGCTACTGCGATCCAGTTACTCTCCAGCTTTCCAGCTATCAAATTTGGACTGATGGTTGGTACTGGCGGCGGTATACCATCTGAGGAGACTGATATCCGGCTGGGTGATGTGGTGGTTGGTAACGACAATAATTGTGGAGGTGTTAGACAATATGATTTTGAAAAAGTCACGACAAACGGGGTTGAGAAGCTTGGTGCACTAAACGCGCCACCTCGAGTCCTGCTTAGCGCCTTGAGCACACTTCGAAGCAAACATGAAAAATTGGGAAGTGATGTACCTGCTATTTTGGAGGACATGCGTAAAAATTACCCAGTGATGGTTAAACCGCGACAAGGAACCGGCTACGTTTACCAAGGAGCTGAACATGATCGCCTATTTGAGCCGGGTTATATACATACTGTTGGCAGCAGAGATTGTAGCCAATGTGACCGTAAGAAAGAAGTGAGACGTGAAGAACGAGCCGACCTGGATCCTTATTTTTACTACGGTACCATTGCTTCTGGTAACAAGGTCATAAAAGATGCCAAAGTCCGCGATATGTTCCCAGATTGTCTCTGTTTCGAAACTGAAGCAGCAGGGCTGATGAACGATTTCCCGTGTCTCGTCATCCGTGGCATCAGCGACTATTGTGACAGTCATAAAAATGACAAATGGAAAAGGTATGCTGCTGCAACAGCGGCTGCGTATGCTAAGGAGCTTCTTCAGGTTATCGACGTGACGGAGATCAGGAGCACGCCTGAGGCGCGCACATTAATACCTCAGCGTCAGTTGTTAACGATTTCTTCTTCTCCTTATGAGGATTTCGAACCAGAAAATGTGGCGGTTTTTTCTCGCTAGCAAAATAAAACCGACTATATTTATTTCTCATTCTTGCTGTTTCCATTAATTTATCTACAGTGTGTAGATGAGGTCTTGCTGACTTGGGTATATAGTTCAGGGAATAGAGGGATCTGTAAATAGAATCGAAACGCGCCTAGAGGAACAGCATGTACAGAAAAAGTGGCTTAAAATCTTCGAATGGCTGACTTCACTTAACCCATCAGCACGACACGCGGATGTCAAAAAGCCCAGGGTTGAAGGAACAGGCTTATGGCTGCTTAAGGATCCAGGTTATGTCGATTGGTCCTCAGGATCTCCTACTTTCCAAACAATGTGTTGTTATGGAGACCCAGGTTCCGGAAAAACAGTTATTTCGTAAGTTGAAACAAGTCTATTCTTGGGCATATACCTGACTATCTCAACAAGGTCTCTTGTGATTGATAGATTGACCGAACATACTGCCACACAGGACAAAGTCGGCCTAGCATACGTATACTGTGACTATCGAGACCAGGCCAAGCAGACGACAGAGAACCTCTTTAGCTCAATCACCGAACAACTCTTAAGCTCTTTATCTGAAAAGACTGGAATTCCAAAATCTATCGAAGATCGATGCGAAGCCTTGAAGAAGCAAGGAAACCCCCTTGGCTTAGAGAATGCAAAAGACCTTCTCCTTACAACTTGCGCTGAGTTTGATCGAGTTTATATTTGCATAGATGCCCTTGATGAATTGGAACCACACAACCTGCGGCTGCTTTTAAGATCGATGTGTCACGGGCTGTCTGTTCAGCTTTTCGTCACCGGCCGTCCATTTATCCAGGAAACAGTTCTAGAGTACTTGAAAGACGAGCATAGCGTTACCATCAAAGCTCATGAAAACGATATTCGGTGTTATATCGAAACAGAACTTGGCGGCCCTAGAGATTCTGCATCTAAAGCCATGAACGAACAGCTCAAAAAAAACATTATTGCCAAAGTCATTAACTCAGCTAGAGGAATGCAAGTCTACTAAATCACAACGTTTCTACAATTTACTGATTATGAGATATAGATTTCTGTTGCCGGTTCTACAAGTTCAAGCTGTTTTGCAGGAGATAAATGAACGCGATCGCCGAGAATGCCTAACAAGGCTGCCATCCAACCTTGACGAAGCATTTGTGAAAACAATGACTCGAATTCAGCAGCAACCAAAAGCCATGTTTGAGCTAGCAAAAAAGACTATTGCATGGATTCATTTAGCGGGGCGTTCATTTACTGTGGATGCACTTTTATGCTCCCTTGCCGTTAGAGATGATGATAAATCTTTTGACCCGACAGGAAAGCCTGAGCAAGAAGTCTTGCTGCGGTGTTGTCATGGTTTGATAGTGGTTGACCAGGAGACATCTACCATTCGTATGGTACATTACTCTTTTCAAGAGTATCTCTCTAGGCAGAAGGAAATTTTCGGTATTGATAAACGGCAATGGCACAGTAACATTGCGGGTACTTGTCTAACATACTTGAGTATCTCGCCTAAGGAAGATGAAGAAAAGTCGAGGAAATACCTTGTCAATTGGTGGGCAAAGGAGCAGGAGAGTTTTAAAAGGACAATATTTTACTATGCTGCTACAGAGTGGGCTCGCCACCTTCGAGCAAGTGATGAGCTACCAGGTGCGGTTTTCGATCTAGCTACAGCATATTTCAATACTTATGGGCTGGGCAACTTTGAGAGTTATCGCTTGTTGTTTCACTTAAATTTGCGCGAAGTTTTAGAGAACCCTCCCTTGACCAATCTTTCTGGTCACATACTAGCTTGCCTTGGCTTTGAGAAGATCATCTTACACCTGATCCAGATGGGCTTGAATCCAAATTCTAAGGATAATCACGGCAAAACACCGCTTTTCTGGGCTGCTCGAAATGGGCATGAGACAACAACAAAAACCTTACTCGAAAATGGAGTGGATATCAATTCTAAGGATAATTATGAACAAACACCAATTTTCTGGGCTGCTCAATATGGGCATAAGATAACAACAAAAGTCTTAATTGAAAATGGAGCAGATATCAATTCCAAGGATAATGATGGCCGAACACCAATTTTCTGGGCTGCTCAAAATGGGCATGAGACAATAACAAAAACCTTACTTGAAAACGGAGCAGTTATCAATTCCCAAGATGACAGTGGCAGAACACCACTATCCTGGGCTGCTCAAAATGGGCATGAGACAACAACAAAAGTCTTAATTGAAAATGGAGTAGATATCAATTCCAAGGATAATGATGGCCGAACACCAATTTCCCGGGCTGTTATATATGGGCAAGAAACAACAACAAAGGTCTTAATTGAAAATGGAGCAGATATCAATTTGGAGGATAATGATGGTCAAACACCGATTTTCTGGGCTGTCATATTTGGGCGCGAAGCAATAACAAAAGTCTTAATTAAAAATGGAGCAGATATCAATTCCAAGGATAATGATGGCCGAACACCAATTTTCTGGGCTGCTCAAAATGGGCATGAGACAATAACAAAAACCTTACTTGAAAACGGAGCAGTTATCAATTCCCAAGATGACAGTGGCAGAACACCACTATCCGGGGCTGTGCAGAGCCATCCAAACATTTATATTCGATTTCCTTTGTCCAGAATGAGAGTGGTGGAATTATTGATAAAAAACGGTGCGAAAGTGGATTCAATGGATGAAAATGGCAGAACACCCTTGTCCTGGTGTGAAGACGAGGAAATAGCGGAATTATTGATCCAAAATGGCGCTGCAGTGGATTCGGTGGATGAAAGTGGCCGAACACCATTATCTTGGGTTGAAAATGAGGAGGTAGCAAAGCTATTGATTGAAAAAGGTGCGGCTGTGGAGTCAGTGGATAGAAATGGCCGAACACCACTTTCGTGGGCGTTATTAAATAAGCGTATATCTATCGTTAGGCTGCTTCAGAAGATGGGAGCAGGTGTGAAAAGAGGAAATAAAAGGGCCAAACGATATCATTCTGAGCCATAGCAAGTGATCTTGATGCTAAGCGAGGATCATAGATCTCACTGAGGCACAATCGATGAGGCACTTGATAGAAGAGCGATAGTAGGGTGCAAGTGCCTGTCAAATCCAAAATGATACGAAATAAGGACACTAATGGTGAAGAAGGCAGAAAGAAGACGATAAAATCCATTTAGTATAATACTAATACCCTACGCAACATGCTACGGTCTGAGGTTGATGTACAGGATGGGGGAGACGTGCAAAGAGAGAAAAGAAACAGAGAACAAAGTTCTGATGATACAGCCAAATTGTTACTAGAAGGGGACTGACTGTACTTAATGTACACGGTGAGGACGGTACCAATAACAGTACTGTAAAAAGCTGCTAGCACATTTTAAGTTGTTCCTGGCGAGTCAAAAGGGCAGCAGAAAATTATGAGCCTTCAAGACCCTGGCTACCTACAGTTCATGTGGAAGTTCTTTATTGGCCGCGGGCTATATGTATATCCTTACACGAAGGTTTCCGGTATCAATGCCATAATAATTACCAGTGATGTTGCGAATACCAAATCAATATTAAAATTGTGGTTGAAAAGCAATCGTAACCTAATTTTCAGCGCCAGACACGGGCCCGGAGACACATTATTCAAATATTCCAGGTTCATTTTCCACAACACATTTATTTCATAGAACCACATTTCCCAATGCTGAAATCAGTCGTGGATTGATATAGATCGCAAGAATAGCCAATCAGAGCGGGCCGGGAGATTAGTAATAATCGGCCTCGGAACTGCGTTCGGAGTCCGGACAATAACATGGCAACGACAACATGACATATTATTTTTTAGCTGTCGAACAAGTCGAATATCTTCCTCAATAACACAATTCAACTATATTTCACAATGGTATGATGGCTGATGTTATTCCACACTGCTAATATACTCACTAACCTGTCTCAGCCCTCCTCAGAATTCACCCAAACATCCGCCGGCGTCCTCTCGCTGCTCACCTCCCTGGGCGGCGCCATCGGCTATGCCCGCACCGGGTCCATCCCATCCATCGCAGCAGGTCTGTCGGTCGGCGCGCTCTACCTGCTCAGCTTGGTCCGTCTGCGCAATAACCAGTCGTACGGCGAGGAAATTGGGCTGTTGGCATCAACCGTGCTAGGCGGTGCCTCTGTGCCGCGAGCGATTCGGCTCCGTAAGCCGGTTCCTGTCGCGCTTAGTGTGTTGGCGACATATGGCCTGGTGTTGTTTGGGTTGGCGTATCGTGATAAGAGGGCTAGCCGGATTTGAGATGTAATAAATACGGATGGAATCGGGAGCAGTTGTCGTCTCTACCTCTGCCTGGAGAAGCATTCCATGATTCACATGTACGATGGATCGGGTTAGGAGTGTAGCTAAATACTAGTCAATGGACAAGAACTGGTTAATGGACAAGAACTGGTTACTCAGTTCTGGTGAATATCTATACGATTTCTAATTAATTAATGTTGTTAATCTGCAGCATTGATTACCCCCGACCCTGACTCTGTGAAAGAATCGGAGCTAACATACATTAATAATGCGACCTCGTGATGGATCAGCTTTGCAACTAACTGTCTGACATCAAATACAACTGAAGCGGGGTTGTCCACTATCAAAGCTCCGGATAATTATCCAGCCGCGCCTCTCTCATATTCAAATTTCTGACCCGTTTTATTTTGTGATGACTCACCTAATCTCATGCGGATGAGAGTACAGCACGTGCTCCTTTGCATAATGCATATGCGTCCATGTTTCTTGCTGAACGAACCACCCGCAGATCGATCGACCACTGTGATGCAAGACTCACAATCTTCCGGAGTCCAGTTATCTGATTGACAGATGCAACACCATTCAGTGGTTGTTCACATGCAGAGAGAGTGTGTCAAAGGCGGCTCCACTGCCGATCTCCCTCGACTGCCTAGCTCTTTTGCAGTTAGCGACATGTAAAAAACTTTGCCCGCCACCTGACCCGCAACAGGCTTAACTACTAAGGCGACGACTCCCCACTCGCGATGGCGCTTGGAATCTTTTCTTCGTATTTGTTTTGTTGTTTTTGCTCTGATCTCTACTTGACAGATAAGCTGGGTGCCTGCTGGGGACGGATTGATGAGGTTTTGTTCTGTCTCGCATTCTAGATATAGGTGTTTCTAGAGAGGAATCATATCATATTCTATTGTGCTTTTTTCTTTCTTTAACCGATCTCCTCGCGGCAAGTCCGTTAAACAAGATGCTACATAGAGAGCCAAAGCTGCCGGTTAGGCAGCTTCTAATATTATGTGAGTAGTCTGTGGTATCAATCTAAGAAGCAGCCTTCTAACTAGTACTAGCAATATGTCGGTTCGCAGAACCTGGTAAGACAAATACGTATAACCATCTCGCATGGACAAAGTTGACGAGCTCCAGTGGTCTTCACATCGGTGCTCCCATATCTCGTACGCCTTCCTTCTCCGTCCTTAAATCATGTTCTAACCATACCAGCCCGAGATGATGGAAAGCGTCGGCGTGCGCAAAAATGAAATCGCAAAATGGGTCGGCATCTCGTCCGCGGTGGCCGCCATCAGCCAGTGCGTGATGGCCGTTCCCTGGGGCGCATTTTCAGACCGAGTCGGACGCAAATACACAATCCTGCTGGGTCTCACATCAACGATGTTTTTTTCGCTGATGTTCGGCTTCTCGAAATCCCTCGTTTCGCTCCTTATTGCCCGAGCGTTTTTGGGGCTGATGAATGGGAATGTTGGCATTATTCGTACCATGGTAGCGGAACTGGTTCCGGAAAGGGAACTGCAGCCGCGAGCATTTAGTATTATGCCGTTGGTGTGGACGATAGGTAGTATTTTTGGTCCGGCATTTGGTGGAGCTCTGGCGAATCCGGCGGTTAAGCATCCCGGGATTTTTGGGGATTGGGAGATTTTCAAGAAATATCCATTTGCACTGCCGAATATTTTGTCTGCATTGCTCTTTGTTGTTGGGATTACTACTGGGTTTCTGTTTCTCGAGGTACATTCCATCATGCATGAAATAGATTCACCAACTCACACCGGTTAGGAAACCCTGGTAACTCGCAAACATAAACGCGACTATGGCTTAGTCCTCGGTCAGCTATTAACCAACTCCTGCGCTGGCAAAAGAAAACCCAAGCACTATGCCAAGCATGATATCGTCGACGAGAGAACCAGACTCCTCCAAGATACCGACGATGATTTCAACAACATATCCAAACACACCATAAAACCCAAACAAAAACCCGCAAGTTTCAGAGAGGTCTTCACGCCCCAGTCAATTCTCGTCCTGATTGCATACACCATGATGGCGTTACATAGCATGGCATTCGATTCCCTCTTCCCCGTCTTCCTCCACCACCCCCAACAAGACATGCACGACAACCCGGATGTCAAACTCCCCTTCAAATTCGCTGGCGGATTCGGCGTCGGTATGTCCCCTACCCCCTCCCTTTTCCCCCTCACTATACTAACCCCCCAATCTAATTCCTTCAGACTCCCAAACAATCGGCATCCTGTACACCCTCATCGGCATAATCGGCATGTTCGTGCAATTCCTCATCTTCCCCGTCGCCGCACGACGCTACGGGGTATTAAACTGCTTCAAAGTCGTCGCCATCCTCTTCCCATTCCTCTACGCCGTCACGCCCTTCACCGTCCTCGTACCGGCGCGCATCCGCCTAGGGACGGTATTCTTGTTAATGATGTGGAAACTAATGCTCGTAATATTCTGTTTCCCATGTTGCACGATCCTGCTCACGAATACGGCGTCGAGCCTGAAGATCCTGGGCACGTTGAACGGCGTTGGTGTGAGTGTGAGTGCGATTGGGAGGGCGAGTGGGCCGGCGATTGTCGGGTGGGCTTTTACGGTTGGAATTAGGCAAGGATATGGGGTTGTGCCGTGGTGGATTTTGACTGTTTTGACAGCGCTCGGTGCAGTGCCGGTTTTTTATATTGTCGAGACGGATGGGTTTCATGACGCTGATGGTGATGGTGATGATGATGATGATGATGATGATGATGATGATGATGATGATGATGATGATGATGATGATGATGATGATGATGATGATGATGATGATGAGGTCGATGAGGGACGGGTTCTGCATGAAGAAGATTGATATCCTGGTTGGAATGTGAAAAGGGAGGGATTTGACGATATGATTCATTACCATTTGGTTCGGCGTTTGGGTTGTCGGTTTATATTGCGGCATTCATGAGATATGATATACATGATTCTGCATATGCATGGCTTTGCATTAAAACATCGAGGGTATATATTAGACATTAATGGAATCCTATTAATTGCTTGTTTAATTTTATTCGTAACTCTTACAACTAGGATCAATTGAGTATTGTTGAATATTCTATATTGATGTAATGATTGCATAGCTGTTCTCGTATATAAATATTCCTCATGTTCATATTTATACCATACTAGAGACTAGACAAGAGATTTTGGCTATGTTCTGATACCAACTCAATCAACCTCACAAACTTGCATGTGCTGACTTTTAAACTGCACCCATTCACAGCCCACCCGCTACTTGAGTAGATCAACTACCTGACTGATTCGCTCTTGAATGATACCGCTCCATCTCTGTTCCATCATTAGCTCCATCACCTTCAAGACTACAAATTACGATCATTTAGAATTAACTTACCACTGCATTCGTCACATTCCCCGCATCAAAACTCTCTACAAGTCCAGGATACGTAGCACCAGCATACCCGGTCCAAAGCCCCGGAGCGAACACTACGTGCTTATACCAGCTCCGGCCATCCAGACCATCCTCATACAAGAACTTTCGTTCGATGGTCTTGTATTTCTCGTTGACGCTGCGGATTTGGAAGAACAGCTGGACTTTCTTCCACCAGTGATACCATGGTACATCGTCATGGAGGTGTGAAACCAGCTCAGCGGCGTAAGCGTCGAATGAAATCGCTACATCGTGCAGCTCGGCAATGGACTTTTCGAGTGGGCCGAAGCTAAAATGGGTGTTTTTAGGCAGACTATGCGCGTGTGGCTTGATATGGTCGAGGTACTCCCGAAGACCGATGGCGTAGTCAGTGGCGTTCAAGCCTAGTACTGGTTTCTCGGAATAGTAAGCTGCTAGCAAGGAGAATAGTCTCGCCGTGGTGACATGGTATTTCCAGCCCGGATCACCGAAGCGTTTCATCCAGTCAAAGCTATCGTAGTTGGAATGGTAGTGGTAAACTGGATCACCGGGACCGCGGGCAAATCCAATAGACACGCTGGCAACACCGGCATAGTCCTGGAATGCAGTGAAATCACTGCCGCTTCCCATGGTAGCGATATAACCATTCCAGGCATCCCGAACTGTCTGGCCTTTGACAGTCTGGTTTGGAGACTGCACAAGACCGGTGACCTCGTAGATTGCCTTATTGAGGAGAGGACTGGCACTGACATCGAAATGGGGACCACTTGCCGCAACATCGACATTGAGGTATACCACATTAGTCTTCGAAAGCCACGGCAGTTTCTCCTCCACCCATTCTGTAGACCCGACCAATCCGTATTCTTCGCCATCCCAACTAGCAAAGACAATCGTTCGGAGCGGCTTCCAACCCGCCTTCAGAGCATCACCGAAGCTCCGCACGACTTCATTGAGAGCCGCCGAGCCACTGTTCGGGTCGCCGGCGCCCCCAGCGATCCATGCATCGCGGTGATTGCCCAGAATAACTACTTCATCCGAAAGGCTGCCTTTAATCACACCGATAACGTTCCATAAAGGAGTCGTCACGTATTCCTGCTTATTATAGAGGTTCACTACAACATCATCAGGTGTTGGCCCAATGTGATATTTCACGCCTTTATGTACCAAGCCACCACCTTGCCAACCCTCGTTGAAATCAGCTGCTTTTGGACCATGTCCATTGAGAGCTTTGAGAAGCGGAAGGGCCTCCGTGTAGGATATGGGAAGAGACGGGATGGATGGGATGGAACCCTGGGGGTCTTGTCGATCAACTCCGGGTTTAGAGGCGTAACCTGGAGTTGTTGGGTCACCAGGGGCAATGCCTTCATCACCAAATTAGTAAACTATAATAAAGCTAACCCGATATCACTTACTTAGAAATTGGACACTCCCCCTTTGAACTGCGGTAGGGTTTCGGGCAGGTCCATTAGGATATGCTTTGTAGCCATTCAACTCGGTAACCTCGCCATCCTCCTGGGGATCAGAATAAATAATCACACCCACGGCACCCAGATCTTGCGCGCGCTTCACTTTCAAGCCACGGAAGATAAATCCATACTTGACAAGGACTATCTTGCCCTTGACAGAAATTCCTGCCTCTTCCAAGTCCGCAAAATCCTGGTAGGTGCCAAAGTTTGCATAGACGTACGGAGCCGTGACATTTCCGCTGGCCGAGTAACCATGGAAAGTAGGAACGCGATCCGGCAGACCGCTCGTAGAATCCTCGTCCAAGACGTCTTCCTCCAAAGTAGCCTCAAAAGTTATTTCGTAGTTATCGGCAGTCTGTTTCAGAAGGGCCAGTCGATGGTCCTGTGGGTAGTTAATGTAGACGTCGTACGACGCAATAGTCGTATCCTCCACGCCAAATTCCTTCCATTTCTCTTGTGTCCAGAGTACCTGAGAGAAATTGCGGCCGGCCAAGTGCGGGCCAGCAGTATAATATCTGCTCCATTCCTCGATTTTCTCGGCTGTCGGTGTCTCTTGGAGAACCGCTTGCAGGTCTTTATAACCAAGTCCGTGTCCGTGTGGCCACGACTGCGGGTAGGGATGAGCCCATGGCATGTAGGACCAAGACGAGCCCAGTCCGGTCGGCGCAATAAACAAAATAACAGCCACAAAGAGGACGAGCCCTAGGACTACGGTGCACGAGCGGCGCAAGGCATGATGCGGATAACGATGACGCCTGGGAGCCGTCTGAACTACCAGGAGCGGAGTTGTCTCCGAGATAGGCATGTCGTGAATCGCTTTTTCCTTCATAGCGTAGGGCTGAGGAGGAAAGATGCTGCGCTGCTTGACTCCCGGGAAGCGGAGTGACCTAGAGCAGCATCAGAAGGAGTTTACAGAGGAGACAATTATTAATTTGAGAATGAGTCGTGAGATAAGAGAGATCAATCACAACATTGCCAAGCGGGGTGAGCTAAGCAGCTCTGGCGGTGACGTTATCGGGCCCACTCTTGGCATCCCAGACAGGAAGGTCCGGGTTATGCCCTATCCTTTGCTGATATATATATATATATATATGTGCGACTCAATATCATAGAGGGCAGATACATAGAACTTCCCTTGCCCTACTACGTACCGTTTTGCTTTTCTCAGGACTATTTCTAAAATACAAAACTGAAAATACTTGAAGACAGATCAAAAGCATTTAGGCGGAATATCAGAGGAAAATTCAGATAACATTGAAATTATACACATATGTACCTAGTTTTATGATCGCCTTTCCATCAAAAGATTTTTAAGGTTCCTTCATGGCGTCCGGCTGCCATCAATTTGGTATTTCTGGTTCAGTGGTAGAGAATCCGGCCTATTTCCCCTCAACATCCCAGGCAATACAAGTGATGTCGATTTGGTCTATATCTCCTTCTTCAATTGCTGAATCCGGCGTGCACTAAAATACATGTGCCTCGTGTTAGAGAATTATTATTTAAATAGCTCGAATATTATTTTCAAGCATATCAATGTACTAACAAAACAAATCATATACTTATAACTATGTACTCCTACTGTAAACTGTAAACCATGCCCATGGCTTCGGAAGGCTGTTTCCGTCAGCCAACCGCACATGAGAGCCCAGTTGGGAACCAATAATATTGAATGCTTTCTTCGCTTCTACCGCAAACCGTGCCTGTGCCGAGCGGGTGGGTCAGTCGGTATTTGTCAGGGAAGCCGAAGGGCTGAGAAAGGATGAATCGTATTATTGAGAAGTTTCGTTAGCCTTGTTGATCAGCTAATTACGCGTTCTATGCCTTTCGAAGCTGTTAGGTAACATAAAGCTACTAGCTTCTTAGGCCGGCTCGAGATTGATAATGCGGATAACTTCGTGCCAGAAGATCCTGATACTTACATCTGGACGCAAGAAATGATAAAACCCTATTTTATGAACAGATTTTGAATTTCATACCGTTTACTAGTAGCACTAGCCCGGGATATCTATTGATGGTTCAGGGGCTGGCGTCCTTAAAAGGGTTATATTATAGTGACACAGCTCGCCTCAATGTCAAATCCGGGGTTAGTGCGTCGGGACCATTATTAGCTTCTAATAGTCTTCCCCAACATTGTCCAATAATAGTTGTCTCAAAGCCTTCTAGGGTTTCAGCTGACAGCTGGTGACATGTCGCGACAAATTTCCCCGTCGGTCCAGGAGAAGACCCAAAATTATGGCAAAAGGATTCACCGTCCGCCCATAGTTGTCTAGTCGTCGTAACAAATTACTCGTACCTCAGCCAGTCTTCTCTCTCTCTTTCCTGAACTTTTTACCGGTGTAGAGATTATTGTCTTTACAAAGCATCAGTTGTACTGTTCATCTGCGAAATGTTCACCTGCGAAATGTTCACCTGCGAAATGTTCACCTGCGAAATGCTCACCTGCGAAACGGCATATCTACATGAGAGATTAGGCAGAATATTCAGTATTAAATGATCTACGATTTATTTTGACTGGATGAAATTATTTACTAGTCTCCCATATACCGAGCACATATTCTTTTAGTCTATTAAATGCAGAGAACGGAGATACTAAACGATTATTATCGTTCTTCTCACTATAAGGTCAAAAGTATGTGCAAGGCTCTAGGCGCAATAACAGTTGAATAATACGTCCGTGCCAATTCGCGATCAACCTTAAACCTCGTATTGCTCTGTGGTTCTGACTGGCATCCCCACATGTAATGCATGACTATAGGGAATTTAGCTTTGATTTACTTCCAGACTAAACGGCCAAAATTACTCTGTACGGCCATAGGTGTGAGTTGACAACTTGAAGTGAGGTTCGGGAGCGGGGAAAAGTAGTCTACTAGTAGAATTTTAATACAAACACTGTCACATGTAGAATCCACATGGCGTCAAATGAACTCGTGCAGTAGGCACCGCAACACATGAAACGCCTCGGTGCTTTGATCTTCGGCACTTGGCATATCAGTCCTGTCTCCCGATTTGAAAAAACTGGGGAATTTCAGGGCCTAACGTTTTTACATATTAATGGCAGAATGCTAAGATTTTGACCCTCATCCAAAGCTTCTTTATTTCTAAAATTCACACAACGGCTGCCAGCGTGGAAAAGGCAAGCATGGATCCCAACACAACTCCAGCCCTGGAGCCGCCTCCCGGGGAGGTCAGCAATCTTCATGATCCATACTCTCTCCGTGTTTACATGTACATTACAGCATCCCTGGCGCTGACTCTTTCAACTGCTGCGGTCATTCTTCGCATCTATACCAAAGCCCGGGTGACACGAAGCGTGCAATTCGAGGAATACATCTTGATGTTATGTCAACTCGGAAATTTCGCTTTCACAGGCGTGATGATTTATGCGGTGCAGCTGGGACAAGGAACCCATCAATGGAATATCTCCATTGCGCATGTTCAACGGCTTATTCAGGTACTGTTTTCAGAATCCCGAAAATTTCTTTTTAGATCATGACTGACTTGAAAATGTCGCTTAGCTCGCAAACATAATAGAAATTATATACTGCCCTACTATCCTCGGCGCAAAAACCGCAATGGTGTTACAGACAAGGAGATTCTTTGTGGTTAACAGTCGCGGGAAGGTATACTGGCTACATGAAGTCCTGCTATGGACCAATGTGGCGTGCTACCTTGCCCTGATGTTGAGTTTTATTTGCGCCTGTGTTCCCCGGAACAAGCTGTGGGAACCAACAATCCCAGGGAAATGCGTATCATCGAATGGCATTCTCATCGCTTCGTCGGTTCTCAACGTGATTTCCGACGTTGCTATGCTTTTACTCCCTCTGTGGGTGGTGAAACAGCTTCAGCTTCCTCGAAAAATCAAAATAATGCTCAGTGCGATCTTTGGGACAACAGTTTTGTATGCCACGGTTGCAATAAGTATAATGCATAACAGTGGAGCTGACTATTTCGTTAGGGCCAGTATATCAAGCACCTGTAGACTGATATATGGAGTGAAGTTAACTCACACTGAGGATTTCACCTGGGGAATAATGCCGGTTGGGCTTTGGGCGTAAGTATTCTACTTACTATATACCCCTTTATCAACGTAGTATGTTGATATGGCCGTGCTAACAACTATGGACTCCCTTTAGTGTCGCTGAAATTGCCAGTATTATTATCGCGAGCTCATTCCCGATGCTGCCAGGGTTTGTCAAATATATTAAAGACCAAGCAAGGTCCGGTCAAGGACAATCATCATCGGGCAAGTCAAATTACAATGTGTCTGGGCCAGGGCAGAGTCAGAGTGTTGTTTTGAATAGTATCAAAGGACAACGATTTTCGCTCAACAAATCTCGCGACCGAAACAGTTATCATCAGATACACGATTTCGCTAATGGAAATCACAATGCGGGAGATATCACGAAAACTATCCATATTCAGACACAATCTGACCCAGTGTAAGGATAATTTTGACTTTTCTTTTGTGGGTAGTTGGGCAAATATAATTAAATAACGATAACACAAATGTACATATGTAGTAATAATAATAACAATAATAATATCAAACCTACCTATATAACAATATGTGCGACACTAATCAGCCCAATCAGCCGACCGTTCACAGCGCTCACTGAGTGATCACTAAGGCCGATAAGCAGGTCAGGGGACCAATAAGTACTTAGTGAGCATTATAAGCCTCTTCACTGAACACCTCAACATGCACACTGATCATGCATAATTTGTGGCTACAGATTGTAGGAAGATGTAGGGAAGTTATAGATAGATAACAAGCGAGGCCCCATTTCAATGTATCGAGTTACCTTGCTCTTCATAGTTCTTTAATCAAGTTACTCTGGTTACTACTGAGAGGCTCAGCAAGGCGATCTATAATTAAGGTGCTACCCGCACCTTAAGAGATCTCTTCTATTTTAGTTGTATCATCAGTTCATCGTTCCCCAAGGCACTACAATATATCGTTACTAGTTGCCCTGAGGAACCTACGTGTGGTTCAAGTTATGGTATCATACCTCGACATAACCAGTGATAACCAAGGCGGATCCAGGTTTCTGAAAAAAGAACTATCATCTTGACCCCGAGGAACGATACGGAATGGAGTACTAAGGTAAAACAAGACAAACAATCTCAAACAAGTAAGTATTACCCAAAGAAGAACAATGGCAGGAAACAACTCCACAGCTGGGTCAACCACAGCAGGAGGGGCTGTTAGTGTGCAGCAGGTCATACAAATCAATCAACAGCGCAGGGAAAGAATTGCTCATCTTGAAGCAACTCAAGGATCTATGGGGCCACGTACAAAGATCAACAAATCTACTCCATCCAAGAAAGAAAAGGCTAAGCCCAGACCATTCCTTGTATACATATATTCCTACTTCTTGGTCAACTCTCATTCTATCATGAATGAAAGCTAGCAGCTTCTACCTTCTTGGAAGCACCTGCTTTGGATTGGTTTAAGCCATTCCTAAGAGCCAGGTGCGAAGAAACCGAAGGGGGAAAAAGACGAAGATGTGAAACAAACCTTTACAGTCTATATATTGTTTGTGGACAAACTCAAAGCCACTTTTAGAAATACCAATGAAAAAGTCACGGCATCTAATTAATTGTCTAAACTAAGACAAAATAGATTCATGGTAGAATATACCATTAAGATACTAAGAGATCAGTTCATTTATAGATTAGAATAATGACGCGCTAGCTGATGGGTGCTAGAATAAATGTAAGGATAAAGTTAAAGATTAAGTAGCAAGAATTCCTAAATAACCAGATACCCTATAGGTATGATAACCCTTGCGGTACAGATTAACAATCACCTAGGAACGTAGAATGGAAAGAAAAACAAAAAAGTCAACATAGAAATTATATAAAAACAAATGGACAGCCAATTAAGGGAAGAAACAAGAAGATCCCTTCAACGAAAACCTATGGAACTAGATGCTACGCAGGAACAAACCAAGAAAAATATGTAGGAAAAATCTAAGGTTAAATTCGCCGAAGTTTCTGGCCACGACCAACTTAGTTCTGACCACGACCAGCCGGAAGTTCCCCGGAAAACAATGCGGGGTGTGGAGAACCTTATTGATAATTGTATTTTGGCCTCCTCGTTTCTCCCGAGACTGTTAACTGGTTTCGTCAATGACTCGCTATCTCTACCTCGAGCCAACTATTAATCTTCTTTCTCTTACGTTCGAAACTTGACTTGTAATAGGTTCTTTTTATCATTTGAAACTTTGCGGCAAACGAACCTATGGCTTCCCGACCTCGGGTGTCTCGAGCCTGTGACCGCTGCCGGCGACACAAATTGAAGGTAATGTGTGAATCATGCCCGATTTCAATGCATACCCGGATCACTTACTTCATCCAGTGTGACAAACATAGGCCGTGCACTCTTTGCGTACATTCTAATAGCGAATGCGAGGCGAGCCACACCCTACTTCAAGATAAGACTATAAGGCGCAGAAATCGTACGAAGTATGAAGGCCTAAGCTACCACGCTTCTAGACCGCTGCAATCTGTCACGAATATTATCCCACGTCAGCCTACGTACGGTGGCCATGAAGGACATACCACAGTTGAGACAACTCTTCCCCTGGTACAGGACAAAGGGACGGCACCAACAGAGAACCAGCACTTCGGCGTCAATATGTCCAGCTTGGAATTTGCTCGCAGCGTATTTGGTGAAGAGGAAGATATCGGGCGTTCTCTGACACGTGGCTCAATCCCTGGCGATCTAGAGCCTGTCACTTTGGATAGTAGTACTCCTTGGCGCTTGAAAGATCTGCAACTACCACCTGAGCCGATTATACATCTCTTGATCGAGGCGTACTTCTGCCGCTTCCACTGGTACATCATTCTTTTCCACGAAAACTCATTCTGGAACAACACTTACAAGGCGTACTGTCAACCGACATGGCGGCGGCGGGATCTACCCGATGTGATTACTGTTCTGATTGTTGCCGCCCTAGGTCTCCAGTCAGTGTTGCCGGACTGTACTTGGCATGGACACGATACTTTTCGCATTCATTCCATCAACCATCGTCAATTACTACTAGACCTGGTTAGTGAGGTGCGTCTTCACCTGATCGACCTCCTAGCCAACCCCCGCATTGAAGCGGTACAGGTCAGCATTTTGCTTTCTTGCTTTCACATGTTCCACAATTCGCCAAATCTGGCGTGGAGCACGTCAGGAATGGCTGTAAGAACAGCCTACGCTCTCGCATTGCATACCAAAGCCCCGGCTAGTCAAGACCAGATTGCGGCCCAAATTCGCTACCGATGTTGGAATCATATCACAGTTGGCGACAGTTTCGTTACAATGATCTACGGAAGGCCAGCCTCCGTCGACGCAGCATTTTCAGACCTACATGAGCTTGAGGAGATTGATGATCTTACCATTCCTCCCGCTCTACGAAACCTTCCCGGGTTTATTGAATGCGGCAATATTACCTCGAAATTGACCTTTCATCAGTTGAAATTCAGGCTCTATTATATTATCCGTCAAGCCTTGAATCGCTTCCGGCTTCTCCGGCCAAGTCAGACGATGACTAATGATGATATAGTAGCAATGTCACAAGCGATAAAAGACGTAGAGGCTTCGCTAGCCCTATGGCGTCAAGAACTTCCTCGTCTGTGCAATTTTGAGTATTGGAGCGGGGCTGACCGGTGGGCGCGACTGGAGTACTCGCTGCAGAATCAGCCGGCAGATATCCAAGAACATGCAGAAATAATTCTTCTCCAGGCCGCCATGTTGCAACTGTTATATGATGGCGCTGTCATCCTCACCCATAGACCTTTACTAAAACGTCAAGTGAACTCAATACCTCCATCCGGGTTTGTGATTGATTTGCTACAAAAATCATTGGATGCTGTTATATGTGCAGCTCTCCGTATATCATCCTTTCCGGTTCACAAATTTGAGAAACATTTTGTGGTTTCTATAATCTTTCACTACTTCTTCATGGCAGGTGTGATCCTGTGTATCATTCCTACAAGTCAGCCATTTACCAATACTGCTCAGGAGGCAAAGGCTGGGGTTGTAAGGATTATACGTGCTAGTCGAGCCATGGCGCATCATAACCGCATTGCAAGACAAACTGACAAGTTACTTACCGAGCTATTGAAAATAGCCGTCCAACGAGAAACAGAAGAAGCTTTGAATACCTCGGTGCCTGGGTATCACTGGGATGAGGCGGAGCCGCTCTTGAGCTCAGAATTGTCGATAACCAAGGATGCTCAGGTCCCTTTGGAGGGCCCAAATGAAGATTCTCAAGTCAACACTACGCTATATAAACCCTACCACGGGTTAAATCACCGAGGGTTCAGCTTGGATATACTTGAGCTACTTCAATCTTACCATACATTTGACACAGGAGCAGCAAGGGATGAGCTATCAGATCAGTGCATGTTACCGAGCGCGCTGTCACCACTGGACCATCATTCGGTGTTTGTTTCTGAACAACTAGATGATATATTTGGCAGCCTGCAGTCGTCCTATAGCTGACACTAGCTTCTCATGGTTCGTTTTGGCGATCGTGCAAGCCGTCAACTTATGTAACTCCACAGTGTCAGTTGCCACGCATACATTGAACCACATTCCATCGTGGAAATGGTGGGAGTAGGGATGCTTATTTTGATGATATATCAAAATTTGCGCTTCATCTAGGATTGGTGAGAAATGGCAACCATATTTATGGTGATCAAGTTAAGAGGGATACGTAAGCGATGTATTATGAACTGACCGTACTAAGCAATAGGTACTGGGTGATATATCAGACTATGGACCATAGATCCTCTAAGGGCCTTTCTATCGTCTTCTCTAGAGTGGATGGAGTCGCTGCGGCTGGTCTACCTGAACCGGGTAGTAGGCACTATGAGCCGTCTCGGGATTTATATGTTTTTCCCACAGGCCCAACACCATCGCCATATGGTCTATATTGCCAAAGAGGTGGCCACAAGATATTAGCCACCACTCTCGGTGTTGTGAGCTACAGTCAGCTTGTCGAAATGGTTTTGGCATATGCCGGCTCGACTTGAGCAGGAATAAAATGCGAAGAGAGTGTTTTGGCTAATGAAAGGATTTAGTCCCTTTTCTTGTATGGAAGAAGGGTAGAGAATGGCGAGGATGATATCAAGATCAGAGCCGTATACTAGATAGCTGTGTGCTGAAATATCATCTCGTTCTACCTATGCATCTGCATGTGTAGTAGTCAGTTGGCAACTACTCTAATCTCCTTATGTGCTACTACATTCGCATCATGATGACCTGGCTCTAGCCAACTCCTCACTAAGCTCTAACGTAAGATAACGTAAGAACAGCCCTGGTGACGCTTCGCAGGATTATAGGGATCGTCCGCCTAAGTAGTGCATCCAATAGACCTTCCGCACGGTTAATTGTCGTTTGGTATTGACAGGAATATCAGCCCTTTTATATGGCAATAGAGAGTAAGGTGAAAGTCTTTAAATTATTAAGGTGTGTCGCCTCACGACAGGTCTTACTCTGCATAGAAGGGTTATGACTACTAAAGAAGGCCAATCGCCGGATCAGAAGATGGTCTTGGCCTAGGCGGTGCTTACCAGGTCCATAATCCCTTCGAGAAAGTCACATGGATACTTTACTTTCACAAAACTACAGCATATCAACCTAGGGACGATCGAATCAACCTCACCCTTGTTGTGCCAGACGATATCCCACACAAATCCGTCTGTCGCCCCAAAACTGCCACATCCCATGCACAACATCGGCTTCGTAACCATCCTACCATCTCTTTCGCTTAAAACTCTCGAGATCCTCATATTTATTGCACAAAGATGTCTCATCAATGACAAATCCCACCCCAGCGGGTAAATGGCAACTGTCAAATCCCGTGTCAGAGGTGAGATCATAGTCGGGAGTGAAAGAGAATATAAGCTTCCATATCAGTAGCTCTTTAATAATTTCACACAAGAATATATGAAGAATATCTGCAGCATATCGTCCAGAACAAGGAGCGTTGAAGTGTATCCCTCGTTGCAGACACAACCAACTTCCTCTCGAACCTGTGGAGCGCCTACGGATGACAAAGAGCAGGGATTGCAAAAACGTTAAGCCTCTTTTGTGGAGTCACTACCAGCCTCGATGAGCTGTATAGCCACATACATGGTTTCGTGTTCGTCCTCTGTGAATTTCGTGTCCCGGGACAAAAGTATATTTCTTACAAATGGTAGAGGCGCAATGTATATATCAATTTTGTTCTTCACTGGCACCCACCCGACCGGAAGATCTCATAGTTTAACTGTCTCAGTTATTCCCAGTGTTTCCGCCACAGGACTTGATCTAATACTACCAAAGAAAAGAGTGACCTCATTTTATAGGTCCGCAAGTTCCTGGTTGGATTTCGCTAATTGCTCTTCAAGAACTATCCAATGCATGGCAGCGTTGCCGGAGCGATAATGATGGGCAAAGTATCGCCCCGACGGAAAGAATTATTCTGTCAGGAACTTGCTAACTACCGATTGCTTTAAGAATGTTCCGCTTGGCAGCGAGTGCAACACACACTGCATTTCAATCCACTTAGAAGGGTCTACGTAGGATCCAAGAACGTCCAAAGAGCGTCCTTTAGGATTAACAATGGTATTGCGGACTGTCTTTTGTGAGGGAACCCCACATGGTAATGACCTCATTGACCACTCGGTGGATACGCAGCACCCTGAGACCTACTCACCCATGAACTTGTCTGGTTGATGCACGCAGCTCTAAGCCGGAGAAGACTACCGAACAGAGGTCGCCCTTGTGACCCCGGTGGAAACCTCCATGGTTTTCCAGCCGGTGTTTGTCGCTTTCCCACTAGCTTGAATGTTCTTGAACGACCAAGAAGGCCATCACCAGAGAAAGGACGAGATCGGATATTCAGACGTCAATGTGACTGGCTGATGAATTGATAATAAGAGGGGCATGTACCCAAGGGTCATCGTCCGACTCGGTATACTTTTCGTTCCGGCGGGTTTATTCCGACGGATGATGATTTGAAATCATGGGAGCCCCGTCTTTCTAAATAACCTTAATCCCGCAGGCTCTGATCCCGTTCTATTAGCCACTTCCCAAAATGGAAGACGCTAGTTTCACAACCGACGATAACTCGGTAGTCGGTGATGGATTCAAAGTACAAGTATTGCTCTTTTCCACAGATCGACGATACCAAACTGACAGTAACCAACAAACATGGCTTCCCGTCAACCAAGAAACAGCTTGACGCTATTTGACAAGGTTGATGTGGTGCTTGGTATCTATTCCATGGGTATTTCCCGTCAGAAGGACATAAATATACATCTTCAACTGATGATGACACCTAGTTTCGGCGGTCATTTATTCTATTCTTTCAGGCTTTTTTCGTGGTAAATCAGGCGCAGATACCTATTATCACCACATTATACAAGGGACAGTCAAGAAGGTCAGAAATATGATTTGACGAAAATGCATCAATCGTAACTGATTGAAGCAGCTTATGACCAGATATACCCCACTTCAGCTGCAGTATATTCTCAAAAGATAATGCTGTTAAGTCCTTCAGACTGATATTCACTAGGTATCTTTTTGAGTCATCAGATCAGATATACCTGAAGTACTGTAGCAGCAACCGGCTCGAGCCGAATTTTATTTCAACCGACCACGGGGTGAAAGGGTTTTGGATCGGAAGCCCACATGCCAAATATGTTGGGATATATTTCCATGGTAATTAGTATATGTGGTTGAAGATCTATTCTAATGTATTTCAATAGGAGGGGGGTTTGCGATGGATGGAACAAAATCACATATAGATCTTTGTCTGGAAGTACAGAGAAGTCTGGATCAAAACGGGATCAATCTTGCTTGGTTCTATTCCACCTACACATTGACGCCTCACTCCACTTATCCCACACAATTTTGTGAAGCGGTGGAAACCTTAAACTACATTCTACAGGATGTCGGGCGACATCCATCTGAAGTCATACTTGCAGGCGACTCTGCAGGCGCAAACCTCTGCTTGGCAATCTTGTCTCACATGACGCATCCGGCCAAAGGCGTGCCTAGACTGATAGTACAAGAACCCCTCAAGGCATTTGTCCTTATCTCACCTTGGATCTCCTTTGATCAGAATTGGCCAAGCGTGCGGCGTAATGAGCACAAGGACATTGAAGCAACCGATGCTATAGAGCTGTGGTCGCGGATTTATCTCGATGGGAACCCAACAAACTCTTACATTGAGGCTGTTCGTGCTCCGGAAGAATGGTGGAAGGACGCAAAAGTTCAGCACACACTAGTTCTCGCTGGAGAAGATGAACTTCTTATGGACCCAATTACAGCTTGGGTCCATAATTTTCAGGTATGAGGAAGTCCCGAATGTCTACACAAAAAAGGAGGCTTACAAATTTTAAGAAATTCAATACGGAAACCACTTTCGTCATTGGAGAAAAGGAATGTCATATTGCCCCTATTATCTGGCCAATGTTTGGTGATAAACATGAGACTCAGCAAGTTAGAGCATTGAAAGATTGGTTAAAGGCACGGTTGCTTTGACTTAAGATAGGAACCTCGTACGTAATAGGATAACAAAACTGAAAGAAGGCCAGAATATTATACAGTATTAGGCATGCATACGGTTGTGAATGATCTGCTGGATAGGCAATTAAACATGTAAAACGTATATAATTTGTTTATTTGAGGTACACTACACATGGCATAGTTGTAACTCGGACATATAAGGAAATTTTCTTATAACTTTCAAACAAGCGTCGACATATCTGAACTTTGGGATGTTGCCCGGAAATAGACTGGAAATACATCGGCATCGGCACGGTCATGAGCTGACAAATACGTGCGGAGAACAAGTCTAGACTTGTATTGTACGGGAGGATAGGTCATTGGTCATTATATCGGAGAAAAGAGTTTGGCGCAGTTGTCTCTGTAATTAAGTTGTGGTGGCGTTCCTTGGTTCCGGCGGAAGGCACGCGACCAATCACATTTTAACGCAGAGACAATCAGCCCCAATTACCCCATCAAGTAGTTGGCTTCAAGTGTCATCACAAACACCATGTTATACCTCAAGAGATCTTTCTTGCTGTATTTAAGGAAAATATGTCCGCGCAAGGACGATGACTTTTCTAAAATCTTGTGAAATAATCCAATTGAGTATATCTGGCTATTACAGGTTCTCTCATAAGCATGTCTCTCTCCATTCAATCCCGGTCTATCTATCATGGCCTCCCAGTGTTCCCAGGGGAGCTAAAGGGCCTCACTGCCATTGTAGCTGGTGCTAATGGCATTTCCGGTGACTATATGGTGAGCTGTTCTGATAAACTCAAGACCACAACCATCATTGTCTATTGTTAACCTCAGACTCTATGATTGCAGCTCCAAGTTCTTTGTGAGTCACCCGAACGCTGGACAAAGATCTATG
The DNA here is from genome assembly GCF_021365285.1 of Talaromyces proteolyticus. NCBI lineage: Eukaryota > Fungi > Ascomycota > Eurotiomycetes > Eurotiales > Trichocomaceae > Talaromyces > Talaromyces proteolyticus. Next base: position 929,292 of record NW_025764280.1, read on the forward strand.
CACTCTCCCGGAGACCTCCAAATAAAATTTGGCCAGCGCACGTCAAACATCTTTCTCTGGATTTCATGGATCCTCCTGAGAAAATTGCTGAGCAGCTTAGGCAGGATGAGGTGAAAGCAGATTATATTTTCTTCTTTGCCTACATTCAGCCGCCACCAAAGGAGGGCGGAAATATCTGGAGCGCTGTAGAGGATCTCGTTCGTGTCAATAGTGAGTTTCTACCCGCAGATTTATAGTGTCTGAGAGCAGCCTTATCTAACGTTCTTTACGCAGAACAGCTGCTGGTAAATTTCTTGGAAGCCCAGGCGCTAAACAATTCACTTCCGAAGCACATCCTTCTGCAATTAGGTGCAAAGTACTATGGCCTCCATTTAGGCCCTGCAAAGACTCCTCTAGTAGAATCAGACCCACGTGTACTTTTGGAACCAAACTTCTACTATGATCAAGAAGATTATTTGAAGGAGTTTGCGCAAAAACATAATATTGGATGGAACACAACTCGTCCTGCGTTCATTCCAGGAGCAGTCACTGATGCATCCATGGACCTTTGCTTTGCATTGGGGATATATGCTACTGTCCAGAAATATCTAAACCAGCCCCTGGTGTATCCAGCAGACTTCACTGCTTGGACGAACGTTCAAAATCTGTCCAGTGCTGCAACAAACTGCTACCTGGCGGAGTGGGCAGTTTTGACCAAAGGGGCTGAGAACCAGAGCTTCAACGCAATTGATGGCGCTCCGTTTAGCTGGGAAGGATTCTGGCCCCAGCTCGCCGATCGGTTTGGGTTGCCCTGGACTGGACCAGACTTGAGTGAGAGTGCACAGTACCATGACGTGGTACTGCCTTATGACCCTCCACCCCGTGGATACGGGCCACAAGCCAAGTCTCGGTTCAGATTCACCTTAACAGAATGGGCTAAACGTCCCGAGGTTTCAGCGGCTTGGAGGGAAATTGCCAAAGAAAATAACCTACGAGACAAGGAACTAAGAGAGCCAGAACGACTTTTTGGATTTATTGATGTGCTTCTCATGATGTCCTATCCCGCTTTGTACAGGTAAGTGATGCACGCCAAACCAGTCTATTCATTTTACGTCCCATTCTCTAACGTATTTACGGAGTAGCGTAACTAAATTGAGGAAGCTTGGTTATTTTGGATATGTTGACACAAGTGAGTCGATCATAGAGGCCTTGGAAAGGCTTGTTGGTCTGCGTATGATCCCGCAATTTTAATATGTCGTTCTGCGATCTGGCCGTGGAACAGAAGAGCTTTTCATCTTCAGACAGTTGGCCATGTTAGAATGATTCACATATAGCGTACATATGCAGGACTGGAAAACATCTTTTTAAAGAATTGTGGGAAGGATATGTGAATTGTCATCTCGTCATTTTATTTCAACCGAACATATTTTGTCCAAAAGAACTCCACAGAAAATTAATATTTGAAACTGCAATGCTGAAATATTATTGTATTATCTTTGGGGTCTAATAATTTATAAAATAGAAAACCGTTACCTAGGTAGTTTCTTAAAGGACTCAGACCCATAGTTTTTACATTTTTACAAAGTATTTCTACAAGTAGTCTCAATTCTGATCATGATATAGATTTGGAAAGCTCGATAGATAGTAGATCCGAAGATATACGTACCTACTGACCTCACAGGACCGAAAATTGTTTAATCATTATTCAGAGGCACAAAAAAGCCTTGGGAATAATAAATTATTCTTCACACTTCCTGTGATTGTCTTTTCTTTTCTCTCTGGCGCTTCCCCAATACCACAGTGCTTAGGTCGCCTACGGGCAACGAAACTGGGAAATCAACTGTCTCCAATATTTGGGCGATGAAGATCCACCAAATCGGGAAGCATAATGCGAATATAAATGCACCGGAGGCCTTGTATACACAAGTCAGTAAGATTTGCACAGGGGCAAAAATATAAGGTACCCACCGTTTGTAGTTTGGATGCAAGGATGGCGTTTCCAAGCGCAAGCTGAAAATAGACACCCGAAAACAAAGCAGCAGCAATGGAGAGAAGGAACAGAGCTATGAAAAGACATATATTGGTGCGGATGGAGCAGATGAAATAAACAAATGTCAGAACAGCCAGAATCACGTAAAAGAAGCCTGACATCGTGCAGGTTAGTTGAAGGTAACTACAATATTAATGCCGTGATTACTCACCAGTTGTAGCGTAGAATTCCGGTGTGTGTTGGCCCTCCAATATGTTTCCTGTTGGGGAGTAATTGAGACCAGTCGCAAAAAACGGCATGAGTGATGTGCCATATACCAGCCAGAATGTGCCTGCTCAGCGTTAGCGTACAATAATCAGCAGCGCAGAAGGAAAACAGACCATATGTGAAAAAGATAGAAGACGAGAAGGTGTTCCCAAGGATCCATTCGCCTATTCCACCAAGCAATTGAACCAGACCGCCGAAGAAAATAAAGACGGGTCTGGTATAGAACAATCAGATATCAGCAAGCGTGAGTTGATATGATCGGAAGCAACAGCTCTTACAAAATTGCACCGCCATTCCCTCCTGATCCTCTCCAGCCCATCGCAATACAGCCCAGAGGGGTTGCAGATAGTAAGAATCCCATTAGTGAGATAGGGGTGGGATTTCCGAAAGTCTTGCGTAGATTTCCCGCTGCAGGAGTCTTTGGGTTCAAGTAGAGCTTCTCGAACACATCGCGAGGGATGGGAAGAAGTATGCTTTCTGCTGTTGGATTACGGTGAAGGGTCTCCGTGGTTGCTGCTAACATATCATCAATGTTTTTCACGGACATTGTGCTGTATTATGTCCAAATACTGCTGGAATCGTCACCAAAAAGCGAAAATATGGTCCAAAGGGTATTGAGAGTTGGGAGCAGGTACAGCGGTGGGGAACACGCAGATATATACGATATATATACGATGTATCCAGGCTACCTCTACAGACTAAGTTTGAGCTAATTGATATATATTCCATTCTGAAAAATGGAAATTTGAAATACTGCAAAATGCAAACAAAATACACAACAAAATATTCACGGAATCGTATTCCGCCCGGCAGCGGAATATAGCGGAATGAGCCCCCAGAGCCCAAAATTTGGGGTAATATGGGGTAATCCGGGGTGTCTATGGATGGTAATCTCCATTTTTCATGTGCAAAGCTCCACAATTCAACTCATTAGAATTCATTTAGTATTTGAATTTATTGGGTTGTTAAACAGGATCTGCCCATTCTGATGAGCTTGCCAAGCCATGTCCCTTGGGACGACGCAGGGATAAAGTTATAAGCGGACCTTTCGCTTGTTGTCGAGCTTACTCTATTCATCCACTCAAATTGATGTGCGTTTCATAGCGGAGGCTAAATGGAGAAGAATGGGAGAGATTGAGCCCAATCGGTGATTCTTTGCTTTCCAAAAGTCGGGACAAGGGATCAGATGTCACGCCACCGAAATCAGACGGCCTGGATAGAGTTTGCGCAATCTATATGAAATATTCAGATACATATGTACAGGTTAGTGAAAAATCCATCCCCGATGTGGATCAATTACTCTTGTTTGAAAATGAAACCGATTTTTCCAACATCAAACAGAGCTTGGTATGTATTATTTTGGAATTCTTCCACGTAAATAGTTACCCCTGAAACATTCATACATTATCCTTTCTCATAAAACTCTTGGTAAGCATATTGGGCGCTAGTTGCCTAGTTATTGGGCCAGGAGCACCAACAGCGAGCCTGAGTGGTGGACTTAAACCCTCCGTTGTTGCTCTGCCATCCCGGAATTCGTCCGATCTTTGTCGGCTCAAAGGCTCCTGGGATATCTCTTCATCATTTGCCGTGGAGCGACCAACCGAGCTACTGGAGTCCGCATTTTGACTTGAGATAGGCATAAGAGGATAGCCCTACCTGAAAATCTCCGCTGGCTGTCGTTCCTCGTCTTTTGGTTTCTCGCCAGACCCATTGTCCACACCTATCAGGCTTAGAGACCACGGCGTTTCCCCGTAAGCTCCTGGCACACAGATGCGGATCTCAGCCGTGCCATTAGTAGAGAGTTCGGTCACAAAGGGCCGCTCCCTCGGGCAATTCAGTGGGAACTGTTCCCTTGAAACGAACTCGCAGCTCGAGGTAGAATTAAGTCTCATTGCATGCTGGCGAAGAACACCTGTATTCGTTTCATTCTTCAAAGCTGGGACGAAATACGCCTCGTTAGGTGCAATCAAAGAACTACTACGTAAATTGATGCAGTCAATAATCACATCTGCGGTGTCTTTCGAGCGGCTATCAAGGGAAAATCACTCTAAGCCGTTGACTTGCACATTCTTTTACATCAGTTCACGAGTCCTGCAGGAGATAATCCCAAGTACATAGATAATCATGAGAAGAATTTCATATAGCTGGTCTTGACTCCAGGTCAGACCCTAGGAAGGGGTATCTATACATATATATTGGCAACATAAGTGGTCAAATAGTGTTGGTTTCGTCTTGATCAACATGAATCATGTCGTTTTCAGCCCCATTAAGCCTATTTCCAACATCCATGCTATCGCGGAGGATTTCACGGGCCTCTTGGCTATCCACTTTCATGTCTTCCTTGATCAGCAGTACCGTCAGTTCAGGAACGAGGACTGCTTGAGAATAGGCCGCCGGACCGGCTGTCTTGAGGATATTGTCCATGGTTGCTAGTTGGCGTAGTCGGCGAGAGAATTTCGCAGTTACAGCAGTCAGCCTGTGGAATAGTCAGTTATCTTGTGGCCAATAAAGAAAATATAATATCGGTAAAGACGAACATTCTACTCGCCCCCTTTGGTCCGTAGTAGCCACACGACATATATTCAAGATTATCGCCCTCTAGCGTCAAACGGAAATTCTTAGCCTGCCCTGATTTCATAGCACTCTCAAGACGACCTCTAAAAAAAGAGGAACTTTGTGGTACCAGTTGTTTCTCGAGTTCGGTGAAATGTGTTTGAATTCGTCGCTCAAACTTCTCCCAGTTGATTTCCGGGTATTTCCTGTCGCTCCACTCCTTTTCAGCCTTGTGTGCTTTGTGACTTTCACAAAATCGACGTTCATCTTTCAACCGTCGATTAGGCTGTATCAGAAATTCATCGAGTATATCTGCATCTACAAGCGCATTACAATTGGGGCAGCGCGGTAGACCGTCCTCCAGAACTGGCTGCTCGTTCAATGGCATTTCATCTTCCTGAATCCCAGAGAAGGATATCTCAGAGATCGGTGAGCTAAGCGGTGAATCTTCATCAAAAACAATATCCTTGGACGGCAGCGAGGAACTGATTGCGCTCGTACTCGGTTGCGAACGAGGCTCCTTGAACTGCTTCGCTTCTGACGATGGCTCCTTGAGCTTCTCATCATCTTTGTACAATGCCGGCATGCGAAAGGTAGATACTTGGTCATCTAAAGAAGATTTGTCGTTATTGTTTGTTTTCTGAGACTTGATTGGACTTTTAATAACCCGATCTTCAGGGTGACGGAAGCCTTTGATATCGTCTTGTTTCCTCTTTCGAGACCCACACCCATTGTGTTGTGATTGTGGTTGTGGATTGCTAGAATGGATATTATTTGACCTATTGGTCTTCGTCCCATAGTTGCTATTACGTTTTCTTGTCCCTTGTGAGAACAAGCCCACTTCGTCCCATGACGGAATTTGACTTTGGCTTAGGCGAGAAGATTGCGATTGGGTATTGGCAATGTCCTTTGCAGCAGCGTCACTTCTCATCTCTCTCTCTCCCCCAGCGATCCTTTCATCATCGCTTTCATCCGTTGAACTGAGCGGCTCATCGTAGACCCCGCATTCTTCTTTCTTGTCTTTTGCTGGCAATTCCGGCTGGCTTCGCGGCCGCGTAGGCCTGTTACCCACCATACGCAGCAGCGATGGTCCATCGTAATTATTTTTCGTCAAGTATGTCGAGGCATAGGAGGCTTCACGCTTGGCGGGTCTTCTCATTGTAGCGGTTGTTCCCCCATTTCATGCGTCCAAGGGGGGAGGGTCTCAGGCGCGAGGAGGTGTGGTATAAAGCGACGGTAGCATCAATTCGGTCCGTTGTTAAATCCTCCGTGCTTGGAGAGGGTTGCGAGCTGGACTTGATTGAAGGGTCGAAGAATGGAGGCAAATCAGGAACGGAACGCGTCGTAGGCACGCGCCACGGTTCTGTTTCCCCACACCTGCCGTTAATAGACTGTTCTCAAGCCAGTTGGCAAATTAAGGCAAGGTCAAGTGTTGACAAGTGAGGTTGGAACTGGTCATATTATAATCACTGCTCCTATCACTTCGCACCTTTATATGGACTCTGCCTTTTAATCGAATTTCCCAATACGATGGCTCAAATCCACATCTAAGATGCCGAAAAATGCACAGAAATCTTGAAAAACTAACTATACAGACGTCGGTGACGTTGAGAAAAGACAAAAAGCATTTCGCATCCAAATAAAACTCCTTATAAGATGAGTCTTGTCACCAGAAATAAATAAAATAAAAACAAAATTAAAGGTAAACAAAAAGATACACAAGGCTACAAGGCCTAGATTAAAGGGAGATTAATATATAAGTAGCTCAAAAATTAGAGCAAAAATGCATGCAGATCGTCATACTCATTCAAACGTCATATGAATTTCTTCCTCACCTTGGCCATGGCCTTCAGCCCATGCATTATGTCCAAAATCAGTGGGCATTGTAGCTGCCGAAAGGAGCGCTGGTCGGGCATCTGACAATGGGGCATGATAGGAGGTGTCAAAGGTCAACTGCGCGTCATTATCGTGGCTGCCTGCCGACGGTTCATGGCCAGGTTTCGTATCCGGGGTCGTCGTTTGACTAGGAGGTGAAGTCTTTATGTCTTTTGCTGTGGACTGCTTGTCCACTAATGTAGCAGCATCATCGGCACTTTTCGATTGCTTAAGATCTGGACGGGGCGAGTTTGTGCTGGAAGTTTGAGGTTCGTTCAACTCCACTTTAATCGGAGGTAGAGTGGATTCTAACTGCTTCACTTCGATTTGCTCAGATGCCAGCTCCGCCTTGATAGCATCGATATCGAAGAGAACGCTTTCATGTATGGACGATGACGGATCAGGGGAGCTATGCGGTGATTCCTTGGCTTGATCTGCGTCGTACATTTCCCAGCCTTTCTTCTTGGCCAGTTTAGATCGTTTGAACAGGCCGAATCGTTTCTTGTCTGGCTTTTGCTCGGCTTCCCTGCGTGCCTCGTCGATTTCACGAATCAGTTCACGTTGCCGCTCGGCATGGTTTTCGGGGTCTGGGTCTTCGATTTCTGCGAATTCGTCGCTCAACACCTCCCACCCGACCTCCCGCAGCAATCGCGGCATGGCAGTACGGTAGTTCATGTGACCGCTGACTAGATTAGTGACATCCACATTCTCGAGTCCGGGGATGTCCGGGACCGGGGCAAGACCGGCCACACGCATTATTCCACCGCTCGTAGCCCGAAACAGGTAGCCCAAAATCCAGTCATTGGTTGAGTAGCCATTCACAAATCTCCCAACCACAACGCTCTTTGCTTTCAAATACTCGTCTTTGTTTGCAACGACTGGGGAACCAAACAAATAAACGTTCTGGACGAGACCGTATGCGCCCTTTTTCGCAAGCTCCTTGAGACAAGAGAAGATCATTCGCGAGCCCAGTGAGAAACCGAGAAGAGTGACTGGTCTTTTTCCAAGGTTACGACTCATTAGAGAATCCGCGAGAATCAAACCAGCTGCGTTTGCTCGCACTAATGAAACGTTCCATGGGTTGTCAATCAAATAAGCCAGTTTCGAAAGGACGATCGGAAGTTGCAACGCTCCCATTAATGCTGTCAATATGGTGCTGCCAAGAACTTGTTGTAAACCTTGAGTCAATGCCTAAAAATCATCAACACAATGTCCAAGTCTTGTCTCATATTACAACTTACCTCTGTTGCTAGAATGTTGATGGTTGAACCCATACTTTGCAGCATATCAGGTTCCCAGAAAACAGAGTATATATCCCCCATGATTGGATCTACTGTACTGAAAGGTAACCGAACGTCATCAACCTTTCCGGTCATCCAGCCAGCGACCGTGACAATCAGGTTGACTCTTTGATTGTTATGTAGTGGGCGATATTCAAATGTCTGCACAGCGCCAGTTCGACGATGAGATGCCTTCAACCCAGAGTAACTTCCCGTGAGGGTAGCACCAGAGGCAATCAAAGCCGTGCCACCAGCTCCACCCAAAAAGGCGCCTGTACCGGAAATGCCAATAGTCGTAAAACCCGCAGCAATACCGGCGCCAATAACAGGCGCTAGCAAACCAGCTGATAGACCAATAACTAGACCACCGCCCACTGTTGCCAGTCCCATAATCATGTACTTCTTCTTCAATGCTTCCTTTCGCCGTACTTCCATATGATCTGCTTCATCCCATGTCTCTTTCGAAGCGGCTTGCTCCATCTCTAACGCGTCAATGACTTTTTTCTCAAATCGACATATCTGCATCCACGAGATGTTCATCGCTTTGCCAACCTGTTCTAGCAAGTAACGTGACCGAGCATCATAATTGGCATCTGAAATGAGCACAAGAAACAGGTCACAAAGGACGGTCCAACGAAGATCGATTTCTATCTTAGCTGACGTGGGCATTTGAGACGGGGTTTGCACTTCTGGCACTCCATCTGGCTCCGCAATTTGAGGTGTCGACGGCTCAACTTTTTCCTCTTCAAAGGACTTTTGAGTATCCGACAAGCCGGGGCTGTCCCTATGCTCGCTCTTAAGGCTGGGAGATGAAACGGAAGGAGAACCCAAAGATGATCCTTCCTCCTCGGCAAGAGGATTCTTGACGTGAGAACTTTTCATTAGTGTAGGTACAAGATCGGCGGACTGTACCCCATGTTCAGCAAGCTGCTCGATCATGACTTGCTCGGCAGAATCAATATCCATGTGTGCGAAGATTCGCACCATTACGCCCTGACTCCATTTCTTCATGGAGTCCAATGCATCTTGGAAGGCCTTCTTGGAAGATTTTATTGCCGGAGTGCCTTCGAGATCTTTAGTCATTTGATATATCGATAGCCTGACCACACCGACATAAGCGATACGCTGGCCTTCACTCAGTATAACTTTCGTAGCCTGGAGCTGACTGAGTGCATCGCGAGTATCGTCGTCAATTCCAAGTGATGTGCCGTGGCTTTCTTTGAATAGATAACTTGTATCCTCATCCATACTTGTTGCGGAGTGTGCATCATCATCTAGCTGCACTCGGGTGTATCCCCGCCCAGCCCCTGACATGTCTGCATAATCTTCACCGTCAAGGCCTGAGGCCTTTGCGACCAATCTGCCATAATCATCATAATGGTCGAGTTCTCCGAGAGCTGGCATAGCTTTCCATTCTCCTTCGCTATCACTTTCTTCATCGCTATGTTCTTCGGTCAGTTTTTGGTGAGACCATTCCGAAGCGCCTATTGAATTATGTTTATCGTGAGAATGCCTCTTAGCATCAGGACTGTTTGGTTTGCTCTCTTCCTCCACTGTGGCGCCATTAACGGGTGGGTTTCCAGTTTCCTTCGATTCCGAATGTGCCGTCTCTTCAATTGTCACACCTAGTCCGGTAACCGAAGTAGACTGTTGAGGTTCTGTTTTTTGAGAAGGTACATGGCTCTCTTCTCTGTCCCGTGGCGTGATAACATCATTGTTCGTCACAGCTTCTTCTTGCTGCTGATGTTGCTGCTGCTGATCCGCCTCACCAGCACCTGGGGTTTCTTTCTTATCCGACGTTGATATTTCCTCTGCATCATGAAAAGCCGGCGAGCTCGGACTCGAATCCACCGGTGACGTACGATCCTTGCTCTTCCGAATAGGCAGTCCAAAGTCATCGAACTCTAGTTGTGACCCCGCACCAGTCTGAGGAGCCTCCGACTCGTTATTCGGTGCAGAAGCAGGCTTTGGAGACGACATTATAGAACTGTTTCCGAGGATTCGATTGCACGATGAAAAAAACCCCCCTGAACTACCGCGGTATTATTCCAAAATTGAGTCGTCCCTAATCACAGCAGCCCTTCCGCATGGCCGCATCCGCGCAGGTGGTGAACCGGCACCTGCGATTCTGACTATTCGGATAGCGGCGTTCTCTAGACTCTAGGTAAGAAATGATGTTGCTCATTCAAAGCAACTGATCGAAACGGTCGAAGGTTGCAGCGGTCGATTTAATGGGGTGATGGTCACGAGTTGCACCGCCCGAGACGAGGCGTGATCGATCAATCAAGTCCTAGAAGACAGCAACTGTCAGTTCGAAAAGTGGCTCATTAATGCGTCAATCAGCAGGCACATGCACATACGCTCTCATCTAAAGTCCAAGAAAGCGACACTCTGTGAAATGGAAACAAATAGCTGGTCCCAACGAGAAAATGCAAAGCTGCAGGGATAGAGGAGTCTGAAAGCGGAAAGGCGCACCGGTGCCTCAGCCACCTTTCAAGTTCAAACTTAGTTGCCTCGTCAAAAAGGGGCAAAACGTTCCCCGTTTTAGGTTATTATAACTAAATCAATGTGAAGACCTGTGAAATTATTTACTCGAAATTATTATTATTATTATTGTTATTATTATGTTTAATGAAAATATCATATCTACCGGTTCTTCCCAGCGGCGAACCGCCCCCTCGCTTTTTAAATGTTCCATCACGTGTTCCGCTGCTACGCATGGCTTTCCTTCTCCAGAAAGTCTCTTCAGCTGATAGATCCCGAGAAGACGTTGGATATGGCTTTTAATTTGCTTGTAGACATCTAGCCTTTAATCATTATAGTGCCTTTCCCAGAACCGACCCTTTTATGTATGGCGATTATTTAAAAGCGCATTGCTTGTTAATCAGATCGTGTAGTTAACCTTTTGTTAATGGCCTTTCTTTTTATAGCGTTTTAATATTATTACCTTGGGTCTCAAAGACAGCCAGTCTCTTGAGCTTTGATCGACTCAAAGATGGATATCCGTTTTTTGGCGACTTGAGCGTATTCCATATCGCTACGGGCTTCAAGTCGTACGCTTGAAGTCGACAAGCGCTCCGAGACTGGGTCAAGTGAGGACAACATCGGTTATACTAATACCCTCAAGAAACCGCATGAATGGATAATCATCACAATGCCCCAGTACTCAATATCCCTCACTACGACCGCCGATAAAGAAAAGGTAACGTAACATTGGATTGGCTTGCCGCCAATGTCTGATATGCTTTGTGTAAAGTCCGAAGCCTTATTATTACTCTATCTCGTCTTATATCACGTTTCTCAAGCGCCCTTGTGCTAACCCCGGGGTCATCAAGTAGATCATACGTACCTTTTGTTTTTACTAATTTGTCATCCTAGAAGCCGCAGAAGGCCAGAATGATCTTATCAGAGCCATCTTCCCATTGACATCACCATAGTAGGCTAAATATCCATTCCCAACTTTGCCTACAGCCACTGCGGCCTCTTCGCGATTTACAAAATCCGAAGATAAGACTTTCGACGGTGTTTTAGCACCGGGGACGGGAATGAAAATCTTCTCATGCCGCCGAGCGTTCTTGATATGCACCTTGATCCAAATCACCTAGAAGATGTTGAATTCAATCAACAGTCACCTCGCGCCTTATATATCACAAACTCGTGGGTAACACTACATAATCTCAATTTTCTGTGGATTCCTCCGGAATATAGAGGAGCTTCTTGTAGTACTATTCAGAACAACATCATTGCTCTTGGTTACCACTCTGGCCAGGTGATCACCCTTGTATTTTCATTTAAATAAAACACCACTGCTTCTACAGCATCATCTGTTCGTGTGTAATAGGGCCAAGAAGACTTTGTAAAGATATGCATAAATTTTATATGTTTTGGATATTCCGCACAGGATGAAGCTGAACAGCAGCCAGTCCTTGAGAAGAAGGCTGCGTACCCAATTATAAATTAGCATTAAGGTCTTAGTAGTAGGGCGGAATCATTAAATGTGTATTGGTGAAGCCGATTTCGAGAATGACTGTATCTGGAGTCATTGCCAATCGACCAAAGGGAGGTACGAACTATTCCGTAAAGCGTCAACGATCAACAAAAGTTAAAATCACATACAATTAGAGTTTATTGAAAGACACCCCGCCAGGATTAATCAATTATACTGCCACACAGATAGAAGGAGGTGATGTATATCTGATTGGTCCGGCCGGCCTATCAGCGACCGCCTCATGACCGCCCCAACATCGTTAGCCGGCCAGTAGGGCTGTTAATCGTGTTGCCCGACAGCTACAATAAAATAAAATGCATGCAATTATTAATTAATGGCATGTCAAAACCAGCGATCTGGCAGAAAATAGCGAGCCAGCCAATCAGCCCGAGTCAGCCCTGTAGAGTCAACAATGTGACGGGACTTGATTGCTCGTATTCGCGGCTACCTGCGGGGCTGTGCATCCAAAGCACAAAATGACGTCGTGCAGCCTCAGGCCAAGCTTACCAGTTATGCTTTGAAGAGCGCCAGACCAACGCCCCGACGGGCAAGTTGAGAAGCCTATCGCCGCTGGAGCTTGAACGTGGTGCTGCTCGACCAATAATGCTGTGTCGTAAGCGGTCCGTGACCTCGACGGAGCCTCAATCGACATTCAAGCGACATGACTCTGGGGTCTGCGCTTGGCAGGCTGTGGCAACATTGGCGAGAGTACGCAGGCAGACATGCTGCTACTAATCATGCTGACTAGCGCCCTCCATCATCCTCATCATGATCATCATCATTAGACATACATGCTGGCCTTCTTAGTTGCTGAACAGCATCATGCACAAAGGCGCTCTCTGATATAGCGGTTTAGTTGCAGCAGGATTGTTGTTTATACGCGACGGTTGAATATGAACGATACAGGTACGTCATCGTCGATCACGTGTGGCAGTGCTTCATGTAACAAATCTGATTCCACTTTCCAGGCTCCATCGCCAGTGCCGCTGGCGCTGGCTTGCGATTAGCACTACTCTTGAACGCCGTGGCCTGTCAAGTCGCCAATCTAGGCGTTGACATCCACAGCATCTCCAAAGGAATCACGCTATTCTCAACGAGTCTGAAGCAAGCAACGCAAAGCCTCCAGTCTGAGCACTCGGTACACACGCAAGAATGCCTCGACACCGCGTACCAGATCAGCGACCAAGCGCGCGCCGTGTTCGAAGAAGTCCAGGATATGCTCGACACAGTCCAGAAGCCGGAACCCCAGGACGACTCTCAGCCCACGCCGTCCGTGCAACAGCGGTTCAAGACTTGTTTCAAGAAGCAGCGTGTCACATACCTTCTAGCCCAGCTCGAGTCGCTCAAATTTAGTTTGATGGCGATGATCCAGGTTTTGCAGCTTGGTCGGCTGTTGGAAGTTAGGAAGTAAGAATACCCGTTGTTTACTACATAGCATATTTATGCTAACGAATATATAGCGTTCTCAATACCATTACTGAAGAGCTAATAGCGCAAGAGCGAGCCGATGCGCAGAATATGCTAATCGTGCGGTACTGGTCGACGAAGAAGCTCGACCGACTATGGGATCTTGCACGACAAGAAGCATTAGAGACTGCACCATCAACCCCAGACTCCGCGACTCCAACCCCGTCCAAACTTCCCGTGATACCGTTAGGCGTGGAATCGTCGCTCAACTCGGTCGAGGAATCGCCAAAGGATATGCTTCGGCTGACCGGGGCCGTTCTGGATGCACTGCTCAAACGATGGATCAGGCTCGAGGCCGGTCAGCGCGTGATGGTGATCACATCCAACCAGGCTATGCGCGGAGCCTCGCCTCACGCTTATGTATCATCAGGCAGCGAAGACGACTTGTCCGACGACGCCTCCTCCGACCATTCATACATGCAAGGATACTACCTCGAGGGCGTCACCACAGACTGGCGGAAACCCCATTCGCAGGATGCTCGCAGCCACGCGGCGCGTCTACGCAAACTGTATTCCAACAAGCAAGCGGACGTCCAGAGCGACAGCGACTCTGAAGCAGACTCCGAAACTTCAATCGCATCGTCGAGGCGCAAGGCAAAGAAAGCCGCGCTGCGAAAAAACAAAACCTTCCCAGCTAGCAACGAGGACCTAGATATTGTCCCAAGGCAATTTTCCGATCGAAATGAGCCTGAACACAGAGACCAGCCAACATCCCGTCCCTACTCCTATTCTGCTGCAAACAAAATCCCAGGGTGTGAAGCCGAAAACAGTTGGCGACATCAAGATACCATCCCTCCTAAACCTCAACCCGCCGCTCCTCAGGCGCCCCCCCTTCAAGCATCGCAGACACGACCGATCCCAATGCCACAGCCAAACGCAAACGGACGGCCCGACCGACTAGCCACCTCTCAGCCCTCACCAAGCTGGGCCACAGCACAAAGCCCATCTAATAATCGAAGCGGCATGCACCAGCACTCATCCTACTATCCTCCACCCTCCAACACATTCTACTCTGCGCCGGGCCGACCTCAACCAAACTTTTACCCCCAGCAACAGCAACAGCAACAGCAACCTCGATACAACCCCCCTCCCTCTCGCGCCTTCGGTCGGACTGTATCCGACAACGTCCAGCAGCAGCAACAACAACAACAACAGCAAGCACAGAAACCACAACAATACCTATCCCCCATCGTCCCGCAGCAGCAGCAGCATCGCTATCGCTCATCGCGGAGCCGAAAAGGGAACCATAGTCCGCAAGGGTACGACCGACACAAGGACTTGAAACGGACTGCGATGAGAGGGATTCTGGGAGTGAGCGCTATAGGCGGGTTTATGGATGCTCTTGAAGCGTTTAGTATTATTTAATACGTCTATGTAGCATATGTAGCATATTCCTACGTTAATCAGATATGTAAAGTTTTAATACATATGTCAGTGCATAAGTAGCTCAACAAAACACAAGACTGGTATACATAACACATCTCTTCAAGACAAGAATAATAAGAATAGTATTAAAAAAAACTCACATCTACGCTACGTGTGTATATTAATAATTCTCAGTCATGAACCCCCAAAGCACAGCACAGCCAAACCAAATAACAAACTGATTTCTTTAAAACGTCGGTAACTGAAACATGCCTTTGTCAGGAACCCAGTCGAATTCCATTTCTATGGGCAGATTATTGTCTAGATGGTACTGCATATTCCCGTCGCTGTAATCAAGGGGATAGGACGGGTGATGGGCGTGGACGCTCGGCATGTCGGTGTGGAAAGACCAGACGGGTTGGGACTGGGACTGGGACTGGGGCTGGGGCTGGGGCTGTGAGGATAGCTGCGCGTATGCGGTAGCTGTAGGCGTGGTGTTGAGGGGCTGGTGAAGGTGGTGGTGGTGCATGGTTGGATCGGATGGGAGCCAGTGGGTGGGTGTGGAAGTGGGATGTGTAGGAGGGCCGGTGGTTGTTGTGTGGTAGGCGGCTAGGTTGGATTGGTTGGTGTATTCATCCGTCGGATACGAGGGGTGCATGCCAGATGGGACGATTTTCGTGGGCATGGGCACGATTCCGCCATGCCATGCGGCTGTCATTGTCGATGATGATGGGCCGACGGCGAGAGGTGCGCTGTCGTCGGTAGTGCCAGTACCTCCTAGTTGGGACTGTGCTTCTTGGTTCTCTTTATGGTGTGCTTGAAACCGTCTCAGCCAGTCTCTTGCCTTGCCTCCAACGACTCGCAGCCATCTCGACGGAATCGGGTATTTTGAGCCGGCGCTGGCCTCGGTGAGTCGCTGAGTCATTGATTCGAGATAACTCTCGACATTGACGGTGTTTGGGGTTATGACATATCCCAACGAGCTGGATTTTATGCTAAAGTAAATTTTCAGTAACACCATGACACCAAGTACGACGCGGGAGTAGGTGAGATTCGGCATTTTGCGCATGGTATGCACATCGCAGTTCAAGAAGGAATCGAGCATCCCCTGGGCGGCATTTAGCCATTTGATGTTTAGGTCTATGCGGATGGCGCTGAGTGGCTCTGTGGATCGGTGGCTGGTGTTGTCGCTGTCGGGGGCGGGGAGCGTGTAGTATTGTTGTTTGATGGCGTCTGGCTCCCGATACCCCTCGCCGATGCCGAGTTCGTAAATGGTTAGGATGTTATGCTGGTATTCAAGCACCATTGGGACTAGAGTGTGTAAGTGACAATACATATCAGTTGGTAGAGGAGGCCTACCTGTAAGATCTTCCGGGTCAAGGTTCTCCTTCCAGTCGTCCATCTTTTTGTCAAACAATCGAAGCACAGCGTTCACCCGAGTCTCGGTCAAGGGGGCAGTAGAGGAAGTGTCATCAAGTCCAAAGGATGATAAGGCTTCGTCGGTTATGGTTTGGAGCTCAAACCACATAGCAAGCCGTTTGTCCGAGTCAATTGGGGATCGGCTGAGCATCCGTACACATTCTTTAATCCAGTCATTATATTGCAACATATTCGGCCGCCGAGTCCTCATAGCCACCCTGCCAGTAGTAAGTAATTTATCCACAGTAATGACGAAATGACGAAAGTCAAGACTCACGTTGAAGCAAGATGGTAACAAATTAGGATAGTGCGGGCTTGTTCGGCCATCTGCTCGTCGAATTTTTCCACAGGTTTAGCTTGCCTTCTTAGCCCAGCAGTCCTTCGTGGCATGCGCTTTTTAGACGCAATACCAATTTCTAACGCCATTGTAGCAGCTATATGCGGGTATTGATATGCTTGAATTTGTGTAGGCGATTCCGGTGGAAGGTAGTAGAGATGCATTAGAACCAGGGCCTGAACCATCTCCAAGGACTTTTCGCCTTTGAAGAAGAATCGCTGCGCGTAGAGGTTAATCATCTCGTGGTTTAGAGTGCTGGACAGACTAGCATCAACGGCGATAGATGATGCCGCCACTATAGCTAAGAAAAGGATAGGTTTTGAATGTCGTAGCTGGGATGTGGTGGTGTCGGCAGGCAGTACGATGAAGGGGAAATAGTCCAGCAGATCGTTCATAAATAGCGAGACCAGCTCTTCTGCCGTCGAAATAGATATAAACCCACGGTCTACAATATCGCCACCATCCCCGAAATCCGGAGAGCTGGCATTCTGTGTGAGCGAAGGTGTACTCTGCGATGAGTTTCCATCCCGAGACAGGTCGTAAGCTGAACGAGCACCAGGCGATTGGGATTGGGAATGAGAATGTCGTAATTGGGCATGATGATCGAACTGGATTTCCTGATAGTTGGGAGGGGCGAGTTTTTCTGCAGGGATCGTGCCAAAGTCGATATCCTCGGCATCCTCTGGGTCAGGGCTGGGTTCTTCGTTGATGGTATCTTCCTTGGGTTTGCGCTGGTCCTTGAGCATGGAGCGCATGGCAGCCATTTCCTTCTCCAACTGGGCGACACGCGAGTCGGTGCGCTTTCGCGGTCGACGCCTCTGCGGCGCTACAAATATGCATGCCCGCTTCGCCTTGACGCATCTTTGGCACTGATTAGGCGAGTCGATATCCGGCAAGCATCGCACTTTCAATGCTCGACACGATTCACA
This sequence comes from Talaromyces proteolyticus, assembly GCF_021365285.1. Lineage (NCBI taxonomy): Eukaryota > Fungi > Ascomycota > Eurotiomycetes > Eurotiales > Trichocomaceae > Talaromyces > Talaromyces proteolyticus. Next base: position 946,741 of record NW_025764280.1, read on the forward strand.
GGAGCGATTCAGCTGCTGCGATGGCGCGGGTTGCGGCTCCGACGGGCCGCTGTAGGCCTGATGCGTCGACATGTCGGATTGGTGCGGTGATCAGTCGCGCGGAATAAAACAAACAACACTGCGGTCACGAATATTCTGCAAGTCTAGCAGCAGCTCCTCGCCAAATACAGATTTAGGTGTGCACATCTAACACACGAATAAGGATCTGGAAATGCTGAGTCAGGCCCTCACGGCAGGCACGAATGACAAAGGTTCAGGAGTACCGCCATGATCATCGCGCGGGGCACAAATAAGACCACCGGCGGGTGGAATGCGTTGAGAACGACGTCTAGATGCCAGACGGTGTTCACAGAGCACACAACGACAGAATACACGGCCAACAAGCGCAATAAGAATAATGGGATGAAACTATTCGCAACCAACATCGGCCACAACGTGTTTGTGGGCGCTTGGAGTCGGGCGGCCCTCCCCCACCAGCCCCGTTGGCACAGCGGCGGATAGGAGAAAACCTAATTGGCTGCCAGCCAATCAGCGCGCCCGGCAGATCACGTGGCAGACTCCTCCCGAAGATCCCGTTTCCAGCGGAAGCCTCAGGCGAGCCAATCATGCCGGCTCAACGAAGACCAGAGAAGCCGCATAGAACAACTTAATATTGATATTCAACATGACATTTGGACTAAAGACAGCTGTGAGATGATGAAAGATGATAGAAGTGTGCATATATACATACTGTAGATGAGTTGAGATTTTGATTGCAGGATTATATTAGGATCATACTGTATTTTGATCACAATTGTCGGTTGAACTGGATATACGCAATATTGCCGATACCGAAGAGGCATGTGGTCGCATGGGCTGCATCTATAGTTAATCTGCATATAGTCGTACTACTATGGTAGATTGAGACTCAGCAGGGGGCCCAAGGGATGTCATCTCAGATCGATGGATCAATTGAGGCCGTGGATTTAACGTGCCAAGACGGATCGGCTGGGACAAGCCATTAATACCACGTAAAGACCACGGCGGTAATATCATCTGCAGCCCGACTCCGACTGCAGAATATTCAAAATTCAATAATCATATTGCATATTGCATATTGCATATTGCATACGACACATCGCATCATATTAATATTGCAACGTATCATCTGCAATCCGACGGTCGTCACCCGGCTGTTTTCTCTAGCGGACTCAGCAGCATCGATAGACTCAAATGACTCTTTTTGTTACTATGTACCATTGTTTCAGACCAGGGGCGAAATAACTAATCAGTTGCATTGCGTAAGCCTAGCTCTGCGGCTTGGCTCTGCGGCTTGGGGACGCGCGGACTTCACACGGTGTATGGGGCGCTTATTGGCTGCTGTCGGACTGAGCGGGGAGATTACGCCTGTGTAGGGTTTTTATCTGATCAATGGCCGCAGTTCGCGGTGATAATAAATAAGGAAGAATACGAGTCCTCGTGCAGGCGACGTGTCCCTCAGTCGATGTATCAGGTCTGACCGGCCGACAAACGCACTCCCAGTCCCCTCCGCAACCTACCAGCTTATAGGCGAGAACACGACATATTGCCGTCTTTAGATAGTCGCAATCATCAGCGATAGCGAGGATCTGCTGAACTTATTTAATACCCCTAGATGCAAACTCACACTACGTGGGTAGGAACATCCAATCAAATCAATGTATTCGAAGGGTCCGCCTCGGCAAAGGAGGATATTGGCTGGAGATGCAACGGCGCCGATAAAATTGCAGTGGACGCCATGGCCAATGGCCCGTCAGGCCGGCAAGAGGGGGCCCCGCTAATGGCTTGGCAATCCTGATCCCTGGGGGCAGAGGGCCGCCATTTTTGTCAGGCTATCCGGCCAGGAGCCGAAGAGCGAAGCAGCCAAGAAAAGTGGAAGAAATCCACCCACGCCACCCCCGTAGCAGGCATTGCTTGTCCTCGTAGGCGTTGCTTGGCCTTCCTCGATCGGCTTTCTTGCCAAGACGACAAGCATGCCTGCTGGCGTCAGCTCTACAAACTAGGTAAGCAGGCACACTACTTGTGGATCTACTCTACCCACTCTATGTAGAGGCCGCGACGATTGTCAGGGCCTCGAGGGACCAGCTTTGCTCTCAAAACTCCTCCACTATCGCCTCGGCTACTCTCTTTCACAACACCGAGCCGACACCCAACGATTCTCTCGTTCTTTCTTTCAACCATCCTGCGAATCGTATATAGGACGAATCGCGTCCAGCAGACTCGGTTTGCGATCGTCAACGACGGCTTTCCCGTCGTATTGTTTCATCGGGTCTTGTACATATTGTTTAGAGAGTACCCACGATGAGGATACCGTATCTGTACGGCCTGCTGGCCGTTGTCGCCGGCTCTGTTGCAGCCGATGCCGATTTCATGAGCGTCAGGACGCAGTTAGCGAAAGACTGGAGTGGGAAAGGAGGCGATCCCGCAGTGAAATATTTTCGTAAGTCTTATCTTCACTCGCCTATTCAGATTTTGGGTTCTTCAGCTGACCGTATCAGATGAATCCACGTGAGTTGATGAAGAGTTGATGAAGATATCAGATAAGACGTTGGCTAATAATATTCTTATGCGATAGATTCCATCCCCATTACGATGGAAGGTATGAGCTGTCACTCGCAACAGCGTTTCACATTCAACTGACTTCTCGGTTCAGATTTGCGTCCGCACCGCTCCCAGAAGAACAATCATTATCGTACTTAATATCCCTGGTTCAGACATATCTCGCAACCATGAACGACCTTGGCGTGGAAACGTGGATTATGCATGGCTCGCTCTTGGGATGGTGGTGGAACCAAAAGGTTATTTTGAACTCTGCAAATACGTCGACCTAGTCTAACTACTGTCTTGGTAGATTCTTCCATGGGATAGCGATCTTGACGTACAAGTATCCGAGCCGGGCATGCATTTCTTAGGTGACTACTATAATATGACCGAACATCATTACAACATCCCCGGAGTCCCCGAAGGTCGTACCTACCTGCTAGAAGTCAACCCGAACTACATCAATCGGTCGACGAGGGATCGCGACAATGTCATCGATGCGCGATGGATCGATATGTCTAGCGGCTTGTTTATCGATATCACTTCGGTGCGTACCGATGATATCAGGAGACAGAGAGGCGACCTTGGCGCTTTGATCTGCAAGGACGCTCATCGGTATCAGGAGAACGATATATTTCCGCTGCGAGATAGTCTCTTCGAAGGCATTCCTGTTAAGATCCCTTATGCATATACCAAGCTCTTGTCGTCTGAGTACGGTGGTAGGTCGCTGACCAACGTTAAATTTAATGGGTAAGGAGCCTGCTGGATTTCAAAAGCTTTTCTAACAGCGTACAGACACACATTTGTTGAGGAATCACAAGAATGGGTCAAGGATATGTACGTGCTCAGCGCAACACGTATTGTGTTCACTGCTAACCTCGGGACAGTGACGTTATAGGATTCGAGAAACCACCAATTAACGCACCAATCGACAAATCAACCGGTAATCCACCCGACAATTCTATCAACAAGCCAGTCGACAAAACAGCCGAGTAATTCATCAAACATCCAAAATCTACTTAAATGTCTATACCACATATCGCGCTGATACCCTGCATCGAGCCTTGATTGATCAGCTTTGCATATATTAACGAAACGGCGTTCTGACGAGTTGAAAAGGGGAGGTTTGGCTGGTCAGGAACGATTTCTCCCTTTTTCTCTCGTCTTTTTCTTTTTTTTGTTTATACTCCTATCTTCATCTATATATTTATTTCCAGCGATCCTTGGCTGGCATTGTTGCTGGCGTTTGTCGTTTCGGATTGGTGAATATTCATTGACACAACATTTATACATATACATATACATATACGTTTATATATTTTATATATAGCAGAGTGAGAAAATGTACAAACAAGGTCTATCTTCAAGTTCAAATGTTTTATGATTAGGATTGTGTATGTTTGGGTAAAATAGATTACAATGTACATGTACTTGACCTGACAACGTCAAGCAGGTCTGAACGATTTTACAACCATTTTTTTCTTCGTTAAAGATTGAATTTTTCTGTCCTCCTATGGCGCCGCCTCTTTCTGTGAATCACGGTGAACATGACATCGAGCTGGACCGATCTTATTATTTGTAAGAAGATGCGGGCCTGGTTTGAGTAATTTTGTAGCGTAGAAAAGCTCTTCCATCTACAAGCCCAAACATTGAAACGCTTAAAGGTCTTGTGCGATACCGGGGATGGTATGTACACTGTGTAATATCTAACAGTTGGAGACTTGAGAACTGAGCTTGGATTCATCTATATACATTGTATAGCTTTATAGAAGATCTGACCAGCTGCATCATCGTCTCGCTCAATCATGTTTAAGAACCAGAGTTGATACATGGACTGACTGCAATCATAATTCGCTGCTTCGATAGGCAATAATATACATCATCTCGTGTTCGCCACGCGGCCGTCGATTGGCGCACATCCACAGCCAACATCTACTTCTGTTTGGAGATAGTATCACAAGAGACGGTGGGCGCGTTGGGTATAAGGTTTCAGGCTCAGCTTACTCTTTCAATGCCATTCAATTTTCAGGCCTATGTTATTCCCCTCTTTGGCGGGTGATTGGCGGGTGAGGGCGGGGCGATGTTATATCGGTTGCTGCAGGGCTATTAATTGCTTTGGTGGCGTGGTCATTTGTGGTTGTCGATTGGTCGCGCAAAAGGAGCTTTGTTCAGCTAAGTTTGTTCTCACATCATCACCATCCCGTTGCAAACCCCGCCCATTATCTGTTCCCCTGGTTGGAAATAATACATATCCGTTTATTTGCCTTATTTAGTGGTTCTAGTTGCTGTGTCTTCACAGTGAAACTAAAAATTAAAAACAAACACCTCTGCACCCTCAACCTTGGGACATCTTAAGTAGAGTTTCGCTCGAGGCTGTATCGATATAGATTAACATAACCAACATACGCCCCGCTTTTAATCGGTTAGACTGCTAGCTTTTCAATCCTTCCGACAGTGTGCAAACCTAAAGGTTGCGGATGAGTTCTACTCGGGGCTATCTTTTTTTAACGCATTATATAACACTAGTTGGGCAGAGACCGAGTCACACCTGTTGTTCCACTGCAGGTAGTGGCGTCAGCCTGCGGATATAAGCAGCTGAGGGACGAGGAATTTGTTTGAACATTATAACGCGATAAGTACATCTATTGCCATTAAAGTAAAATATACAAGCTAGAAGAATCCAATAGGGCGTGGACGAGGAGAGATCGCGAAGCCATCATAACTAGGTAGATGCCTAGCATGAAGTTGAAACTGCAGTTGCTTCTGTATGAAAGAATGAAAGAGCAGGAGGTGTCACACATATAACCATGTTGACATGCTTTATTGAAAGGAAATCAGCCGCACTTAGAATGTAAGATGATGACACCAACCCTAAATTGTTTTTATGCTCAGCTGCAGATAAGATCTAATGACGGGGAATAATGAGTATGACTAAGGATGGTGAACCTGGATTAGTAAACGATTTGAAATGAATTCCGCGCCTATAGCAAAGGGTCAAGCCTGGATTATTAGTCTCTTGTTAGTATCTTGTTAGTTACCTAGTATTATGTGAATAGTCAGATGAAGGCGGACACGCACTTGCCCGCTTCGGGTAAGGATGATAGAAGCCGCCAATCACATACGGTAAAAACGTAATGACTTCTGGATGAAGGCTAGCGCAGGAGAGGATATGCGTTGTTTTCACTTACTGGCTGACATCCGCCGTGCTGCGTGAAATGAACCCTGTTTGTTCGGATGGCTGATAACAGGGCTGCGTTGGATACGAGAATTGCCCTCCTGGAGAATCAGGCGGTGATTGAGGGCAAACGCCGGACGTAAAGCAGAGACTGGCCAGGCCTAGTGATAAGTCGGATTTAAGGCTGGTTTTCCAGAATCTAAGTGGGTTGCTACCCCACTGCCTCGAAGCCCCCGTGTGGTCTCGCCGTGCTTTGTTGGAAATCCATCACTCTGCTTGCGACCTGAAAACCTCTCATCTCCTGTCACTATTCACTCGGAATTCCTGTTCGCGCTCGCAAAAGATACCGTCGCAACTCGCTACTGGCCCATAATTCGTTTGGCCACCGACCTCTGCCCCCAAAGCGAGGATCGCGGGCCTACCTACATATCTCGGAAGCGACCGACAGCGTTGGGGTGTCATGTCTTCCAGCAACGACAGCCCTGGTGGCGCTGCTGCCGTGACACCAAACACAACATCACCCGATCAAACATCTCCTTTACCAGCAGGGACATCTGCTTCTTCTGCCCGTGTGCAACCGAGCAATGCAGCTAGGTCACCACTAGGGCCAAACGCGCAACCAACACCTGCGACCGACTCCCGCCTGAACCCGCGCAGTTGTGTGACCTGTCGACGGCGCAAAGTACGATGCAATAAACGAGAGCCATGCTCAAATTGCGTCAAGGCAGGCATAGAATGCATCTTTCCAGGCCCTGGACGCGCGCCGCGCAAGCCGAGGCGCCCCCCTGACGCCGAGCTTCTGTCGCGGCTGAGGAGGCTGGAAGGTGTCGTGGAGAGCCTGGGGGGGACGTCGACTCTCGAGCAGGTTCTTTCTGGCGCAAAGCCAACTCAGCTGCAAACAACGTCGCCTCTTGGAGGTGTCAGCACTGCAAATAATCTCGACATGGACGAATCAGACCCCAAAAACTTCCAGCCTAAACTTCGGGGGACCGAGGAGCTTGGTAGACTGGTTATTGATGATACGAAAAGTCGATATGTGAGTAATCGCTTTTGGGCGACTTTAGGTGATCAGGTGAGTAGCATCCTTCGGCGGTTGATGGGCGCGGCGAGCTGATTGTGTCGCGATATTTAGATCGAAGAGTTGCAAGATATCCTGGATCATTCTAGTGACGATGAGGAAGATTTCCCATCGCCAGGCGACTCGGTTCAGTCGGGCACCCGCAGCCATGATGCTTTTATTTTCGGGTATAGTTCGCTCGCACATAGCTTGCGCAACTATCATCCTACTCCAACGCAAGCCTTTGTTCTGTGGAAGACGTATGAGCAACATATCGCCCCGCTTTTGACAATAGTGCACAAGCCTTCAATTCGGAATATCATCATCGACGCCGCCACTAACCTTGATTCTTTGGATAAAAACACCGAGGCCCTAGCATTCTCAGTGTATCTGGCTGCCGTTATCAGTATGACTCCAGATCAATGCTTGTCAGAGCTGGGAGAGGAACGCGACGCAACAATCAGTCGCTTCCGATTTGCCACCGAGCAGGGCATGGCCAAGGCAAATCTGCTTAATTCTCAAAACATAACTCTGCTTCAGGCCGCCGTAGTGTTTCTTTCGTGTATTCGCCGACAAGATGACTCGAGGTTTGTGTGGACTTTGTCGGCTGTTATTTTGCGCCTTGCATCCGGTTTAGGTCTGCATAGAGATGGTACCCATTTTGGTCTGAGCCCTTTTGAAACCGAGATGCGCCGTCGGCTCTGGTGGCATATATGTATTCTTGATGTTCGAGCCGCCGAGGATCACGGCACCGATCCTATGATCAACGATATGATGTATGATACCCGACTTCCCCTCAACATTAATGACGACGATATCAGTCCAGATTCCAAGACGTCTCCCCCGGAGAAGGTTGAATGCACTGATATGACATTCGCCCTCATTCGTTGTGAAGTGACTCTGGCTTATCGTCGTCTGACGTACATACCACCCGGACTTCAATCCGTCCCATCAACAGTCGAAGAACGAGAAAGTCTGATTGAGAAACTGCACCAAAGGCTGAACGACAGATATATTAAGCATTGCGATATGCAGATCCCTCTCCAATGGGCCTGTGCGACAATCGCCCGATTGATTGTGGCGAAGCTATGGCTGATTGTCCACCACCCGCTATCTAAACCCGAAGGACGATGTCTATCGAATGAGGCTCGAAATAAAATCCTTCTCACCTCGATTGAAGTGATTGAGTTTTCTCGCCTTCTCGAGACCAACGAGAATACAACCAAATGGAGCTGGCTTTTCAGTTCTTATACTCAATGGCATGCGGTTGCATTTGTGCTCGCGGAATTATGTGTACGTCCGCTGTGTCCAGGAGTAGATCGTGCCTGGATGGCAGTCAATTCAGTGTTTAAGGACTGGGAGCGACAACCGACAACCAAGAAAGGGTTACTTTGGCGCCCTCTGTCGAGGCTTATGAAAAAGGCCACCGACTTCCGTAAAAGACAGCTTGAAGAATTGCGCAACAAGTATGGCTCTACTCCTGCGACAATGCAGTCACAGATGCCACCAATTCTACCCACCGCTGCATCTGGCATTATGAACATGAACCCTCCTCCGCCCATGCCCGGCTCGCAGCAAGAAACCCCTTCTTTGGTCTCAACCTCCAGTCCAACCTTCAGCACCCCCTTTCCCAACCAAATCGAATTACCGACATCTCCCATGGCCGGGTTCAGCCTTGACCTTAACAAGGGCATGCCCGACTTACTCAACGACGTGCTCCCAGCATATTCGATGGTCCCAGCCATACCAAACGTATCCATGCCCGACGTAATGTCTTACGATCCCGCGCCAACCAGCAATTTCGCAGATGCTCTATTTGATCCTACCATCCCAACACCAGCTTCTCAGACCGGGGGCAATGCTTTCGAAATGCCGCTGAATTGGGACCAATTCGATGACGTTATGCGAGACTTTCAGCATGATCTCGCGCAGGGCAATAATCAGCGTATTATTGAGAGTATGCAAATGGACTTTATATGATCAGCATACAGGTGTGCTGTGCTGTGCTTTGTTTTGCTTTGGTGAGGGACGAGTCACCCTCTGTACATAACAATGACAATGACCATAGATGGAGCTCAAGTTTAGCGCGGCTGGCGTTGGATGAGTAGTGTGCGCAGAAATTTCATATTTTTTTCTACTCTTTCTCATGTATTTTTACCATATCCTATACTTACAAAATAAAAATAATAATGATAAATCTCGGGCTGTGGCTGGCTTTGTGTATCTCCTATCTAGATCGAGTCTGATCGACGGTTTCTTGGCGGCGGGTCTCCGCAATTAATATTAATACGTACTTATTATGCAGCTCCCGATAGAAGACACGCAGCTTCAATCCGCCGTACACTCCCACATCTAACACACCACTCATTCATTACCCGACTCAACAACCGCCTCCAAACCCTTCGATTGAATCACGCAGCCCTTCAAACGAATATCCACCCCAAAAAGATGGCACCAAAAACCTCCACCCCATCCTCATCCACAGCTCCAACAGCGCTCTCCCCGAAGGCCTCCGTCGCAGAAATCATCCAACACATCTGGTACCGCTACACCGCGCAGACATCGCAGCGCACATTCCTGCTCGATGCATTCATGGGGTATCTGATTCTCGTCGGCGGTGTTCAATTCGTCTACTGTGTTGTTGCCGGAAACTACGTACGCAAATTCACCTTTCCCCTCCAATTCACCTTTTTTTCCTTCCCAGCTCGCTCGGCTTAGTACTAATGACAAATGAGGACAGCCCTTTAACGCTTTCCTTTCCGGTTTCTCTGCCGCCGTCGGCCAATTCGTTCTCACGGCTAGTTTGAGGATGCAGACGAGTTCATCGCCGGCGAAAGACGCCGGTAGCAGCGCGAAGGGGAAGACGGAGGGGGAGGAGACACAGGGTGTTTCGCACGAGCGGTATGTTGATACAAAAACAAATCCTTTCTTCTTCTTTATACAATGTCTCCCAGAATAATGAGTTGACGGAGGTGTTGATGTTGTGTGTAGAGCATTCGCCGATTTTATATTCGGAAGCCTGATTCTGCACTTTTTCTGCATCAATTTCATTAATTGAGATGTGCATGGGATTACTTTTTTACTACCACACAATTCCCAATCATATATGTACATGTGCTGGGCTCGATAGGGTCTAGGGGGTGGGGTTTCTTTTTGCGGTTGGCTTTGCTTTTGATGGCAGTTGAATCGTTTGTGTTTAGCCTGTCTTGATATACTTGTACTTTAGATGGTGAGTTCGATATTCGGAGTCGAGATGGAAAAAAAGGAATATTGAATGAAGTGTGGAAGAACGAAAATACTGGGGATGACGTAGTTACAATACATGTACCTATTCTTCAACACTAATATATCAAACAACAGTGTCATGGTACATGTAATGTCTCCAATTATGTACAATACAAAAAGTATCTCTATAAGTTCTAATTTACACATCAAAAAGCCCTCCCACCAGGCCTCCTCACTGGCGCCGGTTTCTTCACCACACTCGACCCCCCATTTACAGAACTGGCAGACGACGACGCCGTCAACCCCCCTGCACCTCGCCTATTCCCAACAATAACGGGCTTCTTAACCACCGAACGCGCTGGCTTCCCCAACCCACTACCGACTTCAATTTCCATCTTCCGACGCGCGGGATCAATGCGCTCCTTTTCGCGCTCTTTCTCTGCTGCCGCGCGTTCGCGGTCTGCGGCCATTTGTGTCTCGATTTCCATGCGTCGGTTGAATTCGTGCTCTGTAATGCGTTTTTCGCGGTGAGAGTAGCCTTTTTCTTTGACCGAGTAGAAGACGCCACCGAGTTCGGCGAGCCACTATAAAAATAGAAAAAAACTTCTGCGTTAGATGGGATGGGGATAGTTGTAAATATGGTGAGGGGACTTACGTGTGGGTCGACTGCGGTCACGGTAGACATGTACTCTTTGCTTGTCAAGATGAGTTCATGGTAGACTACATAATCAGGCACATAGCCAAGTCCATAGAGGGCACTGGTCGGATGCAGCTGCACGGTAACGCTGGTGCGAAGATTGATAAACTCGCCGATTCCTTTGACTTTTGCTGCTTGATGGTAGTATCCCGAGCAAATGCATTTGCGGATCACGTCCCAGTCGGTACCGCAGCTAACGAGGTTCATCTTTTGTACGGTCATGATGTCGTAGAGCTGCTCGCGGATTTCTTTGGCGCGGCGAAGGGATTTGGAGTGTAAGAAGTGGCGCGTGCACCAGGCGTCGGAGTAGCCGTTGGATTTCCACTGGGAGTAGACGTGCAGGAGTGTTAGATGGTCTGATTCGGGCACGAAAAATTTCTCGCGAGCGGCGTCGGATTCTTCTTGTCGTTCTTTCGGGCGGAAGAAGACGTTGGGGACGGAGAGCATGGATACGATTGTTAATACTTCCTCGCTGCAGGCATACTCGTCGCATGCAGTGATGAGGAGTTTTGCGAGTGAAGGGTCCATGGGGAATGGCGTCATACGACGACCTAGGGACGTTAGTTCGCCTAGGTTGTCTAGAGCACCGAGAGACCATAATTCGAATAGAGAGGTGGTGATGGTTTCTTGCGGTGGGGGGTCCATGAAATCAAAGTCGAGAAGGTCTTTGACTCCAAGGGATTTCAGTAAGAGGACGGTATTAGCCAGGCTGGTTCGCTGGATCTCGGGTATGGTCTGAATGTAAAATTCGTTTTTGAACGCTTGCTCAGTGTAGAGCCTGAACGCTTTTCCCGGTCCTGTCCTTCCTGCTCGCCCTGCACGTTGACCAGCGTTTGCCTGAGAGATAGGTGTGATTTGGAGTGTATCCATACCCATACGGGGATTGTACACTTTCAATTTCGAGAACCCAGAGTCCACCACGTACATGATTCCGTCCACAGTTAAACTTGTCTCGGCAATGTTGGTTGCCACAATGACTTTTCGTACTCCAGCTGGTGCGTGTTCGAAAATCTTTGCTTGCTGCTCGGCTGGCATTTGACTGTAGATTGGAAGGATACTTAACTTGGGCGGGTCATTCAGCATTTTCAGCCGTTGCTCCACGAGTTCGCAAGTTGCTTCGATATCTTCTTGTCCGGTCATAAACACTAATATATCACCCGGGCCTTGTGATACGTGGATGGCTAAGACCTGCTTGACAGCACTGTCCACATAATCTTCACACGGAGAGCGTGAGAACTGGATATCAACCGGAAATGTTCGACCGGGAATGACGAATTCAGGAGCTCCGCCAAAAAACCGAGAAAACCGTTCTGAATTCATGGTAGCTGATGTTACAATCAACTTCAAATCTCTTCGCCTGGTCAATACCTTTTTGATCAAGCCCATGAGAACATCTGTATTCAGAGCTCGCTCATGGGCTTCGTCCATGATGATGCAAGAATACTTGTCGAGATCTGGCTGAACCAGAGACTCTCTTAGAAGGACACCATCAGTCATATCTGCGGATTGTTAGCCTTGAACACTGTAAAAGAACGACGACAACTTACACTTAATGACAGTCTTATCACTAGTACAATCTTCGAATCGAATCGCATATCCCACCAAATCCCCCAAATCAACATCCATTTCCTCACTAACACGCTTTGCCACACTCATGGCTGCAACTCGACGAGGCTGTGTACAGCCAATCATTCCATATTTCCCATATCCATCCTCATATAGAAACTGCGTCAACTGGGTGGTTTTCCCCGAACCAGTCTCACCCACAACAACAACCACCTGATTATCTCGAATCACTCGAAGCAAATCCTCTCTTACCGCGAAAGCCGGGAGATACTCTCTTTGCTCACGCAATGTTTTGCTTTTACTGAACGAGCTTGCCCCGCCTTTATTCCTTTTCAGATGCTGCGCAAACTTATTGCCGCCTTTGTACACATCCTCAATCGGCGCTGCCACAGCACTATCACCCTCATCCTCCCTTATCCCGATAAGATTACCCAATGCCGTTCCGGCCATATTCGTAGCCTCCTGTGCTTGTTTCTGTCGTTCACGCTGCTGCCGTCGTTCGCGCACAACCCTGCTCCCTTTACGACTGAACACAGCCATATCACTCTGCGGATCGCGCACCGCGGAAATCGGCTCTAGCTGTTTTGTGAATATCGTCCGTCCGTCGAGGAATGGCGGCCGCAGGTCGTGGACGAGAAGATGCACTCGCGTTCCTTCATCGTCATCGGGGGAAAAGTCGCCGGTGTATTCTCGTCGTTGTGCGACTCCAGAAGTCAGCATTCGGTTCGTCTCCCAGTTGTCTACTTCCTGTCGCTTTGCATCGCGGAGGGGACCAGGCAGGGAGCTTTTTTGCCTCTTGGCGGGGGGAGGGGCATCGTCGCGAGCCATATTGAGAGGATGCGTAACCGTTTGACAGGCTCTATCTCCCGATATAGTGACCTCGAAGGTCGTGTAGAGTTGACTGTGGAGTGGGTTGGAGAAGTTGGGAGCTTTTGCAAGGATGTTCGCGATATGGGATATTTCGAGACAAACAGTGCAAACATCAACGCGATAGGAAGTGGTTCACAGCTGCTTCCTACTAGAACATAAGAAAATTTGGCTTGAACAAACTTTAAGTGCGATATATTAATAATAGATAAACAATACAATATATTATTTTACTCCATTATGTTATCGCTTAAAGAGACAAAACGAGAAATCAATGTTTTGACGATCTACGGTGGCGATCTATACTGGTCACATGATCTATACAACAACACCTGACCCTTTCTAAACAGGTGAATGTCTGGAGTCCCAATCTCTGTCAGATTACTCTTTGAATTTTTTTCGAATTGAAAGCTTTCGGTCTCATAGCAATTATCCCGTTAGTACGCAAAAGTTGCTCGGCTGCGGGTATCGGTCAGCTGGTATCGGTCAGCTGGTTAACCATCTACTGGATCAAGTTACTCAAGCAAAATACAATCTATAAAATATATCAATCCTAGACCAACATTCTAAGAGTTGACCTGATTATCAAGGTAAAAATAGTATCGATTGGCTTCCGTTAGAGCGCCAAGAGGACCATAGAATTTGTCTGCCTGTTACCAACCGTCATCAGCACCTTCAATGCTTCCACAACCACACCACAAACCAACCTCCGAGATGATGCCACCCAATATCAAAAGCTCTCCACGTACAACTGCTCTAGAATATATATCTCAAAGACACTTCCACGAACGATTTATTATACCCCGAACCGCAAACCATGAGGAGCTTCCAATTACCTATGCAGACGTCGGGATCCGTCCCGAAACGACGTGTGATCATGTCCCGACTTTCTTATATATAGCAGGCATGTTTGGATCGCGATATATGGGGGTCCATATACATGCCATTGCAAAGAAAATAGGAGTACGAGTTATTATTGTCGATCGGTGAGTTATTACCTTGTTTACGGAAATTGTCTCACAACTTGAAATATATGTAATGTCGATGATCAGAGGGACATCTGGAGGTAACTGTTTTACAGGCCTGGAATGGGAGGCTCAATGCCTGTTCCAAATGAGTCGCTAATAGCAACCTGGATGGAGCTGGTGCCACGTCTCTTGGATCACCTGTCGATAAACCATGTCGCTCTCATAGCCCACAGTGCGGGCACGATTTACTTACTCAATACCATATTTTCCTACCGGGACATTCTCGATCCGAAAAACCCTTACGTTGCATTTCTAGGTGTGTGCGCGAGTGCTTTTGAATACAATAATGTCAACAAACTGATAAAGCCACAGCACCTTGGGTTGACCCTGCACACTCACAGGTGAAAGCTATGCAGTTTGCCCGGTTCATACCCACAAAGGCTTTCAGTTGCTGGAATCAAATACCTCGCTTCTTTCTAACCAGCCCAGTCGCGGCATCCAGTGGGGCTGTTATTAGCAGTATTAAAAACAACCTGTCTAGTACCAATGACGATGCATCGGAATCGAAAAGGCTATACATTGAACAGGAGTATGGTATGCCTAGAGATGTGCAAGTTGAACTAGACAAATATACCACTCGCTTTATTTTCACGGAGAGTACCCTCGGCGGCAACGCAGAGGCCCTACAATGTCTGCGGAAAGGAGCTCCTTGGGGGAAATGTGATGATTATACCCAATTTGTGCGGGATTTCGTTGACATGGAAAAGACGAGAGGCAAAGAATCTACTGCAGAAAAACTAAAGATACAGACTTATTTTGCGGAAAGCGATATAATGATAGGAAAGACGGGACAAAGCTATTTCGAAAAATGTTTTACGGGATTCGAAGACATGCTGCATTTTGAGAGCACTACTGTTGCAGATGAAGACCATGATAGCCTGTGTATGTCGCCGAAAATTCTGGCAAGAATTTTTCGAGAAGCGAAGGCTTGTTCGCCAAGGGACTAAAGCTATCGTTCTATATAGAACCACCATACCATAAAAGTTAAATTTCTGGACGAAAACAATCCATTTGTTTAATATATCAACATAATTAGAGATCGCATAAGACTGTCTATGCTTAAATAATATCGTAGAAATTCGAAGTTGGCGATATTGTATCCTCAAAAGTCCTACAATACTTTAAGAGATCTCTTCAGCTTATTTATTAATAATCTATTATTATTTTAAGGTTGATTACTATACTATTACTGGTTACTCTTAGGAACGTTGCGTGGTTCAACTGACGTATCATACCTTGACAGTAACAACTATAGTGGATCTAGGTTCGTTTGTGTAGGGGGTAAGTTCGCCGTACCTTTCGAACTCCGAGCAAATGCAATGCCCCAATCTCATGATTGGTCCTCCAAAGGCCTCCGAATCGTTAATTCGTCTGAAGTTGGTAAATAAGCGACAAGGCATTCATAGTAAATCTTGCGGAAATTAACACCTCCACCTGGCTAGAATTTTCCGGAGTTAATTGGCTTTGATTCAGCCACACAAGCTCTGCTTTTGACGGGCTAAGTGCTAGGAGTCTTGAACCATGTTTTGAGACTAGACCCATTTTTCTCAGCTTAGGCGCATATTTGACGCGAATCGTCGATGCTAACGTACTATGCTACTGAATAAGACTGGGCTTCTGAGGTTTAGGTTCCGAGGCTTAGGAATAATAGTAATTTTTGGCGACGACTTCAACACTCGCTGCCACGAGCGGGCCCGTGTCTCCTTACCTCTCATAGTGTACGGATAATAGTGGTTCCAAGATCTAGAGCCCCATCATGGTTTACGATGCTATAAGTCTGCAGGTCACCTAACCGATTGTGCCGGAATTGGAGCCTCTTCTCTCTCTATACCTTTCCGTTCATTGTTATCATTCCTATTGCCAACACCGCTCCATTCGTTTAGCGGGCCTTCATTTTCTCTGGAAACCCAAGAAGCAGATTATTTCGTTCTTTTTATCAAGTTAATGGTCAAAAATCTTCAATATGAAGTCCACGCTCTTTACATCCATGCTTCTTGGAAGCTCGATGGCCTTTCTGCATGGCTATCGACACGCGCGTGATGAGTTTCACCAATTACCGGCGAGGTCTGATGAAGAATCACCATCTGTGATTGTCACAACTATAACTAACTGGGTGTGTACAACCTACACGACCACGCTCGGAGCCGGTAAGTCGATACAACATCCGCTTTCGATTAAGCACTTCGTAGACACAACTTGATAATCTGACAATATTAAAGTAGCTATGACTTCCCCCTCGGCTGCAGCTCCCACTCCTGTTGTGACTGTGTTCCCATCTCCAGGAACCTACACCATTCCAGGTTCAACTGTTACTCTGTCTGAAAGCACAACTGTGGTGGCTGCAACCACCACCTCCTTGGCGCCAGGAACTCACACCGTCGGAGGTGCTACGACTGTTGTCTCCGGACCCTCCACAATCACGGTGCCATATCCTGGTGTGGCAACCGAAGGTGGAACGGTCACCAGCGTGATCCGTACAACTGTCTACACCTGCCCGGGGGCCGGCACCTACACAATTGGCGCGACTACCATCACTCCAACCGTGTCGACTGTCTATGTCTATCCGACCACGTCCTCTTATTCTTCTGGAACCTACACCTATCCGGAGACTACAGTCACAGTTACGGTGACTTCGGACGTGTATATCTGTCCAGCCACCTCTTCCTCACCGACGTCATCTCATTCAACTGCTCCGCCAGTCACGGCAACGACCACATCGACCGCATCGTCAAGTGTGAGCACCGAGGTTTCTGCTTCCAATACATCAAGTGCACCCTCACACACGACCACGCTGAGCACTGGTTCAGTCTCAAGCACCCAGACTTCATCGAAGCCTGATACCACTAGCCATACAACGGCCCCAAGTCAATCGTCTTCTAGTGTGTATAGTTCGTCGACGCCTGTTACTCTCAGCCATACCACACACAGTCATTCTACACACAGTCATTCTACACACAGTCATTCTACACGCAGTCATTCCACACACAGTCATTCCACACACAGTCATACTACACACAGCCATACTACAACCCCATGTCGTTCTTCTTCTAGTGTGCATAGCTCGTCAACACCTGTTACACACAGCCACACACACAGTCATACCACACACAGTCATACTACACACAGCCATACTACAACCCCATGTCGTTCTTCTTCTAGTGTGCATAGCTCGTCAACACCTGTTACACGCAGCCACACTAGGACAACACACAGTCATACCACAACCCCATGTCGTTCGTCTTCTCATGTGCATAGTTCGTTGACGCCTGTCACACACAGCCACACACACAGCCATACTACAACCCCTTGTCGTTCGTCTTCGACGCCTGTTACACATAGCCACACTACGACTACACGTAGCCATACCACTACCCCATGTCGTTCGTCTTCTCATGTGCATAGTTCGTCCACCCCCGTTACACGCAGCCACACTAGGACAACACGCAGCCATACCACAACCCCATGTCGTTCGTCTTCTCATGTGCATAGTTCGTCAACACCTGTTACACACAGCCACACACACAGCCATACCACAACTCCTTGTCGTTCATCTTCGAAGCCTGTAACAAGTGTTTCCACCAAGCCTCACTCATCTTCAAGCCCTGTGTCACGGAGTCCCTCCATCTCCCCCTCAAGGTCTGCCACCCCGAGCTCGAGCGTCCAGTCTTCATCTAGCTCGCAGTCAACAACAAGTGCTACTACGACGCCGTCCGCTTCTCGTTCGGCCACCCCGAGTACCTCTGCCACGACTACTCCCACCCCGAGCACTTCCACGACAAGTACTTCCACCACGAGCACTCCCACCCCGAGCACTCCCACCCCGAGCACTTCCACCACTAGTACTTCCACGACAAGTACCTCCACCACGAGTACTTCCACTACGAGTACTTCCACCACAAGTACTTCAACCACGAGTACTTCAACCACGAGTACCTCTACCAAGTGTGACACCAAAACATCAACCTCAACCTCTGCTAGCGCCACAGCGACCGGCTCTTGCGGCAGCGGCACTGCCTATGGCTACGTCCCCAACCATTCCACCACTTTCACCTCACTCGAAATCGGCTCCAACTGGGGCTGGGTGATCACAGGTCAGGCGCCACTCAGTGGGACTCTCTACATGGGTGCTGGAGGCAACGACATCTCCAAGGCCACCGACGTTGGAACGTTTACCATTCAACACGTTGGAAGCAACCTCGTCGTCTCTTACCACACAGTCGGTCCATTCAGCCTTTCCGAAACCCACGTTTATTACGGTAAAAACTACCCGAGCAAAATTGCGCCCGGACAGTTCGGAAATACGCATACCTTGGCACCAGGCACGACGACGGACACGTTCTACATTCCTTATGATCCCAGAAAGGACAAATATATTATCCATGCGGCTATTCATGGTTCTTGCTAGAGGCCTCACAGTGTCTGAGAGAACCACCTATCGTGGAGGCTACCTTCACAAACTCAATTAGCCTTAATACTGACTGTACCTCGTCACTTTCGTATCCTGTACCTGATAGCTTCGCTTTAACGTTCTATGGCTTCCTTGTTATTTTTATCCATCCAGTCCTTACTGTTCTTTCGATGGCAATAGGAAAGTTCATCAAATTAACATTCAGACCTTTAATTTTAGGGAAATGTGTATACTTAATCGTTCAAATATTAGCTGCGTTAGATGCTGCTGACTTTTCCGTGTACAGTTTTTGTTTTTTTTTACAAAATATAACTAACCAGAATATTTCTTGGCATCCAGGTCCGCGAGTAGCATGGACCCAATATCTCAACGCAACTGACTGTGAGGCTCTAGGCGTTATAGAATGTTATAATGCCGTGGTGGATCAAGTCATTAATATTCTGTCATAGGCCTTGTAGTGTGATGTCACACTATGTACTGTGTATATATACTCATCAGGCTGTAATTAAGGAATATGAAATTCAAAATAATACTATTAGATTCAGATGAATAATAATCTGTATGCGGAGTAATCGTCAATTCGTATTAATGCGGACAAGGCCGTTAGGGCTGGGCCTTCAGGATCGATTAGGGCCCAGTTATGACCACTCCATATAAGCCATATATGCACAACCTAGACACCCCCCCCTAGCCTGCCCTAAATTTATGACCCTCCGTATCCAGATTCAGCTGGTGTGTAGTAATAGTGTATACAGGGTGGTTATAAAATGACGATCAATCTAGACTCATTCTTCACGCCAAAAATCAGCACCCAGTCCTACTTAAGTTTTAATTATATTATAGTATATATAGAGAACGATGAGGCTCATTAGCTGGGTCGAGTCGCAGCCAACCATGAACACGCCCTCTTACCACCAGCTCAGTAAACAGGGTAAGCCTTGTCAGATCCTTGCTTTCAGCCTTGCCGATGTCGAGTTTATAAAAATAAATTCGGTCCAAAAGAAACTCAAACGAATATTTGATTCGATACTTGAAAATTCATCCTTCTATAAAATACTTTCGGAAACATTGACAAATGATCTCAAAACGATTGGCATATGCAGACCGCAATAGTCTTCTCCTCAACCTTACACTCAGCCTAGCCTAGCAGTTACCTCTCCCTAAAGGATGACTGAGTTCTTCTCGTAGATTATCTATTAGAAGATATCTTGCGATCAAAAATGCTCATTTCCCCACTCCGAGTTTCCATACTACTGCCGCCACCCCAGTTGCAAGCACTGACGCGAAGATCACAACTGGCAACATGAACGTGCCCAGCATTGCCATGCTCGTCAAAGTGGCAAAAATTCCACCAGCTGGCGTGAATCCACCGTACATAAAGGACTGAAATCCTGCTGCAATGGAGCCTGGTAGTTGTTAGTGTTGGGGAACCACTCAGGTGGTTCAAATAGACAGACCGGCAATAATTCCACCGGGTCCAAATCCAAGGGTCATTATGATAGTCATCACGACGGTGAAGGTAATCCACCAAGCGGTAATAATGGCGAGGACATCTAACATGGTAAGCTTATCGATCCACAGTACCGGTGTGAGTTTCTTGTCTACCTGGCCGTGAAAGCCATTGGGAAAATCGGGACCAAATATCTCCCCAGTGTGCCGTGAGAGTAGAACTGTTGGCCACAACCTGGTCAAACGCACCAGTGGAACTGAAGCTGGATATCAACAGATGTGGAAGATCCATTTTAAATGGGTTGGTAGTCTTTAGTTAACTGGGAAATATTTGGTAGAAGCTGTACGCAGGTAAAATGTTGAAATATTGTTAATCATCACTACTGATTTCCCACGTACATATAAGGTCCGACGATAGAACCGAGTAACTACACTGCCACCGGAACCTAAATAAAGATGCACTGCATTTTCTGTGACTCATGCCATGGGTTGTGTGACGTGATACCTGCATTTATCCCCAGATGCATGCATGCATGTTCATTCTCATCCAGAGATTTGATATTCATAAGTGAGCAACATGCATTTTCCTTGGGCGCTATGTGGCGTGCATAGTATATCAGATTTTGTGGGCCAATGATTCGGGTCTAAGCGCCGTTGTAATCAACTGCCTAGCAATTATCAGTATTAATTGATTGTCATTTACCCAACCATTGTTGCCACAGGAGTTTGCAAAAGTCTGCCTTGTGTTTGCCGCCAAGATCAGACATGCGCGCATGTGGAAGGAGTACGAGCGTCAAAAACAGACCAATGAGAACTATCGACTGCGTTTAGCTGCATGACTCATGCTCTTTGTTTGGCCTGAAACTACAACACCTGACAACAGTTTCATCGAGGACCAGGCTTTAATCTCGTTCATGCATGTAGAAGACCACGAACTAACCTTGTTTTGATCAATTTTTATCGTTTGGTGAGACTATATTTGGCTGTTAATTATTTTGTGTTCAAAGTGGTTATAAAGCTATATTACATGATCGTTATGCGATGAATGGTATAGCACTGGAAAATGACCCACGTCGCAGCGAAAGCACCTCAAGAAGCCAAGTATGACGACTCGAGGAGGTATGAATAATCGAAGATGGCTTAAGAAGTCTTAGAATGATGCCGCGGGGCCTTGGTATTATGGACTAAATGGTGCTCTTTTGTGTTTTATGGTTATCTAAAGATTTTTAGGAATATGACTAACCCTCAAAGGAAATCTACATGGATAATAAACTCAAGACTTTATATACGCTCTTGGTGGAAGTAGAATTTATGAAGATTACATGAAGGGATAGATGTTTTAGATAAAGCGATTTCAATGACATGCCAGTGCGGCTAACTATATATACAGTTATATTTAAGTGCACCACCGGAGGATAAACTGTACCCTTGAGGCTCAGTCTACTGACTCATAAATCCAACAGAATGTGGATATGCAGCCCTTCCGATTGGCGCGGGCAACGCAACCAAAGGGGGCCCGGGGGATATAAACAGAGCTGAAGGGGCCAAGAGCACTGCCCCTGCCCACATTAATCTCGAGAATTCGGTTGTACTACCGCTGTATTTAGGTAGTACGCGCGTTAAAGGCCTTGCCCGAAGAATAGTATGCACATGTTGTATGTTGCTGAGTCCAGCCTTGTGGATATGCTGGGGAATTTAAAAAGGAATGCCGCCCCGTGAAAGCTGCTGTCGTCTCTTTTACATCTACTTGTCTCCAAAATATACTTACCTGACTCAGTATCATGGAGCTGCACAACCAGAATGATGGTCCTCCTCCGGCATACAGTAATCCTCCTGCTGGGGGATCCGCCCCAGAAATCGCCGTCATAGAAGCCGCAACTGAGCCGCAACATACCGTCAACCAAGGGTATGTTCCAAGGCTCGAGCGAAAATTAAAAGAATGAAACTTACTTTACAATTACAGATCGGAGAAAATTGCCCTTGTCTCTCCTGATGCTGCCATCCAGACCGCGTCAACAGACGTCGCAGCAACATCTCCCCCAGCCGATGAACTAACCAAGACCATCCCAGGCCAACCAGTGCCCCAAGTGACGCCATTAGAAAAGCTCAACGACCAACCGGCATTAATCGATTGTCCCTTCTGCCAATACCGGGCGATGACGAGGGTCAACGAAGAAGACTCGTCTCAAACAAGGTAACCCTAACTTTCACTCCAACTCAACATCAGCCAAGAATAAGATTCAAAGCTAACTGTATCGTATCAGTATCGCCGCACTCTTCTGTTGCATCTTCTGCGGCATTATTGGCGCGTGTATTCCGTATATCTGCAAATGGGCGCAGGATTTTCATCATTTTTGCACGCATTGTAATGCCAAGGTGGCGATTCGGTCGAATGAGGGTCCTGTGCAGGTGCTGCGGCCGACGCCTGTTTCAGTGCCTTCGGCTTATCCAGCTGCGCCGCCAAAGGTAGCGCAGCCAGTGCCGGTGAAAGGAGGATAGTCTGTATATCAGTTTAGAATTAGTTTTAATATCCCAGCCGACATTGTTAGGATGTACTGTAGTTAATATGAAACGGTTGATAAGAAATGCTGAAGGTAGATACTGCCGGGCGGTGAGTTAGTTATATGGCCGCCCCGCGCTTTCTCTCTCCACACTCATCAATTGATCTCGCGCTGATCGCCAAACTGCTCAGCTGTAAATCACGCCATGGCCTCACCACCACAGGTCAGTGTGAGGAAGCAACAGGGTAAGCAGTGCACTATCCATATCCCCGCAGGAACAGAACCCTTACCTAACATTGCCAAACCTAGAGCTCCAGCTCCAGTATTCCAACTACAAAAACACGCTGCAGCAGATGGCGCAGAAAATCGGCGATATCGAGCAGGAGACCGAAGAGCACAAGTGAGGACTTCCGGTCTTGCTATTCTAGGAAGGGGTGAGATTATGGGATGGGTACGGATGGCTAATTCGATATTAGACTCGTCATCGAGACACTCGAGCCGCTCCCGAAAGACCGCACATGCTTTCGCATGATCAACGGGGTTCTTGTCGAGCGCACGGTCGATGAGGTTCTTCCCTCGCTCAAGACGAATGCCGATGGACTGAAGCAGGTACTCGATGAACTGCTGAAGCAGTACAAGACGAAGCAGACGGAGATGGATAACTGGAAGGTCGGCACTTCTACAACTCGGATCCACTGTTTATATGGATACTGCGAATGCTGACAGTGAATATAGAAAAAGAATAATGTCCAAGTTGTACAACAATGAACAAATGCAATACCACGGCAACTGTTATTGCGATTTCGCAGACGATATGTTATGGCCGTTGCAAAGCTCACAGATGGCCTGAGGAGTACACTTCCGTGCACAGGGGATTGAGGGTTCTCCTGGCACCGTCTAGCTGCTGGGATATTATTACCTGGTTCCGACATTTGTCCCGCACATCAGCTGTGATGCCCAGAGTCCAAGTCGCTAGATTAGAGTTGGTTGAGATGCAACTATGCCTGACGATTAGCGATGTTGGAGATGCATTGCAAGACATCACCTGTAATGAATGGATTGTGTGTTGGGCATAGAATAAAATTTCTAAGAATATACTAAGATTAATGCAAAACAGAACATTTGCCTGGCATTAATAAACAGCGCACAGTAAGCAGAATGACATGAACTGTGGCCGTGTATGAGTTGTCATCAGTTTCAGCCCAGCGAGGCGGAGGGGAGGCTGCTTTGCTCCGAGCGTGGGAGAGACTGGCCCAGCCTGATGCAATATCAGTATCAGCATCAGTATCAGTATCAGCATCAGTATCAGTATCAGCATCTGTATCAGCATCTGTATCAGTATCAGTATCAATATCAATATCAATTGCATATCAATATCCTGACATATCCCCCTAAATAGTAATCCCTTGCTGAGACTCCTGTATGCATTCGACTACTGCTGTCGATCACGCCCTGCAGGATAGGTGATTCGACAGCACGGCATAATACTAGACTCTAACGATGCCACCCACCACGTTGGGCCCAACTCCTACTGGCCCAATCTGTCAGACACCACACCACCGCCCCTGCTATACTATATCGGCCTGCGATCCCACGTTTGTCGTCGCCAGACGCGGATCAGGATGAAATGCCGAGTCTGCGAGAATTAATTACAATGCTGGGATTGAGGTAAGCGCGGCAGAGGGTGTTGGTTTGCTCCATGTATGATGTATGTGATGTATGTGCTCGGCTATCTATAGATACAACTGTTAGTGCGACGCTGGTCAATGTCAGCGCTGTGCTGCAGCCATCGATTGATTGTAGAAGATCATATTCTAGCCTGGAGATCGAGACGATAACTGTGTGAGTCATTGGTGTTTCGTACCGACTGCAGTCCGCTTAGATAAATGTTTATGAATATCCAGCATCTCACAAGGCCGAAGAGTGCGTCTAGTCGCACTGAGATTAAAATAGAATAGAATATTCAATGTTGACGACTACAGCGAGACTGGGGATCGGTATATTACGGATACCAAACTATTACCGGAGATGAGAGTATTTTAGCCATGTGATTGGCCTGCACCTGTACTCAGCGTAATATTACCACGTCAGTAACACCCCTCTCTGGTCGACAGACGAAAGAAGACGCAAGTGACGTTTTCGGAAGTGCATCGCATTATTCCAAGAACGCTGCCAGAATTTGCAAATCGGCGAAAATCCATCTAGCTGTGCTGGCTGGTAAGTTATCTGTAGTATATACTCTGTACCTAGGTGACGGCTGTGAATGGCCGGCTGCGATTGATTCGCGTCTCATCGGCGGTCCTGGTTCGTCAATTGGCATTTGCGTTGCCCATCAACAATCCAGACTCCAAACACCAAACACCAGACACCTTCCACGCCTGCGAGCAATTGCGCTTGACTGTCGATATTTGTCGCCGAAAGTACCGAGTCTGCGGTCGCGATTACATTAGCCAGCACGAGGCTGCCGGTCCCCCCACTCTCTGACCTGACTCTACACTTCCTACCGAGTTGTTGCGCTGAGCGAGCTCTGCTTGCCTCCTCCAACCTCCGACCTGCCTACGACGCGCGCGACTCTCCACCACATCGCCGCCTCAGCTTGCACGCGCAGAAAATAAAGTCAGCTCGAGAAGGCATTTTCCAAACACGCGACCCCAGTCGCTATTTCAAGACTACAGCTGGCCACCGCCTTGCGCGTAACTCGCCCCCAGCGCCTCCATCTACACCGCCAGAGCCAACCCGGGACGACATCGCAGCGCACTAATCCCCCACACCGCGCGAATCTAAAACTAAAGCACTGCTCAGGCTTTGGCGAAGTAAACCGATCGCTGCCCAGCCAGACGCACTCTGACGCAGCGCTTGCATCCTTCCAAGCCCTCCCAGCCCGGCACCGCCATCGCGCGCGTTCCCCCCCTCTGACGTGGTCGATTGCCAGCAGAGCAACCCACCCGAGCTTTTTTTGTTTATAGTGTCGTGTCGAGATTCACGCCAGCAGCTAAAAAGATGTCGTCGGCCTCCCCCCCCAAGGAACCTGAGGTGGAACCCGAGACTCAGTCAGGCGATGACCCCGACCAGATGGACCGAGACAATCAAGATCCCAGTGGACAGGGCCAGGGCGAATTTGAAGTAAAGGAGCAGGACCGATGGCTCCCAATTGCAAATGGTTCGTTTCATCACTCGTTTCTTTTGCGCCTTTTGTGTGTTCCTGCGTCTCCCAGTGCTGCTCGTGCTGTCGCCCGATTCGCGCGCGCGCCTGCGTGTTCCTGCTGCGCGCAGGTGGCTCTTCCTAGTCAATCACACTGCGCCTGCTCTTCTCCCCACTTCCCTGTCGTTGGTCCATCGGCTTGCAGTGGTGCTCTGTCTATCTGCGCTTATAATAAGCTTAACTAACGTGTGGAATCTCTGCCAGTGGCCCGTATCATGAAAACCGCCCTGCCCGAGAACGCCAAAATCGCGAAAGAGGCCAAGGAGTGCATGCAAGAATGTGTCAGCGAATTCATCTCGTTCATCACCAGCGAAGGTAAGCTGTTGCACGTCTGTTCATTCGAGTCTTGCTAACCTGCCAGCCTCCGAGAAATGCCAACAGGAAAAGCGAAAGACAGTCAATGGTGAGGACATCCTATTTGCCATGACGTCGTTGGGATTTGAAAATTACGCAGAAGCCTTGAAGATTTACCTCTCCAAGTACCGTGAGGTAAGCATCCTCGCCCCCTTCTCGTCGACAAACACATCTAATACCTGGCCAGACACAGTCTGCTCGCGGGGAAAACCAGAACCGACCGACAAGCAGCGGCTATGGAGCCGGCGGGCCTGTGGGCGGCTCGAGCAGCGCACCAGCTGCTCGAGGCGCGTCCGCCACTGCAGGCGGATTCCCCGGTGCCTCTGACAACCCAAACAGCATTCTTCCAGGTAACCTCGAGGAACAAGACAGCCAGAACTACGGCTATGGATCGATCGGTCACAACGGCGCGGGCGCGGAGTTCCACTAGTCTGGCATAATATCATTATCATTGCAGCTGCTCGTACTTTGTACTACTTTTGGGTTCTCGAACTTCTCGAACTTCTTCGGACTTCTTCGGACGCGTGTGTGTGTGATTCAATCTTAATCTTATTCTGCTCTCTTGTACAATCTGCCCCAAAAAGAACGAAAAGAAAGACCAAAAACAGACAGAACAGTCGCGCGTCCCCCTCGTAGCATGTATGATGTATGTGTTTGCCGGACGTCGGATTCATGTACACAAGGTATCGTATCGTATATCGTTACTTTTTCCTTTTTTTCTTTTCTTCTCATTTTGGGCGGTTGGATCACTTGATGTATGTCATGGTGAATGTGCTTTTGGTGCAAGGGGCTCTCATAAGCCCGGAACAGGCGCATAAGGCATGGGCTTTTACTACTACTCTTTTCAAATGTTATTTTGTATTGAGCTTTTTGTTGCTTTCAAGGGTTGCCTGTTATTAAGGGTATTGGTTGATATTCGAGTTATGGACCGTGGAATTGATTTCTGCGGGCTTATCATTTCATTACCTTGGAATGATCGGTTAATATTGATCAATATTGATATGGAATTTGTTTTATATTGAGTGTAGTTTACAACTAGACCAGAGTATCCTGACCCTGCAGTTACAATCTTTATAAAAAGAGCTAGATAAAATATCCTCATTTTCAGCACTAACTGCAGATGTCTTGGTTTTTACATTATAGACTATAAATGCCACTTGCACCAAACATGGTATACCCTGTTTGGTTCGTACCCTCGAGGTAATAATCTATCTACTGCCAGCCCTGAGAAACATTTTGTTATTACCAAATTATTTTCATTCAATCTACCTTAAATGCCTTTCCAGGTACATATATGTATTGATATTATTTGTTCAAGGTGCCAAATGGCTTACGCTATCAGATATTGCACTCTAAAATGGCTTCGGAAGTGCATCAGAAATTGGGAGCGAAATGTAAGTATGCATAACATTGAATGGGCTCTGTACCTCTAATCTTCCGAATCGTCTGAATCGGACGTCTCTGAATCTGAATCAATCTCCCAGCCCTCCACCTTGGATAAGCATTTCGAGCAGTAGTATTCATCCGGAAGGTACTGCCCATTCCATCTTCCACCCTGAAGATGGAAAAAACGCTCCAGTGGTGGTAATCTGAATCCCTGACGGTTGCATTGATGGTCATTAAATTTACCCTGGTATTCGTCACTATCAAAGTCGTAGCCCGAATCCAATTCTCCTGCATGAGATCCTGAGTCTTTGCTGGGTTTGCCCAGACTCATTTCCCGGCATCTGCGGCAGAGAGAACATATAGTCCGGTCTTCAGCGTCAATCATCCAATTTTCAGATTCACCCAGCAGAGAACAGATGCATTGTTCATTTTTCACTCGATACTTCAATTCTTCCCACCAAGGTTCTATTACGCGGTCCGTGGGGTATATACCATCAATTATGTAACACCGATTGCAAGCGGCAATGGGACCATCATACCAATGGTAGAATTCTTTGAAATTTCCAGTTGGTTTCAAAGTTAACAAATCTCGGAGAGTTTCGCAACGCCAATTAGCCTGAGCCAGTACGGATCCCGATGAAGTTTCGCGTTCCATAAATTCATCTAGTTCTTGATAGATAACTCCAAGGCGTTCAAACCATTGGAAGAATAGTTTGGAGAACCATAATGACATTGAGGTTGCTGTTTCATCCTGACAAACCATGTGAATGTCTGCTCCTCTGTCCAGTAGTAATTTCAGAATATCAGCGCTAACGTAAGGCATAGATACAACCAAATAAATTGCAGGTTCAGGTAGATCGTAGTCAAAATAATTCACTGCGGGGTCGAAATCTAAGATCAACCGAATATTCTCTATATCAGCCCGGCAAATAGCCCCACACATGCAATAATGAATGGATTCAGCATCGATATAGTCAGTCAATCCTGCGTTGAACCTCCGGAATAGGCTGGATAATATGTCACGAAATATCTGGTGTTCAGACCTAGCCTCAGCATTGTCACTTTCATACGAACTAACCAAATTCCAACCATCACTCATTGGTCCATCGAAGTCAATACAGTCGTCGAATAAAAGCATCATATCTATTGCCGTTTTAAAAGTAGTTGGATCGGTGAGAATGAATGAAGCTGGGGTACTATACACATAGATCAGTTCACCTCTCTTTCAGATCCAAAACTGCAGCGTAGACCAACAATCTTCTTGCCCAGCAACTCGTATACACGTGCGCAGTTCTGTCTGCCCCTTGTAAAATCAAGAACTTGGCTAATTCAAAGTGTCCATTGCTCGTGGCAAACTGCAATATGAGACGTTAGATATTTGATAAAGAATGTAGTTCAAACCACTGTGTAGTCAAATGGCTAGCTAGAAATAACACTTATTGTAAGTAGGACAACATGATATACTTACATGTAGTGGCCTCCACCCCTTGGAATCAACGTCCAAGACGGACGCATCCCCTCTTTTGAAGAGCTCCGAAACAGCATCGACATTTCCAGTCTTGCAAAATTGAAAGATGAGTGCATCGTCTCGTACAGCTCGCACAGGTGATATACTGTATTGCCATCCTGTTCGTGAATTAACAGAAGTCGCTTCAATTCCATATTTAAGTCCAAGTCTAATAAGCCATGAAGCCGGTTGGAAAATAAACGATGTTGTTGTTTTGTATTGTACAACACTTTCGTTAAATGTTGTCCTTAATTGTTTTATGACCCTAGTCCGATAGACTATTATACCAAACCTAGTCCTGTAGTAGGAAGTATGAAAAGATCGTGTAGTCTGTAAGCTTCGAAATGCCTCATGATTGTTGACTGCTTCAGCGACACCTGATACTACAACTTCTCTGAGAATTGGGTTCGAGATATTTTCTTTCAGTCGGCCCAATTCCTCTTCAAGGGATTTGATATGGTTGTCTATATTGTTAATGCTAGAGGATCTTGACGAGAATCTCCATTGATACTCAGGTTGTCCATTTTCTGAGCGATTAATGGCGACTGATGTATCATTTTGCAGGCGTGGATTTGGGTGATCTGCACAGTATTTCTCGATTGTTAGAAGATACGAAGTCACATTTTAAAGTATTTAGCGGTGGGTAGGATATGGGTTGAAGATGGGTTAGCATACCTCCTTGTGGCCTCAAAGTCTCAGAATCAAAACAGTGTTGCTCTTCATCTATATCATCATTAGAATGACCAATATTCATAAACCAGGATGGCAAAGGCTTACATACCCTTCTGCATGGTTTTCCCCATGACCTCAAGAAACGCCTTGGTGCAAGATGCGGCACTTGCTGCCGCATACTCCTGCCACGCCTTATTTTTGTGGCTATCTGCGTAGTCACTAACGCCCTTGATAATAATACAGCGTAAACTATCGCATATCCCCACCCCTTCCATCTCAAATCCAATGATTCCCATTTTCTTAGCCAATCTGTCGCGATGTTCTCCAGATTTCATCACAGTATCGCCAGAGCCAAGGGGACCAAAGAGCATTCGAGGAGAGGGATTACATGCAGTAGTAAGCCGGGTTCGTTTAATCAATTGTTCAGCACACCCAAGCTTGTTACAATCACTTTCAAGTGCTTCTCCACAAATCGGGTCTTCGCTAGATTTGCAGTCAGTGCAAATACATGTAGTCATCGAAGTGTGATGCTTGTGACGATAAGTTGCCTGGAATAACTGATCGTGTGCAGCACCTGGGTATTGCCACTTGTTATTCAGGGTTTTGAGATGTGTAAGGTGATTCAGATGTCTTTCTTGAAAATCACATTGTAATCTCTGAGTCTTTAAAGCCGAGAGAAAGCTTCGGATATCTCGATCTGCACGGCCAAGTGTTTCTGTAAAATCACCCCTTTGCTGGAATCCATCAGGATATAGCTTTCCAAAATCATACTCAGCAACTTTAGAGCTAATGATAACATCTCCTAATATAAGCTCTGTGTCTGATAATGGAAAAGGTACTCCTCCACAAATACCAGTCAGTATTGTAAGATTAATCCCAGGAAAGCTGATTAGAAGGCTTGACGCAACACTGGCAGCACTTTTTTTCCCCATTTCTGGTGAATATGCTAATACAATATCATATTTATCGATTCTCCCTGTTCGATAGAAATTTAAATCTCCTGGTTGTTTTCCACAGGCCACATAGTGTTCGTCTAATAGGGCTTCAACGGCGTCGAATTCCACAGGCAAAGCGCAGATGATCGCGACTTTGAACCCTTTGCGAGATTGAGGGGGCATTTCGGACATTTAGAACGGATGATTTACCGATCTGATCGGTGGAAGATAGAGGTTCGCGGTTCGATGTCGAGCAACATCGGACGACTTATTCACGATCAGGACGTAAGACACTTGGACGGCATCAAGTAGCTCTTATGACAACGTTGGTAAATATCTTAGTTCCATCTGAGATATATGAAGTGCTTTTTGATGGGCTGCGCCACGGTAAGATGTCTCTTTCTCTGTTTGTTGCAGTCCGCCTTTTGTGTGTGTGTCAGAAATTTGCGCTAGATGTGACAAGGCTGAATTTTGCAGCTTTGGTCACGTATTTGCTTATAGAAAAAGTTCGTGTATTGGACTTTACACACGAATACAGTACTGTAATGGCAAGGCTGAATTTTGAAGCCAAAGCTGTGCCTCTTCAGCCTGCTTGTGATCAACCTTTTTATTGGGTATCGTCCATCGTTTCACACCAATCAAAATTATATTTCTTCTATTTTAGCCAGGGCCTACATCAAGGTGTGTCAAATCATGAAGGACCACGAGGGACCTGAGTATTGACCGCCTTTCTTCCTAAAAGGTGCCTCTCTTTGAAACCACCGTGACCGTAACGTAGATTAAAACGCGTACCCTCTATCTGTGATTGTATATTTCATCAAGCGGCAATAATATTATTTTCTGTTAATTACTCACAAGACCAGCAAAGGAAACAGTACAAAAATTCTTGCGCTCAAACATCTGGACTTGATATCAATACTCCATCTTGCTAACAGTGATGACATTGCATAGCAAAACAATACCCCTCCTATGTTTAATACTGGGACGACTTTCTTTTTTCCATGCCTATCTGTATATGTGCTCGCCGATGAGCCTCCATCTTGTCCTTACGCCCAAATGGCTTTCCGCACCCTACTATCGGACACGTATATGCGTCCGGTGAAACATGAACGGCTTTGACATGTCGTAGTAAATCAGCATCCCGCCGAAATGAGCCTAGGTACTTGCACCCTTCCCATCTACATTTCCTGGTGGCTGACTTTGGCGGAGAGTGGTTTTGACGGCGGTTTTTCAAGCCAGATGCGTCTTGGTTGTTGTTGTTTTTGTCGTCGTCGTCGTCGTCACAAGGAAACTTAAGTTGCATCCAGTTCTCATTATAAATACCATGCCTATCATATACAAAGTCTGTCTTTGGCATCACGTGTTGTTGAAGGTGGTGTCTTTCATTGGCAAATGGTGCCGTGCTGTCTAGGAGAGCCGCTTGTGTAGCAGGACCATTGTCATAGACGTGTTGTATGCCGGGCATTGAAGTACGTGTTGACATATGCTGACCCTGTTCAAAACGATTGACCTCGAGAAAGGAGATCGTGTCAGCAATTGGTATGCCGTGCAGGTATTCTCGAGGAATAGTTGTCAGACCGTCGATTTGGTGCTGGTCGGGACGGCTATTAGCGGGCGAACCAGGGGGTATATATGGAGGGAATTGACGATCCATAAGCTACGCCCCCAGTCTTTTCACTTGAAGTTGAAGAATTCGACCCGACAGCTTCTCACGGTTCTGTATTTGTTTCTTCGCTAGAGTTTAACGTTATCGATGTCAACTGTCTTGAAAAGGGGAGGGAATAGATGTTTGAACAGGTTGATAGTGAAGATCCTTTGATACAAAATCAATATTGAATTCAAGATCAAATGTAAAGAACTGAAGGAATGAATCAAGGACAAGTTATAGAAACGACCTTAATCTTATATGTTGCGGATCTCTGTATTACGCACGACAAGGTTGCTCACGTTCTTACAATATGTACATGGAAAGTCGTGTTGACTTTTGGGGCCTTTTAAGACCTTTGTGGAAGGACTTTTATGATTGGGCAAGCACGGCGGACTATACCAAAAGTTCGCCTGCAGCTCGCCCCAGGGCGGGTTGGTATACCAATATTAGGATCAGAGAGCCTGGACGAGGACGAGCAAAATCCCCATTTTGATTGTAAGAATATCATGAGCTTCCTCCTAGGTATACTCGGGTCAGCCCAACAGGACCTGTCCAACAACCAAGCGTGCATTAGCGCGGTGGCAATAGGAATAGATGTATTAGTAGTTGAAGCTAGTGGTAGCGAGAATCTTTCCCGGACTTTTAAGTACTTCCCTCGTACTTTCCCCGTACTTTTTCGGGACCTTCTCAGAACTTTTCATTCATTCGCTACTATCGGTCTGCATAATGCGCCGAGACTGCCAATGCGAAATTTTTGAACTAGTGTGTTCTGCCGCTGGGGCCAATTATCTCCTGGGGTCAAACGTTGTGTGGTACATAAGTAGATTGAATGCAACTGCTAATTTCCAGTCAGCGGGCGAGTCATTACCAGTGAACCCTTGTAAATATTGCGAAACAAGTTTAACTGTTGGCCAAAGTCTTGAACATAATTCATGATAATTTAGTGCGTAGTTCTAATTCTAAGCATTCAGGGGTAAAATTATATCATAAATAAACTGCCCTCACAATTCGGCCCGGTTCAATCTCGCTCGAATAGTGACGCTCCTCCAGACTCGACTCTAGCCTCTTCGTCACAGTACTATCATGCCCAAAAGCAGTTATGCTAGCAGCATATGCCTGCTCGAAACGTGGAGCAGCCTCTTTCCATGTAGCTTTGGCCTGAAGAATCTTACCAATGCGGATCATCAGTGAGATGAGGCCTGGGTCTTCGGGTTCTGTCTCGTCCGCAGCAACTTGCTCAATCGCTTCTAGTATTACCATAGCCTGATGCTGATACCACATTTCAAGATACTCCGCAACAAAATCGACAGCAGCGTTGCAGAAGACAAGTCCTTTTTTGCCAGGTAGCTTGCAGAGGAAAAAGGCTGATTCCCAGGCATCTCTAAAGGCAATGTCCTTCTGAGCAGGGTCTAATGTGCCATGTATCTTGACCAAGGCTGTTTGAATGCGTATTATATCTACCATGTACCGCTCTGGGTTCTTCATTAATGTTTCTAGTAGTCTTTTGAACCTCTCCTCCAATGAGGTTCTTCTTGAGTCGACATCGAGAATCCGAGAATGGCCCTTTTCTAATGCCAGCAGAAGTTGCAGGGGCGAGAGGACAACCCCGTCTTCCGCCATATTCGGCAACCTGGTAGAATTCAAAACTGTCGGAATATCGACGTCGATAAAGGTCTGGTGTTCCTCTCCATTGCTTCCACGGTTCACCAATGGCGCATTAGAACCATCTGTTAGTTGTTTGATGACGTTGATAAAATCGTCGTGTCGGTCCCATGCTTCTAGAAGATGTGCGACCACTAAATAATGCTTGACAGTAGCCTCATGTCCTTGGCCCCATCGAGAGATGAATTGGCTGGTAAGCTGGTCAAGAATATGATCGGCTCTTGCCATGTTATTCTGTTTCCCATAAAATATAGCTATCTTATATGAAGTATTTACCGTCAAGTCATCTGCTGGAGGATAGAGATGATAACAAGCATCAAGGGCATGCATAAATTTCTCTTCTGCTCCAACCCAATCCTTCTCTTGCTCCAAGTTCAAAGCCTGGTGGAGCAGATCTTCTATATCGGTAGCTTTGTATCCGTTCCATCTCAGTCGGATCGCAGGCACATCTCTGGAGGCTCTCTCGGTGGATGAGTTAGTGTACCTTGTCGTCTGGGCCGAATTGCCAGCAATATTTGGCTGGCAGGGTGTCTCGTAGGAAACATCGTGAGGAGTTGGTTGTCCTGTAGAGATTTGACATGAGACTTTTCACTATAAAACGCCGGGGTAACTGATTATCAAACATAAGAAGCTTACCTAACGTAATATCATTGCTTACGTTTCTATCTCTCAAAACTTGGTCTGTCGTCCAACTTTTGCCTTGCCAGTGAAATACGGTATCTTTTGGTGGGTTCTGCCTCTTTCTTTCAGTTGCCTTGGCCCGCATGAAAACCGTCTTATCTTTTGTGAGGTTCTTAACCCATTTCCACTTCTTGAACTGCTCTTTATACTGTCTCGCTCTATGAATTTGGTACAGGTGAGCATGGTGTACCAGCAAGATGAGAGGCTAAAAAGTAATATGAGCGAAAAGGTACGTACGTTGCTTTGAATCCCACCGCTTCCATGTGTTCTATCAGTTCCGGCAGGGTATGGCCTTGATCCATGTAGAACTGTTTCATTGTCTCCTTATAGTTCTCCCATAGAACGCCTTGCGTTTTCCTCTGCCGACTGGTATTCAAATTCTGATATTGTTCGGTTGCAGAAGGTTGCCCATATCTTGACGAATTCTCCAGAGTACCCAGAAAGGCGACGTGGGGATCTAGCGACTCTTGGGAAATAGGTACGGTATTCTGAGGTTGCTGTAACGGCATTTTCCATGGAAATGTGTGGGGCGTGGTGTTTCTTGAGTCTCGGATATCGTCATTCATCAAAATATAGCCATCGACCAGTGGTACGGAGCCGCTTGGATTGCCTGAAGTTGAAGCAGCTCCTCCACTGTAGAACCATGGTGATGGTGGAAGTTGAGACATTTGGTACCCAGGTATTGTGCTTTCTGATCGTAGAACTATGGCTTGTGATGGAGTATTATTATTGCAAATAGACAGCGAGCTGATATGGGAAGAAGCAATCGCCTCGTGCTGTTGGACAGTCCGGAGCCCTTTGATACTCTCCGCTAGCAAATTTTTGGTGGAACTCCCCTTATTGCCCCTTTATTTTCCTGTTAGCTGTAGGTTCTGACATGTCGAAGCACCAGCACTAATCCTTGTAGCGTGTTCGCTGTGCCCGGGCAAAGAATGTGTCTCAGCCTTGCATTAGTTTGCTGGTCTATTGGAACTGGCATCCAATGGGAAGCTCGTCCAGCTGCTAAACCCTCACCGGTAAGGATATACCGCCCATTTGTCGAAGTTCAAGTCATGGTTGAAATTCTGTTGGTCATAGCACCCTAGTTGTGTTGCCACCGCCGTGAGGCCCATTTGTGGTCAGGCGGTGATACAGCTGACAGAAGACAGAATAAACGCTGTAGGGACTTTTGGCGGACTTTTCAGTCCTTTTTTTAGAGGGGTTTCTTCTAGCTTACCCCCACGTCAGCCTTTCAATCCAATGAAAGTTCGAGCGCCACCGATACTTGACAGTCCTGCTTTCAGCCTCCGAGTGTTCAATGCGCCCAATAAACCCGACAATATATATATCCCGAATCTATATACCATCTCCAGAGCGGTCTTCGAATGACAATATTGAACGTGTCAATACGTTGAAATTTTCAGTACATAAAATTGCGACTGTGGTATTTGTCTCTCTCTTTATAACAACCCCATTACGTCTTTTTCAGACGTCGTCGACTAACATGAACGACTTTGCTGATCTATCAACTTGGGGGGACTGGGATCTCTTGACTGGCATCGTAAACGAAACACCTGTTCAGACTCCAGGTATGAAGCTGGAGTTGAAATGTTATGATATCCGCGAGAATTCCAAAGGGGACAGAGTTCCTCTCCAAACCGGTAGGAAGATATCTTACGCTGCGGAACCTGAGGAAGCAAACGACTCTGCTATGGTCGTCACAAAGACGTACTACAAAGACCATACTCTGAAACAGACAGAGCTTGTTATCCAGTCGCCTTATATTATAGAGGCTATAGAATCAACTGTGCCCAAGAAGTATCCAGGTACAAATATCACCAACAAGAAGATCACAATATTTGGAAATCCGGAATGTTTGTTCCATTACCGAAAAGAGCTCGTCGCATATGGTCGGCAACTCCAGGATAGGACCGCTGCAGAGCATGTGGCATTCACCTTGAATTACATGGGTAAAGCGCTGGCTGACGATATTGCACATTACAAAAATTGCGCTGCAAAGCGTGATCAACCTCCAGGGCTGGATTTTGATCGATTATGGATGGAGTACAGACCTGGAGACTTGATATACGTAAAGGGCCGACGCGAGTCGTGGGTTGGAAGGCTGATATCCATGAAACATTCAGGCTTCCTTATAACCAATTGGTGGTTAACGCTGGAGAGGATCACATTGATCGAAGAACTCTTATACGTTTCCGAAATAGTCGTTGTATCATCGTACAACGGATTCAAATACTTCAAAGATCTGAACGCATTTCCTTTGCGATTTCATCCTGACCGTAAATCCATCGAGCGAAAAATGATACAAAGAGGAAAAGCTTTCCATGCTCTGAGAGGCGTGCATCAACGGTTTTACAGTGGAATTGCGCGATGGGCTTCGGACAGGAAAACAGACCGCGATTACGATGATGATTGCCATTTCGAAAATTTTCAAGTGAGTAAGCGGTTCACCGAGTAAAATATTGATAGGAGCCAGAATTTTAACCATGAGCCTTAGGTTAAGAGTCGTGTTATTATCGACAACCAGTCTTACATAGAAGCGCGTCCGGATCATACAGACCAAGATTGCTATGAAACAAGTAGAATTGTCGAAGAGCTTGCCGATCTAGTGTCTGATGAGCATCTTATGATATGCCATCATGAAGTTTTTGGATTCTCGCTGACCGACAAACGTTGGTGCGCATTTAATCTGGATAACTTGCACGAGATTAGTTTTGATGCCGAAGCATTTGATAATCTGATCCTACCTGATGAACAGAAAGGGACGTTATTGGCCTTGGCCAAAACGTACACTGATACCAAATTCGAGTACGACGATTTTATCACAGGAAAAGGGAGGGGATTGATAATTTTGCTGCATGGAGATCCTGGGTTAGGTAAAACACTTACTGCGGGTTAGTGATAATTTCTGTTAGACTTGATAACTATGGTTCCAGAGACTAATTGAAAGCCAGAAAGTACCGCAGACTATATCCAAAGACCTCTTTACCCTATCCGCAGTGGAGATTTGGGCATTGAGGCGTCGGCTTTGGAAAAGTCTCTGGCAGACTCATTTGCACAGGCTGCTAAATGGAACGCCATCATTCTCTTGGACGAAGCAGATGTGTTTCTCGAAGCACGCCAGCGAAACGAACTCCAGCGGAACAGTCTTGTTTCAAGTAAGATGGGTGGTAGCTTTCATAATGCTAATAAACGTATCTGTTGATGATTTCATTAGTCTTCTTACGGACCCTCGAGTACTATCAAGGCTTCATGTTCTTGACAACAAACCGCATCGACTCCTTTGATCCAGCGTTCAAATCAAGAATACATTTGACGATCAAGTATCATGCATTATCGACTGAGTCCAGACGGATCTTGTGGCACAGCTTCATCACCAATGGGTCGATGGAGTACGATCAGTCATGCCTTAACGAAAAGGTGCTGAATGAGCTGGCGGCAACTTATCTCAATGGTCGCCAAATTCGCAATATGGTACGGACGTCTTACGCGATAGCTGCCAGCACTGGTTCTATTCTGACGGCGCAGCATCTGAGAAGGACTCTCAGGGCGATGGCTGAATTCGAACTGGATCTGAATGAGAATTCGCCGCCGTCAGAATCCCGTGAGCTAGATATGCAGTCAGGCTCCAACAAGCGACGACGATTGGACTAGGCGAGGGCGATTGAACATTTGAATCCAAAGCATGGCGTTGATCGATCGATTGAGTTGATATCGAACATATGAATGCTCGAGGACAAAAATAATAAAGACCAGACAGATCTAAAATAATCCAAATTTCTGTGAGACTAATAATTTTGGCCATGGAAGATGGATATTCAAACATACCTATATGATGTGATAAGAAGATTATAATGTAGAAGTTTCTTATCATACTTAGTGATCAGTAGATACTGTGGATGTATAAAGTTCGCCGGCTGTTCTTACCCAATCGGGACGCGGCTGCCCCACGACAACGTTTACTCCCGTGCGGAGTCGAGCCTCTTCTCCATATCCCCCTTCCACTTCCGCTTCCACTATTCACTGTCCGCCATGCTTCTGTTGTGTCTGTGCAGACTCGATCGCTACTGTCTAGCAAACACATAGGATCTCACGAAGCTCAATGGCCTGAACACGACACAGTGTACTGAGCACTGAGTCGATGCAGCCCTCCGCAATTCAATGGCTTCGGTTTTAACCGAGAGTCGCTCGCCGCCAGGCAGCGGTATCGCGAAGAAAAAGCTAGGTGCGTAGCGTCTTCCCATTCACGCAATAATTTACCAACGTAACGCTGTCGCAGGCGCTGCGTGTATCCATTGCCATCGCCGCAAAGTACGCTGCGATTCCCGCGCCGTGGGTTTCCCATGCTCGAATTGTCGTTCCTCTGGGAAAATCGACTGTCGCCTACACGAAAAGAAGAAGCGGCCGGCTTTACGTTCGGCGCTGAATCCTGTCCCTATCCGGCCGCTGTCTCTCGCTGAACCGTCGAGGACGACGGGTCAAATACCGGCGCAGCAGGCATTGTATAGCGCACAATCGTCGAGTCAGGGCGGCAAACAGAATGCAGATTCAAAATATCTTATTGGCAAGGAGCAAACTCTTCAGAATCAACACCCCCGTCCCCAGTCTCAGTCACTCACTGGACGGGAGGATCGCCGAGAGATGGACAACCGTCTTGTGACTTTGATAGACGAGCAAGAACCCGACCGCCGGGAAATACAGCGTGGTGTACGTGCGATTTATGTGGGACATGATGTGTCAAACATGTCCTTTTTGCTACGCCAGCAGCGAGGCGACGAGGCATCCTACCATTTCGCTGGTAATGAGATTCCAAGGCGTCGCCTGGAAATCGGTCACGATCAGTTGCTGCAAGACGCCTTGACTCTGCCGGAGCAATCGCTAGCAGATGAGTTGGTCGACGCGTATTTCACCAATGTCAACCGAAACTATCCCATCGTCGATGAAGACCAGTTCATGACTCAATATCGTAACCGGGACCCCACCGATCCGCCTCCTATCCTAATCCTTCAGGCTATTTTATTGGTTGGTGCGCGTGTTTCCCGGCAGAAGCAAGAGAAGGAAGAGCTAGCCAATGTTTTCTATCGTCGTTGCAAATGGTTGTTTGATTCGAGAATAGAGAGGAACCGTGATATTCTGGTGCAGGCTGCTTTACTGCTAACTTGGCATTCTGACACTGTCGATGATGATGTTGCTGCCAACGCCCATTACTGGGTTGGCGTTGCTGCGCGAATTGCCACCGGTCTAGGAATGCATCGCGATCCTGTATCGAATACATTTGCGGCTGGCGATCGGCGTATGTGGAGGCGTGTGTGGTGGATTCTCGTCCAATTTGATGTCTTGATATCACTGTCATACGGTCGACCACAAGCAATGTGAGATCCATACTTTGAATAAAAGAAAAAAGACTGACATTTTCACTAGCAACCTGGAAGATTGCGACGTTCAGTCTTTAACAGAGGCAGATTTTATTGGCTGTGGTCCGCATGTACAAACAGACTTTGTCATACAATTTGCAGAACTCTGCTCCATGATCTCATATATACTCCGAGAACGATTTGGTTTGAGGGTCAGTGCAGAGCGCAGAAAAGCCATTTTGCCTAAAGCTGACGAAGCCTTGGCGAATTGGTCGCTCTGCTTGCCCGATTCCTTGCGACTACGTGCCTCTGATATGGATGCATCGTCAGCAATGCTTCACCTAACATATAACAACTTTCTAATACTCTTGCACCGACCGCACCCAAAGGCATCGGCATATTCAGAAGATTACGGGCCTCACGATGCCGAAATTTGCAGTGCCGCGGCTGGTGTCATTACATCTATTTTCGAAGAGCTGCGGCAGAGGGATCGCATTCGATATATCTGGTGCTCAGGCGTGTTCACGCTCTTCACAGCAATGATTCAAGTTCGGGTAGAGTTACGTTTTTCGAATCCCGTCTTGGCCATCAATGCCCTTCGCCGCTTCGATTCTACCCTCCATTCCCTTCGAGCGCTAGCCGAATGCTGGTCCAGTGCCGAGACGATTTTACGTCTATTTGAAAATTCCAAACGACTGCAGCAGGACCTGCGTGTCGTTCACAACGAAGTCACCGAGAAGGGTGACGAGATACGGAGACCAAGCAGGTCCGCCGACCAAACGACTACTTTATCCCACGCGACTATTCCAGCGCCCATTGATTCTCAGTCAATCATGCAAAGCGTGCGCGATCCCGCATTGAACTCACTTCCCGCAGATCCTGGAAACCTAGCTCGCCCAGACAGTAACGAAGTCTGGTCTCCTGACCCTTCTCGATATGACCCTAGTAGCGACGCCTTTTCTCGCGACAACGGCGTGTCGCACGTCGTGCAGCAGGAAGACAGTCTGGACCAACCCAGAGAATATCTCGACTGGCGGCAACTCTTCCCATTCGCTGACCCGGAGCAGCCTGGACCGATATCGATTGAGAGCTTCCCGGACATGGAAGACGAATGGCGGCAGCTATACTGGGAGCCGCAAATGTCGGATCTCTTCCAAGAAGGGATCTGGCTGCAATGATATTCTACCAATACTCGTTCACTGTGAATATTGAATCTAATACTTATATTGGTTCGTCTAAGTATATAGAGCTTGATGCCCAGACAGCAGAAGGTTAAAAACTGTTAAACCCTCTTTGTGCGACAGTAGCAACAAAATTCCGTGGTTCTGATAAGCATGTGCACAACTACCTACATCTACATCACCTGAGAATAGACATAGACCAATAGCTCACTGCCTGCGAAGGTTGCACAGTGCATACTCCGATGCACCTTCTGTTGGAAATTAAACACCCTGCTTTATGCTGTCGAACGTTTAAACCCCAATTGACGCTCGCAAGGCGACGGTTCAGCGCGTACGGTTCCGCAGTGGCTGGAATGTAGGATGGTCTGGAAGCTTTTTCCAGATAGACGTCCATGCGGGGTGATTGGGCGACTGGAAGTCTGCATGCTAAGCCAGCCTGGCCATGATCATCAACCAATTGATAAGAATAAATTAATTAACAGCTAGCTCGCATTCTTCTTTTATCCCCGGCTTGTTTCCATCCGACCCCGCCAAAATTAGACCCCGCCACGCCCTGACTCGGTCCTTGCGTTCGTCTGAAGCTGTGTTGTCTCTCGATGTACCAGACTAGAAACGCCTGACAAAGGCAAGTCCTTGCTCAAGGTCATGGCCGGTGGTGACGACGCCGTGGCCCGGGCGAACCCGAACCCTTTTGCGTTGGGCGCGCTCTCCAGCAGTCTGCAGATGAGCCACCACCATGGCGACGACCACGACGACGCCAAGGACAAGCATTATTTTACATCAACTAAGGATCTGGACCACTCCATCACCGCTCCCCAGTACCATCATCATCAGCCTCATCAGACAGCCGGTCTGGCCCATGCGTACCCATTAGGCCCAGGCCCTCATCCAGACTCATCACATTTCAATTCTGAGACTTACGGTCGCGAGGCCTTTGCCGAGCAGAGCGATGTGGCCGGCGTCAACCGGGTGTCCGGCCACGAGTCAAAGAAGCGCAAGCGAAATAAGCCCACGCTCAGCTGCAAGGAGTGCGTGGACAAGAAGATCAAGGCAAGTCTGAGTTTCTTAAAGGACGGAATTAAGAGGATTGTGGAGCCCAGACTAGTGTTAGCTAGCTCTCTGATTATCTGATACTCGGCACTTTGCGAGGATAGCTCCACTCGCAAAGGATCGTCAGGTCTAGTTCACTGTTCTACTTTGCTCTAAGGTTGTGGCTTGCTTGGAAATTAATGTGATTGGGAAGGAAAATGGCATTATATTATCGATCAGCCACGCTAACCGTACTATACTAGTGTGATCGAGGCCGACCACAGTACGTGTATTATTATATTATCTGCCACTCCCAACAGTAACGACTGCCCTACTAACCGCGATGTGAACAGCTGCCTGTCCTGTATCCGTCGGGGCACTGAATGCGTATACAAACTCAAAGCAGAAGTAGTCGAGTCTGTGTGATGCATTAATTCGTCTTGTACCTGGTCTAGCTAACGGGTGCCGCAGAGAAACCAACATTCGTCAGCCCGCCACCCGCCGGATATACCCGCCCAAATCCAAGGGCTCAAGCTATCAAAGCTCCACGGACCAGGTGTGTACTCTGCGGTACCCAGTTCCTTGGTCTGGATCGAAGTTAATCGCATTCAACAGGATGGCTCTCCAGCCTCGTCTAATGGACCGAGGCCGGCTATTTTCAAGCACCAGGGTGGCACCGACCTACTCCTCAGTCATGTGCCATATACATTGACGCAGTCGTCGAATATCTTCGGGATCGGAGCAGAGTATGATACCTTTTTCAATGTGAAATTGCTTACTGACATCAACTTCAGATATCCCTGGAACAATTACTGGACTCAGAATGGCGGCGTGGCCGAGGTGCTCAAGGTGTTTCCCAAGAAGGAGCAATCTGATATGTACGTTCTGTTCCGGCTTGATGTGTACTTTTCTGACTTCATAGACTTGTGAATGTTTTCTTCGAAGCTGTAGACCCCGTCTATCCCATAGTCCACAGAGAAAGATTCTTCGCCGACTACAAATTCTTTTGGGAATTGGACGAGAAGAAGAGACTCGAAGTCGACACTGACTTCCTCGGCCTTGTCTTTATGATGCTCGCCATGGGCACGCAGTTTCTCCAAGCCCCAGGCTCGCAGACAGAGCTCCAAGGGGAGGCTGAATTTTTCTCAAGCGCTTGCCACCAAAGCCTTCGACTGTTCTCCTATCTCAATCGCACCTCTGTCCGAGCCATCCAGTCTATGGTGCTGATGACATACTTCCTCCTCAACTCGGGCCGAGCTTCTGACGGATGGGCGTTCTCTGGCAGCCTGATCCGACAAGCATACGCCACCGGCTTGAACCGCGAACCGACGCTGATCAGCCCGCAATTTACCGTCTTTGAGCGCTTAGAGCGGCGGCGACTTTGGCACGGGATTGTTTGCCAGGACAGCTTCATGAGCATGAGCCTCAGACTCCCACCGGCCGCCACACATTCCGATATCGACTACGCTGCCCCGTTGCTAGAAAACGACGACTCAGTCTATACCATGGGAGGAAGCCCCGAATCGACGGGAGACGACCCGTTCAACGGCCCGCGCGTTTCTGACCCCGGTTATGTCCAGAGCATGTACTCCCTCGCGCTTCTCGCTCAAGAAACAATCTCAACACCCCGCTCCCTTTCGCTCCCTGTAGCGTCCAACCCTCGCCAACGAAATATGCTTCTGTCGCGATTCCGTGCCTGCTATCGCTCCTTCCCCGACGATTTCCGTGCCTGGGACGACGCTTCGATCGCAACACTAGTGCAGCAGGGAAACAAACGGCTCGTCCGGCAGATCATGTTCCTGTTTGGGTTGTACTGGCACTGCATGACGTTGATCTATAGCGAGGCGCTAGACGATTCCTACGCGCAATCCGAAGGTGGTTCCAGATCAACTGGACCAGGCAGTCTAGATAGTTTCATACGCGGCACCCTCGTTGCGGCGAGTGAGTCGATGCGCGCGTTTTTCGTCATTCAATCGGTGCTGGGCGAGGAGGGGAGTGTGTGGTGGGCGTTTGGCCATCGGGCGTTTTCCACCTCGGTATGTACATCATCCCTTTTCTGATTTCCCTTGAATTTGGAAAGTGAAATGTACTAATGAGGTAGATCATCGTGGCAAGTCTCTTGAAGAAGTACACATCAGGGCCCACACCCGGCAGCGCTTCGGACATAGACTGCAGATCGGCAAGCCAAAGACGCACGCCGGGCATGGAGCCGCTGTGGGAACGCGCTCGATCCGACGTTCATCACATGCTGAAGCTTCTTCAGGTTCCGGCGAGTGTAGGTGACGAAGCGGCTCGAACGCGGATTGAGGTGTTGAGCAATTACCTTTGATATGTCCGGTCTTGGTACAGAATTGATGCAATTCGGGAGGCGGCATTTTGGGCGTTTGATGTTTCATCGTCCTTTATATGAACGTTGACGTTGACATTGAGGTTGTCAT
The DNA here is from genome assembly GCF_021365285.1 of Talaromyces proteolyticus. NCBI lineage: Eukaryota > Fungi > Ascomycota > Eurotiomycetes > Eurotiales > Trichocomaceae > Talaromyces > Talaromyces proteolyticus. Next base: position 991,319 of record NW_025764280.1, read on the forward strand.
TGTCTGGTTGAAAATAGCATAAACTGTATATCTTTATATCAATGGATACATCATTCGATGCAGATAGCTGGCCAGGACAATCCTGCTTACCTTGCATATATGTATGTACGTGTAATGGTTGATCTATTCTTACCTACCAAAGACAAACCGCCTCCAATTATCAGCCAATATCCCAACACCCTCTTCAAGCGCCCACCCGCGATGCCCACACACTATCCGCACAGCCCGTTCCAGAAGGCCATCCATCTCCGGCCCCGCACAGTGCAGATCACTCTCAACCAAGATCCGATCATCCGGCAACGCCTTCAACACCGCCACCACCTTCTCGACTGACGGACCGGTAAAATTAATGACGAATGAAAACGAGAAATAGACGTCGGACGGCACGCTAGGATGCAGGAATTGCCTCAATGGCTCGGTGGAGCCGGAGTATGAGTGCATGCAGATTCGCGGCGGATAAGGGCGGCTCTTTATGACTTCAGCTTCTTCAGTGGTCGACTCGTCCACCTGCTCTGATTCTCGCTGTCTTCTCCCCCGTCGACTCTCACGCCGACGCTCATACCCTGCCCATAGCTCCTGCAACACATCAAAAACTGCCCCATGTGCCTGTACGCTATGCACCGAGACGGCCCGGCCTAATTCCCCTGCAAGCTGCAACTGCGCTTTCAGCAGGAATTTCTGATGCTCCATGGATACTTTATAAACAGATAGATTCCGACCCTCGCGCGATCCTGGCGTCAGCCCTACATCGCGGTCTTCAGTCTGATCTGGTGTCCAGGGCAAGGGCAGTCGGAAGGCCTTATCAAGCCCGATTTCGCCGACGAGAGCAGCGGGATGGGCGAGCAGACGCTCGCGAGTTTCGGCGAGGAGGGTGGAGAGCGGTTTGGGCGTTGGGAGGGTGTTGAAGAAGGCCGTGTCGGTTGGGGTTGAGCCGGTGAGGACGGTGCGGTAGTGGGATATTTTGGATGCGTTGTCGTCTGGGTTTGTGGAGGTGGTACTGATTTGGTGCGCGAACCATGGGTGCCAGCCGAAACAGGGGATTATTTTGTTGGTGTTTGATAGTGTGCTGGCTACGGAGTCGACGAGCGCCTGATCCTCGCCGCGTGTCGCCATGATGGTTAGCGCGGAGGCCTGCATGTGTGCGATGGACGAGATGGAGGTCATGGTGTCGGTTGGGTGGCAGTGGGCGTCGAAGACGCCGAGGGACCAGGGAAAGGGGGGTTCAGAGTCCGACATGTTGGGTGTATGTTAGTATGGTAGGATTGGATGTCAATTGTAGAGTGAGCCAGGTTGATATTTGATATTGATATTGATGGTGATGTTGATGTTGATTGAGGCGATGACATAATGAATGCATGTGGCTAACCCCGCATTTGTTATCGGGCTGGTTAGCGCAGACATGCACAGTGGGATGAATCATGTTCGGCGTCCAGCATGTCGATGTACAGCATGCATGGCTGGAGAGGCTGGAGAGCATGGATATGTACATACAAGAAGGGAGAGTCACATGCTTGCGAGTTTGTTTACAGGGTTCTCCGCTCTCAACGGCGCTGTATGATTGGGCCCGCCCTAGATCACATGTCAGCATGCAACAAGGAACAACGATCAGTCTGACAGTTAACTATCCTCCTCTTCATTCTTGTCTGTCTTGCCGTCATTCTCGCTGTCTTGCCGCAGAGTACATCCTATAGCCGGCCTCTCCGCAATGGGAACAGGAACACCATCCAGATGATGTACCTCTCCATCCACTGCCAATATTAGAGATAAGGAAGGATAAGTATAAGGATATGTCGCTCGCAGCAATCCAGAACGTCTTCCTCCTCCCTCTCCTCCTTCTCGTATCAATCCCTCTCGCCCTCTCAGCAACCGTCACCGCCTTCCTAGCACTCACAGCCCTCTTTCTGCGCGCCTTCATCGTGTACATTGAAATAGCCATTGGCCTGCTCACCAACTTCTTCCTCTTCCCCGCACACTCTCCTGCGTCCGGCTCTCTCCTGGCCTTTTCAGAGGTCAATACCCCTGCTATATCGCCATCCAAGACAAGACACCCTCGCCCACGGTCCTGGGCAGACGGTGTTTCGGGGAAAGAAATCGATTATTTCCACAGCTACTATTCAGTAATCTTCCCAGTTACTACACAGTATATTTCTGCATGGAAGGCCTGCTAATTAACTACAGCACCACGGTCCACCCACCACACCGCCCCGCGAACCATTCTTCAATTTCATCTCCGGCGACGCTGAGCGTGACTTCGAGGGGCTAGGCGGCTGGCGAACACCACTCCTCTCGCGAAAACGAGACCCAGACCCATCCTCTCCTCATCTTAGCTATAGTACCAGCGAGGAGGGCCTGCTAGATGACGAGCAGGCCTGGCTATCGATTAACAAGCGCCTCGAATTACCCTCAAGACAACTCAACCTCATCGCCCCGTCAACCTTCCCTTCTTCTTCCTCCGCAGAGCACACAGAGCCCCATCGTCCACGATACCACAAACGCTCGATAACAACCTCCTCCGTGACACAATTCTCCTCCTCCTCACCGCTTCCCACATTCTCAGAACATCCCGACAAAGCTGCCCTTCAAACGTCAAAGTCGAGCGCCGGTCTCGACACGCTGCACGCCGCAGCCTCACCGTCTTCATCGTGCTCCGATCAGCCGTTTCTGATGACTTCTAGTGCGTCAGGACGGGAGTGGAAGATGGCGCATTATCCGAGTTCTGGCCGGAGAAGAAGTTCGGCTGGGTCGGCGCAGAGTATGGCTTTTACGGGGCTAGGCGTTCATCAATATACCAATTGATGGATGTGTTGAGGAGGGAGGAAAGGGGGTGTGTGTAATGATATGATGATTATGATTATGAATCTATGTATTGTGCGCAGTCCGCCAAATACGTGAGTCATTGGAATAAATACATGTACATATAACCGCTATGATAGTAGTACATGTACTTTATGTATCTGCTGGTATTATGTATCAATTGAAATGGGATATACACCAATATACCGCCAGCAAAGAATATGCTTCTCGCGGCAGTCATATCACCAAATAGTAATAGTATAAACAAACAAAATCATAAACTGGTTGAGATTGGGGTTGAGTATTGACGCCCTATCTAGCGCTATACATCTGACCAAGTAGCAACGCCAGTCAACCCCCCCCTTCCCCAATAAAAGACATGAACAAAAAGAAAAAGAAAAGAAATATCTATAATTTCCGTCTTGCTTCTCGCTGCTCCACATCCAGCATTTCTTTAAGGATAACCTCATTAAACTCCTCATACCCATCTAAGTATAAATGATGACCAGCGTTTTTAATAATAACCACCTTGGCAGACCCATTATCAGCTTTGCGTTGTTCGGCAGTCGCATTTTCTAACGCGCGTCGTTTCTCCTCTTCGATCTTCTCCTTTGCTGCGAATCCGCCTGCGACGTCCATCCAGTCGTGGTCGCCGTACATCAACACGACCGGTATGCCGTTCTCGCGCTGCGGTTGGGAGGTGAGGGAGGTGGGGAGGGAGGAGGAGGAAGATGTGACGGGTTCGGATGGGGTTGGTGATGAGTTGTTTGAAGATGATTGTAGTGCTTCGGTGGAGTCTGGACGGAGGACCTGTCGGCCGAGACCCTGGATACGCCGGATCAACGGGCTGCGTGCGAATGCGCCGGGTGCGAGAATGTATGTAAGCGCATACTCGCCACTTCCGCGAAGTCGGAAGATTGAGTATGAATAGTCGTGCAGAGCAGCAGCTTCGGGAGCAGGTAGGTGCGAAAAGCGGCGAGAAGTCCAGCCCGAGACTAGGCGCGGTCCCATGGGGCCAGACCATCGAATGATACTGAAAGGCGAGACGTTGGCGTCCCAGAGATAGCTGATTATTCGTGGCAGGCGCCGGCGTGGTGCTGGCTCCGAAGTTTGTTTGGACACGCCTGTGTTAGAATTGGAAGGCTTATTGTTATTATTCGAACTGCTCGTGATCTCTTCTTGGTCCTGCGTAAACTCGCTGGCTAGTGTTGACTCGGAAGGTTCTGGCAGATCCTCGTCGACTGCGTATGGATCTTCCGGAATACCGACTGGCGAGGCCAGGATGAGTTTATTGAGACGGCCTGGGTATTTCAATGCGTAGGCGACAGCCATATAGCCCCCCATGCTATGGCCCATCAATGTAAACCGGTCGATTTTCTGTTTCACTCGCCATTCTTCGAGAGCATCAATAAACCAGTCTTCTGCTTCTGAAATTGCTTCTTGACGATTCTTTGCTTTGATCTTGAACGGCGGCCGAGTGCTGCGTCCCATTCCTAGCAGGTCTAATGCGTAGAGGTGCCAGCCCTTGGCACGACTCAACGGCTCGAAATTTTTGTAGAAGAAGCCCAAACCAGCTCCATAGCCATGCAGAATGACAAGATTTTGGTTCTCCTTTTCGCCAACACGTTCTACGGAGAATTCATTCAAAGCACGGCCTTTGCCACTCAGCTCAACCATGCGTGAACGCCAGCGACGCGGTCCGTAGGGATCATTCTCGGAATTAATAGCATCATCGCCTCGTTGACTAAGATCGGGCGCTTGTAAGCTATCGGCTGCGTCTGTGGGGGCGTCAGGCAGGCCTGCAGTGTTGCCCGTTTGTCGCTGAGTCGGAGCTTGCTGGAGATGCGGGATAAAGGAAAGGACCTTGTGCTCAGCCGTTGCAGCAGGCACCTTGCACCACTAATTGCTACGACTCAGCGTTGTTCTCAGTTCTACAGGTTCTGTCGAATATCTTACCCATTGACTGAATCCTTCCTTCATGCCTAGAGGGAACCATGCCGACGAGGACGCCGGCTGCGCTGTGTCCTGTGCTACAGAACGAGGTAAACTGCGCTTCGAACCTGGATCATTCCGGCTGTGCAAGTCCTCACTGGCCTGGCCGATAGCTTCTGCCGATGACATGATGGGAGAATGGGAGGCGTTCGATGCGGCGTCGACACGAAATGACCGGGAGTAGCGACTTGGGGAGAGAACAGATATTGTCGCACCTGTCGCCGACTGCGACCGCAAACCTAGCGACAGTGGCACAGATATAGCCGTGCTCGTAGACACCTTGAATCTGTTAATTGAGTGGCAGGCTGTTGCTGCCACTCCCGCTGTATGCCGGACGAAGCAGAATTGTTGGGACGGGGACTGGGTGGCGACGCCTCGCTTTATGTAGTAGAGAAGAATTGAAGGCGTATGGTGTAATCTAAGGGTAGAAGTGACAGACCACGTTGACGTTGGAGGCTGAGCGGAAAAGAAAGGAAGAAGAAAAGTCGGAGCGTGACCACGATCGACAAGGCAGCTTCATTATTCTTGAGATTGCGAACATGATCGATCTCTGGCCTCTCGTTGGGCCGCTGGACTTAACGCGCGTGCCGGACTTAACTTCGGGTGAATCTGGCCGTCTGCCGTCACGCCTCAGGCTGCCACCGACGTCTGGCCCTCCCTTGCTCCACCACTGCCACTGCCAAACCCTGAAGAGTTCAGACAACGCACACGACACAGAAACACGTATATTTAGTATTGAGAGTTGTTCAGCAGATGTTTTGGTGACCTTGCTTCTCATGTACCCCCGGTGATGCGATAGGAGATTGGCCACTCGGCCCAGACGCCAACCAGGGACCAGCACGCACCTGCAGCTTGGAAACATCCAGATATGGCTTCTTCGCGCCTTGATCAGATCGTGAAAGGCGCACCGGCAGACGCCCGAGCTCCATTCAATGACTCGCCTGCCCCCCTGCCCAGGTCCTATCTAGAAGGCGCTACCACAAACTCGCGACCTACAACCCCAGACCCGTTGTCGACATTGCCCTCGTCCCCGCCACAGATATATTTGAATCTATTGATCCTCGAGGGCTCTCTGCGCGCACAGTACCTGGCACTTCGCGAGCGTCGTCGTCAGAACACTTTCTTTCTCATGATACTTGCGATTTGGGTGGCTTATTTCTTCTACGCTCTGTTCATGCGACCGAGGGAGGATGGCAGTGGAGTCGGAGGCTCGGTATATTGGATGGTCGAGACGGGAGAAAAAGTGGCTTTTATGGGCGGCATTGTCACTGGTATACTGGTCTGGGGAACAGGGCAATGGGAGCGAGGAATGCGATGGCCCCGGCGCTGGTTCGCCGTGGCAAATCGAGGCCTCCGCGGTATGAACACTAAAATTGTTTTGATTCGAGGTCCATGGTGGAAAGAAGTGCTTTCCTTTTTTTCGTTCATCTTCCCGTACTCCTCCCTCTTTCAGTCTCCGAGAAACTTTCAATACGTGGAGCTGCATCCGTCCGAGAAAAAGACTATCAGACACCAGCACCCAGCGCATGATGACGACGGCGAGTCTGGCATAATCGAAGAAGATCTGGCCCCAGGAGGGGATTATGTTCGGTTACTGCTTTTGCCGAAAGCTTTCTCGCCAGAATTTCGAGAAAATTGGGATGTATATCGCGCGGATTACTGGGAAAAAGAGAATGAGCGGCGAGCACATCTTCGCCGCAAAGTTCGCGAACGTGAGCATCAACGGGCACATCAAGAAGGGGGCTGGCTGTGGTGGCTTCCTATGAGACAATCGAGGCTACGTCGAGTCAAGGTTGGGGACTCTCATTCTCACCAACATCACCATCAGCCGAGTGGTGCTGGCAAGCCTCATGAAGGTAGACCACGCCGGAACACGCGATCTAACTCGCAATCTCTGCATTCTCGGGGCTTGTCCCGGGGTGCGACACCTGAGAGTGGCATTGCGACGCCTCCAGACCCGCAGAGTCAGAGGCGCAAAAAGGGCTCAAAGTCTTCTACGTCAAGGAGTCTGTCTCCTTTGACTACTCAAGTATCGAAGCGGGATTCAACAATATCTATCTCCTCGACAGCTTCTGACGATTCGTTCTTGCCTGGTGCCAGGGAGAAGCGAAGCACGCCGGAAATCGCCACAGCAGTGGAGGCTTAATTTTATTTCGTTAAGATCCCTGGCCTGTATAATCCAGTTTACATAACTGTAGCGGCTTAGCGAGTATAGTACAAATATAAATACAAATAACATGTATCAGTGACAATCCATGCATATTAGACATCAATAGCCAAACAGAATTGCCATCTCCCACTTCTCTATTGAATAGTGAGCACCTGCACAGCAACTGAGAATAACTCTGACACATTCATCGACTCCAGATGCCAATGATCGTCCTTTTTATATACAGCCTAGACGCATCTGTGGACCGAGGGGCAAGCATTCCGGCCTGAGGCAACAGTCCCCACCGCCCGCAAGCACCAAAATTCTGACCCCCTCCGGGCCACACTGCAAGGTTCTTTTCTTGCCCTTATCCACAACCACACGATCGTGGCCATCCAAGTACAAGCAGGGCCTGGCGTTTGTTCGACCTGCCCTAATCCCACTCGACGTCGCCCACTTCTGCGGAACGAAGGCTGCGTATGCCCTATCACCGGAGCAGTGCACACTCTATCTCCGCAGTGTAGTGTATCTGGTTGTCGATAATAATACCCGACTACCGAAACACTTTGCTTACCGGTTTCTCGCTTATTACGCTCTCTGCAGCTCGTTTTTCGTACGGTGGACACTTTTGATGCCGTGAAATAGTATATCCTTGTACACATCCACTCGACATATTAGACCAGGCATATACGCAAAATGGCTCCCAAGAAGAAGGGAGGTAAGCGTCAGGAGGACGACTGGGAAGCAGACCTCGGCGAGGCTGCACCCGGGGTAGCCGAAGCGCCAGCTGAAACGAACGGCGATGCCGAAGCCAATGGCGACGACGCAATGAGCGGAGGTCTTCTTGCAGCTCTCAAGAAAAACCGATCGAAGAAGGCCAAGAAAGGAAAGGTAGTAGACAATGACTGGGAGGCAGAGCTTGGTGAGGATCCCACCAAAGCAGACACAAACGGCGATGCTGCCGTCGATCTCGCTAGCAAAGCACCCCAGGAGGGTACATTCGATGACGAGGACGACGTTTTCTCCGGCCGGCCAAAGAAGGCTGCTCAGCAAGCTCCAAAGGAACAATCTAAAGACGAGGATCAGGGTGGCGGTGGGTTGAAATCAAAGAAGGAGAAGGAGAAGGAAAAGAAAGAGCGTGAGAAGCAGCGGAAGAAGGAACAGGTTTGTGGATATATTGGAATATTTAAGATGTTTTCTAACATATTCCATCATATTTAGGCGGCAAAGAAGAAGACTGCTGCACCTGCTGCGCCTGCCAAGCAAGAACCAGCAAAACCAGTGGTCGAAGTAGAAGAAGAGCCAACCCCGGCTCCATCGAAAGCAGAGCCTGCCGGAAAGAAAAAGAAGATCCCGCCCCATCTCGCCGCTATTCAAAAACAACAAGAAGCTTTGAGAAAGGAACGAGAGGAAGCCGAACGCCTTGAAAAGGAATTGAAGGAGGCAGACGAACAGCAACGTCGTCAGATTGAGGAGGAGGAGAAAAAGAAGGAAGAAGCACGTCAACGCAAGAAAGAAAAGGAGAGAGAAAAGAAGGAGCAATTACGCAGAGAAGGCAAGCTTCTGACCAAAGCCCAGAAGGAACAAAAAGAGCGCAATGAGCTGCGTATGAGACAGATGCTGGAAGCTGGTGTTGGTCATGTCGCTGGTCTGGATTCTACTGATAAAGGTGAGAAGAAAAAGACTGTCGTGGTCAACCGCAAGAAGAAGGCAGCGAAGAAAGATGAAGTGGACCTTGAGGCTGCCGCCGCCAGAGCACAAGCTCAACGTGAAGCTGAGGACGAAAAGCGAAGAAAGGAAGAGGAGGAAAAGGCCAAACAGGAGGCAAAAGCCGTCGAGGCCGATAAAAACGAAAGTGAACTTGAAGATTGGGAAGCGGCTGTTGACGCTGGCGATAATGTCAAAGATAGCTGGGATGCTGACTCCGATGACGAAGCACAAAATACTAAGGAAATCGCAAACAAACAGAAGGCCAATGGATCTGCCAAGCCCTCTGCTCTGGACGAAGAAAATGAAGCTGAATCTAGCTCAGAAGAAGAAAGTTCTTCTGAGGATGAAGATATCAGTGCTGCCCAGAGAGCTGCTGCCCAAAAGAAACAGGAAGCTGCAGATAGACGCCAGAAGAAGCACGAAGAAGCTCTCGCTGCGCGGTCAAAGGATAACTTGCGTTCTCCTATTTGTTGTATTCTGGGTCACGTCGATACTGGAAAGACTAAGTTGCTTGACAAGATTCGACAGACAAACGTCCAGGAAGGCGAAGCCGGAGGTATCACGCAACAGATTGGTGCTACTTATTTCCCTGTCGATGCTTTGCAGCAAAAGACCGCCGTCGTGAACAAAGATGGTTCCTTTGAATTCAAAATTCCAGGTTTGCTGGTTATCGATACTCCAGGTCACGAGTCTTTCTCTAACTTGCGTTCACGTGGTTCGTCCCTTTGCAACATTGCCATCTTGGTGGTTGATATTATGCACGGGTTAGAGCCGCAGACACTCGAATCTATGCGTCTTCTTAGGGATCGTCGTACGCCCTTCATTGTTGCACTGAACAAGATCGACCGTCTTTATGGATGGAAGAAGATCGACAACAACGGCTTCCGTGAAAGTTTGGCAATGCAGAGCAAGGGCGTTCAGAACGAATTCAAATCTCGTCTTGAACAGACTAAGGTTGCGTTTGCTGAACAGGGATTTAACTCGGAACTTTTCTGGGAAAACAAGTCGATGTCTAAATTTGTCTCACTTGTGCCAACATCAGCACATACGGGTGAAGGTATTCCGGACATGTTGAAGCTTCTTACTATCTTGACACAGGAACGCATGACGAATTCTTTGATGTATCTGTCGGAGGTTGAGTGTACAGTGTTGGAGGTGAAGGTCATTGAAGGTCTTGGTACAACGATTGATGTGGTCTTATCCAATGGTATTTTGCGAGAAGGTGACCGGGTGGTTCTTTGCGGTCTGAACGGGCCTATAGCAACGAATATTCGAGCACTATTGACTCCAGCACCGCTTAAAGAACTTCGGCTGAAGTCTCAATATGTTCATAACAAGGAGGTCAAAGCTGCTCTTGGTGTCAAGATTGCTGCTAATGACCTGGAACATGCCATTGCGGGATCCCGCCTTCTTGTGGTCGGTCCTGAAGACGACGAAGAGGACCTGGAGGAAGAAGTCATGTCAGATCTTGAGAACTTGCTTAGCAAGGTCGCCAAGGATCAGCGCGGTGTTACCGTGCAGGCATCTACACTGGGCTCGCTCGAAGCCCTGCTCGAGTTCCTTAAACAGTCAAAGATTCCAGTCTCCAACATCTCCATTGGCCCTGTCTTTAAACGTGATGTAATGCTTGCGGGAACCATGTTGGAGAAGGGTCTCAAGGAATTTGCAGTCATGCTTTGCTTCGACGTCAAAGTCGACAAAGAAGCTCAAGCGTATGCAGACGAGGTTGGCGTTAAGATTTTCACAGCGGATATCATTTACCACCTGTTCGATGACTTCACCAAACACATGGCCCAAATCACCGAACAGAGGAAAGAAGAGTCCAAGCTGCACGCTGTTTTCCCCGCTGTGCTGAAGACAGTAGCTGTGTTCAACAAGAAAGACCCGATTGTTGTCGGTGTGGATGTTATCGAGGGTAGTTTGAAACTGCTGACTCCCATCGCAGCTGTCAAACAGAATCCGACAACGGGTCAGAAGGAAATTATCCATCTAGGTCGAGTGTAAGTTCTTACTCCAAATCAATCCTGCCGACTAAGACCTAACGTTACAATCCCAGGGCATCCATCGAGCGTGAACACAAACCCATTCAGGTTTGCAAGCGCGGCCAGCCGTCCGTCGCGGTCAAGATCGAAGGCGTCAACCAGCCCTCGTATGGCCGTCACCTAGAAGAGAGCGACACCTTGTACTCCGAAATCTCGCGAAAGAGTATCGATACATTGAAGGAATTCTACAGACCGGATGTTACGATGGAGGAATGGGGTCTGATTAAAAAGCTCAAGCCCCTCTTCGACATTCCATAAACAAAAGTTAATTCTGATTGATGATTGTGTTTGAGAGCCATTATGTGGACAGTTTTCAAGTGTGCTGCTGTAAATTGATTTGAGAGGCCCTGGCAATGATTCGTTAAATATACCGAAGCGCTGTTCCATCGTAACAAGTATAATTCGACTAGACGCCTATAATACACACTTTACAATCTTCTTTCCACAGATAATTTGTGCCAAAGGCTAGTATATATTCTTCAACCATCACCCTTAATTACCTCATTCACCCCCCTCCCACCTCTCCACCTTCCCCCCTCTACTCATCCAATCCAACCAACTCCCATCATAAACCTTTAACGCCTGCGCATCATAGCCCGCCTGCGCAGCTAACTGCGCGGCCGCCCTGGCCCTCACACCAGCCTTGCAATAAAACACAATCTCCCCGCCTCCTGCCCCGGGTTTCGGATACCCAAACCTCGTCTCGAATTCCTCCGGCGAGAGGAAGTAAGCGTCTGGCTGCGAGGCTAATGGGACCGACACGGCGCCGGGGATGATGCCCGTTTCGATGAGTTCGGCGGGTTCGCGGACGTCGATGAGGATCAATTTGGAGGGTGTGGAGGAAGAGGAGGCGGAGAGGGAGGTGTTTATCTGAGATAATATGTGTTAGTAGAGGACATTTGACGTTTGGTTGGGGAAAGAGGGGGTGGGTACGTCGTCGAAGCCGATTTGTTTCAGGCCGTTGTCTTGAGAGCTGTAGGTTCGATATTGTAAGGAGCGCCAGGACTGATGGGCGAGGGTTGGCGAGCGAGGGTGTTGTGAAGTTCTTAGAGGCGTATGGCGAGTCAATGCCGTGCAGGTCCTTGACCGGGATGGGATGAAGCTGAAGCGGGCGGAGGCGCGGAAAGAGCTGCCCGCGTTGCGTCGGGCCAGGGAGACTAAGCTTGACTGTATCGCTGACATTGTGGATACTGTGTAATTAAGAGTATTAGAAATGGGAATGGAAGTAGAGGGGGTGAAGCTCTGGTCCGGTGCCGCCGCGGCAGTAACGGAGCTGGTTGATGTCAGTCGCGCTTCACCGCCTACTTCATTGAGCATACCATACTTTCTTTGAGATATATATATGAGCGACTATTATGTTATGGTTAAAAAAAAGGGTGTAATCTGTGTAATTATTGATATTAAATTTGTTGTATGTACAGTGTGCCAACTCGCAACTATAGTTGCTGAAACCCGAATGCCGAATGGCTCATACTGCCATTCCTGTAGACGGTCTAGAAAGACCAGAATTTCCCAAGTAAACAAATAAACGCCGACTGCAACTTTAAAGAGTATGCCATGAACAGAAATGGTATGTTCTGGCGAATCTAACACTCGTTGATGCGACTTCGGGCTAATCACTATAATGCTTCGGTAGGTATGATCGTTTAAGTTTCTTTTTTTGTTTTTTATTTCATTTCGTCTCGAATATCGGGCCGTTACGGATAACGTAAAACCACGAGATTAGATTGAAGCTTAATCACGTGGAGTGAAAACAAGATGGCAGTCGTCCTGCGTATGTTAGCATAAGATGATCGCAATTGGCATTGAGTAGGTCTCACCTTGGGGAAGATGGTGGCAAACACCTTGATTTCCTCCGACTCGGGGGTAGGGAAATGCTGCCAGTTGAGATGCATACTGGCCTTTCCGACCAATCCCATTAGGTTATGTGTGGCGTACGTTTGTCCGAGACAGTAGTGAGGACCAGTGCCGAAGACGAGCCAGTTCTTTGTTTGTTTCTCAGCAGTACCGGTAATCCAACGGTCAGGGTTGAACGATTCAGGGTCTTCATAAGCTTCGGGGTCGTGGGTTGAAGGGTAAACGGAAGGAATAATCATGCATCCCTTGGGAACGGTGTATGTCTCTGTGATGGGGAAATCCTTCTTCGCCATGTAGGGAACCATGATGACGGGAGGACGGTAACGAAGAGTCTCCTTGACAACAGCACGGGTATAGTGCATGTTCTCTAATAGGTCCATAGTCAGAGGAGCATTGCGGTCGCCATTGCGCAAGGTCAAGTTCTCCTCGCGAACCTTGTCAAGAATTTCAGGGCGATCAGCCATCAGTTGGAAAAGCCAGGTACAAGCAGCGCTGGTAGCGTCTTGCGAGGCAAAGAGGAATGTGAAGACAGTCTGAGCAACCTCGTAGTCCGTGAACTCACGGAGGATTTGTGGCGGCTTCTCGGAATCGTCGACCTGAATTCCTTGGTTGAGCTTTTCGCGGTATTTCGCAGAATCCAACTGAGCCTTTACCCAACCATCCATAATGCAATTGACTTCACCACCAGCCATCATGCGAGCCCTGCTCTTTGCGGTACATTTGCTGAACTCATCCAGGACCATGTCAGCAGCCTTTTTGCCATACCAGGTACGGGTGAAGGGGATGATGATGGGGAAGTTGACCAATTCGAGGGCAGCGGTGATAAGATAGTAATCATCGGCAATCTTCTTGACAGCTTCATCGGACATGTATTCACCAACAAACGTCTTGCAAGAAATAGCGCACATAAATTCCCGAAATTCGCCCATGAATGGAATAGGCTTGTTCTCATTAGAGCCTGAAACTTGCAGCCAGTGCTTGAAGTATTTATCGTAGACCTCATCCTGGCCGGGGAGGTAAAGCGACAAAGAGTGACGGGTGAAGAGATTGTTCAACCCCTTGCGAAATTCCACATGAGCCTTGCCATCCAAGAACACCCAGTTGGTAGGGCCCAACAGCTTGTGAGCGGCATCCACTACACAAGGTTTGACGAATGCAGGAGAGTTGAAGATTTTGCGGGAGAGATCACGGGAAGAGGCGATCACGACAAATCTGTGGCGCATACTTAGCAGGCGTCATCTGACAATTGGATAGGCAACTCACTTGTGGAAAACCGACACACAGCTGAGGTCGCCGCTGTTCCATTTGGCCTTGTATTCGTGGAATTTGGGGTTGACCGATTGCAAGAAGGGCCCCATGAAAGGAATTTTCATGGCCGGGCCAACAATCGAGCCCTTGAGGTAGATGTACTTGACTATGCTACTGTGAGACCCAGTCACAGGGAGGAGAGCTGCACCGCGGTTGTGTGACTCGACGTACCTTGATCGTAGACAATTGCAGCCAGAATGAGGTAGAGAATGCCACTCCAGACGGTCAGGCCGTTGAAAAGCGAGTACACCATATCCGAGGGGTTGGCCAGCTGCGCGACGACGCTGGCGTCGGCGAGGGGGGAGGCAAAGCTCCCGTTGACTTCGACCATATTGGTGCCGGGTTGAGGTAGAACGACCAGCAAGACAGGGTGTCACGGATTAGTACCGGAATCAAATTATAATCGCCAGTACTCACAGTCGTGAAGGCGAGAGGAGGTGGAGAGGAAAAGGAGTCGAGGCGCTCAGACCGTGGATCATGTTAATCTCTGCTAGTGAGATTTATGCCGCTATGCGCTTGATGCGGTCCCACCCAATACTGGCTCTACTTCCCCTGCTCCTTATTCGGCGCGCTGATAGGTCGACCAGACAGGTACCCGCAAGCTTCGCGGCATTAACATTTTCCTCTCTTCTTTTGAAGAGTTATTTTATTGGCATTATTGTTGGTCATGAGCCCTACGCTGTGCTCGTTAGATCGGTATTTGCAGGACATTTTTATTGACCTTCCCATTATCTATAACCTATATTCTGTAGTACTCTGGGTCTGCTCGGTTTTGAACACACCATGACTGTCGCTGCATCGGACGATCCGGATTCTGCAAATTCCGAAGCAAGGGTTGAGGAGCGCACGTGACTTCCAGTACCCTACAACGGTCTTGGCGGTAAACAGACAATGAGAAAGATGAAACCATCTATTCTTTACGAACACTTTAACACTCGCTTCTCTATTTAATTCTGAAAGACGAGCAAATTATTACGAATGCACCATATCCGACACGGTAACGCTATCTAGAATGAGGGATCCGTAGGTCGTAGGTTTAAAGTATCAACAACAACAAAGGATGAGCACGGTCAATTGTGACTTTATAGCAATACCAGAGCTTCTAATGCACGGCAAGAAGTGGTTACCTAACGCCCAAAACCGAACCAACCGCGACGGCCTCCCTTTTCTTCTTCAGCTGGCACCTTCTCAGCACCCTGCTGCTTCCCTTCACGAGGATACTGAATGTAGTTCCATGCCACATCGAGGAAAATAGGCTTGACGGCAACAGGTTGCATCTTTGGCGGGAATGGGACCAAATTGTTCGTATCCAGGCCCTGTGCCGTATATTCATCCATCCGTTGGATCAAAGGCAACTGAGACGTTGCAGCGTCATGCTTCGTTTCAGAAAGCTTGTTTAGGGTGACCAAGCCACGATGTTGCGCAACCAGCCCCTCAGAGGTTTCGGCTAGGGATTGAATACGCTCGGGGGAAATATCTAGTTTTGTAGGCCCATCACTAGCAGTAGTACCCATTTTATTCGATAGTGTAGCAGTGGCTAATTCACTGGCTCGTGAGAATAAAGCAAGAGCATTCTCCACATTCCCTTGTGAAGAATGAGAGCGACCAATCGCAAGGCACCTATTGTTCCATTGTATTAGTGCTATGCAAATTAAAAGTGAGTATAAGCTTGAACTTACCGCAATGCTCTAAAATAATCCCGCTTCACTTCTAGTTCCGTGACAAATTCCGAGTCGCCTGCCACTCCAGGTAATTCCCGAATGAAATCGAGACTCTGAAGGGTCGAGTCGTACAATGCCACTTTCTCACGAAGCTGTGACAGAATTTTGCTGTTGCTCGATCGCGTAGAGGTGTGACGTCGGTCCGATTTACCCTGTTCAGTGTCAAGAAACAGACCATCGCCTTCCCCACTCAATACTCTATTTCTACCCACTCTCCAACCGATGAGCGAATAGTTGACTGCAGTTCTTATAACCTGTAGTGCCTGAATCCTTCGGTCACCCTGCTCAACTCCTTCATTCGAGAGGTCATCCAAAGTAGTTTTAGTAGCATCAACGGCTTCTTGACTGGCTTGAATAAGGGTATCATAAGCCGCGGCTTTCTCTTTCGCCGATGCGGATGGACGTTCTGATAGGTAAGAGGCTAGCTTTGCTTCCGCAGCAGAAGCCGCAGCGAGCGCTTGTGCTATCGATGCATCTTCAATTGGAACGGAACGTGATCTCCAAGTAATACTTTCGGGTAGTTGTTGGACTTCGCCATCCGCTAATTTCGTAGTCCCCGCAGCATTTTCGGTCAAACAGGTCGCATCAAGCTTCTCAACCTCGGCCCTTATCTCTTTGTTATCCGGGAAGTTTTCAATGGCAAGTGACGGTAGAGGTTTATTGCGGGGAAGTCTAAGCTGGTAGGCGGCATAGCGAAGTGACGGGTCAATTGTGGCGGAAATGAGGTCGCGATATGCTTCTTTCTTTTCTTTCTGTCCCAGCGCAGTGTATATAATTCTAGCTTCGCTGAAATACCGGAGACACCTATCCCATCGCTGCTTTTCCGTAAACAAGGCACCAGATAGAAGCGCAAGATAGGCACGTGCTTCAAGAAGGTTGGTGTCAGATGCACCTGAAAGGGACTGCTTCTGTAAAACGGATACAAGCTGCTCCGCGTATTTGCTGGCTTTATTGAGTCTGGTGATGATATGCCGTCTCGTGGGCCCAACGACTCCCTTATTCGAAGGATCGGCGGAGTGAGTAGCTTTCATGTGCATTGCATGTGCCCATGCTCGCTCTGCACTTAGGACCAAGAGATGAGCGAATCTGGATGTTTTCTATGTCAGATATCTTGTATGCAAACAAATAAGGTCCAATGACGCACTCTGCTTTCGTCCCAACATCTTCAGGAGATATGGGTGCTTGGCCATTGTACTTGCGGCCTTTGGGCGTTGTACGTCCGAGCTTCTTTCGCACGGTGTGCAGTCTTCGCGAGGTTTGCGCTCGGTAGTTGTTATAATCGCCGGAAAGAAGGGAGTCTTCCCGCCTGGTGAAAAACAAGGTCGTTATGTCCATCTTGCCTCGTCCAGCACTGGCGAGTGTAGAGGCGGGGAGCTATTTTATCGGGCGTCGGTTCGGCATGGCCTGATGTGTGCTCGGGGAAACGAAAGGCCGGCGCCGTCAAGAACTTCTGATCCCGAGCTCCCCAAGCAACAATATTATTGCCCATGCTTCATGCTACCCCGAGCTTTTGGCCACTCAATTCTTCTCTTATCTGCTACAATATTTCCTTTGTATCCTCCCCGAAACGCTAAATTCACTCTTGATTAGCAATTGTTCTGCGAACGGTCGTAATAACCAAGCTCGCTAATTTCAGAAATAACTGCTCTAGTTCGGACTACCTCACCATAGCCATGCTATTACACCCCTAGAACGATACCGACATGCTTCATCCAGGGATATAGTTATTCTTTGCAACATTTATTCCAAGGTGTTCAAGCGAGGGGATGCTCGAACGGGCTGCGGGATGTCTCGAGACAGCCGGGCAGGGCTTGTTGCGGAATTGCAATGGCGTTCTCCGCAGCCAAAAGTCTCTAGAGCCGCATTTTTGGAAACAACAAACTTGCGAAGCCTCATGGCGTTTCATTTCTTGTTATATCGATAAGGCACGTCGATCATCTCCCTACTCCCGAGGGGCCATACAGCACGCACACGATCCATTCTTAGACTTTTTATACCCCGATAAATGTATTCTTGCAGTGGGCTCTTGGGTTGCGAAGAAGAAGAAAGAGAACGTGCACCATGGGAAAAGGCGTGCCATGTCAAGGCTTACCAAGCATAACTCGTCCCAAGCGTCGTGCTTCCTCTCCTGGCGTCGTGACACCGTTGTAAGGCTAAATGTTCCCCGGTCCTTGAGGGCCATTCATACCGCAAAAGCAACTGTCGATAGGCCTGCAACCAGACAAAGAGTTCTCAACACATTATTCGACGAGACGCGTCACAAGGATTACGATCGTATGTGGGAATTGTGGAAGAACAGCACTCAAGAACCGGGGCTGAGGTCTCGGCTGGTGGCATCTCTGTCTCAGTCCGAAAGATCTCTTGATGTTGATAGAGCTGTTTCATTGTTTAAAATGATTGATCATCATCAACGGACTGTGGGTGATTACGAATCAATATTTGACTCTCTACTTAGAGCTGGCCATTTATCGACGGTGGAGCTTCTTTGTGATGATGCTCTTGCTAAAGGGCCCACAATCGATGCTTATGGCATTGCCTTCACCATATCTATCATAGAAATGAGGTGGGGAGATGTATTACATCTTTGGAGAAGAAGCCATGACAAACTCGGACGAAGCTTGTCGTCACTTGCTGAATCTGGTGACCTTCCTGATCAGGTTCTATCGCTGTTAGAATACGCGAGAAAGCATACCGACCTCACCGGGGATAGTATGGACGCCCAGCTTCTATCCAGCTTATTGGAGGTGGTTTTGAAATCAAATACGATCATGCAACATATCAAAGTCGAAACAATTCTTTCTCTGACGCGAGAATTCAACGATATCGGTTTACTCACAGAGCTGCATTATGTACAAGGCATTGAAACGTTGATAAAAATTGGGACACGTTTCTCCATGGTTGCTGCATTGGTTGTTTATCGAAATTTCAGATGGCACTTGAGCAGCGCTATCCCACCTACGAAACTTCTCTACCAATTGTTGGAAACACTGGGCTCTCTAGAAACTCATCATGGGGTTCAGTATCTCCTTGATGAGTTTGTTCGCTTCCATGAAAAGCCCTCGGTTGAAGCTTATATGTTGGCCCTGACTGCCTATTCAAGAAGCGGAGATGTGCCGAAAACCAAGGAAACTTTTGAAAAACTACTGAACCACTATGGAAGGCCCTCTCCGAGGCTCTTTAAGTATCCCGAATACCCCAAAATTCCGCGGAGTATAAGATGGGTTGTCCCGGTTCTCAGTGTATACGCTAGAGTGGGCGATTATGCTGCGGCTGAGACTGAGTTTTACAAGATCACACCTATATTCCGTTTGAAGGCCAATAATGCTTGCTGGAATGTGCTTATCTCCGCACATGCAAACTCGCGCAGAATCAAACAAGCTTTTAGAGTCTTCAGACGAATGCAGAAAAAAGGGAGCTCTCCTGATTCGTACACGTTCGCAATATTGATGGGCCTCTGCGCAAAATCCGGCGATATCGAAGGCACGATGGCTCTCTGTCAAATGGCCGAGAAATCTAATCAAATGCACGCCTCACTGATACATGCTGTCGTGGATGTTTATTGTCACAATCAAAATCTCGAGATGGCAGAACAGGTTGCAGAGTCTAGTTTGTCTTCTGCGCTTGCTGGATCTTCTACTGGGATATGGAATCGTCTGTTGTGGGCTCATGCCTTTCGTGCAGACTTGGATTCTGTTTTACGAATCCATGAACGTATGAAAGAGTATGGAATACAGTTTAACGAGATGACATATGCTGCCTTAATGCTGAGCTTTTCTATCGTCGGACAGCCTGCTTCAGCACGACGTCTTCTGCGAGCTCTTCAACGCAGTCGGCGAATGCATGCAACAGAGTTCCATTACACTACTCTTCTTTACGGCTTTGTCAAGAAAGGAAATCGGGACATGGCTCATGTCATCTATAAAGAAATGGAAGAGAGATTCGAAAATCCTGGTCTTAGCGCACGTCTTTTAATGTTGAGAAGTGGGCTTGCAAGAGATACCGTTCAAGTTTTTGGAAGAGATGATAACGGCCCCGACTATCGACTATCTGCCTCCGAAGACCTGCTTTTCAAATCTATCTTCGATTTCGACAGGAGGGAATATGCACGAAAGTATCCGCACCCCGGAACAAGCGGCTTGCCATATCGCGAGGCTTTTCCCTCGCTCTACTATGAGCCAATTTTGAAGGCCTACAGTTCGGATGGGATTCATCGCAGAAGCAAAGAACTGCTCGATGAATATATGAGGGGCATTCAGTCTGCAACATCCGCTGGTCAATCCAAGGTCGTCCCGTCACTGCGCTTCTTAGCCGTGCTGATGGAGGTGTTCTTGCAGGCTGGGAATTTGGAGACAGTACACCTGTGTTGGGAGCTGGTATTGGAAAGAGCTAGCGAGTTAACGAGGAAACTGAATGTCACTGGCCTAACAGAGAGCGACTTCAGCCAACCACAAAGCGATATACTGCAGGTGCCTTTAGAAAGCAAGGACAAGAAAGCAACAAAAAATCGGCATGTTACAGTGGGTACGGATTACATGCAGCCAACAATAATACCATCAGAGCAGTTTACTCTTTCGCGACATTTCTCCCTCTACATGCGAGCGAAGGGTGAAGCCCAGCAAACCTCGGAGCTACCCAAGTTAATTGAAGACTATGAGAGTCGAGGGTATGCTATGACATCGGGAAATTGGCTCACTTACATTCGAACACTTGCCGCTTCCCCAAGAGTGTCGGAACAGCTTAGTGCTTTCGCCACTTTTGAGCGTATATTCATGCCTAGCTTTCCTGGCTGGCATCGACTGCGCCGTGGAGTTCAATTGCGGCCACAAGGGACCCCTGACTCCCTCAATCTGCTTGACTACCGACCATTTGGTAGCAACCCAGAAACGCTTGGGAAAGCAGCTTCCAGGCTGTGGGGCAAAGTAGATCCCACCTGGATGCAACCAACGTATAATATCATGGTGTACCTCGCTGCATCTCTGAAAGAATTCAGACATAGGAGTCTTTCCGAAGGTAGTGAAGTTTTGGATCCTCTATTTGAGGTCGCCCCTCAGACGATGCAAGCTCTCATTGACATGCCTCATCTACGGGAAAAATTCCAAGGTGTTCTTCTTCGAGACCGTGTCGAGCAAGTCGACGCTGGTAAAGAAGGGCGTGACAGATATGTATGGACTGGTGGTGTTCTAGGTGTTGGTGGCAAACGACGACCACACTTACGAACTGCCATTGAACACGCAGAATACGAAGCTGCAGAGTCTGAGCTGAAAACCGATCCTGGCCAATCTTATCAATCACTTGCTCAGGACTTGTCACCACAAGCGAGACTTGCCGAGGACGACCATAGTAATGATGGAGATATTGACCAGACAGAACGCTTGATGCTTCCTGAAGACGAACACAATATCGAAATCGAGACGAGTCTTGAATCGAGACGTCGTGAACGCGGCATTGATCCAGTCAAAGATGAGCAGGAACGCGACAGGGGAGAATAGAAGTCGCAGTCAAAGTAGACGGTGTCTACAGTGTATAACCATGTGACTCATTATTTTCAATTGCTCATACTGTCTAGATATTGATGATACCCACCAAGACTCGGCCCCAATTGCAGGGTCGATTGGTTGCCATATATATGTATATATATTGTACCGCATATAAATTTCTTTTTAATCATATAATGTACACTAAACTATGGTTAGTTACTGAAGAATGTAACTCGAGGCTATCTTAAGCAAATTCATTCAAGAAATGGGGTGATTCTAGTAAACGTTAGACAAATAGGGTATCCTTCGGAGACCGGTCTTATGTTTTCCCGCACTTAGAGTGCCTAAACGCGTCGGACGCGACGCGTTTTTTAATCTTGCCTTTTTCGGCTGGCGGGTACAGATTAGATTCAACACAGCTGGAAAGAGCAAACCCCTCGATTCTTCTCCAACAACCTCGATCTTCATCCAACCCTTTACAGCCCAGCCAGGCGTGGAAGTTCTCCCCTATAGCGTCCAGAGCACAATTGTCGCTATCATGAACGAAATCCGGCTTCCAGAAGAGACCGCGGAGGATCGCGTGCGTGCTGCCACCGAGTTTTTGGATCCTAGTGAGCACTTGTTCTTGCTGTTACAACGAAGGGTAAAGTAGCTGACATTTACTGTTGCAGCTGACGCACGAGCACGGAGGTTCGTCGATCGGGATTATTATATGTGTGGAGATGATTATTGATGTTGACTTGGAGAACAGTTATCGGGCGGAAATAGTGTTGATGCTCAATCGAGGTCTTCGTCGACTTACAGTAAGCCAAGCCTGGGTCATTGAAAGATACCATAATAACAATGTTTTCTATATTTAGGTTAGCATCGATGAGATCCGAGCACATAACCGAGAACTCGCAGACGGGTGAGACTGCATAGCGTGGCCGGGGAGCCAATATATGACTAACTGTGAATAGTCTTCTCACGTTGCCATTTGAATATTCCGAGGCATTCAATAAAGCTTTGAAAGCCGTTATCAAGACCCTACCCAATCGACCATCTAAGGAAACAGCCGAGGATGTGGTTAGTACATGTACATGTCAGTGGTAGCTTTAGCTTCCATGCTAAAATTTCCAGGTTTATTACTGCGCCTACATCGGCGCCTTCGGAGAGAATGCCTGCAACCCACGAACGCTCGGCTCCTCCCATCTCAACCGCATGGTGTCTCTTGAGGGTATCGTGACAAAGTGCTCTCTTGTACGACCTAAAGTGATTCAAAGTGTCCATTTCAGTGAGAAGACAAACAAGTTTTTCTTCCGAAAGTATAGAGACCAGACTATGACAGCCAGTGGTGCAACAAGCTTGAATGTTTACCCTCAAGAAGATGATGATAAGAATCCGGTATGGCATAAGACATGATTTGTTTGAGTTTTGTTTCTGACATCTACCAGCTTACCACAGAGTATGGATATTGTACTTATATGGACCACCAAACGATCTCAATCCAAGAAATGCCCGAGAGAGCTCCTGCTGGTCAGCTGCCTCGTGGAGTCGATGTGATTCTCGATGATGACCTCGTCGATCGTGCTAAGCCAGGCGATCGTATCCAACTCGTGGGAATATTCCGCTCTCTTGGAAATAGAGGAGCTGGTTCGGGATCATCAACTTTCCGAACGGTCATCCTCGCGAACAATATAATCCAATTATCTTCGAAATCAGGCGGCGGAATTGCTCAAGCCACATTGACAGATACCGATATCCGCAATATTAACAAATGGGCCAAGAGCAGGAAAACAAAGATCTTCGATATGCTTTCCCAGTCATTGGCACCTAGTATTTATGGCCATGAGCATATCAAGAAAGCTATTTTACTCATGCTTTTGGGCGGTATCGAGAAAAATCTAGATAATGGAACCCATCTTCGTGGTGACATTAACATTTTGATGGTTGGAGACCCATCCACCGCTAAATCTCAAATGCTTCGCTTTGTTCTTAACACAGCTCCATTGGCGATTGCCACAACCGGTCGAGGATCTTCCGGTGTTGGTCTTACTGCAGCAGTGACAACAGATAAAGAGACGGGTGAACGTCGGTTAGAAGCCGGTGCAATGGTACTTGGTGACCGTGGTGTTGTGTGTATCGACGAGTTTGACAAGATGAGTGACGTCGACCGTGTAGCCATTCATGAAGTCATGGAGCAGCAGACCGTTACTATTGCTAAAGCAGGTATCCACACCTCTTTGAATGCACGGTGCAGTGTCATTGCAGCAGCAAATCCTGTCTATGGACAGTACGACCCTCACAAAGATCCACACAAAAACATCGCTCTTCCAGACTCGCTGTTATCTCGTTTCGATCTATTATTCATTGTCACAGACGATCCCGAAGATAAGAGTGATAGGTTGGTATCAGAGCACGTGTTGCGTCGACACCGCTATCGTCAACCGGGTGCTGAAGAAGGAGTACCTGTCCGTGAACAAGCCACTCAGACCCTGGGAGTAGGACTCGAAGAAACACAAGATGTGAACCGACCCACAGAACCTCTGGAAAAGTACAACGTGATGTTGCACGCCGGGATGAACGCGACTAATAAGGATGGTAATGTAGAAGTGTTCAGCTTGGCATTCATCAAGAAGTACATCCAGTATGCCAAATCCAGGATCAAGCCTATCTTGACGAAAGGAGCTGCGGATCATATAGTCGCCACTTATTCAGCACTTCGAAATGACGACCTTTCCGGCAACCAGAGAAAGACATCTCCAATGACAGCTCGAACGCTCGAGACGCTTATCCGTCTGTCCACTGCACACGCCAAGGCACGGCTATCTAGCCGTGTAGAAGAAAAGGATGCTAAAGAAGCAGAAGCCATCTTGCGTTTTGCTTTGTTCAAGGAGATTGTAGAAGATGGCCGAAGGAAGAGGCGTAAGCCAACGACATTTGATTCCGATGACGATGACATGAGTGACTCCGGTTCCGAGGATGATAGCGACGAAACATCTCCCACACGAACTGGAGCAACTCCTCGACCTGGCGCACGAGCTGGCCTCCGATCTACAGACCCTGCCAACAGATCCTCAGAAGCTCGGCAGCCGTCCCAAGACAGTGACGGGCTTTACGATGCCAGCCCCCGAGGCCAACGATTGCAATCGAACCGAGGCACGCAGAATCGAACTCAGACCGATTCGCAGATGTCCGTGGCATCCTCCCTACCAGCTTCGCAACTGCTTGTATCGCAGACAGAGGATTCGCAAAGCCAATCGCAAGCTAGAGCCAGCTCCATTGCCCCTCTCCAGCCGGACCGGTTGAATACCTTCCGTCAAATACTGGGCCCTCTGATGTCTCGCGTCTTCGTCAACGACGATAGCGCCGATGTGGAAGCACTTATTGGTGCAGTCAACACGGCTA
Source organism: Talaromyces proteolyticus (assembly GCF_021365285.1). Taxonomy (NCBI): domain Eukaryota; kingdom Fungi; phylum Ascomycota; class Eurotiomycetes; order Eurotiales; family Trichocomaceae; genus Talaromyces; species Talaromyces proteolyticus. Next base: position 1,015,755 of record NW_025764280.1, read on the forward strand.
TTCGTGCGAGCCAATCATTGGGTGAGCGACACGTCTTCCAGAGACAGGAGGCTATCCAGGCTTTGAAGGCAATGAATGAGCGAAATGAATTAATGTAAGTTGTGGCCCCCTGACTATAATACTCAGCATGCTAACAGAGTCTATCTGTAGGTTTCTTGAGGACGACGAAACTGTTTACAGAATTTAAAATGGCTTTTTTTTTTCTTCCGAACAAAGGGTTGGGAATGGACTGGGAATTTATGTATGGATCTGGGTGTTTGGTGTTTATTAATCCAAGGATGTCTAGTTACGTTAGAAATGTTTATTTCCGGCATTACTGTAATAAATGCATTTAATCCATTCAATCTTTTGTGTATTCAGCATTTAAACAAATCGAATGTGGAAACAAGCTCATTTGATCCATAGATAAGACATTGATTTTCTTTCAATGTTTACGTCGTCATTTAATATCATCTATTGATACAGATGTGCCATTAAATTACTCGAATATATATTATGTCTAGAGACATTTCAGATTATATCAGTGCAAAGAGGGATCCAGTATGAACTCCCCGTCACTCGACATTAAACTGGCACAGTGGTCTGTCCATTCAGAAAGACCGCAATACTTTGCGCAGCCAATGTATAAAATGCGAAACCGCATCATCATCGTCATCATCATGTAGCGATGTTTCACCAAACACCTCTCCGAAATACTCTTCAAAAAGCCCCATACAAGTTGTCTCTGGCAGCGGAATCGATGCATCCACTTGAAATGATCTCGAATCAGCATCAAGCATAGCCCGCAGATGACTGGAGCCGTATGGGAGAAGACGCGAGAGTATGTCACCGTCAACATGCATCTGTGATGGTGTCTTGAACTGCGGAATGATATCACGCCATGTCCACCGGCTCTTTCGCGAAGATAGGAATGGGGAGACGATTGGGTCTCTGGAGCAGAGGTTCTGGACGAAACGAAGCAAGCGCCATTCGTTCTCGTTGATGGTCATGATGCGGTAGATTGTTCCGTCCATTGCGGTGCCATAGACAGCTGTTGAGGAAGGAAGGATAGAAGGTTTGGTGTATGGATTAAGTCTGATGATTGATACTGGGAGATTGGCTTCGGCGATTGCAGGGGAGAGTAGTTTGTTGGTGTTTGTGATCTTGGTTTCGGAGAATAGGCTTAATGTGCCCCCTCTCCGGCTTGAAAGAATGAGTTTCGATGGCCCGCCAATGCGGTAATGGGATAGGCCCTCGTGCCTTGCTCCGTCCTGCGCGTGAAGTTCTAATTTGTTGTTCACGACTTGGAGGACGACGAGGGATTCTCGGGCGGTGCTCACATAGAGGAATGTCTTGCGCACTGTGATAGAGATTCCCGGTGAAGTTAGTTTGAATCGTGCGGACGTGGCCCATTGTTTTTCTTTATCGGGCAGGTCTGGCTCGATTGGGATAATGTCATTTCCAGAGGCTACCATTAGAGTGAAGTCGCCGTATGCGGCAACAGCACGTACGGGGCCGTCGAATGGATGGATGTGCTTCACTGAACATTCCACTTGAGTAGGATTGGTTTTGCTGCGTTTTGCAATCAAGAAGATAATTCGTCCTTTATCCTCTTTGGTATTCCTTGCGGTGCCAATCACAATGAAATGATATTTTCTCCCATTATTCTCGGGCATCCAGTCTAGGATGCATGTGATTTTCTCTCCAGATGAACCCGAGGGTCTCCAAAGGTTTGGGTCCCCATCTTGTTGTGAACTTTGTGAGGATAGTAAATTCGAGTTGTGTGAATCTAGGTAGATAAATTCCAAGTAGGGACGCGTGTATCTTTTGACGGGTCCTGTTTCAGATTCGACTGTTTCTGTTATGTTGTAGGCTACCACAAGGCTCTGTAAATGCTCGGAATATGTTATCCTATTGGCAGAACCCGGCAGGTCGATTTTGCGGGGAATGGCTTTGGCAAATCGGTCTAGGGCGCAGATTAAAAGTTGTCCATCGCTAATGCAGACTAACGATCCATCTAGGGTAGTCGAGCTTGACTCGGTTGGCCTATCAATAACGGTGAAGACGTCGACGCTCTTCTGAGCGTATGCAGGCTACATTTGCCTGGTAAGCCAGGATAATTAATAAAGAGACTCATACACTCACATTATTTTGATCGGTTATCCAAATTTGCTGAAGGTCGAAATCCAAAGTATCAGCATTGATGTTAGATATGCACCAAAAACCGCTCCCACAAGTGGCTACAACGGTTTTGTCTTTCCTACTTAACTTGACCACCGTTTGGCCTAGTCTGTGTTCAGGGTACTGCTTCGAGTCTATAATCTGCGTCAGAAACGATTCTCAACGTTTTGGTTTGGACCATACCAAATGAAGTCTCTAAGCTTTCTGTGTCCAATGTAATTCCAACGGGAACAAGTAAGCCACTTCGGAGTCCACAGAGTAGAAATGTATTATCCGCATCCTGCCAAGTAACAATACTCATACTCTCTATGACTTTCAAAAGGTCGTCTCCAGTCAAACTCAAGGTAAAGCCCCCAAGAAAAAGGACTTCGCGTTGATGCAGTTCGTAGCAATCAATACGGCCCTCACCTGACCCTAAGAAGAGGAAAATTTCATCATTTACAATTTCGATCAAGATAGATGTGGGTTCATCCTTGATACCAAGTTCACCAACGTTGTCGATCACGAGAGTGCCTTCCTTCAAAGATATTTTGCCAATCTGCATTTTGATTCCCTGATCGGACTTTACGGCCATAGCTAATAGTGCTAGTCTGCCATTGACGACGGAATTGAGAATAGTCTGATCGGCTCCAACAATTTCCACCAGATTAAACGTCGTGTTACCAGGCACTGTAAGACGCACAGAATTGCTGGTTATTTGTACTAAGATGCCATCCGGTGTATAGCCTGCCGCAATGGTCTGTGCAGCGTAGTCTAGTGCCGAGTTCAAGTCGTCAACGGCGTTAATTTCGCCGCCATCTTTACGAGGAATATATAGAAGCGTTGAAGTAATAGGGTCGGAAACAAGTAAGTATGTTCCTTCATCAGAGATATCAGGCATGCACCATATATATCGCGTGCTAGAGAGATCATCGAGAGGAATGATCCATCCAATTTGAGCCTCATAGCCGTACCTAAATTCATATACGGCACCCTCATTGGATGATGCCGAGCAGACATAAAGATGATCACTGTCACTCGTATGTCCTACCGGGCCTAATCCCTTGCGTAATTTATTCGATGTTGAAGGCACCAAGGCAGAATCTAGTATTGGGGCCCAGTTCACGAACCTTTGAACGCAGGCCGAGTCTTGTCTCGCTGTTTGAATAAATAGCCCCCCATGGCCTGTATGACCGGCGGCTAGGAGGAGATCCCCTCCGTGATTGGGGTCGCTGAAGTCAATTGTATCGAATGCACCATCTACATCACACCCAAGCCAGCCACAAGAATTGAGGGCCTCGATTTCGCCTCCAGCAGTAAAGCTAAAATACCAAAGAAGCCCATCCTCCCGGCAAAGGTATATATCATCATGGGATTTGCTGTATGTTTGGTGACGGTATGGACGAGCCCATTTTGTCCATAACATGGGTAATTTTGTTGATACTGCATTGATTAGATGCCGTGAACTTGTATTCTTGGGACTAGTAAAATGTGTGTATTTCATGAAGAATGTCGTCGCAACAACAATAAAGGACGTCGATTTTGTCAATGGGATGAGTAGACTCGGCAGTCTGCAACTCTCTGGAAGCTTTTTCATTACAATCCTCGGTCGAGCCTGTCGAAGCGTGTTTGCTGACTTCCATTCATAGCACATGGCCAACGTATGGATACCTTTAGCAATGATAAAAAGAAGGATGATTTTGTTATCATTTTCACTCTCTGGGTACAGAAAATCCATGAAAATGATGTCACCATCAATGCGGAAGAACCTTTCCTGTTTAAACTATTAATTAGTTCTTTGATGTCAAAGATAGTGATGAAGATAGCGTGCCTCCCTGATAGGATCTAAGGTTTTGTTTTTCATTTGAGATTGAAGTTCCGCAGGTGATTTGAGTAAGAACACCCCGAAAAAGTTCCCTGGAGCAGCAATAGCAATAGCACGAGATCTAGGGAGACAATGATAAGCCAATGCCAGTATTAAAATCGACTCGTCCTACCTGGGATCAACTGCCAAATGACGACCAAATCTCTCTGTGATACTCACATCACATGGGAGTGCTCTTCGGAATTGAACAAAATGTCCGGTTTGACGCTCAAAGTTCCAGTGATAATATAAGAAGATTAATTCTTTAGAATCTAGGGTGAGAACTAGAAGATCGGTGGGAAACTCTTCTGCTGGTTGGATTTCTTCTAAAGAACCAATTTGAGCAACTAATTCCGTTTCGACATTCAAAGGCGTATCATGAAAGACCTTGAGGGCTTTTACAGCCATGATGTTTGCGTCAAAATCCGATTTTACCGAGACATCTTCCAAGTAGCTATCCATAACGATCTCTCGTAAAAGCAATGATCTCTCCCCGACAAAGACGACGTCATTCTGCAGCTTGCTTCGTAGTCGCGCAGGCAGAACAAATTGTATTGTCGGACTTGGTGTTATCGTTTGTGTCAGCAACCCAACCTTAGGCTTGTTGGACTCTGATGGTTCAACAGGCTTCTGATACCTTGCAACACCACGTCGCATAGCTTCTGATATTCCTGGATACTGCAAGGGCAGGAAGCCGTCTTCCGTATGAAATATCTGCAGAGACATGTTGTAACAGAATAGTGATACCGAGAAAAAAGTTCGTTGTAGCTGATGAGAGCCACATCAGGCTTGATGATGCGCGATTTTCAACAGCTTGCCAATAACCTAAGGTAGAAGTATCACCTATTTTTGCGAAAAGGTGTAGATTTTTGACTGGATCGAATGGCGGCTACTTTCATGGCATGTCCCATACAGGGTGGATGATCATAAGGGTCTCTTCCACTGACGCCTTGTTTTGAAGCCCAAGCCACCTTTTTCATGTCAAGCATAAGACATGTCAGTATGCATGGCGAAACAGAGCTTTGAGTGCAGGCTTAGGTGAGGGTTAGCTGCTCGAGAGCCTAGACCAGCCCGGCGTCGGTAAGAGTGTGAAGCATTATCAAACCAATAGCTAGAAAACGGATAGCGTCAAGGCGGCTTACGCCAAACAGTTAAGACCAGTAATCTCTTGGTGAAGGAGTATCCAGCTTTTAAGATGGGAGATGATGGAGACGGGCCCTGGAGTTTGATCGCATTGAAGGTTAGTTGCCAGTCGGGTTCATTGTGCACTTTCCGTATGAGCGAAGGGCCACCAATCAGATGCTAGCGGCAGCGGCCACAGCTTCAGGCAGACGGCCGTCATTAGTGCTCTCTGTCTCTTTCTCTTTCTCTTCTTTCCATCATACTCTTAGTATACTGTTCCTTCTTACAGCATTGTTAGATGTATATCGTCGCTACTGTAATCTGACTCATATGCACTCTCACCCTGATTGGCGGCTAGGCTGCTAAAGCGATGGCCTGAGTGCGTGCAATCTGTCAAATCTTCTATCAATTTGAAGTGTAACTCTCAACAGAGAGTTTTCTATATCCATTAATTTTTTTTATCTCCCTTATCGTCAATATAGCTACCACTGAGGATGGATGAGAAGGTGAACGATGCGCCAGCAGGCAGAAACACAGAACAGTCCACTGGGACGGACGAGAATAAACAACCAAGCATATTCGACGAGAAGCGAAACGGCATTGAAAGCGCGTGTCGTCAACGCGACATCAGAGCTTTAACGGCCTACGCTACATCGCCTGGTGGTCTATTAGATGACACGTTTCGCAAAGTCGCATGTACGCTTTTAACTTTCTGGACGGCCATATTCCAACACTGACATTTGCAGGGCCCATTCTATTGGGTGATAATCACCAAGCAGAGGATCTTGCAGCACAACCACTAAATTGGGTTGATCTCCCGAAGCACGGAGACGAAGATCAGGTCAAGCTGGATGTTGACCGGTCTTTTGTATATTATCCACATTGTTTGTATTTCTAAGCTGGACTCTCAGCCTTTTTTGACTGTGATCCTAGGCGACTCAGAAGAACTTGTGAAAAGAAAGCGAGAATTGTCGGATCTCATCACGGCGACTCTACGGCGGTATCCCATGCTCTGCTATTTTCAAGGATATCATGACATTGCTCAGGTGTTGCTATTAGTTCTTGGCCCTCAGCGTGCTGGTGATGCATTTGCCCGGGTCTCTCTTCTTCGAATAAGAGACTACATGCTCTCCTCTCTTACCCCAGCTTTCAAACACCTTAACCTTATTCCCGCTATTTTGGAAAGTGCCGACACAAAAGTTCGGAGACACTTGTCTGGGACGCAGCCTTTCTTCGCCTTGGCAGCTGCGCTAACGTTGTACGCTCATGATATAGAAGAGTACGACGATATTGTACGATTGTATGATTTTCTACTCGCTCATGAACCTGTTGTTGCGATCTATTTGTTTGCCGCCATTATTCTTAGCCGAAAAAAGGAACTCTTGGAGATATCTATCGATGAGCCAGATATGCTACACTTTACATTGTCCAAGCTTCCCAGCCCATTCGACTTGGAAGGCTTGATTACATCTACCTTGCAACTTTATGAAAAACATCCTCCAGAATCCCTGCCACTACGCTCTTGGCGAAATATTCCCCAATACAGCGTTCTGAAAACCTCCAGAGATGTTGGAAAAGCTAGCAGCCTTGATCATGCTCAAGAGCTATTTGAGTTACAAACAAGACAGCTCCAGCGAGAAGAGTTCCGAAAGAAGGCGTATGCAGCTCTCTGGCGTTATCGAAAGCCGGCAGCCTCTGTGGGATTGGCTCTAGTGATCGGATTAGTATCTATTTATATGCGCAGGACTGGGCTGGACTCTCCTGTTTGGGCTCTTATTGGGAAACTCAAGAATTCTTTCTATAGAAGCTGGCTATTTACGATGTATAGATAGAGCGTGTTGATTTTACTACTAAGATAGATCGTGTAATGTACTATCCGAATGGAAAAATTCAATTATCATGCCACTACTACTGTAACACATGGAACAAGACAGAAGCAAAATTAATTAATTCTATACTTTGCATGATGATCGACAGCCACCGAATTTCATTGGCTGCGCGGGCGGTGGAGACACCAGGTGTACACTTCGGAGCTGTTGCGTGTTCCGCTCACAACACCTCATAACTCTCGCTTTTGTTCCCTCGTCACAACAAAGCGCGGCTGTTGTATCCGGGGCCTCCTTGAACTTCCTTCTGCCTCTGTGTGTCCATTCGATCTTCAAAATGGCCAATCGAGGAGGTTACGACGTGGTCGTAGATGTTGATGCCGAGGTAAGCGTTACTTTCACTCTTAACGGCGAAACGCAGTATTCCATCTGCCTAATCTGAGATTATTGTGACGACCCTTCTAAATACCTTCTTTTTACCATTATCAGGGCGATCTAGGCCACACGGATCTCCAAGAAGATCTCGAATTCCACCCATCAAGTACGTAACACAACTACCTACCCCAGGCATCCACGTTCTAACCATCACAGATTTTGAAAACGACGCTCGCAACGCCAAAATCCACCCCGACTCACAGCCATTCCTCGGCGGTAATGGTGGTAACGTCCACGGCAGCTCATCGCGCGGTGGCGCCGGCGGCGGCAAACATCGACTCTGGACAATCCAATATTACAGCCAATACTTCGATGTCGACACAAACGAGGTTTTCCGACGCTGCGTGGCAGCCGTGTACCCTCGCTCCAACTTCCTCGACATTCTAGACGGGAACCCGGATCTTTATGGTCCGTTTTGGATCGCCACGACGGTGGTCATCATCCTCTTTTTGACGGGCACGATCTCGCAGTATCTGTCGCGGGAGGATGACAAGCATTTTGGGTATGACTTTAGATTGCTCTCTGGTGCAGCAGGGCTGGTTTATGGATATACCGGCGTGATCCCTATTGCCTTGTGGGCTGCACTGCGATGGTTCGGTAGTTCGTCGGCGGATCTGATTGAGTGCTGGGCTCTGTATGGCTATGCGAATCTTGTCTGGATTGCCGTTGCGTTGGTGAGCTGGAGCCCGCTGACGGCGCTCAACTGGGCACTTGTGGGCGTGGGGTTTGCCTGGACGGTGTTCTTCCTCTTGCGCAATTTGTACCCCGTGTTGAGTGCGACCGACGCAAAGACGAGCAAGGTCTTGCTCATTGTCGTTGTTGTGCTCCATGCCGGGTTGGCGATTGCTATCAAGATTCTGTTCTTTGCGTGAGTATCCTATAAGCACCGAATGGCCGTGATTGTGAACGAACTAACGAGTGTTATATGCTATAGTCACGGTAGCCCTGCTTCGAAGAACCATGATGATGATAAGCACGACGACGATAAGCATGATGATGACAAACAGAGTGACGAGAAGGAAGATGGTAAGAGACGCATGTTTTTCTAACTGAGCACCAAGTAGCGCGAGGGATGTATTTTTGCTACCAGAGCATCCTTGACATGTGGTTATTCCCTCATGAACAAACACATCTTTGAACAGCTGTATCACTGACATTTGTTTACGATGTATAAATATTCCTTTCCATTTTTAGGACACTTTAAAAAAGAATCAAAGCTTTGAAGATTGGTTTACATGGAACATAAATAGAATTTAATTTGTAGTAATCTAACTCGGCTGAGAGAGAAAACAAGGAAAAAGGGAACCAAGAATTCCGCGTCTTATATTCCCGATTTCCACTGGTTTAAGCGGGACAATGGTCTCCAATCATTCATATCAGTGATGAGCCTCTCCCCACACTACTCGTAAGTGAGACTGAATGCTCGCAACCATAATTGGCGGTTTGTTTAAATATGTTATATTTTTTGGACCGCATGATACCACAATACAACCCCAGGACATGCAAAAAAAAACTCCGCAAACGACACGACACCGAGAAAAATTGTCGATGGGGCGATCCGTCTATTTGAGCTTCTTCTTGGGGCGCAGCTGGTTGGTGTGACCGCACTTCCTCTTACGGCAGTTGGTGGCACGAGGAGGGAGACGGGCCTAGTTTTGTCTCAGTAACAGGTACTTCTGTTTATACAGTTTTGGGGGATGAATTGACGTACGTAGCACTTGCGGCAGATGGACTTTTCGCAGTTGTACTTGGAGGCAAGCGCCTTCAACGAGGGCTCGATGATACCACCACGCAGACGGAGGACGAGGTGCAGGGTGGACTCCTGTAAAAATATCGTATTAGTCCGGATTCTTCGTTTCGAGCCGGTTTTTATCAAGCATAACAGTCGTAATTTCATTCCCAATATATAACACACCAACAAAACACCATCGAATAAGGAGTAGAATAAAATCGTACCTTCTGAATGTTGTAGTCGCTGAGAGTACGGCCATCCTCGAGCTGCTTGCCGGCGAAGATCAGACGCTGCTGGTCAGGAGGGATGCCCTCCTTGTCCTGGATCTTGGACTTGACATTGTCGATGGTATCGGAGGACTCGACCTCGAGGGTGATGGTCTTACCCGTGAGGGTCTTGACGAAACTGTACATAACAGTCAGTTTACCATTCATTCTATTTCATTTTCTTCACGTTTATCCATATCCATATCGATATCCATCTGTGCGATTATATTTGACGGAGATCTTCGATCGTGCTGAAGGTGTAAAAGGCAAAGGTAAAGGGTTAGGTTGAACCTACATCTGCACTGTAAATCACGGAAAACCGTCGTTAGTCTGGCTGTAAAATCACATCAACAATCCGAGCGAATGGAATGTACATACTGGTTGCGATATTCGTCGATGTCGTCTGTTCCTGTGGTCGATCGAGCAAGACTGACACTGACGATGACGGCGCCGCACGGAAGACTTGAAGGCTAAGCGAGATGTGGGCCGATGACGGATTGGGAAATAGGGCTCTCTACCCTACTTGTTTTCCCAATCGGGTCTAGCGTATATATCAATACTCAATGCAATCAATACATAATAGTCACGAATCAAATCGAGATATTTTTCATGGATGAGAATATATGTCTAGTTACAGTGTTGCTATTCAGAATCTGACCCCGATTCATCTGTTTTTTGGTCTTGAAAGTCTACATTGTCAAACCACGTTTCGCCATGATATTCCGCTCGTCTCATATTTGCCTGCCATTTTTCAAGCTTAAGTTCGGTGCTTCGGACCGCTTTTATGAGCGTTTTCACGGTCAGACCGGATAGATTTGCGGCTGTTTCATGAAACTTTCGAGCTACTTTTGGCATGTCTGATTCTGTCTTGTAGACTCTGTATGAGAAGCCTGGACGGGGGGTGGTATCCTCGTTTTGAATGTCAGGATCTCTCTGTTGAGATTCTTCGTCGTTGGCTTGTAGAGTCTCGAATGGAATGATTTCCGCTGGACGAAGGCTGCTAGTAACAGCCCGTACTTTTTCATCGATCGCCTCCTGATCTATATCCCGCCTTTTTTCATCGTGAGCGGATTCAGGGCGAGAGATCGGAAACATTTCTGCAAGTGGATTCGTGGCTTCAGGAATATAATGTCAGCAAGCAATCATTCCAACAATATGAACAAGGCCTACGTCTATTCTTATCGATCCAGGTATCCTCGTACCAATCCAGATAGTCATCTAACTGCTGGTCTGTGAAGTGAAACACGTGACCATCATTAACCGTAACTTCCTGCCCCTTTGCAAGTCGTTCCTTTGGTTGGCTCTTTTTCTCAAAATGTCTTTGTGCCGAGCTCCATACGTCCCAGTCGAGGATCTGGGCTGTCGGCTCTGCAGCGGAACTGGGATAGCCCTTTGTCTTGCTGAAGGGGAAGAGAAGCTTAGTTGAAACGACAATTAATGCCAGAATTTGCGCCTCGGGGTAGCTCAGTGCTTGGGTAGAGTACTTTTTGTCTAGGGGGAATTGGAAGGTGTAATTGAGGAGCTTTTGCAGTCTTCGCACGTATGAATATACTTCCACTGTATTGAGTTTGTCAATGTGATATCATAGCGTAAATAGAAGAGAGCCTGTGCTTACATGGTAGTGCCAACTGCCGCACGAATTGGAAGAGCATCAGTGGCACGTTTAGCGGAGGAAAGGTAATACTGCATTCGCGAGAATACATGACCACCAAACGAGAGACCGTCTTATGGAGGTGATCGCTTCTTGGAAGAGTCTAGATATTGTTGGTTGAAATGAAAGATTGCAATGGGAATCTCTGATTTACCTCGACAGTCAATTCTCTGATGTATATCTGTGAAAGCCTATCTCTGATTTCGAGAGGAACAGTTCTGATGGCTTGGATGAACGGTATCTCATTTCTCATTGCAAATCTATAGAATTATTAGCTTACAAAACAGTGACTGGAATATAGTAACGTATTAGAGTAACGTGAAATGCTTTAGATTTTCCATACCGGTAAATATCGCCAATGCTAACAGGTAGCCGCAGTAACGAAGCCGCCAAGTAGCAAAGTCCCAAGGTTTCTTCCAACAACGGGTTGTCGCTCAATTTATGCGACGCTGACCCATTCTCCTTCGGTGTTTCAGCACCAGGCAGCTGAGAGCTGAAGACCTCCGAGCTAGCATCTTTGTCGGCATCAAGCGACTCGTCGAACTTGGCTGTCAGAGATTGCAGTCGCAATGCCCAAAGATCTCTCACGACTCTCTTCGAGACAGTTAGTCTATGAATGTTGTCGTGGAATTCTAGGGTCATTTACCTCTAGATCAGTAGGAAACCCTTTCTCGTGTATCAAGGCATGGCATTGCGTCCACAGGATAAGCTGGTAAGCCTGTACAAAGAGACGATAGCCGCGGCGACCAGTGAATGCTGAACTTCGTGTGAGCTCTTCTTATTATTAAAATTACAGGAATCGCGAAGATTCACGTACTCTTTTGAATTCTTTCTTCTGATATTTTTTTTACACGGTGAATCGTTCCCCGTTTTCCAAAATCGTCAGGATCTGCTTCGACTTGCCGACCCTAGGAGGCTATGAGTATAATTCCAAGAGCAGTATCTGTGCTAAGAAGTTGTGTGGTGGAAGGAAATGAGAATGAGAATGGCAATACCTCTTGTTGGTGACCCCGTCTGCAAAACCAGACTCCGTCTTCAAGATAATACCGCGTCTCCCGACAACCGTCCTGCCCGCAAGGACCGCGCTTGACATACTCCATTGTGAGGAGGGTCTGTCATACTGTTAAGCGTGATCGAAATGTGGAATTAACATGTTGTTTATTCGATGGTGTTGATGTAGTTGAATATATGAAATCTTTCTAGCAATCATTTCCTGGGACGGGAGAATGCCGGAACCCGCTTTCCCCAAACGGTGGCAACGACAAATCAGGCGGCACTCTTTACACATCTACAGAATCTATAAAATTTCCAAAATCTCCAGAAACGTACATACACTATAAGGTATTTACGGTGATAGTAATGACGACTAAGTAAAGGAATTGGTTGATGCGACCATCATGAAATGCTTAAAGTTTCGCACTGTCGGCGCAGACCATAGTCCGCCCGCGAGTATCTTGACATTATGAGGAAAGAAACAAATGAGCAAAACGCCCATGCCAATCATCACAGCGAGTTTCATACCACTGGCGAGACATGGCTGCTCCCAAAAATTCGTGAGGGCATGAATTTTGATTTTTTGGACATGAAGTATTAAAGGAGATGTAGGGGCTCGGGTGATAGTAATCTAGTTGCTCTTGAGATCGATAGCAGCCTCTTCACCCATAGCAGACAGGACAGTGACGTTGACATCCTTGCCCTCGCCGAAGGCCTTCGTGATTCTCTCACCAAGTTCACCGTCAGGGACCTTGACATCATCCTTGGTAGATCCAGAGTCTTCCATAAGGGACATGAAGCCGTCGTCCTCACTAATGTCAATCTGCCAGAGTCATCAGCGGGTGTCTGTTGTGCAATGGTTGTTGTGTTGAAGCACTTACGAGCTGGTAATCCTTGCGGACGACGACGGGGACGTCCATGTTGTGGGTAGACGGGGACAAGTCTTCGTACTTCTTGCCAGTGAAGATGTCGAGGGCAACCAAGTGAACCTTGGCGTGACCGTGCTTTCCAGTCTTGGAAGTGGACATGTCGACGATCTTGCAAGGACGGCCCTTGATCACAACGTGGCCGTTCTTGCGTAGGGCAGAGCACTGCATGGGGAAGGTAGCCGAGGCACCGGCATCGGCGCTGTCGAAGGTGTGCTCATGCTTGGGGGAGTGTTAGCGAGCGTATGAGATAGAGGCATGGACATAAACATGGGAGTAGTCCTAGTAATAGCGGTAGATACACGTATGTACACAGAAGAGGGGGCAGCGGGGTCGGTGCAGGACGGGGCGGGGCAGCATTGTACATACCTGGGCGTCGTTGTTGTCGGCCATGGTTGCGATGGATATAGAGCTGGGAGTATAGAAAAGAGGCGGAGAGACAGGGGATAGAGAGGGCGCGTGAGGAGGGAGGATGAACGAGAAAAAATGGATAGGACGGGGTGGGACGCGGAAGAAATTGGGCAACCGAGAGCAAAATCGTTTTGCATTTTGCATTGGTTGCTGCAGAGCATCTTTTCCCGCGCTAGGCTGGATTGGGCCGTGGCGGGGTGTGCCCTATCATGGACCTAGCATTGCCAGACTATTGTAGAAACTATGTAGGAATATGTATAATAGTAAGCTGTAGTATTGAATATGGAGAATATGTTATTATGGCTACTGAGTTCTAGTAATAATGCGTAGCAATGTATATTGTGCACATGGTAGACTGTATCCCATCGAGTCCACTGTACCACCCCAATAATAGTGATTAGCTGTCCCTATCGGAGCACATTTCATAGTAGACACTAACAAGACATAATGTTGATTGCATGTACATATATAAATGTAGTATGTACGATGTCTCATTCCTGTAGCTACTGCTAACTACTGAGCCGTTAAGGCTCCAATTAGGAATAGCTATTCCATATTAGGAATGGCGTAGCTGCCCCGGATTTCAGGTGAGGAAGGTGTGCGACTACCTCCAGTGTCATATAGCCCTATGCCATCCTGACTCTACAACTCCATGAAGAATTGAGAATTGGCAGCTCTCGCGATGTGGCTCGATCGCCTCTCTGCCCACTCGACTCCCTCAGGAACGCCGCCTCCCATCAACCGCCACGCCTCTCCATCTCAACGATCGCCCCGTCCGCGAGCCGCTCAAGCCTTCCGACCAGGCTTACACCCACGCTCGTCTTCAACCTCTCTCCTCCTCACGCCAAACGACTCGACTACCTCTTTGCCGAATACCTCCAAAAACCCTCCAAATGTGCCTGCAAGATCGCTGCTCTCACGCACACCTCCAGCGGAAACTGCAAGTCCGGTAGATGTGCTCAATGGTATCATTGGGAAGAAAGCATCAGATAGACAGGGTGATATTCTAGAAAAACCCCCGCAGTTGGTGGAGGCCATTGATTTTGGGAACCTTAGTTTGGAGGAATTTGTAAATCGAGGGAAGGCCTCCGGAGGGATTCTCAGCAGCGAGGCTGGCGTTGCAACGATACAGCAATGTTCGTTCTGCATACTCGATTGAAAGGATTATAAGCTAATCAAAAATTAGTCGAGGGTGACCGCGATAAATTCCAGGAGCTTCATAATGCCATCGTGGTTTGTTCATCCTGCACTGTCTCAACGAGCTAGCATGCTGATAGACAATAGGACTGCGATGATGTGCTCAAATCGGTCGAATCTTATCTTTCGGATTTCCAAACCGAGCTCGGTGCCGTTTCTGCCGAGATCGAAACACTGCAGACACGATCGATACAATTGAATGCTAAACTAGAAAATCGACGGAACGTGGAGCGACTACTCGGGCCCGCCGTGGAAGAAATCAGTATATCGCCGAAAACAGTTCGACTGATAGCTGAAGGGCCTATTGATGATAACTGGGTGAAAGCTCTGAACGAGGTTGAGTCTCGCAGTGCAAGTATCGAGAAATCGGCTAGCTCGTCTGTGAAAGCTGTGGAAGATGTCAAACCTCTGCTTGTCGATCTCAAGAATAAGGTAAGCTCCGTTTTTTTTTTGCACCGAGCTTGGCTTATGTTGCAACAGGCTACAGTACGAATTCGCGACTATCTAGTCGCTCAAATCAAAGCTATTCGCTCGCCGAACATGAATGCCCAGGTCATCCAGCAACAACACCTAATCAAATACAAAGATCTATACACATTCTTATCCCGGACCCATCCCACTCTCTCAGAGGAGATCGCCCAAGCGTATGTGAATACAATGAAATGGTACTACTTATCAAACTTTACGCGCTACAACCAAGCTTTGGAAAAGCTGAAAATCCAGACATCCGACCAGAACAATGTCTTGGGTGGAGACCCAGCAGCGCAGAGAGCCAGCGGTACTAATGCAAATGGTAGAGCTGTCGCGCATGATCCATTCTCTCTTGGAAGACGGGCGGATGCCCTTAGAACTACTAGTCATATGGCAATCAGCTCATATGTTGCAGAAGAAGATAAAGCCACCCATGGATTTGAAGTTGTCTTCCGAAACTTCAACCTTGCATTAGTTGACAACGTCTCCGCGGAGTACTCTTTTCTCACGGAGATGTTTGCTGTCAAATCTTTTCATCATATTTCCCGGAAAGCCTTGGAGATATTCGAGCCATTATTCACACTAGGTCAAACTTTGACGAAACAGCTCATCGACAACACAACCGACTGTCTAGGCGTGTTACTCTGTGTCCGGTTGAACCAGCAATCAGCCTTCGAACTACAACGACGCAAAGTCCCAGTGGCCGAGTCGTACATCAACGGCATCAACATGCAACTATGGCCTCGATTCCAGAAAATCATGGACCTTCACTGCGAATCGCTGAAGCGACTTTCCTCCGGTGCTGTGAGAAGCTCTGTGTCGCTGTCATTGACAATGGACGATGCAAACAAGTCATCTGCCCCTCACTTCCTCGCACAACGATTCGGCCAGCTTATACACGGCATTGTATCACTAAGCAACGAGGCCGGTGACGACGAACCTGTCTCGAACAGCCTCAGTCGGCTGACCGCAGAATTCGACACTCTGCTGGCCAAGTTGGGCAGGGGATCTGGCGATGCCAAACGCCGGGAACGATTCTTGTACAACAACTACTCTTTGATATTAACCATCATCAGCGTACGTAAGATCTATCCGGATTGAAAACTTATGTACTAAGTCTCGCAGGATACCGATGGCAAACTGGCAAGTGAACAGAAAGAGGTACGGTGAATCTCTTACTTTAATTATCTTCACTAACAGTATACAGCATTTCAATCAAATGCTGAAGAACGCATCGAAGCGATAAACAATCATCTTGACATTTAGCACTGTACTGTACATGACTGGATATATGTGCAAGATACCACTAGAGTTGATCTTAGCGATGTTATTATTTTTGCGCATATTGATAGAGAGACAAACCAGTAGAGTATTCTCAATCCCATTTATTGTGCCTATCCTTATCTCCGCTGTCTGCATAATCGGCCCGATCTAAAATGCGGAGAACCTTCTCCTCTCCACCGGTGACAACGGATTATTTTCCGTCAAACAACACCGCCAAACCCTCTTTTCTTTGTCTCAATTACTTTCCACATTCATTACACATCATCATACAAGTTCTCATAGCTCCAACCCCGCGAACCCCGCGGAAACCGCCGAAGCCTGGAGCCGGTCATGGCCAGTCTGCTTCCCCGCAGCAGCACGCTTCTCCAACGTCGCCGGTTCTCGACATCCCGGGCGAGCAATGCGGACTTTACACATGCGGTACACCCTGCACTTTCTATCCAAATGGCTTCATACTAAGGGGTATACCACAGGTTATCGGCGCAGGCGTCGTCGGCCTCGCAATCGCCCGCCAACTCGCCGCGCGCGACGGAACATCGACGATCGTACTCGAACGGCACGGCGCAGTGGGCACAGAAACAAGCAGTCGGAATTCCGAGGTACACCACCATACCACACTTCACACCACTTTACTTCAATCCGCTAATCAATACCCCGAGAGCGAGGGGCAGTATAGGTGATCCATGCAGGCATCTACTACCCACCCACCTCCCTCAAAACGCGCCTCTGTATCCGCGGTAAAAACCTCCTCTATTCGCTCTGCGCATCAAAACAAATCCCGCATCTGCGCACGCGGAAATGGATCGTAGCGCAGGACGAAGTAGAGTGGCGTGTCTGTCTGGCACTACGCGAACACGCACAGAACATCGGAGTACCGACTCGACTCGTTGGCGCCGAGGAGGCGCGGCGCACGGAGCCTGATATCCAGGCGCGCGCCGGCATCGTCGAGTCGCCAACAACAGGCATCGTGGATGCACACGCGCTGATGAGCGTTTTGCAGGGTGAGTACGAGGAGCGAGGGGGCGATATCGCATTTCATACGGCCGTGAGGAGGATTGAGGCGGTGGATCATGGGAAGGGCGGGTATCGAATATTCACCTCATCGGCAGGGGATGATGGGAGTAGCGAGGAGAGCTCGATAACAGCAGAGACGCTGATAAACTCCGCGGGACTGGGCGCGTGCGAAATCAACAACATGATTCTGCCGCCCAACCGACACCGACGCGCGTATTATGCCAAAGGCACGTATTTCTCCTACAGCGCTTCACGGCCCAAACCGTCGACGCTAATATACCCTGCCCCGGTCCCGGGGCATGGCGGTCTCGGCACGCATTTGACGCGTGATATGGGCGGACGAGTGCGTTTCGGTCCGGATGTTGAGTGGGTTGAGTCTGCGAGTGATTATACGCCCTCACCAGCACGGTTACAGCAGGCACTGCCGGAGATCAAACGATATTTGCCGGGTATTGACACGGACTCCGTGGTGCTGGATTACTGCGGAATACGGCCAAAGTTGGCCCGGGGTGGTGGGAATGTTGCGGGCAAGGGATTTCAAGATTTTGTGATTAGAGAGGAGGATGGGTTTAAAGGGTTTGTGAATTTGTTGGGTATTGAGAGTCCGGGGTTGACGAGTTCGTTGGCGATTGGCGAGGTGGTTGAGGAGCTGCTGTACAGATAATGCTCATACATGAATCGATATGCATATATATGTAAGTAGGTGGTTGAATTGATGGTTAGATATGTAGATATTATAGGTATATTGAGGGCTGTGCGTGGCCATGGGAATAATGCGTAATATTCATTCTCCTAGCATGGTGAAACTTAGTGTACAATGCTCAAGGGTTTAATATAAAGACCATATCGCTTATTCGCCGGAGCAGGGACAGATATATCTGTTTATAGCATGCAGGGCATAGACGACTGAAAGCAATGGCAGGCAATCAGCGTAATATCCAGATGTCGAGTTTGATCGACGCCATACTGACTAAATTCAAGTGGAAATTTAGTGTTAAAAAATATCAATTGATATATATAATAGCTATATTAGAGTCTGTTTGGTTTTAGACAGTCAGATTAGGTGATAGACAAACAAGCTTACACACAAACATTTGAAGGACTTTGATTCTCATCTATAATCTAGTTTGCTTTCTGAAGCTTAGTTTTCGTAGTCATAAACACCAATATATTTTAGGATTGAACGGTCGTTCTCACTTCTCACAGCTCATCTCTCCGTCTTCCCAAATATTGTTCTCTATGAGTCAACCTTTTTCGTTGCCTTGGTTCGAAGTTTCATCATCAAAAAGACCAAACCGTAAGAGCTGATGCAAAACAGTGCTGTTATCCCGACCTAAATGAGATTTCAGTGTCAGTTGAATTCAGTCCAGCCATCGGCGCTTGGAGTTAACATACGCCTCTCCATCCGTAATAACTCCCGTTGATATTAAGAGACTCCAAATAATCTGAACCATTTGTATAAGAGCA
Source organism: Talaromyces proteolyticus (assembly GCF_021365285.1). Classification (NCBI taxonomy): domain Eukaryota; kingdom Fungi; phylum Ascomycota; class Eurotiomycetes; order Eurotiales; family Trichocomaceae; genus Talaromyces; species Talaromyces proteolyticus. The sequence goes on from NW_025764280.1 coordinate 1,034,553, forward strand.
ATATGCACAGGACGTGGTATCGTTTGGATTTACGACGTAGCCTGGGTTGCTTGAGAGAAATTCGGCCATGTATTCTCCGCAGGTTAGTCCGGCCGGAATTTTAAATGAAGTCAACTCATCATTCTTGCACTGAATATGTAAATCCCAAACCACTGGCTCGAGAAGACTCTGTGTGAGGTAGGTAAAAGGGTTCAGGTAGTACAGCCAGAATCTCCAGAAGGCTTGAATCTGGGAGTATGGTACTACGACGCCGGAGAAGTTTATGAGGATGGCACCAATAACGATTGGATTGGCCAAAGCAGCAAAATATGCGTTGGGGCTACAGGCAGCAATTGCCTGGTTTTGCAAGTCAATAAGAATTAAACAGTGTCAGCCTGAGATAGAATACCATACCTGTCCAATAGATGTATAAAGACATTCATAAACTTTGGGTGAATATTAGTACATCATAGGAAGAAAGACAGAGGGCCTAGTCACTTACGCAGCATTTCGAGATAGACCAGACCAGAGACACTGCCCTTGATTGGAAACCCAACAGCAAAGTACCACCCGACGAAGACGATGGTGCCACAGATGATTAGAAGCGGGATCTCGGAGAGAAGCTGTGCAGCAACAAAGGCAAACCAATGATAAATTTTTGAATTCTTCTCTCTCATCTCAAAAATGTTGCGGTTCCGAATGTATAGCGGCTGAAGTTGGTTGATGCACCCTGGGGCGACCGTGACGAAGTTGAAAACTGCCATCAAGTGCAGCTGCATGTCGAATGTGCCATTCCCAAGCTTCCAAAATGTGAACCCGCCGAACAATGCATTTGTGACATGGAGGAGTATTTTATTCCAGACATAGTCGGGGTTTCTCCAAAGCGCCATGAACTGACGTCTGGTAACGAGAAGAACTTGATAATAAATTGGAGTGGCGAACCTAAGCTCCTTCTCCTTGTCTTCAAGAGACGGAGAATTAGTCCTTTGATCTTTTAGAAAATTGGTATTGAGTTTGTCCAGTTCCGCGATTGCCCAAGCCCTCTCATTCGATTCGAGCCACTCTTTAGACCAATCGATGTCTTCTGAAGACTGGACTAAGTTAACAATATGCTCAGCAGAGCTCACATCAGGTGAACATTCTCCGCCTCTCCGAGAAAAATACTCAATCACCTGTTTGGAGCCCTGCCCAATTGGGCCAAAATAGGCGGTTCTTCCACCCTTTGATAGCAATAGCAAAACATCGAATGTCTCGAACAAAGAATCAGATGGCTGATGAATAGTACAGACGATGGTTTGCCCAGCTTCAGCCAGCTTGCGCATAAATCGGCATACTTGAAGGGCGGACTGTGCATCGAGGCCAGAAGTCGGTTCATCAAGGAAGAGTAAAGAGGGGTTTGCAACGAGCTCAGTAGCAAGTGTGAGTCGCTTCCTTTGTTCAATAGATAGCCCAGAGTCGAGATCTACTACTATTTTAGCTATTGATCGCAAAATATGGGCGGATTATAGTCAACTCACTTCCGACGACCGCGTGCTGGTATGGGGTCAGTTCAAGCAAATCCATGATCTTGCGCACAAATTCCTCCTTTCCCGCGTCAGAAACACTATAATCCTGGCGTAATCTTGCAGAAAACATGAGGCTCTCCCAGATAGTGGCAGTTGGCTCGTGTATGTCGTTTTGCTCGCAGTAACCCGTGGTTCTTTGGAAGCTGATTCCCTGAGGTTTCCCATTCACCAGGATGCTACCCTCCACTCGTCCGGTATCCTTACGCTGGGCAAGAACATCCATCAATGTTGTCTTACCGGCTCCGGAAGTTCCCATAATTGCGACGAGCTGGCCTTGTTTAACAAAACCAGATACACCGCGAAGAAGCTGTAGTTCGCTGCGTTCATGCTTCACAAAATAATTCAGGTTCTTAAAAGTGAGAATAACCTGTCGCTGTGAGCTTGTGGTGACTTTCCAAGGATCCCGGCTAGCTTCTGCTCGCTCAATGTCTCTGAGCTTCGCTACTTCTTTGACCTGAGCTCGGTGGTCAAATAGGATTTTTTGGCTAGAGTCACGATGAACGTTTATCTCAAAGCCAATAGCAGTCATCAAGGTGAAGAATATCCAAAAAGCCACCAAAATACCAAAGTTGATCCACATCCACTTTTTCGATGCCCAGTATCGGGCACTGATGAATGCTTCCCCATCAATGACGGTCCCGTTGGTTGATCCAAGGACAGAGCAACCCCGATATTGATCTTCATCGTAAGTTGACCCAAATGGTACTAACTGTGGCTCTATGCAAGTGATCTTCCTTTCAGCCAGCTCGTTTGCCATGATGGCATTATAAGCGTACACCGCTGGGTTCATCCATGCAATCCAGCGAAACCACACAGGTATATATCCCAGTGGAATCATGTAGCCTATAAGACCGGTCAGGATAAAAGATAGAAGGCACACGAGGCAAGGGTCGACTCACCGATATAGACCAAAAACATCGTTGTGATTAGTCCATTGATCTGGAAGGCAAACCCTGCATGTCGGCACCAAGCTCCAATCATACGATACATTGATGCATATGAAAGAGTCAGGAGTATGAGAAAGAGATAACAGATGAAGAATTTGTTTGCTTGGCGTTCGAACCCGACTAGAAAATAGTAGATGATTTGAAAAAGTGAGAAGACTGCAGCAATGATAGGGACGTCGGTCAGAGCCCATGCTAAGGCGTACGCACTTGGTCGACATAACGCAAGTCGCTTTTGTCGTGAAATTATTTGCTTTCCCGAGAAGGAAGCCGTAGTCTCGGACATTCGTGTCATAGCAAAATACAAAACTGGAAAGCAAAGAGCCCCTGTCTTCGCAAAAATCGAACTGCTGTTGTTGGGTAGGTCAAAGTATAGGCTTCCAGTAATGACGGCTATGACGAGAGAGGAGCAGACCTGCAGTATATTTGATTGCCAGTTACCTCGTGTAATTTGAATCTGCCTGAGTAACTGTGAGAAAATATTGCAAACGTGGAATCAATCATCCAAAAAGTAAAAGAAAAAAGGATACCTCTTGCTGCATACCCACACTTGATGGGCAAAAGATGCGGTGTAAAGGTCCTCCTTTTGGGAAAATGACGGTGATGAATCTTCCGTTTCCTGCACCAAGGAATCTTTTTCTGCCATGTCCTGCATCATGCGCTTGTACAGGTCGCTATGCAAATAGCGGTCCTGTAATTCGTCAACTGTATTGGGCACAACCCCTTCAAATCCCGGGCGGACCATTCGCTCGGTATGCATGGCGACAGAAGTAAGAAAGTCCGATATGTTGACCCCGGGTGGACATTGAAAACCCAAGTTCTCGAAGTACGGTTTTGCCTCTGAAGCAGGCCCATAGTAAATCTGCTTCCCCTCCGCTAAAACAATTGTTTTGTCAAACTGGTGGTAGATTCTGTTGCCCGCCTGGTAAAGGGTTGCAATTATGGACTTGCCTTCTGCGGCTGCAGATTTTCGCAAAACACGGACAAGGTCCAACGCATTTTTGGCATCCAACCCTCGGGTTGAATTATCCCAGCATTGAACACAGGCCTATGTTATCCCATCTTGTAAACGCTAAATACTCATTGTAAAAGGACTGACGTAAAAGGACTGACATACCTGTGTGGCAATGACTTCAGCGATAGAAACGCGTTTCCGCTCTCCGCCGGACACTCCGCGCACGAATTCGTTACCGACGATTGTCTTTTTAGTATGAGATATTCCGAGTTCTGAGAGAATTGAATCCGTCATTTCCATGGCGAAAGTCTTTGGATTCTGAAAATATTCCGAAGGGTGACGGGGAAGTTTCATATTTGTTGCGAAGGCAGCCGTTTGTTCCACGGTCAGCGTTGGAAAATGCTGATCATCTTTTTATTCACAATATTGATGTCAGGAGATGCTGTCTTGTTGAAAATAAAAGAACGACTTTCATTGTGCTGAAAACAACAAACCTTCAGTATTCATGACAATATAATTCCGGAGCTTCCTAGCCTCTGTCGGTCCACAATCTCCGAAGCGTATATCGCCCATAATGCTTTCAAACTCATCTCGCTGATTTGACAGAATCTTCAGGAGTGAGGTACATCCTGATCCAGGTCTTCCTAAAACCAATAGCTGTTGGGGTTAGGGTCAAGACCTCCCAAGTTTATGATTTGCGTACCATCTCCCCAGGCCGAACCTGACCAGAAACATCCTGAAGGATGTGCTAAATGAAACTCGTTAATTGACTCTCTCGAGAAATATGTATGAGCAATTTTTATTTACCCTCTTCGAAGCTTTTCGTTTCCTGAAAGGAATCAAATTTTCAATCACAGACCAGCAGGTTGGTACAAAGTCGTCGCCTAATCCGTTTACTTGGACGTCGATATGGCGAAAAGTGACAGTTAGGCGCTTGGAAGGTCCTATTGAGCTTTTTGGGAGCGCATCATTTTCGTCTTCCCGCTTGCAGTTACTGGAACCCAGCATCGAGTCCATTGCCACATGTACCAAATGTTTTATACACAAGCATAGTAAGTGAAAAAGGTGGCCATCGCGAACATCTGCACTTATACACTATCAGGCCAGCAGCCCCGAAAGGGTTTCTGTAGCACAATTCACTTACCTCCGTCTCCTTATTTTCCTCCATCTGTACAGGAGATATCGAGCCGGAGGTGTAAGTTCGGAATTACGGAATACTGGCTGTCTCCACTAGGATCCATCTAAGATCACAAAATTTGATGGCGTTAGATATCAATGTTAGGGGGGGTGCATCCACACTCTTACAATCTATGTGTTTGATTTTATATATAAATGTACCTTTATAAAAATTTAAGATATATAAAATATTCTTATAGAATCTTTTAACGCTGATCTCTTTTTTAAGACTTTTGGTTAAAAACATATGGAAAAAAAATTGAAAAATATATCCACTTAGTGTATTATATTTCTTGGTACCAATTTAACATTTCTTAATTTAACAGATATAAATCCTAAAAGCATAAAAGGAAAGAGATATGTATAATGTACTTTAATTTATTCTACATGAATACCTCTAGATTTCATAAAATTACGGTTATATATAGGCTCAAATACAAGATTGTAAGGTGTTGATGTGGCTCCGGGATGTATTATTCTTCAATATTAACTTTCAGGACAAGCGTCGGACTTGCAGGCCATGGATGGTCCGGGCCTGTTCGATTATCCTCCACCATTATCGTTCCCTCAAATCCGTGACATAGCTCCTTTTCCGCAATTGGAGGGTTGCAGGATGAGCCCAGACACAACAAAAATATCCAAGGCGTGTGAGCCGTGCCGCCGGCGCAAAATCAAATGCGATGGGCAGGAGCCATGCCGGAATTGTCAGACTCAGCCCTTGGAGTGCGTCTACCGTCTCAAGGCGAGGGTTAGGATACGGAAGAGAGTGCCAAAATCTTCCGTTCACCAGGACCGTAGTAGTGATCTTTTGAATACAAACGCGGATCGATACACATCAAGAGAAGATTTTTCTATCTCGGAAACTGGAACTAGTCGAGCTGAAATCTACCCGAGCGTTGCTGCTGCAGACAATGCCCCTCAGTTTATGGACAGTTCACAGTTATTCTATGGCCCCTCATCCAACTTTGCCTTTCTACAACAACTCCATAGGTCCATTTTGCTTCGTGGCCAGCAGAGCCATGGCCAGAGCCATGATTTCCAGGAGGGCGGGCGGGGGTTGGACATGTTCATGCAAAGAAACGTATTCTTTGGCGTGCCCTTGAGAGCCGCCGTACCGGGAAACACTCCGTTGTTTGATCTCCAGAGTCAAATGATACCTAAAGCCCTGGCCACTGCTTTCCTAAACAATTTCAAAACTTCCAGTCTGCATATACTACCTTTTTTCAATACTGAAGCCCTCGACAACCTTCTTGATAGCCTATATTCGACCAGGCCGGACCCTTCCCTCCAGCCACACAGAAGAGTATTGTTTCTCATGGTCCTAGCTATAGGCGCATTAAGCTCTACGTGGACCGAGCTGGCCGATATTATATTTTCACAGGCTAAACAAGAAGCGATCACACGCGAAGACTCCGTCACGCTCTCGATGATACAGTTTTCTCTTCTGGTCACAGATTACCAACTCAACATTGGGCGGCCAAACTCAGCTTACTTGCATGTTGGCAACGCCTGTCGTAAAGCTTTCGCCTTGGGCTTGAACACCGCATCGGGGAACGCCTTGCTGCGACAAGAGGAAGAAATAGAAGAGCGTCGCACCACCCTCTGGTGCCTTTACTTCTACGAACAGTAAGTAATCTGGACAACAACATTGAAGGCATCGGCTGATGACCCCAATAGATGGGTCGCTTTGACAGTAGGAAGGAAAAGCATGATGAGAGAGATAGATGTTTTATTACCTTATCCTGAAAAGCAAACAACCTTGGTCAATCTATGCCGCTTTGCATCTATAATCGAAGAAGCCGTTGAAGCAATTTACAGTCGCAGATCCGAGTCTCTCCGCAATTTGTACACCACCGCTCAAGGAATGTATACGAAACTCCGTCAATACGCCGACCGGGAGGGTATTGGCTCGGCTGCCATCCCTCAGTATAATACGCCATCAGAGGCTATGTCAACATTGATGCTGCATAATAGTGGGTTGGCTTGGCCTATATACTACGTATTGCTGTGAAACGGACTGACGTGTCTCTAGTTTACTTTCACCTCGTCCACACGATGTTTCGACCATTTCTCGTGGCTGAGTCTACAGTCCAAAGTGGCCAAACCGCAGAATTGTGGCTCCGACAGGCATGTAGAAATGCTACTGACGCAGCCGCCGACTCAATTGCTTTTGTTAGCAGCATGTTCAATACGATAGACGTTAGCAAGGTAGGTCGGGGATCGTGACTCTTTCTCAATTCACCCCTTTTATTGACAAGTAGCAGGTTCGACGCTACGACTCGTTTTGTATCGAAGCAAGTTGCTCTGTTCTTCTTCACGACTCGCTACGCCATCCCTCGAAACATCCAAACAATCTTGTTTATATTCGCATGGCTCTGAATTGCCTGGGGGCGATGACGGATGACGAACCTGTTACGAATGTGGCTCACTCAGTGGAACGCATATTGAGCGTTGTAGAGCAGTCTATCTCTGGAAATGATGATGTTTCAACATCAACACCTCTCCTAGAGGCCGGCATGCCTCTTTCACCCCAACACCAAACGAACATACTTTTTCCGTCCTTGGGCCAGGCCTCGTCTTGCGCGGCATCGAATCTCATCTTCCTAAGTAACCGACAATCTCAAGCTACGAATTACCCACTGCCAGAAACACATCATGGGGCTTCTCAAGTAACGGCGGAACCCCTGGCAGACCTGGAACCTCGTTTCAACTTTGATGTACTAGCGACAGATTTAAGTACATATTTTCCACTGGACATATACATGGATCAGCATTCAGGTCAAAATGCGGGCATTTACTGAGTATTAATCCAAATTTTTAGCTACGAGGGAGCTTTTCTTTTAAGTTTGCCCTCATTATTCTGGGAATCAAACCCCATCGAGAACAGAAGGCCGTGTATTCTTTTTAGGAGAATGATTGATGTTCTCTCGCAAATTGCACCAGGCCGGGGTATTATAGTATTCTTCCTATGTGGCTCTTCAGTATTGATTAACCGGTACCATGAGTACATTAATCAGTGCCAGCACTGCAGACTTGCTCATTATTGATGAGGGAACTTTCACTAGTCCTGCTCTAACTTACTTGAAGACAATATCTCGACCTGGACATCTTAGCCGAAAGATTTTGAGCTTTGGTATTACCAATTTTGCAAAATCTATGGAAAAGTGGGTATAATTGTTCATAGCGAGTCATGCAGCTTCCTTTTTGGTGGCTTGTAGCTTGCTGCCTGATGCTCTAGGTATCAGTTTATCGAGACGGAACCGATCAACAAGCGTCATATGCCTGCCTCTCCAGTCTTTATTTTTTATGATTGGCAGAGTTTATTTGTTCTTTGTAAATTCTTTATTTCCGGCCGTGAACCCTGGGAAATGGATATTTTATTAATTGAAACATATCATTGCCCCAAATTCCAATCTACATATGTAATATTGATCCACGCACTCCCGTCTCCAATTTCTAGCATGTTTGGAAAAGAACGGCATCCTTCAATTGATCTGTTTTCATTAATTGAAGAAATGATGTTTGACATCTGCCCTTGACCTTGATCAATCTGTCCAGGGATGGATGCATAGCGTGGGAGATGTTTTCCTACAGTAATGGCCAGCGCTGACGATCAGGATCACTGGTGGCTTCTTCATTCCCCTTGAACAGCCCAGACAGCGGTCCTAATCAGATTGGTAATTTAGCGATGGTACAAGCTGCGACTGGCTAGTTGATCCCAATAATTTTGTGCTCAATCCAAAACAGCGAGGTAGACTATACTGGAAATAGGTTGTTCCAGCACCTACGCCTCTTTTCATCTGATTCTTATCATAGGTAGGTGATCGATACATTAACAGGTTCATACAGGCCCCAATGGTAAGGGGTCTGAAATGTGAAGAGGGTGCATTTGCCAATCCCCAAGGGAAAATCCAGCATATCCATAATGGGCCGGACTTCCTGCCACGGCACATGACTGAACGAGACTGCCGGGAATATGCAGCCAAAATAGCCAACATAATCCTTACTAATTTTCACCCTTTTAAGTATATTGGTCAAAAGTTTGACATACACTGGACTTCCGGTTTTGATCGTATCGTCTTGTCATGCATTGCGGTTGGGCTTGTAAAGTATCTACAGTATCTTACCGGATCTGAGACCACATCTGATCGCCATGCTTACATGATTGGCCATTCGGAATTATGTGGCCCATCGAAATCGAATACGATGGAGCTTCGCGGGCCATGGCGCTAGGATTTAGATGATAAATCCGAAGTCGCGGAAGTCCGAACTTGTCCAAAGGTAAAGAACATAAAGTAAAAGACGAGGGAGAAAAGAAGCTGTTCGGTAAATCATAGTAGTAGGTATTGGGGGTCAGGTGGGAAGCTTGGTATTCTTACGCACAATATTGTGCTCTCGACTATCAGCTGTGCATCAACTGTTCTCTACATTTCCTCTGAACATCTCATCCGACTTGGCTTCAGGAACAAATAACTCCAATCTCTCAACATGATGTCTCCTGCTCCTACTCAAAAGACACCCCTATGGCTTGATTGCGACCCGGGCCATGATGTAAGTTTTCTCCAGCAATAAGATATCAAACAACTAGATTTTATGGCTCCGAATCTGTCACTAACGCTCAATATAGGATGTATTTGCCATTCTCTTTGCCGCTTATCATCCTGGCATTAATTTATTGGGCATTTCAACCGTGTTTGGCAATGCTCCACTAGAGTAAGCTCTAATATGCCGAAGAGAACCTGGGCAAGAATAGGGGTTGATTCGGGAACAATAGAACCACTACTGTGAATGCAGCCTCAATTCTCACATCCATAGGCAAACATAATGACATCCCCATATATGCCGGTGCCTCCCAAGCCATCGCTCGTCCGCCGATGAATCCTCCAACTAGTATTCACGGTAAAACTGGTCTCGACGGAACCGACCTTCTTCCCCAACCTAAGCGCGATCCTAAGTGGACGGAGAGCGCGACCGCTGCCATGGCGGCTGCCCTCCTAGCCCAGCCCGCCGATACTGCGGTTGTTGTGGCCACAGGTCCATTGACGAATATCGCAATCCTTTTCCGTGACTACCCGCAATTGGCTGGTCATGTTAAGTGTTTAAGCCTCATGGGAGCCGCCTTTGGAGGTGGCTTTACTGATGTATCACTTGGTACAGTTGATGACCCAAATCGTATCGGAAACTACACGCGTTGGGCAGAGTTCAATATCGTTGCCGACCCGGAAGCTGCCGCCCAGATTTTCAGTGATAACATTATCGCAGCGAAGACAACAGTTATTCCGCTAGATCTAACCCATCAAGTCCTAGCAACCGAGCGGGTGAGAGACCTTCTCTTGTACGGAAAGAGTGGTCAGAGAAACGGAAAGGCAAAGACCACGTTACGCCAGATGCTGGTGGAGCTCCTTATGTACTTTGCGGACACATATGCCGATGTGTTTGGCATAACGGTTGGTCCTCCACTTCATGATCCGATCGCAGTGGCCGCCGCACTCATTGGCACCCCATGGGAAATTAGTTTTCATGATTCAGATGATCAGGGGTCCAAACAATCAGAGAGGTTTTCCGTAACTGTGGAAACTAAAGGCTCATACAAGGATGCCGTAGAAGGCAAAACGATGACTGGAATGACAATGCAAATACCGTTGGAGCCAGGGAGTGACGGTGTCACAATCCCCCGAAGCTTGGACTTCTCTCATTTCTGGACCGTGCTAGAGGATTGTATTGAAATGGCGGATGAAAAAGTGAGACTGGAGTTCGCATGAGTCCTAGGCCATACTCTAGCCAACGTGACAACCTTGGCAAGTAGCTAGGTTGCTATATCTAATTCTCTGAGCCACCCTGCGGTACTTGGTATTTAAAAGTCTTGTAGCTAATTGGAAGCTATTTTACCTGTTGACTAACCGTTTGGCGGTGTAGCGATACGATAATTGCATCTAGATGCCATAGGTTGGTATCTTTATATCACCACTCTAGGTACAAATTCGCCTCCGGTAGCGATATATGGTGGGAGGAACAAGCCGTTTGCTGCTATATACGGGGTGATGTTAGTTAATCCGCAGGATTCTGCTGAGCGAATACCTAAAATTGCTCCATAGGCGTGTCCTATGATGTATTTTGGTGATTTTCCCTAGCCGAATTGGACGCCGATTCATCGAAGTTGTCGATATTCGGCAGAAGCTCTTGGGCTATCAAATCCATCAACAAAATTATAACTTTTCTGCTGCGAGGCACTTCGATTGGTTAATTTCTTTTCCTAAGCTATAAGTACGTACCTTGGCAGGCGTTTAACGAAGCGAGCAGCCTAATTCTTTCCTTGTAAGGACTCGTGGAATTCGATGCTGGTGAGAAAACCTTCTAAAAATTGTATCGATGTGGAGAACCAACTCACCGCTAAGGGAACTTATTCACCGACCGCTCAACCCCTCTAGAAATTCTCATATGGGACAAATTCCCATAATTCTGTAATTACATATGGGGAGGAATAAAACCGACGGAGTCTCCGGATTAAAGTGATCTGTAGTGGTTGATACTGGTAAGACCGTTACACGGCTTCGTATTAATACCATCAGGTGCGAATTCCACTGCCTTAGGGAAAACCAAACCAAAAATTCGGGACCTATCCGACCAAATGATTTTACAGAAGGGCCTCCCTTGTTGGAATAGGATTACGGATGGTGGTTTGTACTACATCGAGTTACTGAAAATACAGCTATTCTCCACTCGATTGTAGATGGGTCATAGGCTCGCATGCCGATTTAGGATAACCTTTTGCCCAAACGCCGACAACCGTTGTACTCGTCGCTCCACTCCGGGGTGTGAGGCTGGCATCTTCTGTGGTACGAATAGTTGTAAATCCGAGGAAGTATAACTTGCAAACTCAAATTCGACAAACATGCTCAGTAGGCAAACTATTCTTGCCCTAGGTAGGTGCGGAGATGTCTTTTGACCCAGAAAGATATAGTATTTCTATTCCGCTGGCAACCCGGGTGGTGTTTGCTCCATTCAACATCTCGCGCTCATATACATACTTTCCCAATAAGCACCATGTCAGCGGGTATTCGATCTTCTATGCGTTACGATGTCGAAGCAACCGCCTCGGACTCTACCGACTCCGCTTTCGTGGCATCTAGAATAGGTAGTAGCGGAGTTTTTAAACCCACGGAGCAGTTTATTGAGAGCTCACAAGTCATTCAAGCGAAAGACGGCTTTCTCTGGCGACTGCAGAATCTCGAAGCGAAGCTCGACCAGAAGTTCGGAATTGAGTCAAATGCTATTGATCGCAAACGGCCGGAGGATAAACTGCCCGTCAAATGGCATGAGAAATTGAACATGTTTTTCTTGTGGGCGAGTGGCACAATGAATGCGAGCTGCTTCGCATCGGGATTTCTGGGCTGGGAGCTGGGTTTAACTTTGCAGCAAGCAATATTTGTCATCTTCTTTTCATCAGTACTAGGATCTGCTGTCACAGGATTTTCGGCTATATTTGGCGCCGCCACAGGTTTGCGTCAAATTAGTGTGAGTCGCTATAGTTTTGGGTGGTGGCCGAACAAAGTCATTGCTGCACTAAATGCTCTAGTCCAGATTGGCTGGTCTGCTGTGGCCTGCATTACATGTGGTGGCATTTTGACCGCAGTCGCTGACGGTCATGTCAGTCTTGTTGTGGGAATCATTGTCCTTGCGGTGGTTGCATTATTCATTAGCTTCGTTGGGCTCAAGGCCGTGCTTGTCTATGAACGCTATGCTTGGCTCATCTTCTTGATTATCTTCGCAGTGATATTCGCCCAGTCCGGGGAATATGCAGATAATAATGGTCCTTCTCTCGGATCTGGAGAGTTATCTGGTGCGGTTCTCAACTTGATCGCAATTGTCTACGGCTCCAGCTGCTCATGGTGCCCCATTGCTTCCGACTATTATGTGCATTATCCTGCCAATATTAATCGTGTGGGAGTCTTTTTGGCAACGACATTCGGAATCGCTATCCCGACTTCCATTGCCATGGCATCCGGTGCAGTTGCAGCGGCTGCCTTGAACAGCAGAGAAGACTGGCGAGCCACCTATGAAAATGATGGGGTGGGCTATCTCATCCAAGCGATTCTTCACCCACGTGGGTTGTCTAAATTATTTTTGACATTACTTGTTTTGTCGGGAATCAACACCAATATCATCAGCCTTTACAGCTCCGCTATCTCTTTCCAACAGCTAGCTCGCCCATTCGCCAAGATACCTCGCCTTATCTGGACGGTCTTCTGTTTTGTGATTGTCCTTGCGCTTGCACTCGGTGGTCGACAACAGCTAAATGCATACCTACAAAATTTCCTTGGCATACTCGGGTATTGGTGCACGAGTTATTTCGCCATAGTCTTAATGGAGCACTTTGTGTTCCGCGGTGGCGACTTTTCCAATTATGACCTCGAAGCGTGGAATGATTCGAACGCATTGCCAGTTGGAATAGCCGCCTCTGCAGCTTTCCTAATAGGGATTGTTGCATGGTGCATGGGCATGGTTCAGACATGGTATATGGGTCCGTTAGGGAAATTGATTGGGACGAATGGGGGGGATGTGGCGAATGAGCTTACTTTCCTGGTTACTGTCGTGGTATTTATCCCGGCACGGTGGTTGGAAAAGAAAGCTATAGGAAGGTGAGAGTCGTATACATTGGTGAAATATCCGTAAGGTCCTTAATATCTTGCTCAACAATCAAGTGATCTTATATCTTATAAATGCAGTTGGTGTGATGTTTCCCCTTACGAAAAGCCGAGTTTCCTTCACATACAACGATTTCAGATGTTAAGCCATCTCAAGTATAAGCCAGCCTTGTATCCTATCTCAGTAAATATCATATGCTTTGGCAGAATAGGGATGTAATAATGGCAAAACTCTTATATTAAACTCATTAAAACACCCTTATTACTTTTTGATATATGAAACATCATCATTGTTTACATATATTCCCATTTTATTAAAGTATTTATTCATTTTAATCAGAATTTTTCAAATTCTAGTTAGGGAAAGAATAGAAGAGTGCACGAGAGCGACATATGTAGTGAAAATAGCTGCACTACATTAGAATTAGAGTAGATGTGGAAAATGGTCTCCGAATGAGATACGAAGCCAAATAATACCGCGAAACATGTCAGGAGAAAGCATATGGACCACAACAAGCGCTCAGGCTACGCACGTAACGCGCTATTTTCTTCTGGGGCAGAAAGTCCATACAGAGCAAGAGACTGGAGATGCTGTCTGTCAGGCCAACCTAGAGTCCCTCACGAAGGTGTAGGTTCCAAATGTGAGGTCTTTTTCGTCTCCCAACGAGCGCAGTTGGCTTCTTGGGTGCCTCTTTTCTACCGACCTGCATTATTGAATCGACGAAGAGTGAGAAAAAAGAACTTTTATCTTATTATTCCGTACTTCCGCATGTCCATGATTTAAAGTTTGAATAATTCCGAACCGTAAGGGTCAGCTAAAGCGACATGGTTGAGCTACGATCCAATGCTTCTCGTCTCCCTCTGATCGAATTTTGACTGAGCTCGATTTAATGGCGGGGTTTCCCACCTTCCTTCAGGCCCATTGACGATACTCACTTAAGTTGCTAACTCACCAATCAAAAATGGCCTCTGACTACCACGGGCTCGGAGCCAAAGAACTAGAGATTCTCTTCTCCAAGGCCGCCGGTGCAAAAGCTACTGCTTATTGTAATACTCCACCTCAATTCCCCGGTATAATGAGTTCGGTATTTTAACAGTAGATTAGGCCCTTATTCAAAGTTCCGTGTTGGGGCATGTATTCTCACCCGGTCTGGCCAGTTTATAGACGGCGCAAATGTCGAAAATGCTTCCTCGCCGGTGGGAATGTGCGCGGAACAAATAGCCTTTGGAAAAGCAATTGTATGCCCTGGCCTCTTTGTGACAGCTTCTAAGGCAATATTGACCGCTCCAGGTGGCCGGACATAATGATTTCAAGGCAATCGCGGTCGCGTCAGACACTAAGCCTGGCGTATCCCCGTGCGGAAAGTGCAGGCAGTTGTTTGTGTGCTCAATTCTTTTAATAATATCAGATGGCTTACTCTGTTTTTAGCATGAGCGAATTCACTCCCTCGTCTTTCCCGGTATTTATGTACGGTAGGGACGGCCAGTACACAGTGAGGACGATGAACGAGGTACTAGGTAACCATGTCTTGATGGAAACTAATAGGAGTGCTAATGAATCGAACTTAGCTTCTCCCTTTCACATTTGGACGCAGCGACTGAGTCCTTCGGCGGTAATGATTGTTCGTAGAGAAAATTATGAGTGCTTCCGACTTAGGGCTTGCACGCCACTTAACTGTCTGGCTTACCTCCTTAGCTACTCCATCGATGCAGTATCAATAAAGACAGAAAATTATTTCCAGCTAACAGAGCCTCCAGCATGTCTCACGTTTTACATGACCGCTAAAATGACTTTTAAAATCGCGCTCGTGGATGGGCTGAAGCCTGTAACTTAAATTAGTCAGAGGGCTTCCTGATTGGACAGGACGGGAGAAGAAATCGGCAGTTTCAATCCGGATCTCTATCAAATATCTCTGTAGACTGCCAACTACTGGCCACCAACCCATCTGTGTTTAGTGGATGTGATACCACAAAATGCAATTCTGTAGCCAATATGAATGATTTGGCGGCATTTGCAATGGACGGTGCTGACACCGCTGGCTCCGCTGCCGAGGAAACCCACCATTATGTCTCGCACACGTCGCTCTCCAGCCCCGACGCGTATGCAGCAAACCCGCGGTTTAGACAGTTACAGGAAGAACTTCGATATGTTCTATTCACAGCCGTGGCGAGTCGTGCTCCTAGCAGATGTCCCTCTCCCACAGGAACAGGCTCCGAGTTGGTCGAGGCAGCCGCATCAGGGTTCTGGAAACGAAGCTTCGACTCGGCACAGGTGCCGATACCCAAAGCCAGACTGATCTACTACTTGAAAAACTGGATTACTGAATGTGCACCTCACCTCGATAAATTCGATGAGAATAGCCATTTCGGCGTGCAAATCCCTATTCTTGCGCAGAAGTCGCCTTCGCTTTTGTATGCCATCTTGGCCTTTTCAGCACGCCAGTCCGAGCGCAAGGCGTGCCTCGAAAACTGTCGCGATAGTCTAGAGCTTTACCAAGAATCAATCCGGCTACTATCTCCTTATTTGCAGACGAGAGACCCGAATGTGCTTATGACAGCTTGTATCCTTGCGTGTATGGAGCTGATGTCCGTCAGTGCCCGCGGCTGGAGGCGCCACGTCGAGGGATGTGCGGCTTTATTCGACTCGTATATCGTCAACGGGTTTTCTGGTGGCCATCTGCAGGCGGTCTTCTGGTGCTATGCACGAATGGAACTGTGCGGTGCAATCATCTCAGACGGGACGGAAAGCACAGTGCTTCCTCTTGATAAATGGGTTCCTCAGCAGGCCACTGCCGGTGTTTCTCCAGATAGGAAAGAAGAAATAATTCGAGATCTATTCTACGAGAACGGTTCCTCTACGCCGGATATGCGTGCTAACTGGGCTGTCTATCTCTGCACCAAGACATGCAATCTCACCTGCCGGCGATCGAGGTACGTGGAGCTCGGCGAAGTGGACCAAGATGATCCAAGACCATTTTCCGAGCAATGGGTGCGACTCTGGGACGAACTACAATTCTGGCGAGAACATCGTCATACAGCCATGCTGCCAGTCAAGACTACATCAATGGATGGCGAGCAGACTTTCCCCGATATTCTCTTCGCACATTGGGCGGCTATCTCGGGGAATCAACTGTATCATACCGCGTGTATCATGATGCTGGAAATAAAACCCGTAGATATACCCTTGCTGTCGTCTAATCCATACTGCTCCGCTATCTGGCATGCCAGACGGGTCTGCGGAATATCATTGACGAATCCGCATAGTGGGAATCTGATTAATGCTATTCAGCCGTTGTATATTGCTGGAAAACTCCTGACGCACTGGGACGAGCATCTGGAGGTTGCCCGGCTATTTAGAACGATCGAGACTACGACCGGATGGGGTGCTTTGTGGCGATTGCGAGATCTTGAACATGCCTGGGGTTATGAGCCTGGTGAAATCTTGTCTGCCATTTGAACTAGCGGTTTTATTACGGATATTTGGCATCCAAGGTCTTCATACATGTTTCTATATGATAGATGTTATTAAACCTTTCTCCGCATCACAGTATGCAGCGTGGCATTATCGTATGTTTGATAGAAATGTTCATAACGGAGATACTCAACCCACAGATAGGACGACTAGCATTAAACAATTTCGTGTTCTTCCATGTTTTCCCATACTATTTCGTGCAACACTACACTCGTGTTCTTATGAGCAACGGCTATTTCCGATAGCAGGGTGCCACATACCGTATCTGACGGCTGCAAGCTCCGTGGCGTATTATTTAAATAGTCAATAACTCCTGGGCGCAAATACGACCGTAGTAGCCACAACCTTTCTGCGTCCTTGAATCTTTGCAAATAAACGACGTGCTAGTACCGACATGCAGTCGGGGAGAACCACTGTCTCCTAAAGCTGTATGATTCATTTCTTTCATTCAATAGGGTTTTGATTCTTAGTAGGAGGCGCACAGTGGCGTCGTTTCTAACAGCCTACAAGGCGGGGAAAGATGCATCCATTACGCTAAAAAATAAAACCGTAGCCTCTGGGTTCCTTTTGGGGACTAGTAGCTTGCGGGGTTGGCCCCATACTAACACCTCAAAATTGACCGAATGGGAAACCCGAGGCTACGGCCAGAACATTTTTCTGTTTTGAAATGCTTGACTTGTTAGTGTATTCGCTGATCTCTCCGCAAATGCAAGAAAGTCCTCCACATTTAGAATTAGGTTTCTCCGGGAAAAAAAATAAAGTGGGCTAGATTCTAGGTCCCACGAGGTTTTCTTGTTGACGTGAAATTTATATAAATTCATGTCCCAACACTGAAATTGTTTATTTTCCATTTTCTTCACTTTTATTAACTTCAAATTATTGTGTTTATCAAGTAGATCGCTCTCTTCCAGAATTTGAAAACTGCAACTTGCCTTTGACGATACGTTTTGAGATGGCCCGCGTTGACTCTGCGTCGCCTGATGTCGAGGCGTCTGTCGCCCAACAGCCAAGTCACTCGAGGCAGCGAGCACAGCTGGCAACCAAGTCATTGTGGCAATCGTTAAGGGACAACCCTAAAGTCCTCTTCATTGCCTTTTTCGCCTCGTAAGACTTTTCTCATTCAAGCAGGAACCCTACGGATCTTTAGTGGTTGACTTTGATTCTACAGTTTCGGCGGTCTAGAATATGGCTACCAGCAAGGCGTTCTCGGGCAGTCCTTAGTGATGTATCGGTTTAAAGAAAACTTCCCTTCGATAGTGGATTCGTCCTCGGCCACTGGATGGCTTACTTCAGTCCTGCAGTTGGGCGGCATTCTAGGATCCCTTTCAGCAGGAATATGTGGAGAGATATTTTCACGAAAGTACACCATGTTTGCGGCGTGCTGCTGGGTCATTCTGGGGAGCTACCTATATGTTGGCGCATCGGCAGGCACTGGGTCGCTTTTATACGCAGGACGTTTCTTCACCGGTGTTGGTGTTGGACTGTTCAGTGGAGTCGGACCATTGTACAATGCTGAACTAGCAGCACCTGAGATGCGCGGGCTGTTGGTTTCTTTCTATCAGTTTGCGACTATCTTAGGCATCATGCTTTCCTTTTGGGTTGGGTATGGAAGCAACTACATCGGTGGCACTGGCGAAACACAATCTGATCTTGCTTGGCGCTTACCATCTATCATTCAAGGGATCCCCGCCGTTGCCCTTGCTTGTGGCATTTGGTTCATGCCTTTCTCTCCCCGATGGCTTGTCAAAGTTGGTCGCGAGGAAGAGGCTCTTCAGACATTGGCCTGGGTGAGAAAGTTGCCCGCAGAGGATGACTTGGTACAGATGGAATTCCTGGAGATCAAGGCCGAGGCATTGTTTGAAAAAAGGGCTTTCCCCAGCACCGCCGAGAAAGGATTGATCCGCATTCAGATTGCGCAGTACGCAAACTGTGTCCGAACAATGGATAATTTTAAACGTGTGTGCACAGCCTGGTTGATTATGTTCTTCCAGCAGTGGAGTGGAATCGATGCTAGTAAGTAAGCTGTTTTCAGCATTTCCCTCCGCCCCAGGTGTAGGAAATTTATTAACGCGATTATAATAGTCATCTACTATGCGTCCAATATTTTCGTCAGCCTTGGATTAACTGGTGGGACAACTGCTCTTTTGGCGACCGGTGTCACTGGGGTCGTCTTTCTTGTCAGCACCGTACCAGCTATGGTCAGTCCGCCATTTTAAGCCTGTTACTATTTCTTGCCGAAGAGATATGCTGATAGTTATTAGTTGATCATTGATAAGGTTGGTCGCAAGCCTATGCTTCTAGTTGGCTCTGTAGTCATGTTCTTGAGCATGGTGATTGTCGGCGTGATTGTAGCCAAATTCCGCAATGACTGGCCAGCCCATGTGGCAGGCGGATGGACAGCAGTCGGTAAGTCACAGCTTCATCTTATGTTCGATCACAAGAGTTTGTTACTTACCACTATTTTTTCTAGCACTGATCTGGCTATACATCGCCGGTTTCGGAGCCACCTGGGGTCCCGTATCTTGGACCCTTGTGTCTGAGATATTCCCTCTCTCCATCCGCGCCAAAGGAGCGTCGATCGGCGCTTCCAGCAACTGGGTCAACAACTTCGCGATCGCATTCTTCGTGCCACCGATGCTGCAGGCGTGGAAATGGGGCACATATATCTTCTTCGCAGTCTTCCTTCTTGCTGGGATTTTCTGGGTTTATTTCTTCCTCCCGGAGACTAAGAACGCGACGCTCGAAGAAATGGATCGTGTGTTCAATAGCCATACAGGCGAACGCGACGCAGAGCTGCTCCGCCAGGCTCAGCGTGATGTTGGTTTGACGGCTCTTTTAGAAAGCAGGGCAGGAATCAGCGATGGGCTGGAGAAAGTCATGATGCAGCAGGAGAACCATGTTGAACAAATTTAAGATGATATACTCATAACTATCGGAGAATGCTAAGTGAAGGAAGGAGATGAAGTTTCAATTTTAGGTAGCCTGCTTTTTTTATTTTATAGATCCCGACGAATTTGATCGATTTTGTCAACCCCTAAGATAGGGCTTTGCGTACTTAGTTTTCTCCCCTTCGTGCGTACTTGAGCAAGTCAGCTAATCTTATCGAATATCTGCTTGTTCCCCTTTCAGATTTATCCCATAACACCCAGTTCACAACAACCTTGATTCTTTGACAGTCCTTGGAATTAGATTCTCCTGCGGCCAGTAATAAGGTTCTAATGAAAATCCCTACTTGTTTCTTCTTTCTACCTGGCAATCGGGAATTAACCTTAACCCTAACCCTACGTAGCTCACCCGGTCCAGCCAATGAAAATACACTCGCTCTTCTTTCTGAGTTTCTCTTGTGATTGGGCCTAGTGGCAAATAATTTACGTGATACTATATGGAGAAATTTTTAGCCTTAACCAATCAAGTTGCGTCGGCGACTTCCGA
This sequence comes from Talaromyces proteolyticus, assembly GCF_021365285.1. Lineage (NCBI taxonomy): Eukaryota > Fungi > Ascomycota > Eurotiomycetes > Eurotiales > Trichocomaceae > Talaromyces > Talaromyces proteolyticus. The sequence continues at coordinate 1,054,721 of NW_025764280.1, forward strand.
TATCCACTTCGTCCTAATATTGAAACAGACTAGTCCAGTTTCGGGATACAGAGGCTCAACCGCCTTCTTTTGGCTGTCTCTTCCACCAGTGCTTGGAAACAAACTCCCAAGCGACCGAAATGTGTCAGGCAATATACGCATATTACAATGCCTGCCAAGAGAACCACTCAACCCGGGAAACAGCGCGTCCGTACTGGTTGCTTGACCTGTCGGAGACGCAGAAGGAAATGTAAGCATACAGAGCCTTTCTTCAGTGGGATTATTACTGACCTGCCCATTCAACAAGGCGACGAACAAAAGCCTTGCTGCGCAAATTGCGAAACAAAAGGATTTACTTGTAAATACCCTTCAAAAGTAACCTTCGTGCCTGCTGTGAATCCGTCGGACGTGCAGTCGAATGGAAACACAATCAGGGTAAGAGCAGTCGAACCAGAGTTGTCGATGAAAGTAACCAACATGGAAATAAATAGTTTATCAATCATACCAACAATGCCCCGTTTGTGTCTCATTCGTCTCGGGGCCGTGATGACTTACAATACACCCCGGCTTCAACACCAGGCCAAAATGATATTTCCCATCCATTGACTCCCCATATCGAGGAGAACAGACGGCATGATGGTTTAACGAACACGAATGATTCTGGCTCGTTGTTGCTGAATCAAAGGAATGCTTCAATTTCTCATAGAAGTGGCGGTGGACTACTTCCAGCTTATACCCTGGATGTTGAAACAGGCTTGCTGCGCCATTTTCGCTACAACATATCTCCCTGCATGGATGTAGGTGACCCTGGATCCTCATTTGGACTGAACTGTATGATCTCCGCTAGGAACAACCGGCCCTTGCTGGCGTCGATTCTTGCGCTTGCTGCTTATCAAAGATCGCTAGTCGTATCTGCTGGGGCTGATGAGGATCTGGCCGACAGTCGCCGATTCCGCAGTGAGGCTGAGAATAGCCTAGCTGTGGAAGAAAACCGCTTTACAAGACGACTCGGATACACCTTTCTGATCATGCAAGACTTCTTCTCCCCCGGTCCATCTCAGTGGCGGAAATTGTCGGATTATCTACTCGGCAGCCTGGCCGATATCATCGTCCAGCCTACTCTTGAAGATGATTTCAAGGAACCCCTATTCTGGATGGCTTTCAAAGTTGGTAAGTGGTCCAGCCGAAATGGCTCTATCCAACAAGCTGATTATTGGTGTTCAAGATCTCGCTGCATCCGTCATCTTCTCCCAACCACCACAGACGCCATCCTTCTCTTTCGTACAAAATTCACAGCCACAGTCGGTCAGAAGCATATACCAACGTGTTCATTTCCTTCTAGGCGAGACTCTCTATTTGATATTCCAAGGACGCGACCCGTCAGACTGCAGGCTTGATGTAGAGCAGGCAGAGCTCCTAGAATCATCACAGGAATCGAGGCCTTTGTCGCGATGGACATATCTATGGACCGAGTGCCAGAAATGGTACAAGGCGCTTCCGGTGCAAGTGCAACCCATTCTAGAGATCCGAGGTCTAGATGCCAAGCAGATTGATCCTTCGACAACCTCTTCTTTTCCAGTCCTAATTTATACTACTCCTCTCGCTCTTGTTGCGAACGCCATTTATCATATTACGTCTCTTCTACTTCTAAATTATAGGCCGCGTTATCTAAAGACCTTGCCAGGGCCTCGGGGCGTCACATCACCTACTTGGCATTCCCAGTCCATCGCTGGCATTGCAACAAGCAATGAATCTGTTGGACAATGGGACCCAATACTGATTGCAGGCCTGTTATTAATCGCAAGAGGAATGACTCACAAATCGCAGCAGTTGGAGTTGCTAGACCAGCTCCGAAGAATAACAGCAATAACTGGGATCAGTTTGGAACAAGAAATAGAATCTATCAAATCAAAAATCCACATGTCACGGCGCGATGAAGACGAAGTTTCGTGATGAAAACGAACCTTTTATATTTTGAAATAACCGATCTACCTCTATTCACTTTTGATCTCATACGCGAAGGGAATGCTTTGCATTGCACCTTGTCGCTGTACACAAACTGCTGACGCAGAATTCGCCTCTCGCACCGCCTGCTCGATTATCATATCAAAATCCTCCAATTTTGCTGAGGATGTTCCGAGAAACCGAGCGAAAGTGACGGCAAAATAACCGACGAAGGTATCTCCGGCTGCTGTGGTGTCTACTACATTCTGCACTGGTACACCTTTCACGATCCCCTTTCGACCGGTGCTAGTCGAGAAATATACCCCTCTAGCCCCAAGTGTGATGAGGACAATCCGGACCCCAGCAACCTCGTGGAAGCCTTTCGCTAATTCTTCCAACATGAATTCATCCTTTTCTAATGTCAGATTAGTGGCGGAAGACCTGTCTCCGAGAATTGACCTCTCCATTTGCGCGGCTTCAGTCTCGTTCATGACGAGAACGCTGGTGCGTGCTAGAGCGCTGAGAGGGACACCTTCTGGAAATACGGGCGCGGGGTTGAAAACAATATGCGTCGAGCACTCTTTATTATTATTAAAATGTTCTAAGAGTCGCAACACGGTCTCTCTTGGAATCTCTCCCTGCAAGATGATTACGTTCGGGGCATCGAGTTGCCGTTGCTGTTGTCTGTCTCGGATAGTAGTAATGATCCTCTGGACATTCCTCATTCCTTCATGGTTTGCACCAGGAACCACCAGTATCCTGTTTTCACCATGAGCCGCATCTTCGACAATAATTGTCGCGGATCCGGTTTGGCTCTCAATCCGCTCGTCAACATCCGTCGTGTCCACACCGGATTTCTCCAACATAGGCTGGATTAGGTTTGGATAATGTCCATCCATAGAGCCTACGGCTCCAATCATGCTTACGGTGACATCTTGTTGACTCTGCAAAGAAGAAGGAGAAGCGAACAACGCTCGACCACAAGCGACGGCTTGATTCGCACCTTTTCCACCAGGGCTCACCGAGAGGCATCTGGCCGTTATTGTTTCTCCAGGGCCGGGACACCGATGCGTAGAGACTGTAAAGTCGACGTTCAATGAGCCGACAACGCATATGTGAGAAGACATTTTGATGTGTATATTGTTCGCTTGATTATGACGGAAGTATATGCGTGTATGTATGGCTGCTCAGAGTGATTATTGCTGGAGTTGAAGGAGAGGAAATTAATGATGAATGATATGTAATAATCGCGAATAAAATTCTTACTTTATCGTTTTGCTACGTATTTATTTAATAGACTCTGTTTTAATGTTGACGAAAGTTCAGTGTGTCCGAATACGGAAACCATAGGCTATGTCTTCCGCAACTTCCGCAAATGGTAAGCCGATGGGGTGTAAACCACAGTCTCTTCCGAATTGGTCTTTCCAGCATTTTATATTCTACTTGATTTATGGATGACGACGGATCAGAGAAGACGGTGGGCGAGCTAGCGGATGGGCTCGCCAGCCACAGGCCCGCGCAGCCCTAATTACCCCAGGCTTATACATATATACATAGTAATTAAACAGGGTTTCATTGACACTAGAAAGAAAGCCAGTGATTCATATATCCATTCGCCAATTGAGAAGTAAATGTGTTAAAATGCCGAGAGCTATTCAGTACCGCCATACAGTAATCACTATGCAGCGTTCAGAGGCAAGCCCTGAGTCCAGCCAAATGCTACTCGAAATACTAATTACATGTACCTTTGCCGATATCCGAATACATGTTAGCATGCTACCCTTACACGAACATACGATTACCTGTAAACTCCATTTATTTTACCCGTTCTATATTCATATTCCAAACGCCGTACATCGACCAGATCCTCACTAAAACCTCTTCAAAAGAGCAGCCACCTTAAACGGCGCTGCCGTCTTACTCGCGATCTCCTCAACAGTTACGTCTTCAGCAACTTCCTTCAGTGTGAGGCCCTCAGTGGGGTGGACGTCAAACACGGCGAGATCAGTGATGATCTTCCAGACACAGAGCGGCCCAGTGAGAGGGAATGTGCAGGCTGCTATCGTTAGAATGAACAGAATAGAGCAGGCTATGGTAGGAACTTACCAGGAAGAATCTTTGGGTTGCCCTTCTTATCCACATGCTCCATGGTCACTACAACCTTGGTCTTGCTCGGGTTTGCGACGAGATCCATGGCACCCCCGATTCCCTTGACTTTTCCGGGGAGCATAAAGTTTGCCAGATCTGTTTTATCAATAATTAGCTTGCATGAAATGGTAAATGGGAGGTAAGACGTACCGCCATACTGGCTGACTTGCAGAGCACCCAGCATGGTAAGATCGATACGACCCGAGCGGATCATGCCGAAGCTTTCGTGAGAACCAAAGACAGATGCGCCGTTAGCCAAAGTCACGGTTTCCTTGCCAGGGTTGATCAAGTCAGGATCTTCCTCGCCGGGTTGCGGGTAGCCGCCGAGTCCCAGAATACCGTTTTCAGACTGCAGGATGACTTCAATGCCCTCTGGGAGAAAGGCCGGGGCGACGAGAGGCATGCCAATTCCTAGGTTGACATACATGCCGTCCTCGAATTCCTTGGCAGCGCGCTTGACAATACGCTCGCGTCTGGCAGCAGCATCACCGGAGCCTAATCGATATATAATCAGATACAGCTTTTCAACGATGGCTCGCTCAATCGAATCGTTAGACTTACCAGCTTTCAGCAAATCATTAGGGTCTTTAGCAAACGTGAGTTTCTCAATCTTCTTCTCCTCCGTGCTTTTAATAACCTTGCTCACATAGACACCCTGCAAGTGAATTTCCTCAGGCGAGAGCTGGCCCACTTCAACAATCTCATCGGCTTCAACAAAGGTAACCTTGGCATTCTTTGCCATTGCCTCATTGAAGTTGTTCTGCGCTTTACGGAACTGGCAGTTTCCAAATTTGTCAGCCTTGGCCACGCGAACGAATGCATAATCGGCAAAGTATGATTCCTCGAGGACGTAGTTCTTGCCATTGAATTCGCGGGTTTCCTTGGGCTTGGACTTTTCGGCTACTGTGCCGTCCTTGTTGTAGCGCACGGGCAATTCGCCGGTTTGAACTGCCCCATGTTAGCTTTCTAAACTACGTTTTGTGTATTACACTGATATTCGTACCGATTGTTCCATATGCAGCGGGGGTATAGAAAGCAGGGACACCAGCGGCACCAGCAGCGCATTTTTCCGCGATTGTGCCTTGCGGAGTAAGTTCAAGGGCAAGGTCGCCCTCGAGGTACATTTTCTCAAAAACTTTATTCTCGCCAATGAACGACGCAATCATCTTGCTAATCTGTCGCGATTCCAGAAGTTGCCCTATTTTGGTCAGTTCCTGAAATTGTATCTACGAAGACATGTTATGTTAATCAGTACTCACCCAAACCCACACCAGGCATGCCAGCGTTGTTGGAGACGACTGTAAAGTCCTTAAGCTCAGGACGATCGCGGACAGCATTAATCAACGAGCTGGGCACGCCGGAGAAACCGAATCCGCCGACAAGAATCATAGACGAGCCTTCCAAGTCTTTGATAGCTTCCTGGGCGCTTGGTGCGATCTTGTTGATGGCTCGCCGTGAGGCCGACGACGAGAAGTCGCGCCGCCATAGCGGACGGAACAATGAAGGGCCAGGGGTCTTGACCTTCATTGTTGATTATTAGAGAGTCTCGTTAGAAGAAATAAGAAAGAAGAAAGAAGAAAAAGAGAGCAAGGAAGAAATAGTAGATCGACTGTTAACCGGGTGAATAGTAGACCGATGGTGCGGTATCCGACACTTTTCGGCTGTGGTGTCGGCTAAGGGACAACAGCTATTATCCGCTGCAACCAACGCTCATATAGTGAGCAATTGTTGCCATTATCAGTAATTTTATAGACGGATAATCTCGACTTTCAGCTGCAACTAATTACATACTAACACTACAAAAAGGTACACCCACACTGGTACCCTGTATTCCCGCTATACCCGTACTGCCCCCGCAACCAATTCTACTTTGTGGAGTTAATATTGCTAAGGCTGTATCATCATGTAATCTGTTCAAAAGATTATTTTTATTATTTTCATCACCTTAATTATGAGTTCTCGAGAGATATTTTAGAGCCCATACCATAATTGATGCATTGGCAACCTCAGACATGGCCTTCCTAATTAGGGTTTATTTCCCGTTCGGGTTGTGAATAGATGCCTCAGTAAGCACAAATGCAGCGCCTGCCGCTCGCAGGCTTTTTCAATAATGGTTTCCTATATAGCTGTTAAACTTCTTGTGTATTAGCCATCGTTATTGACGGTAGTGAATATATCAAATTGATAATTTAAAGGGGCTGTCCAGAGAGAAATAGACGTGATCAGATTTATTAAATCTGATCAAGCACATTTAAAGTCGCCATGAAATTGGATAAGCTGGGAGCTTGCGATGTCACAGTAAATTTCTTCACTATGAAAGGTATCCTCATTCTAGAAGGATATATAAATGCAAAGTTGTCGTCTATCCAAGAATGACGATCATTGAAGCCCAAACCACCAGGAATGTCATTGTCTCAGTATTATTTTCCACCACCTGCGGGATAAGGAACATAATCATCATATTTTCTCCCAATTGACCCATCCGCTTCCTCAAACGCCCGATCACCAAATAAATAGCGCCATGCCAGATCGCCAATTCACCTGCCCACTCATAGAAGCGTACAAGTTTGCCGATAGCTAGAATCCCATTCGACCATCTGCGACTAGGTGATTAAGTATAGACGCGGGTTTGATATATTTTATATTATTAAACAAGACACCACAAAGATATTTAGGACATATCTCAATAGACAATTACTCACCCTGTTCTTCAAATGTTTGCATCGCCAGGGGAACTTTTGCACGATCTTTCGGAGAGACAACTGAGCCAGATTGAAATAGAGCTCCAATTCATCGCAAACGAACGGATCATCTAAATGAACCCGCCGAAAATGCCTTTTGAATTGAGCTAGGGCTGTTGTAAAGGGCCGCTATCGGGAAATGAAATCGCTTTCCGGTTAGCGTCATGATTGCGTTTGCGGGTCAAATCGTCACCTTGAAGACTCTTTCGACATTCAATTGCACGAATTGTAGCTGGTTTTGTCGAACTTGTAAACGTTGGTTGGAGAATGCCACCGTAGAGGTTGAGATTAATGACAAGTGTGCTTGAAACTTGCAGGCTTTCCCAGCCAAGCAGATCACAAATCCATTGCAGATAATGGGGGAAATCCAGTCCGCAGTTATTCCATTGTACATCGAGAGTTTGTGTTTATGCGGAATGTTCGGGAAACACTCAAGTTCTGGTGGCTCGTCGATATCGAACGGTAATCCAGGGAAGATAAAGAACCACGAGCCATGGCCAGTTCACTCATCCTCAAGGAAGGATCCTGCTTTCCGCCACACTTCGTCTCGTTGAGAGTCGTACTCGGCATTAGTTCAGCCACCCTAACATGCTACCATTTTTTATGGAGTTACGTGTCGAGATAAGTGGTTTGTTGATGCATGTCATTCTCGTATTGACTAGCTATGGGTAGTAACCAATAAACCTTAATTCAGTGCAGCGTTGAAGTTGATACGCTCGTTACGGCTCAGTGATCCGCCCTCCGCGAGTCTGCCGATCGTTAGCTGAGTGTTAACCAATGGTCGGTATTGTTGTCGAGCGGTGGCTCCTTTACTCCAATAAGGCGCAGGATGTGATATAGAATAGGCGCTTTAGGTCCACAATGGATGCCGCGTCAACGTTATCTCTCATGTATTCATAGACATATCTGTATCGTAGGTTGGATTTGGTGTAGAAAGCAAATGGATATTGATTATCAGCTTCGATGTCTGATCTAAAGCTTTCGGCTAGCTTAGGGACGATATAACATCCTAATGAAAATCAGTGCTAGCAAGTCTCTTTTCCAGTTATAATGCCAGTCATTGGATCCTTTATACATTGCACGGTTCTCAGGTCGCCAATAAGTGGCCAGCAAGGATAATCGAATTTTGAGGCTGCTTTCTCGTTAGTCATTTTCAGGACGAGGAATTGAAAGCACTGTGAATAGTCAATGCGTCCTGGTAATCCTAGGATTTCGATAGTTGTCTTTCCAGCTCACTTTGTAAATTAGGCCTTTTTTTCTTTGTTTACATGCAACAATCCTTCTCACATGCCATTCGAGATGGATTCTTGTCTCTGTTGATCTGATTTGTTTGGTAGTTGAACTGTTACGCTTGGAGGTAGTTTTGCAGCAAGCTGTCCCAGACACTGTTCGCCCTTGTAGCATCGCATTGCTGTTTCATTGCGGACTGATTTCCCGCAAACTTCTCATTCTCCAAGACAACTCCTCTATAACTTTAGTTCCTTATGTGACCATGACATTTTGAAGACTGTCCACGCATAGTTTAACGAAAAGAGCCTCTCATAATTGTTACATAGATTCTCCAATATGCTCTTGAATTTCTGTTGATCGAAACTCTCGACTGTAATAGCTTTCACCTTCAGTCCTTCTCTGAAACCGTAGAGAATGGCGTGCACTGTAAGGGTGAATCCGACGGAGGCAGCGAACTTGATTAGTTCATAATCGTATACATCTGGTCGCGGGTTGTGTTTGTGAAGACATGTACCCTTCTTGATCAAAAACTCGACTATCTTGATGTCTTCCTGCTATATCAACTAAAAGTGGTGTACTCATAACGACATTTGTAGATCCCATATACATGAGCTTCGTCATAGGGTGTGAAACTTGAACCAATTTTCGGAAGAATTTCTTTTTGACGAAACGACGTTTATTGCCTTTTTTTGGTCTATAATAACTGCTGCCAAAAGAAGCGAGGGTAGTAACTGTATTCTGCCCTAGGAACCGACAATCACTGGAGAGCTGGCGCTCGACCTGTTGAGTTCCATTATTGTCGGATGCATAGGTGTCGTAGGATACATAGAGCCACTTTAAACTGCAATTCCGAAAACGCGTCAATCTCCAGCGCCGGAGATATTTTGAATGGAAATTCGGGAGAAATGAAGACACAAAACACGTCTTTGAGGAAATGCCAGAATTGGCCTTTGACGACTACGTTTCCGTTTTCATCGATGATCTTCCCGACAGGTAAACCGTCTGGGTTATGCCAACCCTCAGTTTCCTTCCAAGAACGTGGAAGTAGGGGTTGCGAGAGAGGATTCCTCATCTAGGGTGTGTCATTCGAGTGCATGCCCTATTAATAGATAGCGATAGCTTTCTCAATGACGAGTTAACGAATACCTGGAGTAGCAGTCAAGATTCATTTAACCCCAGCAATCATCTTCAGGTCCGCAACCTGTCCAGTGGACTCAGTATTCAATTAGTAGACTTAATCTACGGCCTCCTCAGAATAGCCGGCTTCGACCGTTGATGTCGGCCATTTCGTCGATTGAACTTTTCTCAATCAGCAGCCGTCAGACTAGTGAATCGAGCTTGTCTTCATTTTCCGATATTTGCTAAGTGTTGCAGGATTTATTGGCGATACCCATGACCATGCCACGTTGATCGCGATACTAGTTTGTAAAATTGTCCTTGTGATCATACTTCGGCATGCTTAATCAAGGCTGGAGCTTATTGGCTAAGATTGGCTCTCTGCTTTTGGTCTTGCTCTAGTGATTGTAGTGGCATTGATATGCTTGTATGCCATTGCGGTCGGTTGTACGATCCAGCTCCCAGAGGAGCACGAAGTCATAAACAGTGTGAAAAACGTTCGAGGTAATCGTTTCGGTCGATATACGATGACTAGATTCTTGCTACATCCCTCCCCCCTTATCATGGTTGTTCCAAGATACTTGAACTTGCGATCAGTTGGGCCGTCGGAATATGTGTCGTGGTTTGAAATTGGCGTAACTCATTCGAAATTTGGAAGAGTATGGATAGGATCATGCCAATCTCGAAATAGAGATTGTAATCTTCAACCGGTTTATGAGCGCAAGCTTCTAACGTACCGCGCGGCACGCCGTTTGTCTGCCGGAGACGATCGTGGATGTCATGAACTAGTGGCAAAGCTCGACTAGGATATAAGGGAAGTCCCTACGGGGGACACCGAGTGATCCTGCGATTCTTCCGACCGCAGATGTCTGCGTCAACCCTTTGATGTAGGCCTTCGCATCAGCCTGGTATTGAATATACTCGGCCGTCAACATGTCACACTGGATCTCGCGGCGGATGGCGATTAGAATATTATCCCCGATTCTGGGACCAGTCCAGAGTGGGATGCGGGAAGAAATCCTTCACTTCGTGGCGCATAGCTCGTGAATTTGGCGCAGTGCGAGAGCAAGCGATTCGGGTTTCTTCTTGATGTAATCACTGTTCCAGATCCAGAGATCGAGGGTTTGCAACATGACCATATGATCCTCCAGCTGAAAGGAGTGTTCATCGAGAGAGCCGCCCAAGATGCCTTGGTCGTACGTGAGCGCCAGGATGGGAATGGCGTTGGCCAACGTAGTGGCGATCTGTCGCATATTGAAGCTGTTTCGGAGCATGTACAGGTACACCTTGACGATCTATTCCTGCCCAAAACGCCGAAGTCTCCCGGAGACAACGGAAATTGATCTATTGGTGTCCCAATGACACCGACCAAAAAGGCAAAAGAGTCCAGACACACATGGTCTCGGTGGTGGTCGGGGAAGGGGGGTTGAGCGAGCGCGGCGGACCCTCAGCTACCATAAACTTCTTCAAAGAGTCGGTTCTATGTCGCTCCCCCTTAAAAGAATCTGACACATATATTTGCATAACAAGTCTACAGCCTCATCCCTGCACGGTTCATCAAGGCCAATAGTGATACCACTATCTGAAGTACAGTAAACACTGATCAGGAAGCGGTTTTCTCATCACTAGTTTTGAGATCACTGGCACGCAGTCCTTTCACGTGGGCAGCCAGGAATTCCACTGAAAGTGGGAAAGATGAATCATCGTCAGGATTGTCTGATGGGTCTGAAATAATGTCGAACTTCAATCTAGGGATATCCTTGCAACAGGGGCAAGGGCTGTCGGAGGCACCGGGACACTCGAGGCCGGGTTCGCCGGCCGGGAGGCCGACGTTGAAGAGGAGGATGAAGATGAGTACAATGATGGCGATGATTTTTCCGTGCCGCTGACCTCCAAATGTCACAAGTCGAGTTTTCTGACAGCCCCCTCCGCGCTCAAGAAAGCTAAGTTTCCATTTTGATCAATATACCTTCGAAGCTTGGAGGAAAAGTATTGATTAGTAAACGTAGTAGAGTAGCTGTGTGAGAAGTCGTGTAGCATTATGAGATTTGAGAGTTATGGAGGCGTTATGTTCCGTTTTAAGAGTGTCGAAATCAAATTTCCGCTTCAGACTCCTTCAGGTCTTTCTCCACCTAAAGGGCATTGTCGCTTAATGGCCATTTTACCTTAGGGTCGACATCTGTAAACACCTTCTCATCATTATGGATGAGAAGGAGCAGGGATCTTTTGACATTATAATATGGTCATGGTCACATCGTTCTTGTATATTCCAGGTATGCTGGGGACTTTGGGTCGCCAGAACTGTGTAGAGCCTTAATTGGCCATTACTATTCAGGTTTATTCACGTGCCATGTATTCCGTCCTGTCTTGATGATAGAGAAACATCAGTTCCCTAAAATACGGGAGTATTTTAGAGAAAGCTTTCAGTTGGGCTTTCATTGGATGGTCAATTGCTGTCCTCCGGGCGTAGGCTTTGCGAGGCTGACCGGCCACAGGTGAGGGTTTTAAAAGGGTTGGTTTAAGCTGCTGTAACGGTTTCACCACAGAAGCATAGAAAGAATATGGTTTCAGAACCAGCCGGTGGCTCCAAGCCAGTGCTCTAACTGCTGTAGCTTCCTAGGAAAAGATAGCTCGACAATGGTTGCCGCACGTTCTTGCGGCGTGCTGAGATCAAGCGAATTCACCCGCCGGCAAAGGAGATTGACGGATGGAAATCCAATAAATGCTTTGACTGGACTAAAATATGTATTGCGTTCTTCAAGCACTTCGAGAATGGTAGACAAATGCCGGACGTGCTCTTGTAAAGTCCCACTGGCAATAACAATATCATCAATGCACACTTTTTGATAGTCTTGCGACTTCGACTTTGAAGGTTTTGTAATCCCACTGTGATTTTCAAGGTAGACGGCGGTATTATGGAAATGCTTCATGGTAGTTGCGTATTCCTCCTAGAAGGTCTTAAAACTAATCGTGGTTAGATGTGATAAAGGATTTAACATGTTGGAAAATACCTTGACATTTCCTTTTTTTTGGTCTTTGGCTAGCTTGCATAACAGAACTCGTGCTGTATGGTAGCTAACATGACTTGTTTGAGCTCACAGTATTGCCAATTCATGCGTATAACGTCGATTTGAACTGCTGGAGGTCTGATTCTGTTGAAAGTTCGCATTTTGCCGCGAGCGTTCCATAAGTTGATTTTTTGATCCATCCAACACATTAAAGGCTTGAATAAGTACTAGGTGATTTGAGCAGTGTTAGATTGTTCATCCTCACAGCTGATGTGACGTTTCAGAAAGATATTAGCAAAGCAGATACCTTGAACCACTTTTTGAAGGTCTTCAGGAAAAGTGAGACTATGGAATTGGAAAAGGCTGAAACCATCTAAGTGGCATCAGACAATTTGCCCAACTTATACCAGGATTTCGAGTGCATCTGCAGTTGGTTTTGAGAAAACGGGGGGAGAGGGAAAGATTTCCGGGCAAGGTGATTTCTTTGTGCCCCGGTCAAGCAACTATCGTATGACCTCGTTTGCTTTGATACAAAGAATATTAGACGCCGACAGTATGTAGGTAACACGGTATATGCAAAGACTCTTTTGTACAAAGGCTGATGTTGCCTGCTGTCATCTCCGGTCCATAATATTTCCTAAAATGGAGCGGCATCCACACGCAGGGCGTCGAAGATAAAGGAATTGCAGGCGGGTTAAAGAGATATTGAGGATTCATACCGCCATGTGGATCACCGTATCACATGAGTGAACAGGTTTTTGGGGCAGCCTAGCCGAGGCAACGTGGATGAGGGTGTAGTAGAATGTGAATTCCTCTTATTTAGGAATACATGTTTTTTATCCTCCATATTTAACCTCATTTCTATGCTCATGCTTCTACATGTCTCATATTTCGATTGACTCCGTTAGACAAATGCCTACACAATGCCTAAAGAATATACCTAGAGGTATATGATAATCAGGGGTTGCAATAGTGTTTGTGGTAAAAGCAGTCTGACAAACAGGTTTTTTCAGGTCACCTACGACGATCAGCTGTAGCGAGGTGTAACCTCCTACGCACATATGACAAAACCGAATACAATATCAAGAATTTCTGTCTTCGTCCGAATTGACACTACTTCATGTCAGATTGAAAATATACTTCAGGAGACTAAAAAAGGTGATTAAAGTCTCTTTCATCAAAAAGAAATTCTTCCACAAATTGCTTCTAGTTTCGTCCTTTATGACGAGGCTCATGTGATCTTGTGATCCCGCCTATATACGAGGTAAAAAGAGATCAAATATTGTTAATATCAGTATGGTCAAAGCCTCTCTACCCAATCCATTGTGGTAGTTGAAGAACAACGCGAAATTGCTCAACGGCCGTCAGTGTGGCTTTATTGGCAAGATCATGCTAAGCTAAAACTGCATCTATCTCAATTACCAAATTTTCGATCATCTATACGTGCTCGCTTCAGCCATTTCGTCGATGAGCCCACCAAGGTCTGGGAATCTTTGTGTGGACGTCGTCAGACGGCACTACTTCTGCTCAGTTCGCTCACTTCGGGTTGCCGTTAGAGGGATGCAGAGGCAAGCGTTTTACACTAAGGATATTTGACACTTTTCCGTCCTATAACTCGAGTTCTCCCGATAACGTGGTTTTTACCGAATTCCTCTTCGCCCCGTCCGTTTTTAAATTCCCTATACTCGACTGCTTGATGCTTACAATCCAACGACTGCCGAGTAAAGGTCGTGTTGGGATTATGCTAGAAAAATTACACTGTGTTCAATCCAAATCACTACAGATATGACAAGGATTCCGAACTGGGGCTCTTCAATAAGCTTCACAATTGGAATCATGGCCTGGAGAAATACGTAGTCGATATCGACTTCACATGGGTTGTTATTGGAAATACTATCTCCACAGACGTCGAGAAAATCGACTCTTCCATGCACGATGAAGTTCCGGTTAAGCTTGAGCTTCTTCTCGGTGACAGTACTCGACGGTTGAAATTACTTGCTTTTCCTTCTTCCTGTATAGTTCTTTACATATTATTTCAATATGTCGAGCTGGTGGGGAGAATTCAATGGCTACTCCGTTGATATCTCGCAAATCCTAAAAAAAGGCTACCAACCACGTTGCCATGACCTTCTCTGGAATGACCCTCTACAACAGCCAGCATGCTTCGGCTGGATCTACTAAAGCTGGAGGACGAAAGTCCAATGGTGGAGGAGATCGCCGCTCTGGAAAAGGTGGCCTGGGCACTTTCCAAGAAATTGTCCGACAGGTCTGGGACGAACTCTGCAGAATTGGCAAGCAAAGTGATGACCGAGTTTGACAAGCTGTCCGCCAAAGTCGAAGTCTTCTCGAAGCATCTAGCTAATATAGAGGCTCGTCTCGCAGAACGACACTAAATTACTGAATTGCTGCCAATGCCTACAATGGGCCTCAAACATTATCATCAATAGACATCTAGTTGCAGCACGAGGATGGCCTAACATGAGTGAAACGCCTCTATGACAAAGCGAGAACTCGACTTGTTTGAAGCAGATCGCACACGGAATGCTGACTTCATCTTGTTTGGCGTGACTGAGCAAATCTTGCGATCGGAGCTTGCCGCTTAGAGTATGTTTCCGTTGAATCGTATATTCCTCCTGACGGAATCATTATCAAAATAGAGAGCCACTCCCAAGAAGGGTTTCAGAGAACACATGCGATTTAAATTCACCCGCGACGTCCTAGCAACGACGCCGAAGTGAGCGCATGCAGGGCAGTCCAAGAGTGGTCGACGACACGCCAAACTTCGCTCTAGTAATGATGGGAAAGCAGAATCCAGACCTTAAAGAGCTGTAGATTTATGCACCAGTGACGTCTGTTTATGAGTCATTAAGAATGGTTGACTTTGGGGTATAGCACAGCGGGCTCTCGAATTAAGTCCCCTATTCGGTCGAGCCAGTAACAATAACCGGCCTTTATGCCGCAGACACGGCGGTACTGCAGCGTTCGATATTGCAGACCGACAGAACGCTCATAGCATGATTTACAGCATTGCACGTTTCCAACTACTTTGCGCTCGGTGGAAGAATCCTGTTTTTCCCCAAGCGCATCGATTACTAGGACGGGAAAACCATATTAAAAACGACATAGTCCTTGTCTGCTGAATACCAGCTGAAGAAAGTGCTTCTAATACCGGCATGCCCTTACTGCTTTATAAAGATTGTCTTAACAACTAAATAACTAGACTTTTGATATCTTTTAAATCAAGAAATACATTACAGTATAATTAAAACTATATAAACATTAAAGTATCTAGTATATTCTATATAATAAATATTATTATTCTACACTTTTTTAATCTCTTATTATATATAGTAATTGATTTAGACTTAATCTTAATATTTCTTTTTATAACACCTTTTTGTGCGTTAAATATAATAAGGCTGACAAGATTTAAATCTGCTAGTCTTTGAATATAACTATGGCTAGGGGCTTAGTCCAGTAGACAGCTCTTCAGACGCACCAGGTGGCCTTGCCATTTGACCACCAGGCCCCTAATGAACCCTTGTAAACACTCCCAATTAAGCTGTAATATAGGACTCGCTCAGGGATCCAATAAGGCTCGAGAACATGACATAATATCACAACACGACACACAGGAATCTAGGTGCGCGGGGCGCCTCAAGATACAGAAGCCCATATCTCGTACTTGATTCGCCAAACCGTATTCATAAACGCGCTAGAGAAGACTAGGGCTTAGGTTCTTCGCATTTAACAATAAAATGTCGCTAGCAGATACAGAGGTCCATATCTCGTACTTGATTCGCCCAACCGTGTTCATAAACGCGCTAGAGAAGACTAGGGATTAGGTTCTTTGCAATTATCGCAGAACACCCACAGGGCTGTGTCCAAGAGATAGTCGAGAAAACTTACAAATATCAGCTCATGTGAGCCATGTGGAATTTCTGGATGGACTATGATTCCTCATTGGCCTACGCGTGAGATCCGTCATGCGGAGCTTATTCTAGCGCCGTTTAATGTTGGGAATATTTGAGGTGGTTTGTGTATGTATAAAAGGATATGATGGAATCAAGAGCATTTCAGTTCACCCTGGTATAGATTCAAATCCAAATCCCATCAAATCTTACAGAGTAATACACCTCATTCTTCTCAATATCAATTGATAATTAGCTGCCATGGCAACCTCGTTGTCTGATCTGACTACTACTGTGGAATCTGCTTTGTCGAGCCTCCCACCTTCTGATAAAATCGAAGATGCCGAGCGTATGCGGCTCCTAGGCATAATCAACCAGCTTCAAACGGCGCTAGAGCCTCCTCTTCTGTCTATTCAGCGGCTTTGTTTCTCAGTATGTCGTCACTAGCCATTGTTTTCATCTGATAGATAGCCCGGACTGAGATTTGGCTAGCATTATGGTATCGTTGCCGTTCGGGTCGCCCAGGGTATGGGGGTTTTCGACTCATTCGTCGAAGCCCAGGGTACGGAGATGACCTTAGCAGAACTTTCATCAAAAACTAAAGGCGATGAAGCGCTTTTAAGTATGCCTTCTTCCTATATTTATGAAATTGCAGCTAAGGGGGGGGTGGGTTATGATCATGCTGACATGTTTCTTGCTTAGAACGTATTATGCGTTATCTTTGTGCGCATCATATCTTTAAGGAAACTACTCAAAACACATACCAGCCTTTACCGCTAGCCATGATTTTCGGGACCGGCTCTGTACCCGGAGACATGATTAAACACTTGTATGTACTACAATACATGCCTTGAATTGATTTGCCAGTATGATAGCTGCTGACTCTTCTCTTTCAGTCATACAAATTTACAAGTGACTGCAAAGATGTTTGAGTATTTCGAGAAGAACGGTTATAAAAACCCTGAGGATCTTAACGACGCTCCCTTTCAACTTGCATACAACACACGCGATACCTATTTCGAATGGCTGCAAAAGAATCCTACAGAACAACAAGTCTTCAACTCGGTCATGACGGAGAGTCTACAGTATTGCGGCAAGGACTGGTTCAACATCTACCCCGTCCCAGAGAAGCTGAAGTGCTCTCCATCCCGCGTTTTGCTTGTTGATATCGGCGGTGGTGTCGGCCATGATATTATAGCTTTTAGGAAACAGTTCCCTGAGCTACCAGGCAAGCTGGTTGTTCAGGATCTGGCCCACGTGATTGATGACATCCAAGAGCCATTACCAGACAGTATTACTGCAGTTGCACACAATATGTTTGATCCACAGCCATTCCGTGGTGCTAAGTCGTACTATATGCGAACAGTATTGCATGATTTCCCGGACAGACAAGTCGTGGCTGCTCTGTCTCGCATCCGTGAAGCCATGGCGGAAGACTCCATCTTGCTCATCCATGAGCACACGGTTCCTGAAGGACCTAATATGCCACCGCTAGCAGCGACTCTTGATCTTCATATGATGGAAATCTTCTCCTCCCTAGAGCGAACAGAGGAGCAGTGGATTGCTCTCCTTGAAAAGGCAGAGTTCAAGGTGAATAAAATCTGGAAGGACCAGTCTAATGCCCATCACACTGCTCTGTTTGAGGCTACTTTGTAATGAAAACGAAGCTATTAGAGTCGATGCCTAGCGCTTACCTACGACGCGGGAAATCCCAGGTTTATATATCTCATACTAGGTAAATAGGAGATAAATAAAGATAAGAATGGTCACATTTGAAAAATAATAAAAAGTGCTAGATATGTACATATGTAATCTATATTATCAATTGACATAAGAAGGTTCACGGTTTAATAAATACATATGTAATAATATCATACAACCGAAAAACGCAGTATGCTCAATAGAGATTACTCTATTTTGGAAAATTCAGGTATGTGTGATGGTGACTTTTTCCCGTCT
The DNA here is from genome assembly GCF_021365285.1 of Talaromyces proteolyticus. NCBI lineage: Eukaryota > Fungi > Ascomycota > Eurotiomycetes > Eurotiales > Trichocomaceae > Talaromyces > Talaromyces proteolyticus. The sequence continues at coordinate 1,072,757 of NW_025764280.1, forward strand.
ACCTGAAAAATTTTGGCAGCTCTAATCAACGACCAGTTAGTAGCGTCCTGTGCGGATCTCAGGGTATCAAACAGAAACCGAGCCAACTCTTCATCAGCCTCTCTATCGACCAATGACATGTACATATCTCGCTGGTCTTTAGTCTGCAACTCTGTCTTCATAGTTTCCAGGGCCAACGAGGCCACTACATTAGAGTTGATAACCCCTTCACTATGCGGCCAGGACAGCAGAACGTTGATTGCCTGCAAGCGAAGTGAATATTGTGGACATCTGGACACCACCACATAAAGGCTTGCAACACAACAATAATCCAGAGTTATTGTTGGACGGGCTGGAAATTTAGATACCAATTCTTCGCAGGCAGCTAACAGGGTCTCGTATTCAGGGAGCAAATCAGCAGGTACTAACCCGTCAATGAGGCAGGTCTTGAGGCCAAGAATCTGACCAAGGCATTGCAGCTGGAGAATTTCTAATCCCACCTGTTCCTTATGACTCAGCTGGTGAAAGAAACGCTTGTGGAATATCCCGGCTTGTCGTTGCAATTGATAGTAACTAGAAAGAAGTCGCTGCTGTTTGTAGAACAATTTACCATACTCGGCTTTAATTTCAGTACCAGAGAGCGGCCAGCACTTTGCGAGAAAGGGAATCCCGATGTTAAATAGGTAAGTCAAACTTTGATATGCATCATCCAGGCATTTTAGTGGAGAATAAAAGCTCTGCTCAGGCCAATTCTCCTCTAATTCATTACTCGTAAATAGAAAAGGCCCTCCCGTCCCAAAATGGGAGGACTCGATATCTAGTCGTTGAAAGGTCCGAATCAAACAGCTATCTAGGGACAATTCATAATGTTGTGTCAGGAGTCGCTGTTGTTGAGTCTCTCGCAGGATCAGAAGGCCACTACGCAGGTGCCGGAAGGCACTGTCGTACTTTCCAAGAAGTAAATCGGAAAGAATGAAAAGCAGACAACACAGTAACAGCACCCGACGATACTGGGGATCCTGGGAGGCCTGGCGATAGTTAAGATGCTCAAAAGCCCGAGAGGCCTGCTCAAGTGCGAACCCGTGGCGAGGCCGATGAAGATTTTCTCCTGACAAGCGCATTTGGTTTTGATTTGAGTCTTCGTGAATGGCGCCGAGCATACTGGCGGCATGATATACGGCGCGGTCAACATGACCCATCTGCAGGGCTAGGTTTTGCCAGAGCGGCGAGTTGGAGAAGGTTGCCAGGCTAGGAATTGAGCAATGCGTGAAATACGAAAAGAATCGTCTCTCCTCTGTGGTGGTAACCCAGCCCAGTGCAGACCCAATATTTGCATGTGGGAGAAGTGCAATGGCAAGCTTCTTGACCGGCAACCGAGTTATATCGTACCCATCGCATTTGCGAGCTGTGGACGTGCAATTATTACATATACCGGGGGCTTCATCGCACTTGATGTGGCGAGCACTGCGCTACGAATCAGTTCACATACGCTTTTAAACTCCAGAGCTTATTCTCACCGACAAGTTCGGCATCCCGCCAAAGACCGCTTTGCGAGTCTTCTGCGTCGCCTCGTAGGCTGCATGCGATGTAAGACTCTGGTGGTACGGAATTAATTCCCTGAAGATAGCGGGGCGAGAATTTATCAATTGAGGCAAAGGAAAGTCATGATCAAATGAAGCTGAAATCGTGGCTCAGCCCCCACTGGAGTGCAAGATTATGTAAGAGTGTTGGTATTACAATGTCTAACTTTGAAGAGTTACTGGTGCCAAAGCTCCGATAGACTACAGGGGGTTCACCACTCACTCACTATCTGGTCCCACTCAACGCTCGATTTTGACGATTTATTAAAAAAATATTTTGACACTTTACACAACCATGTAATAATAAAAATATTGGATTTTTTGGTGTAGTAACAAGTAGGCCTTAGAGAGTGGATTTGATTGATTATTCACTAATGATAATACTTTGAGAGTTATATTTGTCTACCCCTATGAATGTAATATTCCATACCCTTATATCTCGACCCTTTAGCGAGATATTGAGTATAATATTATGATTGAAATAAATTAAATACGGTCTCAAAGGATCCCCGCTGTTGTATGTAAAATTTCTTTTTTTGTTTTCTTCTTATTTTTTGCATTCTTTCCCTAGGAAAGGTGCAGCTCCTGTGCACGACGTTCAACCTCTGAGGCTGACAGTATCATACATAGCTGCCACAACCAGCAGATGATGAGCGAATAATTTTCGAGGGTTTGCTATCACTCAGATTCCTCTGGCTTCTCATCCTGACAATAATCCCTAAGTTTTTGGAGTGGCCTGAAAGTGTGAATTACAAATGCACAACTATGATTGAATCTTCTTTTCTTAATAATCAGTCTCTAATAGAGACCCCACACACATTAGACATAGTGCTGTACCCCGGTTTCAGTGGCTATCGTCGTACACCTGAATATGCTCATTCTCTTAGCAGGATTGAACCGGGGGGTTGGGAAAGGATTAGACGGAGAATTAAGAGGAGCCAGCAGCGTTACAGTATGTAGTTTGTAACAACAGGAAAGTCAGGTGGATGGTACCCCGTAGATTCAGTTGTTACTACGACACAATAAGAGAAATATAGATGGAATAAGAATGAAATCGTTCATTGGTAAGACAGTTCAGAGCTCTACAGACATTTGCATCCGCTGGTGCCCCAGATCATAAACATGATTTTTCTTCTGGAAAGGAAGTGCTGAAACTCCGATACCACCCATGACCCTGCAAACCGGCTCCACATGCGATCTTTTTTATTTATGATTTGATGAGTATTTGGAAGCTATGTCTACTTCCTGATCGCACGCTGGTAGAATGCCAGCTCATCACCCTCCAACAGGTATCCGTCCAGACGACCGCTCTGGCCGGGGCGGGACGACACAACAGCGTACATGCGGCCGGCCTCGAACTGACGCTCCAAGGCGGAGTCAACCTTGCCGGATGCGGCGAATCGGGCGGCCTGCTTCTTCTCGACGCTCTTGCTCTTCTTCACCTCCTCGGTCTCGGTCTTCTGTTGGCGCCGTCGGCCGAGGGTCTGGCCGTAGTGGGCCTCGTACCATTGTCTGAATGGGGCAGGGTCGATTTCGACGACGGCCGCCTTGGTGAGGGTGTTGGTGCGGACAAGCTCGTTGTTGGAAGGGTGGAAGACGACGCGGACGACGCGGACCTTGCGGGAGATGCCCTCAGATGCCCATGAGAAGTTGCCGGACTCGAGACGCAGAGCACGGTACTTGGTGTTTCCACCGCGAGTGCGGACAAGGTGGATTCTCTTGTTGCCGATACGAGTGTTGGCTGGCTGACGACCCTTCTCGAAGGCTCTGTAGAAAAGTAAGCCGTGAATCCTCATCATCCCAATTGTTTCCATCACTGGAGTGTAGTTCGTACCTCTTCTTACGGTAGGTGGCTCTCTTTGCGCCGGTAGCAGAGCGCTTGTGGCGGGAATCACGCGAAATACCCATATTGGCGTTTGATGGACTGGACCACTGTAAAGGTCAGAAAACTCAGAGCCGATAATTTTAAGCGTATCACAAAAAGTATCAGAAAATGTGATTGTGATTTTTTTTTTCTTCCGACAAAACCAATCAATTGAAAGAGTTCGCAGCAAGAATCAAAAATCAAACATCAAAAATGCTGTGTCGAGTCTTTGTGGGGCTGAATCGTTTTTCGATGTTCACACACAGCGTCTTCAATGCCGATTCTCCAATTCTCCAATCTCCAGGTCGAGGGGTGTCGAAGAGGGTGCAAATAGCTGAGAGGACTGGAATATACTAACCTCGTATCCTGTAGTCCTTCACCGGATCAGCGCGTCGGGTTGAGTGGTGGGTTGGCGGTTGTCGGGTCGAGATGTGAAGTCGCTAACAAGACAACCTTGAATTTTGTCGCAGTGTGGCTCCGCTTGCTCGCTTAGTGTGCCCTACCGCGCTAGCCGGGTTCGGCGTGATCACGTGATACGCGCCAACCAGATTTACCCTCTTGTGCATAACATTTAAGATTTTTCTTAGAAGCTGATTGGAGTATTTCAAGCTATCGTAAACTATCTATGTTACTGTAACTATTTATGTGCCTTTTTCGCCCTCTCTCTCTCAACAAGAGCATCAAACCGCTGCAGGCACGTAAACCCTTCAATAAAGTTGTTGATAAACCAGCAGAGCCACAGGCGCGAGCCAAACGGAATGTTGTGTGGCTTAAGCCTGTACAGCGATAAATAAATTGCCTCGGCTAGGTGGATGGCCACCATGAGGATGATGAGAAGGGGCTGAATGGTATGACAGAAAACCGCAAAGCCAGGCACATGCCGCAGCACAAGATCGTACAGTTGAGAGCCCGGCTCGAAATTGGCTCGTCGGGAGAACGCAATGAAAGTCAACAAACAGGTAGTAAAGATCACGGCTGGAAATCCCGTGGGTGGGCGATATTCCTTAATGGTAATGTCGGAGCGACCGAGGGCCTTGAGGCAGTGGTGGTGCATACCGACAACTTGCTCGCGCACCTCGCTGATTGAAGACAAGGCTGGCTCGAAAGGCACGAAATAATGTGTCTTGTTTGTAGAGTGGCCCGTGGTGATGGTCAGCCCAGTAAGGCGCACCTCTTCGAGCTTGGCAGACTGCGACTCTCGACGAGGGACTCTGTTGTAGACCTGCAGGAAGAAGGCGAGGGAGTCTTGATGGTTGGCATTCATGTGAGCGCAGATTTGCTCCTGGCGGAGTCGATGTTGGTCCGCTTTTCCATCAGCTGCCTTTGCTCCGTGAGAGCCATCGATGTTATCTGTGCCAGCCATTTTACATTCACGGTTCAATGATAGATGAATGCTCTTCTTGACGCACAACCAAGATGGCAGTTGGTTGGAGGGGGCTTACCTAAAGAGGCTTAGCGGTGACACTGCCGAGGCACGATCATAGCCAATAACATTTCTCGATTCCTTGCAAATATAGCAATGATTTGATTCTAATGGTGTATTACCCTGCCTTTGAGGCTAGGGACGGATCAGTTCCTTTCTCTACGAAGATGGAGCAATTGAGGAGTGTTTACTTCTTCAAACTTTCAGACAGAGTAGTGTTTTACCAGTCGAGTCTTACTATAGAAGAGAGAGAATGAACTATAAATATGCCAATCTCTCACCAGTGCATACATATTTAACTCTTTAGACGTTACCACCAACTTGAGACCGCCTCCGTCTCTCCCTATTCGAAAGGAATGCGATCAACGCAATGCTCAGAAACTGCACTACCGTCGTCGACAAACTCGAGATGAAGCCCTTCCGGAAACGCGGTGCACTGGTGGCTGGATACTGTAATATCTGAGTCCAAGCCGCCATGGCCTGTCCGATGGCATTCATACTTGCGGTCACAATGGCACGTTCCTCAGCATCGTTGGCCATGACAACCGTCGCCCAGCTCATGGTGAGTGGACTGATAGCTGTTACTACTCGTTAGCAAATGCCTCGTTATTTTAGGGTAAAGGCATGAACCCACCTCCCTCGAACCCCGTAATGATAAAAGCAGCCAGACGACCAGCCTCTCCAACATCATATGCGACGAGTAAGGCGACTCCAATCAACACTGGAACGCTGGTCACCACCGACGGAACCCAGAAATTGCGCAATCTATCAGCTGCCACACCCGCTACTAGTGCCGCTACGACAGACAGCGCTGTGGCTATTGTAGGCAGCGTGTTGACGTGCGATACCGAGTATATTTCCGGCTTTGCTTTGAGATAGAGGCTGAATGGGGTCGAATAGGGCATGAAGTTCTGATCCATCAGGATCCAGTGCACTACAAAGACATACCAGTGCCAGCGCCCAAAGACTCGTTTGAAGATCGCCCGCGAGACTTTCATCTCACTGGGCGCTACGAGGCCTTTCAGGCGGCTGTTGGCGAGGGTATATTCTGCTTCGGTTAGTAGACGTGGTCGTTTGCGGTGAGGAACGTCGGGGAAGACGATGTATCCTCTGGCTTAATGTTAGCACTACTATAAACATTGACTATAGGGATTGGACCATACAGTATGGATGTCGGCAGAGTAATGACGGTGCAGACAATAAAGAGCCATCTGTTGGAATATGTTTAGCTAACTGACAAAAATATAGGGTGGTGATAACGTACCGCCATCCAGCCAAACCGTTGACGTTATTCAGATTGGTATAAGCTGCAGCCTGGAGATATCCAGCAAACATAGTCCCGAGAGGCGACGCAATGAAGAACAGGGCAACACGCCGTGTGACTTCACCTGGCTTGTACCACGATCCGATCACATATATGACGCCAGTAAAAGAACACGACTCAAAAATGCCCACGAAGAACCGCATTGCATATATCGTGTTGAGATTCTGGGCCCAGGCACAGCCGAACGTGAAGAGACCCCAGCCAACTTCTAATGTCGGTAGGGCGATGTTGATAGGGAAGCGAGTCAACAGATAGCACGCCGGGATCATCGAAGTGCAGTATGACGCCCAGAATACAGCGGTAATGTAATTGAGTTCATTCCCACCCAGGTGCAGGTCTTCTTTCATGCCTCTGAAATACAATCAGGACATGTAAATACATATAAATGAATCTTGCGTGTATCCACTTACGATACGTATGCATTGGTGATGGCTTGCTGATCCAAGTACTTTGTGAAGAACGAGAGACAGCCAAAGACAAGAATGAGTAAATCCAATTTCAACACCAGTCTTTTCTCCAAATGCGGCATGTCCTTTGGATACCATTTGAGAAAGGTCAGCAATCGCAGCCATGGCCCATCACGGCCTTGGTCTTGCACAGAGTTGCCCCTATCGGTTGCCGACGACTCTGGCACGTCGCTGATGACTTCGAAAGTCTTGGAATCTTCGCCTGCCATTGTGCTGAATTGGCATGGATGATGGTGTGGACAGCGACATGTCGGCTACATATATAACTATGTACTGTAAGGCGAAATTGAATATGGTTTTCTTGATGCAGCTAATACTGACGGCGGATAGAGTGATTAGTGGGTTCGATGGTGTGCTGGATGCTTCGGCAATGGCTCCGACACATATTACCACATACAGCAGCATATTCTCGGTAACTCTTTTCGGCAAGACCTGTAGATGCCCTATTTATACCATAGATATACAGATAGACATTCTTCAACTAAGAAAAGGCTTCTATCATGATACATATGTACCATTGAAAGAACATGATGCAGAGCTGCATCTTTAGTAGATATCTTATCTTTAGTAAATATCAATAAGAATAACGAGCTAACCATCTTTAGGCATCATTGACAAGATCTCTGGTTGTTAGCAAGAGCAACCTCAAGCATCACAATAGGCGAGTCAGTTTCCAAATGCCTAAAAGAATAGTTTGGATGAGTGAATTTGCGTGTATATATGTAGTGGGGATGAGTGAATTTGTCTTGTAGTGCGTTTAGATTTAAATAATTACATATTATTAATAATAATTAATCGACCACCTAGTAACTATGCTGTCCTGTTTTCCGACAAAAATACCTGATTCGGCATTTAAATGCACGTCAAGCGGGTGAAAATGGCGTGATGGTCCAACATACTCTGATTGATAACGTCTTAATCTAGGTTAACACCAGTACACACATAAATAAGAGTGTTCTTCAATTTACATTGAAATAATTGAATGACTGCATAGCGAAATAGCAGAATATAAACAAAGTCTATCGGATTAATTCACAAGTATGGCAGCTAAAAAGCACATTCTTTTAAATGCCTTCGACATGTCCACTGTAGGGCACCTGTCGCCTGGCCAATGGAAGGTGAGCTCAACCCTATATGTACAATTCTAGAGTTTAACCTGTATATAGGATCCTAACGATCGATCAGCAACTAAAAGGGGTCTCGACTACTGGGTCAACCTCGCAAAGACCCTCGAGCGCGGCGACATCAACGCCCTGTTCCTCGCCGACACCTATGGCGGCTATGATACCTACGAGGACTCTCTCGACAACTGCATTCGGCGCGCGGCCCAGTGGCCGATGACTGATCCGACGATTGTATGCCAGCCTCTCTATAATTCAAACGTTACTTTTCCTGTTTTTTTTCTTTCTTGTTGACATGACAGTTAGCCTATATCTGCAATGGCGGCAGTCACGAAAAACTTGGCGTTTGCAATCACCGCATCAACCTCCTTTGAGCCTCCATTCCTCCTGGCCAAGCGGTTCTCGACCCTGGACCATCTAACTGGCGGACGGTTCGGGTGGAATATCGTCACGGGGTGGAAGAAGGGCGCCTTTAAAGCGATTGGACTTGACGAGCCTACAGACCACGACAAGCGGTATGCGCAGGCAGATGAATATCTGCGTGTTTTGTACAAGTGTGTATCCTCTATTTTGTTAACCAGTTGATAAGTGCATCGTTAATGACTGGAGTCAAGACTGTGGGAGGGCTCGTGGGCAGATGATGCCATTGTCAAAGACGTCGAGACAGATACCTACGCAGACCCAGACCGAATCCGAACGATAAAGCATGCCGGCGAGTTCTATCATCTGGAGAGCAGACACATTGTCGATCCAAGCCCACAGCGCACACCGCTGCTCTTCCAAGCGGGGACTTCACCGTAAGTACTTGAAACCCAGAAAAGTAGTCAAGTATCTAAAATAATAGACAGTGCTGGATCGAAATTCGGCGCAACACACGCCGAAGCAATCTTTGTCTCGGGCCACAGCCCGTCCGTACTGGCGCCTCGCATAGCCCACATCCGGTCACTGGCGCAGGAAGCAGGGCGCGATCCGCAGTCGATCAAGTTCTTCGGCACAATAACGCCTATTATCGGACGCACCGAGGAAGAAGCGCAGGCCAAGCTGGCGCAGGCGAAGAAATACGCATCTGTGATCGGTGGGCTGGTTCTGTTTTCGGGCTGGACGGGCATTGATATCTCCAAGGTGCCGATTGACGAGGAGATCGATCCGGTCAAGCACTCGCTCGAAAAGCACAAGGTGCATTCGATTTCCGAGACGTTGACGGCGCGCACCCCCGAACTGCCCTCCATCACGCCGCGCATTATCGCGGAGACGGCGGCGATAGGGGGGTTGGGGCCTGTGGCCGTAGGGACGCCGGCGCAGGTGGCTGATGTTTTTGAGAAGTGGGTTAATGAGGCGGGTCTGGATGGGTTTAATGTTGGTTATGTCACGACGCCCGGCACGTTTGAGGATGTGGTGGATTTGCTGGTGCCGGAGTTGCGGCGGAGAGGGCTGTATCCTGAGAAGAAATGGGATGGGGAGGGGGAGGGGTTAACAGCGAGAGAGAAGATATATGGACAGGGCCAGAGTAAGCTTCGGGATGATCATGTTGGGGCGGGTTACAAGTATGATGTGTATAAGGAGGAACCACCGTTTGAGAGGGAGGCTTAGCCTACGCGTAGACGGTGATCTAATCTATCAAATATTAATAAGATGAATTGAAATGAGTATAATTAAGAATATCAAGTTCATCGTATCTACACGCATCGCTGAACAAACATAAACAGTCATTCCAAAAAGAAAAAGAAACATCATTGCCATTAGAGATAATCGTCAGAGAAGTGTACAATAACATGTAATCGTATATGTTGAGGTTGGTCTATGCGTCACAATCATAAGACAGGACAGTCGAATGGTGAAAACAAGACAGCTTGGACGAGCGATTGATCCATTGGTGGTATTTGATAGCGGGAACTATCTATTTTCTATGCCCTAGTCCCTCCATGTCAGCCAAACCAAGCCCTAAAATCTTTTTTTGAAATAGAGATATCTAGCACTTACAGTAACGCTAGAGTCAAATCACCATGGATACTGGCCTTCAGCTCAACCTCGATATCCAGATTCAGCTCTAATTTGAGCTTCAAGCCCTCCTCATCATCGATTGACTTCTTCGAGTCTTCCGCCATCTGGAATTTCTCACCACCCTGATTGCCACCGCGCTCGGGGATCTCGCCGCGCTCTTGACGAGCCCGCGTGACGGGGCCATCCATTGATGCCTCATCACCGCCGAGGCGCTCAAACGGGGCGACGGCTTGGGATTCATCCTCGCTCTCGTCGTAGTAGTCAAAGGAGCGGTTATCGCGGCCCTTGACCGCTGTTCCCTGTTGCGGCCTCCTTCGGCGTTGGTTTTGGGCCTTGTGGTCAGATTCTGTTTGGGGCTCGTCAATGTCGTCTTCTGAGTACGAGTCGTAGTCGAAGTCGCTGTTGCTGGCGCTGTCAGAGTAGTAGTCGTCGTCGTCGTCCTGAGGAAGGTCCTCTTTTGTTTGTTTTTCGGCGGTAGCGGCCATGTTTCTCGCTGTCAATAATGTCTTCCTCGATATCTCAGGTGTCTGTCCCAAGTTACAAGTTTCGGTTTTTATTGAAAAGGGATGTGATATCAGAGGGTAAGTGTGTTTCTATTGAAAAGCCAGCTAGTGGCTGCAGCAGAGGGCATATAGTTAAGACGTAATGAGAACGCCACTTAGCACAGAAGCTACATCATCCTGCGCCCACTCGAGGGGTAAAGCCAGTAACGCAAATAAGAAAACATAATAATAATAGAATGATAGAATAATAATAGAAGTAAACGATGACGAGGTGGAGAACATCTCCCGCCAATCGACGTGCACGATATCCACGCCAGTCCCGATACGGCAAGATCGAGCTGTCAACCTGGAAATTCTCCGAAGACGTCACTCTAGAACATACTATACCCTACACACTATACTCTATGCTATACACGACACTATTCACGATACTATACACGATACTATGCACTCTTTATTTATTGCGATATGATATTAATGTCCTGATTGGGAGGATCGTATTGTACTAGACTTGCCAACTTTTATATCCAATATCTTCTATTCGATGTGGAGTGTAAACCAGGAACGGGTTCTGCCTTGACGTCACAACCACCATCTAGAGACACGTTTCCTGGTTAATGTCTCCGATCTCATCAAACCAACAACTAGCCACTCCACTTCTCCATCTCGATTAGTCTCCCCTAGCACCACGTCTGTGGCTGCCAATTCCACGCCAGGACGTCATCCACGTCTCAGATCTCGCGATATGACGCTACACGCACCGCCCATTGATGCAGATCACTCAATTGATCTACCAAGACTGACGTCGCTGGCGTCACCTACTCTACAATATATTATATCAACCCATCTTCCATTCTCTTGACGTAGTGCCCGTCCGTTATAGATAATACCTTCCCAATCCATCGAATCGAAAAGTTTTGATTCTCGTTTCTCACAATGTCATCTGAACAAGCCAACACTTCTGAGGTCTCTCAAGACACCCCCAACTCATCCTCCCCATCTACCACGCAGCAGAAGAAACCACCGAAACTGAACCGCAAGAAGCCTGCGCCTGCTGAGGAACAACCACAAGCAAAACCTGAAGAAGAAGAAGAAGAGCAGGAACAAGACGAGCCTGCCCCTGAGTCTGAGACCGTTAAGCAGGAGCCCGACGAAGAAGAAGAAGAAGAAGGAAAAGAAGAGCCCCAACCCGAACCCGAGCCCGAACCTCGTCGACGCAACAGACGAAGCCGGCCGAATCGTCGCGTCCAGAGATACCACGACCCCGAAGACACGGAAGAAATCGAGCGCAGCGACATGGACGGCGGTCAACAAGGCGGACGCCGGCGCACGCGCAGCGGGCCGAGTAAAAACCAGCAGCAGCAGCAGGGCGGCGGGCTCGGCTCTCTGGGCGGCATCGGCGATGTTGGGAATACCGTCAGCGGAGCGACAGACATGGTGCAGAACACAGCCGGTAAGGCGGTTGGCGGAGTCACCGACTCGGCGGGAAAAGCACTGGGAGGCGTACTTGGTGGCGGACAGAAGGATGATGGCGGAAAAGACGAGCAGTTGAGGCTGCGTTTAGACTTGAACCTGGACATCGAGGTGCAGTTGAAGGCGAAGATTCATGGTGATTTGACGCTAGGGTTATTGTAAGTTTTACACCCCTCTTTTTGATTGCTGCTAGACTTTAGTAACATGCCTAACTCTTAGCTCCTAGGAACTAAACCAAACCTAAGCTGATATCATCTGTCGAGGATGAGGTTGTTTTGACTTATTTTGCTGTGTTAATGTGGATGTGCAGGCCAGGTTCAATGTGGGCTGTTGGAAGTTTTTGATCATCTGAGCGGACTTTGGCACTGTAGTTTGTTCTATCAAGACTTATATGTTGTTAATTGATTGTATGTTATTTAATGATGGAATGATATTATTATATTGCTATAATTCAGTAATTGATGTCCATGCATTTAATTAAATACATGACTGACAGTATGCAACCATCACTCTTACATCACTTAAGAGTGAATATAAATTGAGTTATAAAATGCCTATATGAAATCTACACCTATTATATCCAGGCATACATGTACATAAAATGATGCAGAAATATAGACCTAAAGCCCCGCAATGCTCATCAACGCATACCCAATCGTCACAATTATCACAAACGAAATCAAACTCGCCGGAATGCCGCGGGTGAGGAAGTGGCTGACACGGAGATAGCGCTGGCCCGTACCAGGGATCTCCATCATAATGGCAGCTATATCACAACACTATTAATTGATGTGCAAAAGGATGATATAGAAGGGGGAGGGGACTTACTCATATTAGGGAAGCCGCTGGTCGGCAGGCCCATGGCAACAGAGCACATCAACGCACTGGCCATGACGAGCAGGTTCGGATGCGGATTTTCCATGCCGACGCCGACCTGCTGCACAAGCGGGAGCACGATCAGGGCGGCGACGGTGTGGGAAATGAACGTCGCCATGACGAGGATCAGCGCGGCGAAGACGAGAAGAACGCCGTAGAGGCTGAAGTCGGCCACGCGCTCGGTGATTGCGTTGGCAATAGTGTGCAGGAGGCCAGATGAAGTCACTGCCTTGCCTAGACTCAGGCCACCGGCGGCGAGGATGATGATGGTCCAGAGAAAGTTGTTGAAGTCTTCTTTGGTGAGAATGCCGCTGCCGAAGAATAACACCATGGGGATGATGGCGATAACCCCCATGTCGCCGAATACCGTGTCGAGCTGGTGGCTGAAGCACCAGAGGATGATGGTCACGAACGTGGTGATGGTGACGAACCATTGTACACCTGAGAAGCGATCCTTGACAGGGCGGATGGGGACAATGGTTGTGCCGCGGCTGGGTTTGAACGTGGCGAGCAGTAATAACCATATCAAGACGATGGAGAGAATGCAGACGGGGATGGAAATGAAGAACCATGTTCCCCAGCTCAGCGCAGGGTACATGTTCTCCAGTGCAATGATATTCTGAGGCGATGCGATTGGCGATGCTGCACCGCCGACATTCGCAGCCAATGCAATACCCAAAATCAAAGCCTTTGAGAAGTTCGACTCTGGCGGCAGGTTACGCAAGAGTGGCTGGATGATCGAATAGCATAGCACTGGAGCTGCCACATTGCTGATCCACATGCTCAGGAACATACTGACAAACATGTTCGTGATGAGCACAACTCGGGGACTGGTACCAGCCTTACTCAGAACAAAAGTAGCCATTCGACGAGCGACATCGTATTTCGACAACGCAGCCGCAATGGTGAAGCCTCCCAGCAACAGCATAATGACTGGAGTCCACATCGATGCAAATACAACTTTGGTAGCCGCCTCCGGATCCAATCGCTTGTGTGGTTTTTCTTCTGATCGCATGACTTGCAGTATGACAGCCAGGAAAGGCACCAAAAGCGACGTAACAAACAGCGGAATAGCTTCAGTTGCCCATAGTAGACTGACAAATATCACCATAGCCAAACAGTTTTGCTGTTCGGGTTTCTCCATGATGGGGAGTGAGAGCAGAGCCGCAAAAACCACGATAATCGTCAACAGCGACGAAAACGACAAGCTGACGAGCCACTCGGGAAGATAGAAACGACCTAGAGGCGTATTGATTTCCTTTTTCATAGTCTCAGCATCTCCCTGCCGTTGTGCCGCAGAGGGATCGTGGTCTCCGCCGAGTAAAGTCCGGCGAATGCCCATATTCGCTGCCTGCGTCTTGCGCTCAATTCCAATCATTTCTCTCCACACGGTATTCCTCTCCCACACTACATGCTCTCGCACATGAAGTCGCAGCTCTCGCCTCGCAAGCGACAGGTCTCCTTTCGTTACAACATCCGCATACATCTGCTCAACACGGCGGATGTTCTCATCCACATGGTTTGATGTGGAATCCGTGAAAGGATAGGCAGGCGACACCGTCCCATTAATATACGGTCTTCGCAGATTCCGATCCAGAATCTTATCATACTTTTTCAAAGCCTTGGAGAAACCAGTCTTATTCAATTGAATATAAGACTTCAGCTCGCACAGCGAAACATACAAGCTGATCGTCCTCTTTTTCAACGCCACACCGGCATTGAAAAGATCCTGGAAATGCTGATCTGTGTGATCTTCGTCGTGTCGACTACCACCATGATGCCAGAGCCGGGAATCGCCCATCTCGCTCGGGATCCCATCAGACCTATCGCCAGCATCTCGATACCGTCCCACATGCGTCTGCGATCTCCGACGCGGCTCGCCTACATGCGAATCCTCATCACTATCCCCCTCATCGTCATCGTCATCCTCATATCCCCCTTCACCAGCAGAACCACTGATTGTGCTCTCGCGCCGATTCTGTCTCAGGCCCAGTGACTGGAATATACTCCCAGTGCGCGGCCGCGACCCTATGCTCAACGTCCGCGATTTGATCACCGTCTCGCTGACCGGGTCCATATTTACTCCATCTGTATTGTCCTTGTACTGCGCATGCTCCTCTGCCACCTCCTCAACCTCGCCGAAAATCGATAGCTCTTTGACCTGGTAAAACGACGAGATTTTCTCCAACTCGGCGCCGAGCGCGCGTCGAAAGATCGTATCCGTGTCCACTGTCGAGTCAAGCAAAGGCGCAGACTCGGCATCGGCGACGCCATTGCTGTCAGGGTGATGGGTTTGCCTTTCTAAACTATATATTCTATTTCCCCCCACCCAAATCGTCAGCAGCTACCAAGTATAGTATCATAGGGGTGGGTGTAACGTACAATTTCTTGAGATTATCATATGCAATGTAGTAAGCACTCCAGTCCGGCACGGCGTTGAACTGGATGCTGTGCGAGAACTTCATGTTGGCAGGATCGTATACGGGGGTATTCTCGTGGCCGAGTTTTTCGAGAGCTTTCGCCCAGAGGATGTGTTGTGAGATGTAATTCTGCGCTGGACTCGATTTTTCCTTTTCAGCTGTCCGATTCTTGACGTCGAACTCGGTGCGGCCGCTGCCTGGATGGTCCCGTGTGACCAGTGCGGCACCGGTCCGTCCGTGGGTTACACCGTCGTCGCTCGAGACACAGGGGGTGTCGACTTCGCCGGGTACTGAGGCAGAAGAGGGGCTGGGATCGAGTGTTACGAGTTCGATGTTCTGACGAGCCGAGTCTGTCGTCGGAGGCGCCACGACGGAGCTGAGGATACGAGCGGGGGGTGTGTTATTTTTTGCAGCTGCATATATAGAGAAATATACAGGTAAATGGGCAGCCAGATACAACAGTAGGCTTAGGGTAGGCCTCAATCAGAATAATAATGTGTTCATGGTCACCAGGGATAGAAATCCAGATCCAAACCTGCTGCGGCTGCAGCGGCTGATTCGTCAAATTAGAGCCGCCGGACATGGATGTGTCAGCCTATCCTCTCTCGTCCCCGTTAGTACTAGTAACTACCGGCAGTACCTGCGTGGATAACACTGGCCATTATTAATAAATGCTGTATTATTGTAAAAACACCGGATAATGTACAGTATGATTTTAGATATGTTCCAGCTAGCGACTACCAGGAGGCTTCAATTGCAAGTTGGTCCGGCCAGAAATACCGACCTTGTGAACCTGCTCTCGCTTCTCCCACACCCCGCTTCGGCCCTCAGCAACTGCCATTAGCTCGTTGGCTACGCGCATAGCCCAGTCAGTGTCCTTTCTCTTGTCTGCAGAATCCAAGATCCACTTAATAGCCGTCCGGCGTCTCTGGCGCATCGACAACGGGACAGGCATAGGCACGGACGCACCACCGCCTGCAAGACCCTTCTGCTGACGGATCTTGATCAAGGGGGAGACCGAGTCAACCAAGAGGTTGAGGTATAGGATAGGATTCAAGGGGAGCTGCGGTGCTGGTAGAGTTGTTAAGAGACGTCGTCGAGGGTCAATCTTCGGAGGGGGCGAAGTGCGAAGATGATTCAAGATAACTTCCATATTCTAATCATGTTAACAGACAGACACAAAAACCAGAAAGAGAAAAAAAGAATCATGAAAGGTACCCTACCTTCTGAGCAAGACTGAGCTTACCATCTTCCATAAGCAGCTTGGTAAACTGCTCGACCACCGGGTCGTATCGGCGTTTAAAATGATCTGATTTGGACAGCGGCGCAGGTGTATCGAATTTCATTCCTGGATTCCGGTCAATTGCGTCTTCCGTAGCCAATGTAATCATATCCGCAACAGCCAGCACAGACGGGTCTTCGATACTGTCTGCAGAATTCTGAACTTCTTGCCCCAGTCTTGCGGAAGTCGAGTACGAGCGAGAACCCGAAGCCTTCTTAGCCTGGTCCCGTAGAACCTTCGGGGCGTATTTCAGCGCATCTTTGTCTCTGCGCAGAATCTATCCAAAGCGTATAGTTAGCGCCGTTGTCTGGTGATTGTTCATATGACTTGCCTCATCAATTGGAGTCCCCTGCTCGAGCTCCGGCGACCCCGGTGCATTTCCATCGCATTTCTTCCCACTCAGAATCCTGTCCATCGCTGCAGCTTCATGGCTGACATCTGGTAATGAGTCCTGGGTTGGGCCCTTGGGTTGGTCGTTGACTTGCTCTGGAGTTTGTTTCTGCGGGTCAGATTTCGACGAGAATAGCTGTCGCTGTGGACGAGCAGCTAGGTGAATGTTTGTTGCTGATTCTGTGCGTGTGTTCCTCCACCAAGTGGCCGCCGATTGCGTCTGTTGGCTTGGACGGTGTTGCTGGCGGAGGAGAGTCCTCGTTGCGAGGATGTTGATTCGTGGGGGCATTGTCAGGTGATGTAATGTATGTTCTGATTGACGCCGCAAAGATTCAAAATTCTGGGTGAATTCAGAATCAATGGAGATGCGTGTGGTATGCCAATTGATGCTGCTAGTCTGCCAAGTTTCTTGCTGCGGCGAAAAGAATTTCCGTGCCGCCCTGGGCTTGATAGCGTCACTCGCCACACCTAGCTGATAGCCATACAGAGAGAGAGCATCATTAAGCTTGATTCTTTACCGGCTTACATTAAGAAGCTTTAAATCACATGATTTTATTTCATTCGATAACTTTACACAAGCGATATTTTGAATATTTTGACAGCGGAGATGCACCAGGCGTCACATATGATAATGGCCTAGCTGTGTCGACATTTAAGTTCAAGCCAAGTTGTAGAAGGCTTAATACAACCCTCCTCAAATAGTTATGTCAATGGGTGGGGAATTTACATCGACAGTGTAGTAAATCATTCCGAGCGATGCGATTGAAAACACAAAGTCAGTGACAGTGCGAATTGAAGACGACATGTTTCCGTTAAGTAGACGTGTTGTCTGGATATACGTAAAAGGCAATGGCAAGGATGAAGTACCTAGCAAGCCTAATCAGTATCAATGAGTATATCAGCTATTGGAGAACTTACAATCCCAAGCATAATCCACCCTCCAAGTAATTCGATTTACCGTCCTGAATGAGGAGAATAACGACGAGGGCTGATATAAAGAACGAAACCGTTTCAAAGACATGGAAATGCAACGTCATTTCCACACCCATAATCCAGCCGAGAATAACGAGGAAGGGCGTTACGAATAGTGCAATCTGCAAGCTGCTTCCGATTGCAACGCCAATAGCAAGATCCATCTTGTTCTTGTAAGCCACGACAACAGCGGTCACATGCTCAGCAGCATTGCCAACGATCGGAATGAGCACAAGACCGATGAAGGTCTTGCTCATGCCAGTTTTCTCTACAATGCCCTCGATGCTGCCGACAAGGTATTCGGCACAGATAGCGACCAGAATCGTAACGACAACTAATGCGACTCCAGCGGCAAATGGGCCGAGAATGTGATGTTCCTCCTCAGCTACAACTGCTTGGTTCTCGATATTGTCGTCCCCTTCGGCGCCTTCCTCGAAAAGATGGGAGTGGGATTTTAGCTGGAAGTATAGATACATTACATAGAGGAGTAGGAGGATGATGGCGGTGCCATGTGAGAGTAAAAGAATGTTCTTCCGAGTCTCATCAGGGTTGGTCTCGTAGGAACCCGACATGGCAGCAAAGAGTGATGCGGGGATGATCAGCGA
Source organism: Talaromyces proteolyticus (assembly GCF_021365285.1). Classification (NCBI taxonomy): domain Eukaryota; kingdom Fungi; phylum Ascomycota; class Eurotiomycetes; order Eurotiales; family Trichocomaceae; genus Talaromyces; species Talaromyces proteolyticus. The sequence continues at coordinate 1,091,037 of NW_025764280.1, forward strand.
TGCTGATGCGACGGCCAGCAGTGAAGACATGGTCGAAGCAACTGTTGAATTGAACGACTGCTCGGAGTATCTTAGGCCGCCGACTAGGAAACAGCAACCTAGCACTAACAGAATATTTGAAAGAATACTACCCAGCATGCTTGCTTGGACAACACGGATCTGGTTGTCTTTCAAGGCAATAATGCTCACCTACATAATCAGCACAACTGTTACCTCAAGGCCGAGATCGAGGACCAGACTCACAATAAGTTCCACCGCATTTCCGAAAGTCGCATTCATTAGACCACCCAAGGTCTGGCCCATGGTAGCTGATAACTCTTCCGTAGCAAAGCTGAGCAGTGAAGCCAACGGCATAATAGCGAGGAAATTCAGAACGAAGACTGTAGCGGCGCCCCATTCCAAGACTCCGGATACAATACCCAGCGGCACGAATACCAAAAGGATATGAACGTAGTTGCTCGCCAGGGTAGCCCAGGTCAAATGGACGGTTTGGTAAGGCAGCCTGACCCAGAAACGCGAGTCTGAGAGGTACGGCGACTCTGACGAGTGCGAGCCATCATGGTGGGAGTGCGAATGCAGCAACGGCGACTGCTCGTTGGGCTGGACGGAGCCATTGCCAGTCATGGTGCGTGTCAGCGAGCCTTGTCGGCGAAACTGCTTTTTGATCGAAGCTATAGCGGCCAATTGAGTCTCATCAGCAAGCCGTCTTATTCACTTCTAGGGTTTAAAGAGGCAATTACTGCGCCACGATGCTGCTTTAGTACTTATGGTACGTAGTAGGCGCACAGTGGTATGGTGGTACAGTGGCACAGCACTACTGGTGAAACGCTGGGGGAGGATGGTAGAGCACGGGAGGGAAACAAAGCATTAGGGAGGATCACGTACTCATTGTGGCAAAGGAGTAGATTATAAGAGGTTTTATGCGGGGATGCTTTGCGGTCTAACACAGCCCGACCCAGACTCGAATCACTTGATGAAACCGGAGGCGTGGAGCGAATGACTGGAATGATAATGCAATCGTAGTAGTGATGCTCAATCAAAGTTCAAGCTACGCCACTTGAGCATTAAGTCAATCTAATCAGCGAGCAGCCAAGAGGCGCCAGACTGGCCGGTCGGTTGAGCAATGACGGTTCTGCTAATCTGATCCCTTGGAACTCTTCTGGGGTTTGGGCTGTCACGGCTCAATACTCAGTATTCAATAAGCAGGGAATGGCAATAGCAAGGGCAATAGCAAGGGCAATGGTAATGCTAATGGTGTGACCGTCACGGGACAGCAGCAATGAGCTCTTCAAGAACCAAATGATGTGAACAGCTTGGCGATGGTGGTGATTGAAGGTGATTGCTGTGATTGCTGTGATTGCTGGGGGGATTCGGGGAGCTGTTTGCACAGCCTCACTTGGCTGCGCCTCCCATTGGCTGGCCTCCTTGGCTTTCGACGGGGAGTCGTCGGCGATACGTCACCATACACACTAGTTGCCGATTTAATTTAACCTTCTCTTATTCTTATTATATTATTTTTATTATTATATTACCATATTATTATTGTGTTGATTGTACAGAGTATCTTACTGGACATACCATCGATTCTGCCAAGACCGAAGACCGAAGAAGCTATTGGGCTTTGTATAGAGTTAAATAGTTTGCGCCAAGCATTCTGTTGCGGAATAGCAGCGCAACTTTCTCTCTTTTGATTTTCCCTCTTTCTTCCCTTTTTCCCGTCAAGTAACGCAACTAGCGCTCACACCATCATGAATCGATATCTCCACCAGTCGCTTGAAAGCATTTTCAAGAGTAATCGCAGCTGGGCGTCGTCCAAAAAAAAGACGGACCCAGCCTTCTTCGACAAGCTTGCGGCTGGGCAGACACCCAAGTACCTGTATGCTAGATAGCTCATCTCATCGTCGCATATTTATAGTATTTTTCTGCTTACTATAACTAGATACATAGGATGCAGCGATAGCCGTGTTCCTGCTAACGAGATCATGGGTCTCGAAGCTGGCGAGGTTTTTGTCCATCGCAATATTGCCAACCTCGTGCCAAACATCGACCTCAACGTTATGTCTGTGGTCAACTACGCTGTACGGCACCTGCACGTCAAACACATCATCGTATGCGGCCACTACAATTGCGGAGGAGTCAAAGCGGCGCTGACACCAGCTGACCTGGGCATACTGAATCCTTGGCTCCGAAACGTCCGAGACGTATACCGCCTGCATGAGAGCGAACTCAACAAAATCACAGATGAACATGCAAGATATAACCGACTAGTCGAACTGAATGTGATCGAGTCTTGCAGAAACATTATTAAGACTGCCGCCGTCCAACAAAGCTATCGCGATCATCAGTACCCAATCGTTCATGGCTGGGTATTCGATCTGAATGATGGCCTACTTAAGGACCTCCATGTCGATTTTGAGAACATGCTGGACGATGTCATGAAAATTTATCGTCTGTCGCCCGATCCTACCCCTTCACAAGATCCCAAGCGAGAGTCATAGCCTGTAAATTTTACACGGAAAATTCTCGAGTCATTACGTAGGTTGCGCCGCCTGAGAAAAATAGAAAAGACCATATGTTATTACATACACTGCTAGGAACCATTCGCAACAGCATATTCATGATGGGCCAATGCGCCCATCATGACTCCTCTGTAGCTTCAGTTATTGAAAGCCCCTTCTCGCTAGCTGGATCATAAACGATTCCGTGGATATGTAGCTGCCCTTGCCTCATTGCACTGGCCACTTCCGGGAATTTACGCAACGTCCGCAACTGTTCAAGTATATTCAATTCAACGAAAGACCGGTCATCTTTGACGCTTGGCAGTTGATCGATATAATGGCGGTGCGTTGCGTAGAGAGCGTTGAGCCTCCTAGATAAATTTCAGTTCCATCAAAGCTTATCCAGTCAAGACTCATACATACATCAGCCACGGGTCTCTCAACCCATCCCTCGACGTTGCTCTGACAATGCCACATCCGTAATGACCACATACAATTATGTGCTTCACCTGCGAAAGGGGTAAATTTCGACATCAATGGATTCTCCGAGATAATGGCCAACCTTAAGATCAACAACAGCGTGTTTCACTGTAGTTTCGCAGGACAAGTCCCCATCAACGATCATATTGCCAATATTCCGATGCTCAAGCATCTCGTCAGGAAGAAGGTCGAGTATGGTTGTTTCTTTGAAGCTGCTATCGGAGCAGCCAATCCAGAGAATTTGTTTTTCTGGACGTTGAAGGCTGGGTATGAAGTCCGCCTCAATAGGCTTGGTCGCATAGGATGAGAGCCGTAGTCCAACCATTGTTTAACGCCGAAAACAGGAGATACTGGTGATGTTGAACGTTCTCAGGTAAAGAGCTTGTGTGTTGCAGGATAGACAAGTGACGTATTCACCTATGCCAAGGTTTCGCGGGTAGAACATTTGTGATGAAAATATTGTGAGATTTTCTTCGAATACGTGCTACGAAAGCTCTGCTTTTACACTCTGGCTCGGAGAACTCGCCGCGGTGATTCAACTAAGTGTTAAGCTCGGGAAAACTAGGTTCTTGGTATGTTCCGAGATATCACCGCGCGTCCCGAGTTATCCCCGTAGAAGCTATTTGAGCGAATCAAGAGCTGAAGGAATATATGGAGACGATTCATAACCCTGTCCTTTGATTCAAACAACAGCATCGCAATAAGTCACAGCCCAGCTGTGTACTCCTTGCTCGGTCAGTCTTGCTCGGTCGATCCTTCTCGATCAGTCATCTTAAAGCCTTCACACCCTTATCCCGGCGATAAATAGAATTCAAAACCGAAGACTTCACGTCGCGTCAACGTTTGAACTGTTAGGTGGTAAAATTTTGCACGCTCCTTGCATAATCACAGTCACACTCAATCAATCTCGTCGGAGGTATGGTGCTGGTCCCCCATCTCCTACATATAATTATTTTGGTCAGCGTTACTGAGACCTTTGTCTTACAGTCAATATGATCATCACTCGCGGGTTTTCTCTGACGAATTTTGTCATTGCCAGTTCAGCCCTCTGTTTCCAAGTTTGTGTCTTATATCCCTGGCATCACAAACTTGAGGATGAATTCAAAAATTTAAAGAATGAACATCTCCGTCTTCTGAAGGAAAACGAAGAGAATCGGTTAAAAGAATTAAGGAGTATCCGGGAACATTTGGGTAATTTCTACACTAAAGCTGAGTAGGAATGTTTTCCTAAGCAATGTGTAGCTGCTCGCTTGGGCGGCATAGGATGATCACCACTTTATGATTTTAGACATCATGAAAGACTGTTTACGTTCCTAACATACTACGTTTGATGCCCATTCTTAGATCTCCTTAGCTATACAATACCACAGCTCTTTCTGATACTTGACTGATTATATCTCACTCGACTAAATGTTATTATGTACCGCCAACTATACTAGTAAATTTTGTCTCCACCGGAGCCTGGCTATGGTATTCGTCGTACCAAAACAACCAGATATAGTGTGGCTGTTAAAGTGGACCCGCGGGAATGTCCCCCTGCATTTAATAATGATCCTTCTTATCCACCTTTCCAACGGTCCTGTGAACATGAGAGCCGAGGATCGGACGAGATATTTAAATATGACGCAGAACAAATTAACTGTCAAAAGATCAACGATACACTGACAACTTTGTACTGATGAAGAAAACCAGATAGCAGTTGAAATATTTGAAGACAACATCAACTACTAGCAGTAGCAATACCAATTGATAGTAACTGTAGTACTGTACACTTCGCGAATCGTCACAGGTAGTATATAGTATCCGGCACTCTGATTGGCCTGCGGCCCTTTTATTCATCCGCCTACCATCTGATCCCGCCCAGCCACAGCAATTGACACCCGCCAAGTGGCTCAACGTCTAAACTTTCACATAGGAGCCTATTAATGCGTGAGAATTTGGTAAAATGACGGATCCATCTAAACCCGTCCGAAAACGACGACGCCCTGCGTTTTCTTGCACCGAGTGCCGTCGTCGAAAAGTCCGATGCGACCGAGCTGTCCCTTGCCTCCAGTGTACCGCTTACAACAATGCCTCGGGGTGTACGTACGAGGAAGGCCATCGCAGTCTTCCTGTTCGGGCGGCCTCTAGTACACTCCGCAGTAGACAACAAGAAGACCGAACTCAGAGTAGCCCTAACGCTCCGCGCCATCCTGATGTATCTCCACGAACCTCAACGCCAGCTGCCCCCGGTGGGCGCCTTCAAGGCACAATATCGAAGACTAGGGTTTTCGGCTACGGCCACTGGATGACTGCTTCTTCAATGGTAATTTACTATCCTTTCTGTAATATGTAATTGGCACCTTGTTCTTTGCTTACAATCCTTTCAAGGGAGAGGAATTTTCCATCTTCGAGCCCATTGGTGAGTATTACAAAAATGTATTCCAACATGCAGACCACAGTCCCACAGACGAGGTCACAAAAATAGTTGTCGAATGCAAACAACTAGCTCGAGATATTAAGAAGCAAAGACCAAGTCGGAGACGTCTCGCTGTCGATATTCATCTGTCTTTTCTCGACCGTCAGGTGATGGATGAACTCGTCGCCCTATATTTCAACACGTTTGAGTCTTGCCATCGTATAGTCTATCGACCATCATTTATGGCGGAGTACAAAAACTACGTTGACAGTCAGGGGTCCTCCGAGAACCCTTTTCTACTGCAGCTTGCACTGGTCATCACTGTTGCAGGCGCATTGCACGGCGATTCCAATGTTCGCGGTGAGATAGCCGCGAAAGCACCAACATGGATCCATATCTCCCAAACATGGCTTTCCGCACCACTGGAAAAAGATCGTTTGACATTAAAGTGTATCCAAGTTCAATGCTTGCTACTTCTGTGTCGTCAAATATACCACGTTGGAGCGGACCTTGTATGGATTTCAGTCGGCTCGCTCATGAGAATGGCCATGCATATGGGGCTACACCAAGACCCTAATAAACTTGGAGAGATGAGTGTGCTGGAGAAAGAAATCCGCAGGCGTCTGTGGTACACCATCCTGGAAATGAATGTGCAAGCGGCATTGGATTCAGGGGGTCCTCCCATGATTCTGGATGGGGATTACAATACTCAACCGCCGTCTAATATAAGCGATGAAGATCTCGAGCATGTCGTTCGGGAGGAAGAGCTTTCGAATAATCCTTCTCGAATGTCTTTGCAATCGCTACTAGCAAAGTCACTTCCACTCAGACTGCGAGTAACCAGGATTATAAACAGTCTACAAGAGGAACCTTCCTATAATCAGATTCTGAATATCAGCAATGAACTAGCCTCAGCATGTCGTGAAGTGACTACCGTTCTCGACCAAGCCGCTTCTACAAGCAACTCACACCCCACAGCTAAATTTGCACAAAGCTACTGCAACCATCTCCTCCGTCGCTTTCCTCTCTGCCTTCACTTTCGATATGCCATCAAAGCCAAATCAGACCCGCTCTTCAGTCATTCCCAGAAAGTGGGTCTTGAAGCCGCGTTAGATCTTGTATCTCTCCTTGAAGACGATCTTTATAGACGCTTACTCCTCGTAGGCGGTGGCATGTTTCGTGATATTATCACCCGAGGTGTATTACTCATATTCTTGGAACTGAGTCCGGACCCGGAAACAGAGACATCCAATTTTGCAAAGAAAAGGAATCGCGCTCGCCAGGACCCCCTGCTCCGTGATGCGCATCGTGTGGTACAGTATTCTGAAGATAGAATCAGACATGGCGATACCAATGTGAAAGTCTACGTGGTTCTTCACATGTTGATGGTCCAAGCTCAAGGTCGTTTCGATGGCTCACTAACTGATGATAATATCACAAAAGCTTTACATGATGGACTGTATACATGTCACCAAATACTGAAGGATATGGTGACTGATATCAACAACCAGAACAGTAATAACTCGACATATTCTGATATTGACTTTGAGTCCTGGACATCTAATGACATGAATATGACTGCACAAGCTGATTTTGGGATGAACACCTTCAACAATGTCGACGATGCGAATATAAACTTTGACTTCTTGGATTATCAACTTCCTTCTCAGTGGGCAGATCAAACATGGAGTTGAAATAATATATGGTACATTTATAATACATTGTCTGTAGCAAAAGGGAGGAGAGAAAAACATCTAATTAAATAATCCAAACCCAATATTCTATCTCACTTTAGTCTCGTCCAGCTCTGGATACTCCGGGAGCTTCCACCCCTTTGTATCTTCACGCAGAACCATTCGAGCGAGGACATCCAGTCTCAGGAGTGAGGTGATCCAGAAAATCAAGTACATCACTCCAAGCCCCAAGGTAGAGGACGGGAATTGATCCATATAGTTCGGATTGTCCCTCAAACCCTTCTGCATACGATCCATCAGCGGCCTGAATTTCCGCTCATAGCCATCTAATGCAGCCGTGATGCTTCGGCCCTTGTCAGCTGCATCTCCAGACCCATCTCCACAATGCCTTGCGATCTCGCCCGCAAGAACATAAGCACCGGCAATGCCACAAGACGTCCCCATCCCCGTCATCGCAGACGGACAATACGCCGCATCACCTACCAGTGCAATACGACCACGAGACCACTTATTCAGCACAACAACGCCAATCCGCTCACAATAGAAATCCTCGGACTTCCTCATCCCTTCCATAACCTCCTCAGACCGCCACCCAGCCCCACGGAAAACCTCTTCCAACGCTTCCTTTTCGTCCTCAAAATCCTCCGTCCTAGAACTCTTCAGCTTCACCGACGCTTCTGTTTTGCAGAATAGATACGCTTGGTACTTGTCGATATCGTGTCGGCGAGTCATGATCCCTCGGCCCTGCGTCGCCACGTAGATCGTTGCATCAAACCCGTCGCCTTCCCGCATCTTCTCATTAACAGTGAAATAGCCTGCAAACACACCGATTGACTGAAGAGGATCTCTGCCACCAGCCTTTCCCTCCTCAAGCATAATCTTCCGCGTGCCAGACCACTGCCCATCCGCGCCAACAACGAGATCAAACCGCTCTTTGGTCCCATCCGAAAACTTCACGTCCGCAAACTGCGCTGCAGTCTGGTCGATCCGCTGCACATGAACCCCAAACCTATACTTCACACGATCCTTACTCGCATCATGAAGCATCTGGCACAGATCACCTCTCATAATCTCGAAATCGCTGGTGAAACTCTGCGGTCCTTTGGCGGAGGGGTTGTTATGCGCGGGGAAGTACCCCCATGATCGGCCTTTCTTGTCGACGAGGCGAACACCTTGTTCGTTTGCAGCGACTGCGCGGAAGGATTCTTCGAGACCCATGCGTTTGAGGACAGTGATGCCGAAGCCGCGGAGGTCGACTTGGAGGCCTGTGGTGCGCAGGACGGGGAAGCGTTCGATCACGGTGATTTCGTGTCCGAGTTTGGAGAGCCAGAAGGATAGCGCTGTGCCTGTGATGCCGGCGCCGCAGATGAGGATTTTCAACGGGGGCATGTTGTTCTGTCAATGATGTTGTTAGATAGGGGTTTGAGGTTGATGTATATCAATGTATCAACAATATCAAGATAACCCTGTATATGTAGACAGTAAGCAATGGATTGAGAGTGAAAATAGGTCCGGTAAGCCAGTCGACCTTTATTTATACGTCCATCGGGTATATTTTATCCCAGACCTGCCGAATCGAAGAGATAATAAGATTGGGTCTACTGTTTGTGGCTTCATTTGCTGATATCCCGGCCAGCACCGATATGGCCGATATGGCCGACACGCCCGAGTATAGGTGAGCCGCCACTAAGGTTAAATTTGCATGGCCAAATTGCACAAGAATTACCCTTGTTTAGCTCATATGATTCTATGCGGAACACGAGCATACTTCTTATCCGATTTTGCATCGGCCCTGTGAATATAGAGCAAAGGATGAGGGGGAGATTGTAGAGGAAGATCTCGGTAGCACTACAGAATCACCCGAAAATGGGCAGGCAACAATTAAGAAGACCCTATTATGGCTTTATACATTAAGTTAGTGTGATATCTCATGGCACAACAGCATAACACCTTTATCATTTGCGGTGGATATTCTATTTGTATTTCAAGCAGTCGTAAATCTACCGTGAGCGAGGCGATACCAGGGAGTTCAGCTAATTGCATGCCTGAACAGGCAAATTTATTTAGCAACAAAGGAGAATATAACCTATTCTCGGATACACAGGATGATGAGTGGTTCTTCTCTTACATTGAAAGCAATGATATTCGCAAAGTGGATCCGGATTTAAACAAGTGACCGCGAACAGTTGAAAGCTTGACATGAAGATGAAAAATAAAGCCTGACATAAAGTGTATTCCCTGGATAGATGAGAATGTTTTCAGTCTGAAAAGCTCTTAAAGAAAGGAGAAAGTGACGAGAAACATTCTTATAAAAGTCTGCTTAACGGTATTCTGTGAAAGGAATTATAGGGCGAAAATTGTGATATTTTAAGGCCATCTATTGGAAGTACGGCTTAGATATTATAGTTTCAGAAATTATAGTTCTAAACTCTCTGTGGGTAGAGATTCTGTAGCTAGAGAGTCTATTAATGGGTTTAAAGATAACTATGTCTATGAATCTATGAACAAGAGCCGCAGCTTCTCCTTCAAAATATAGATATCTTAACACCAACAAGGGACTTTGATAAGACGTAGAATTCTAAATCTGATCTGCTGGATTTATAGTCCAAAAAAAATTCCGTAACTCCACAACTACCGTGTTACAGACAGATTCGAAACCTCCTTCACCTGTCACACACCTGGACCTACTCTAGTTGTCACTGGCTGTGTCAAAGGACAATACAATAATATACACCACACAGACGTTCCTTAAAGAAAACTTAGTAACAATATAATAAAACTACGAAAAGAATTAAATCATTATAGAACACAACTAAAGTAAAAGAGATATCTTGAGGTGCCATAGTACTTCAAGTAAGATTGCCTTACTAATCCTCTCGGTATAATCAAAGTAATTTATATTAAAGAACTATAAAGAACTAAATATATAATAGTAAATGAGCATCCTCATATACCTAGTCTTCCTTATTCCATATACTGTATATTATATACTTTCCAAGTAACAAGTATAAAGTATACAATATTCTTTTACTAATATCCTGTTATTTTGTATACTGTTAACTTAAATAAAATAACAATATATCTTTTATATCATTATATGACTCCTATCTTCCTATTCATCAGTACGTCTTACTGTCCATAGCTAGCAACCATTTGCCCTTATATTTTGTGACCATCCCTTCCTAAGCGTAGTGTCTTAACATCATACAGGTAGTTTCATAACATCACCCTTTTTACTCTCTCTCTATTTAATCCAGCCCCACTGTGGATACACTAATTGTAAGTCTAGTATAAACAGGGTAGTTATTATATTTTACATATTGCTAGTATATTTCGTACATGCTCGTTACGTTCAACACACCGGTCGGTCTGGCATTGGCCTGAGATATCCTCAACCGTTCAACTTTTCAACGCAATGTGCTGCGTGCACGTATCAGAATAAATATACGACTATAATACCACTAGAAATCCCTACTAAGTAAGGGTTGCGCCGCTCTCTTTTTGGTAAAAGTCCGACAGCACGTGAGATTCACGTGATATAGCCATTCGAAGTTCATGGACCTGCCACAGATAATTGCACACCAGTGTTTAGAGATAGTAGTGGTTTGGATAAGTCAACTATGATTTTTGCGTCAGTGGATTCGTGAGAGACTCCTGTCAGACGCCAACCAACCACCTGTATTGTAAGTAACCCGAATTTGAAACCTATTTACATCACGTGCTGATGTCCTGCAAGGCTGAGTTGGCGAGGGGTAGCTGGTGCGGCTAAGAGACTTCTAGAGAAGGAAAGAATGTTTTACGACTTCACAGAAACAACTTGGTCTTGGATATAGACAGACCTCTATTCTTTACATCTATCCTACTCACGTCAAATCAGTCTCTGCCCGAGCCTGATCAGGACCGCGTCCATCATGTCAGACCCCAAGTATAAGAAGGCGAGAGGCGAACTGAGCGGATCACACCATCAAAGCCATCTCAATGCTCAAGAGAACCTGCGGGCTCGAGAAGCTGCGAACCAAAGGTCGTCTCGACGTATTTCTCAAAATACTGAGAGACCTAGACATTCACTCAGTACTAGGAACCGTGCTACTGTTCAGCAGGATAGGGATCCTGAAAGCACTCCGAGTTCTGGGAGAGGTGAAGCCACAATAACACCTAACAGCTCTGAAGAAATGGTTTCCGGTCGCAATGTCATGGAGCCAAAGGAAACCCGACCCGAACTTGTGTCAGGTAAGTGTTAAGATCACCACAGTAACCATTTGGATATTAAGGGCTTCTGGGTTCAAATAGATAAGTCAAGGACCAACGAATCTCCCGAAGCAAAGGTTCGGAAACTTGAATCACAGATTCGGGAAGTACGAGAAAATTCAGATAGACTTTCAAACGTCATATACGAAAAAGATAATGAAATTACCCAGCTACGGAACCAGAGAATCACACTGTTCGAAGAATTGCAACAAGCTATTTCTGACCGCAGGGATTTTGCTAGATGTCAGGACGAACTTGCCAGGGCGCAGCGCGCGCTGAGTATGATGCGAGAAGAAATAGGAACGTTAAATGGGCTACTTGATGATGCCTCTGCGCAGACGAGTGATTTGCGCGCCCAATTGAGAGATTTACGCTTTCAACTGGATGGGGCGCTTGACAGGGGAGCAGAACTATTAGCCGAGAACCGCCAACTCAGGGAAGACAATCGACGACTTCTTGTGAGGGTCAATGAGCTCCAGCAAGAGATTACACGTATAAGCGAAGAATTAGACCTTTGTGGTCGGCGTCTTGCCACATTTGAAGAACAAGCTGGTCGCCCAGTTAGTGGCCCGAGAGATTCAACTCCAGAAACTTCATCAGTAGAGGCACAGAATGGCGGCTCTATTAGTATGAGAAGAGTTCGTCCTCTTTTCGGAAATGATCAGCTTGTTAGGGAAAGACCGTTGAAAAACGGAACATTCAAAAAAGAATATGTCAGGAAGAAGTAAGGTAAAACGGAAGCTCTATTTTATGTTTTTATGTGATTTAGCTTGCGGCCTTTCGGGGGACATTTAGAGTATATGTGAGATTGCTGGGAGGATTTTATTGCGTCACAATGTCTTGATGTTACAGACGGTGGTGGTGGTGTATTCATACGCTTACCTCTCCCCTTGAGTTGTTTATAAACCACTAAGGTTTATGGTCTGTGCTATAAACGGCTAACGTAGTACCGCATATAATACAAATGTATTAGTGGATTCATTTTTCGCTTTGTTAATGACAGGATATACCATATCTAACTAATGACTACTTTTTAAGAGGGGTAGTGTGGTAAAGTACTTTTCAAGCAAAACAATACACCTCAGCTGAAACACTTGAAAAAACCGAATCAACTAGGCACCTTGGCAGTGGGGCAAAATTAATCAAAGAGAGATGTTTCGAGGTGAAGGAGGTTTCGAATCTGTCTGTACCCTTTGTAATATCGAGATCTCTTTGGGTTTTAATCCGTCTTCTTCCCCTGTTCCACCTGCAGTTCCAATGTCTTATGGCGTCGATTGAAATGAGCATTACAATTGTCCTTCCGATTGAAAAATTTGCAACATCCTTCAGCTGGACATTGATAAGAACCCGGGGATATATGAACACTTTTCACATGTCTCTCCAAATCGACCGTCCGGGCAAAGTGTCCATTGTATTTACAGCCTTCCCACTTGCACTCCATCGCAGCTGTTTGGTTTGCCTCCCCGGAAGGAAGAGTTTCAGTAGACCTTGCAGTTGCTTGATCACTAACGAGAGTGTCGATCATCCACTCGGCATCAAGGGGATGTACATTTAGATTGACGTCATGGTCATTGCATACTTTTTCATCATCGGAAGTCCTAGATATAGGCACACCAAGCGTACAGTTGCTAACTCCATGTCTATTCCCTCGGCTGTGGGTTGAATTCTCGGTAAGAGCACCACAGAGGTCGGTGGTCTCGTTGATCAGTCGTCCAGTTATAGATGGAGAACTAGCCGATGTATACAAGTCGTACGAAAGATTCGTGGGGCAAAGATATCCATCATCAAGATCTGCGAACGTAGGTGCTGGTAGCCCGAGAGTAGTCTCGGGGTAAAAGTTCCGAGTAGAAGGGTAAGGAGGTGGTATTGGAAATCCGGAGGCCCAGTTGGTATTTGGAAGTCGATCCATTTTTCTTTCTGACTCTAAATTGACAATTGTCAGTTAATAATGTCTTCGAGTCCTTGCGCTCTTCAACCTCTCATAAAATTCTTACTTGTTTTGAGATACTCCTCTCGTTTTGGTAATTCAAATTGCTCAATTACTGATGAAATGATATTCTTGAGCAGTTAAAGTCTGCAAACAGTAGAATGATTCAACCCTGGAATGACCATAAAATCTGGCGGATAATAAGTAGGAATGTATCCTAGAAAAGGCTTGCCATGACTGTATCAAGTTTCATAACTCAACTGCCTCTTTCTTTTATACATCGGGGCAAGAGCTTGAGGTATGTGGCTTCAGCCAATAGAAACACGAGCCTCAAATGTTGCTAGCGCACGCCGATCGCCGCGCAAACTACGCGTATGATTTTTCTTACGGTCATAGTAAAAGGAAATCTATGCACGGACTAAGGCAGTGCGACCGGAATGGTTCTAGCGAGGCACTTGCGTCTAGAATACTACGATAAGCCGTTAGGAGTGGTTTGGTATCGGCCAGTGAAACGTGTTCGTCGCCCTAAGTGGCTTAATCACGGATCGCTCACAAGCTAGGGACGACGCAAGAAACGAACAAAGACGCTCAGGATCGAGCTTTTTAACGACCAACTGGAGCCATGCCCGTCATGATTCGCGAGGCTGTCCCCTGCATCATGATAAAAGCATGACCCACACTTGTCTGCCATGGCCGACGTACTCTCAGCCCCCTATCCTATCTGACAACAAACGCGGCAGTGGAGTCTCACTAGAATCATTCTGGCCACACCAACTCTGTACTTATTTGTCGAACTTTAAACCACTATACCAAAAAGGGCGCAACCCTTATTTAGCAAGGATTCTAGTTTCTGACATTATTTCGCGCACACCGCTTGAACGGCGCACCCCGATTCCCATACAAAACTGGCATTTTTGCACCCTAACTATTTCGCCCCTTTTATGAGAAAATATAGTGTAAAAATGATATATAATATAAAGCTAATTTTATATATTCTTAGTTTTACTAGATAATTATTAACAATTATTAAGATAATAAAGATGTATTAGAAATACATAAAATAATAATTATTTTTACATTAATCCTATTAATATTGAAATATCTTCTTACTTATACTATATAATAATTACAATATCAATTTAGGCTATATTTTCTAATAAAAATGGCGAAATATCAAGGCCCAAAAATGCCTGCTTTATATGGAAATTGGGGTGCGCCGCTCACGTTACTGTACAGATACACTGTAAGAACGCAGATATGTCACTTTATAATTTGTGTGAATTTCTCCTTCTGTTAGCTTTCCCGTGTTAGGTAAGGTGCTGCGTTCTGCCAGGGCAAGCGCCTCTCCCGATCGGGCAGGCGGTCTGTAGAATACTGAAATTTGTAATGTACTGTATAGTATTAAGAGTACGTTTTACATTTTACATTCTATCTTATACCAGTTGACAATCAGAACCCTGTTGGCATCTCTTCCTATGTTAAATAGCCGAACGGAGACCTTAGTGCCGTATTAATAATTATTCCGGTGTTGCTTTACATAAGATGGAACTAGCGGCTTAGATATTTATCCTTACGGATTCTGCGTTCGATTTGGGATGTCGTGATTGCTTTCAAATAACTTCAACCTGAATTAGCTTCACTGGTTCCTCTTCCTGTTCCTTCCCATTACCATAATATTACTCAGCGATGGAAATAGACTCGTTTTTGTCTGCACACGAGATTGGCGAAGGCCTTCCAGTGTTAATAATTCATGGTTGGGAGTTAGATGGGAAGGCCGAGGAGCTGGACTTTGAGCCAATTTTCACAAAAGCACTCCAGACTAGTCTTCGCCGGATCTATGTGGACCTTCCAGGTATGGGAAAAACACCTGCAAATAATATTAAAGATCTAGACGATATATATCTTCGCCTGGTGCATTTTATTGATGCTCGGCTTGGAAAGTCAAAATTCTTAATTATGGGTTCATCATGTGGTGGCTACCTCGCCCGTGCACTCGCTCAAAAATACGTTGATCAAGTCGACGGTTTACTATTACGAGTGCCGCTTATCGAACCAAAGGACGACTTGCGTGATCTCGATACCTTTCAACCATTGGTTCTAAATGAGCAACTCATGTCGAGCCTATCAAGCGAGGACAAGGCGCTACTCGGAGATATTCACATCCAAACACCTACTTATATCAAGTCTCTTAAGGCAAAATATGAAGCTATACTTCCAGCATTGAAAGCGGCAGACAAAGAAGTGCTAGATCCGATTCGGGCAGACCCACAGCGATACCAGATATCTCATGCTTCAGACAATACGCATTCCAAGTTTTTGGCGCCAACACTTATCCTATGTGGTCGACAAGATGAGGTTGTGGGTTATCGAGACAGCCTCCGCCTGCTGGAGCTCTACCCGCGATCGACCTTCGTTGTTCTAGACCGCGGTAGACATGACCTTCCTGTTGATGAGAATGGGGTTTTTGAGGCTCTTGTTCGTAATTGGTTAACTCGGGTTGATGAGTGGCGAAGTTATACAGATAAATAAGAGCATCTCAAAGCATTCATTTTGACCTGTGGACCTTTTGTGCCTAATGAGAGTCTGCCTACAGGTGTTTCCGTACAACTTCCAACTCCTAACATACATAGTCCTTAAATGATTTAAACCTTTCTCCGTGTAGGGTACCACCCAAAGAAGTTAAAGGTAACTATAGATACTCGAGCAACCGCAGGGCCCATGTTTCCAGCACTCTATCTTCAAACCAATCATCTCATTTCGTAACGACAGCACGCCGTCCTTAAGCTGTGCATTGTCCGAATTGATTATTTGATGTTGGGGTGGGTTGGTGTAAGGATGGTGCCTGGAGTTTGGAGTGTTTGGTGTCGGCCAGTGAAACGTTGTGATTTCGGAGTCGTGCGTTGCTAGTCTGTGACGAAGCGGGGGGCTGTTTTGGCTTTTGGAAATCCGAGTTTTTGATATACACCAATGGGGACTGCTAGCTAGGAAGCGAAATGCAGCCGCATGCACAGACCAACCCGACATTGGTTGGACAAAACTTTATGGCCCCGCTTATTTATATAACTGGCATGTCAACTGCAGCTTTTCCTTAAGAGGAGAGGTTAGCGTATGAATACACCACCACATTTATATAAAGAGAACCGAAACTTCCTTTACTCTCTCATTGACTAATCATGCCTCGCCGCTGAGAGCTTACTGCCTTGAGCTAGTAGAAGTGAAGTTAGCTGGGAGCCTATCGCTGCCACGCACATGTAATTTACTTAACGTATGAGGCTAGCCTAGGCATCAGCGTCAGTGGGGCACGATCAATCGATACGAGAATAAAAAGGTCAAGCTGGTTTCGAATCTCTGTGTGTATTTGTTCATTCAACTTTCTCTGCTTCAACTTAGCTTTTTAAAGTATTCACCTCAATTATCATGCTCGGCCATGTCTCCATCCGTGTATCGAACCTTGAAGAGTCGGTAAACTTCTACCTCCAAACCCTAGCCCCTCTGGGGTTCGAAGTGATGCGCTTTCCTACCGTTGTTGGGTTGGGGCCAACTGAGAAGCCTCAGTCAGCACCAATTCCCTGTTTTTGGCTCCGCGAGCATACACCTGGGCCCGAGAATAATCATTCACTTAAGCCTACTCCTATACATGTATCGTTCTACACCGCAGAACGTCAGAAGGTGGAGGAATTTCATCAGCTCGGTCTTGCGGCTGGGGGCAAAGATAATGGCAAGCCAGGAGTACGATCCTTTTTTCCAAATTACTATGGTATGTGGGATTCTTGAGTTTCTGAGGCAGCGATGGAAGGAAACTAATATCATCTGGTTGGCAGCTGCCTACATCCTAGATTTGGACGGGAATAATATTGAGGTGGTTTGTTTTACACCTTGATCTCTTACTATTTTAGAGTTCTACCGAGATAAGTACCAGGGCAATATCTAGATTAAAGATAAGGCTTTGATTGTTGAACACTTATTGTTCAATTTTGGTGGCAACTATTGTCATGATCCATTTGTAATTGAGCATGCTATTTAGTATGTTGAATAAGGATGTTTTAATTATGAAACATTATTTATTAGGTAATGCTATAGTATAGCTACTTCTGGAATAAATTAAATAAATTAATGGTATTTGATATTTATCCAAGCAAAAAACAGTGTTGATCAGGTTATCTGATACTAAACTTGCATAGAGAGTGGAGGATCCCTGTGTTAACATTGATGGGGTAACTATCTGTTCATGTGCGAAATCGTCACCAATGGGACTGCTAGCTAGTAGCGAAATGCAGCCGCATGCACAGACCAACCCGACATTGGTCGAGGAAGAAAAAAGCAAAAAGATTACTGCATCTACCCTGGTCGGTGACTAACGAAGGTGGGCTCAGGATGTACCCCCCAACCACAGTGTACAAGGCTTTTGGAACTGACCAATGAAGGCCTGGTGATGGCTGGGACCTATTTCCGGTCAAGTGAATTGTCACATTTAAAAGCTGCGTTTCCCTGCAATCTGCGTGCCTCAGAGCTAGAATCTCTATCATTTTGAAAGCATCCACAATGTGTGAACCGACAAAGGGGAAAAAATCTCGACTCAACTGGTCCGAGTTCAAAGAAACAATACGGACTTTGTACATTGATGAGAATTTGCCGCTCCGAGGGCCTGGAGGCGTCATAGAAGTCATGAAAAATGGCTACAACTTTTCCGCCTCGTTCGTGATAAGTGATACTGTTTTGATGGTACAATAGGAAACTAAGCGATTGCAGAAACTCGCAATACCAGAAACATCTGAGAGACTGGGGATTTCGTAAATACCAGAAAGGAGAAGACTTGAAGAAACTTGCTCGCAAGTGTCTTAAACGACAAAGAGAAGGCAAACCTGATCCTATCATTTTAATGAACGGGAAATTGGTGCCTAAGGAGAAGATGCGACGAATACTTTCAGTCTATGGATTTACGACAACGTTGGAGTCCTTCGGTCAAGGTAAGGATGCTCTAGCAACGTAAACTTTCGTCTCATAAGTTTTTAGAATCCAACCCCCCAACACCCAGCGGGTTTGAAATTTTATCACCTCAATCGGAACCCGGGTTTTTGGTCAATCTTCCATATTTGTCCATTTTACAATTTCAGGATCAGCTGGATATGATAATCAGTGAGTTAATACAACGGATCAAGGGCTATGCAAAGAACATTACTCTAACACATGACAGAACCTGCGATGATTTCCGAAAGAACCTTGGAAAATTTGTCTTTCTTCATCAAGCAAGGATATTACAGTTTAGCTAATACTACTACAACGACTATCATTGATTCCCTTGTACCAAATGAAATCCTGACTCGCTACGTCCTTGAGTCAGGATACGACCTTTCAAATGCTATCGCTAATGGTATTTCTGGTATCAAACAACTTTCCTGGGCAGGTAAGGAGGTTGAACATGTATGAGAAACTACAATGGCCTATTCAGCAACTTCTTAATAGCCTCTCATCTATACAAGGTCCTACTATAGACTCATTTGTTGAGAAGCTTTTCCCGCTTGCTATAAAATCTTGCGATCTCCTTGTTGTTAAGCGATTGTTACAGCTTTACGGCTATCCTCACGATGTCTACTTCAAATACGGCGCCTACGGGCGATCCATGCTGTTCACGCCTTTGCAACTTTCCTGCTTATATCGGGATAGGGAGTTAACCCAGATTTTAATCAAAGCTGGTGCAAATACCACTCTTGAGAATGGACTATTGGTGTTGGCCATATTGGGAGAAGATGGCTTTGATGAGTATTTGTGGAGAGAAAAGTATCGCCATGTCGATATCGATTTCATTAGAATCCTAGTGCAAGCTGGTGCAGACGTTAACTCCGCGTTTGGGTCCCAATTTCAACGTGGTAGAGAGTATACGGCCACTGCTGTTCTCATGGGTCACAACTCTCCTCTTACAGCAGCATCCTTACTTCATCATATTGATTTGGTGGATTATTTAGTCTCCCAGCACGCTGATGTTCACTTTCGACCAAATTGTACCTCCTCAGCCCTTTCAAATTGTATCCGCATTGACTACCATGCGTTTGATAAGCTGAAATTCGCGAATGAACCTTTAGTAGAGTTTGAGGATGAGGCGTTGGAAATATCACGCATCCTTATAGCCGCGGATGCTGACCCTAATGCTTCTATTCATTACCGTGGTCGGTCTTGTACGGTACTTGAGATAGCGATGAGAAAAGAATTGTTGCGGCTGGCAAGTTTTCTGATATCTGCAGGAGCTAAAGGGACCGAATCCTCATTGAGAAAATCCAAAAAAAGGGTGCCGTTGCCAAAAGATGTCATCCAGAGTTTTATAAAAAATGTCTCTGACAACAGTTTCGATGAAGTAGCTGCTCTTCTCCAACCATCTACCGATTTGGCTTCAGCCGAAGAATTGCCTTGGGGGGCTACTTATCGGGGGAACATAACTTTGCCCGACTATCCCATAGACCGGAATGTGCCTGTCAAGGGTTGTAATGCGCTAATGAAGGCAATTGAGACGTGTGCACACGACGGCCATTTTGAAATTCTGTCTCGCCTTTTTGACGTTGATTTCAGCTACAGAACAGTTGTGATTCAAAATCTTGGCTCCGCATTATACTATGCTGTATCCAGAGAACAAGTGGATATAGTTGATATGCTGTTGTTCGTGGGAACAGATCTGGAAGTAAAAACGGAGCTTGGCCAGACTGCACTCATTGCAGCAATCAATGCAAAGAACACAACGCTGTTTCAGAAACTAATGGATGCGGGAGCCGCAGTTGATTTGGACTTTCATTGCAACAATGACCACGCCTCACCTAGTTCTATTTTAGTGGCAGCAGTAGAATGGGGAGAATATACCGTTATAAGTACACTTATTGAAGCAGGCGCGGATGTCAACGCCTTGGGTAGCAAACGTTTCTATTCTGGCAAAGATTTATCTTATGACAAATGCTGTGATTGTACAACTCCACTTGGCGCTGCACTCCAGAGGAAAGATTCAATAATGGTCAAATATCTTGTAGAAGCCGGTGCTTCTGTCAACAATCCTCCAGACTGTTTTGGTGTGTCGTCCCCACTTTCAGAGGCCATTGAATGGGGAGATATTGATATCGTTCGATACCTTCTTAATCAAGGCTCCGATACCAGTGATCATGATGCCCTTCAGAAAGCAATTCGAGTGAAAAACACTGAACCGATCGAACTCCTCCTTAAAGCAGGCGCAGATCCAAACACTACTGTTCGGCTCCGCGAATACTGCTCATATCAATATCGATGTGAAAAGAGAACTCTACTTTTGCTGGCGATATGCAAGAATCCTCCAGCTGTAAAGATCTTTTTGGAAGCGGGGGCCGAAATAAATACACTCGGGCCTGGAATAAAATATGCCCCTTTGCAACTGGCCGCTCAATGTGGAGGTTTAGACACCGTGCAGACCCTGCTGGACTATGGCGCTGATCCGAACTCCACTGCATCGCGAGGAGCTAAATCCACCGCCCTCCAGATAGCATCAAGAAAGGGAAACATTCAAATCGTACGGCTCCTCCTTGAGCGTGGGGCAGATGTTAACGCAGCGCCAGCGTTAAGATACGGGGCGACGGCACTTCAGTTTGCCAGTATCATGGGCTTTCTTGGAATTGCACAAATTCTTATCAAAAAAGGTGCGGACGTCAATGCCCTACCAGCACCATTTGAGGGCAGAACCGCGCTTGAAGGAGCGGCTGAACACGGTCGTCTGGATATACTCCAGTTGCTTTTTAATGCTGGTGCGCAGACAACCACCATCTTCGAAGTTTATTATGAGAGAGCGCTTCAAAGAGCGACTAAGAATGGACACAACGTGGTGAAACGACTTCTTGAGTCGTATCACCAATCTAACTTACAAACAACTGAGGACGTCTCTAACTCAGAATTGATGGATGTTGCAGATATGTTGGCGCTAAATGGATGGAACAGATCATGAAGGAGCTCGAAAGCGTGATGACTGCTAGATGCGTTGACCTTCTCCATCCACTCCATCTAAACTATCTCACCTCAATTATTAGTAAGATTGGGTCTACTGTTTGGGGCTTCATTTGCTGCTAGTCCGGTCAGTATTGATATAGCCAATACAGCCGACACCTGAATATAAATTAGCCATCTATAGGATTAAATTTATACGACTGAATTTTATAGAAATCATTTATATTTAGATATAATAGGACTCTATAGAAAGTGTGAGTATATTTCTTATCTAATTTTCATTGGAATTAAGAAAGCATAAGGGTCACATTTCCTATCGGGCATAATGTACTATCTAAGGTACTATTCTCTGAGAACAATGGGCCGGTCTACCCGTGAGCCTGCGAGCTCAGGCACCGACGCCAGAGATGGTAAGGGAAGGGTTGTTGTCGAGTCTTTATGAACGACGGCTATAGGGAGAGAGCAATAGAGCCGAAGAAGGAGAGTGGAGCTACGGATGCTCTAGGGAGGGTCGTAGATAAGGTCGTGGAGTTTGCGAGATAGATTGGTTGGTATGTCCATCTAAAGCTAACCCTGAAATGCGTTGTTAGAATACTATATTAACTGAAGTGCTCTTAGCTTCCTAGTCCAAGCTTTTTATACTGTTTGACAAACTCTTCAAACAACTTGTTAAGCCCCAGCAGGTTCAACGGGTCCTTATCACCATCCTGATCCATAAAACAGAGCATGTTACGAATTTCGAATGTAATAGCCAGCATGAAACCCAGCTCAGATTCCATAAAAACTTGTTCCCCTGTATCCGAGTCGCCAGTCTTCTCGTTCCATTGCTTTGAATATTCCTCGCAAAAGTGCCTCTTCTCCTCTTCTGTGTAAGGTCGGCAGTTAGCAATCTTGTTCTCCTCGTCAAACCACTTGAACATCTTTTGCAAAAAGTGCCCACCAATGTCGAACGCTCGGTAATTCTGAAAGACGAACTCAAAATCAATGAGGACAATTTTGCTTTCTCCTTGATTGGGGCTGTTCTTCACCAGCACATTCATGAATTGAACATCGTGGATGCACCATCCTTTTTTTCCTTCGATGGATTCCAGCCTGTCTGTGACCCGTCTTAATCTGGACACAAAGTCATAATCAACGAGATGGTCCATGCTGACTCCTCCTTCATTCGCCAGCCTCTTCAGCTTGTTCATCTTATGATACCTTGCAAGCTCTCTGGTGACTGCATCGTAATATGACTGAATCGGGTTTTTCTTCAGTTGTGTCTCCATGGAGTGAAATACGGCATGTCCTCTGGCAACCTCGGCTCGGATATTTGCGTCTTCCACATCTTCTGGCTCCAAACTGCGTGCGTCCAAGAACTCGTCGACCCTTCCGAAAGTGCCATCCTGTGTCTGAAAAAAGCCATACACCTTGGGGCCAAGACCTGATTGGCCGTAGTCATAGCATAGTTGTGCCTCTTCGTGCTTATTTGGAACCAAGTGTTTTAACACCTCAATTTCTCCATCAAGTGCGCCGTGGATCTTGAGGAATACCTTAAGAGGTTCTGAATGTGTGTCACCCTTTGGATTTGGTCGTTCTACTACACAATTTGTGTTTGCGTATCCAGTTTTTTTTGTCACAACGAGCGTTTCTGGATCCACATTTGGCCACTCGCTGGTGAGAAACGTGCCGACAATATCTTTGATCATAGCCTTTGTCAGTGAGCCATCTTTTGGAATAGCCAGAGGGATGCTTGTGCAGGTTGCCATCTTGTCGTGCCCTTATGAGACAATGATAATCTAGAAGGTGTAGTTTTTAAACAAGTACTGCAGACTAATAGCAGACATAAGATGGAGACAATCTTTTCACATCTGCGATAGAACGGGGCTTATCTATTTGGAAAACCCCCTGATGAAATTCCATACAATTGTTTTAGATACAAAAAGGCACGTTCCTTGTTTGTGCGTCATCCGCCGAGGTTTGTGAGTCATGCATGCATGGAACGTGCTCTGTGGACACGACACCCCATGTTACTAGTCCCCAACATTGAAGAGGGTCCCCTCCGAAATTACCGTCATGACACCCCTCCTATGAACAGCTCAATTAGACACAAAAAGATTCTCAATTTGAACCCAAGAAGGGTCTAATATTCGTACTTTTGTTGAAATTCTCACGCTTAACTCTAGAATATCTCTACAGCGTTACAATTGCGTCAACAATGTGAAAACAATGTGAAAACAATCAACCATCCATTCAAGCGAATGCAGTACTACCTACATGTAAGAAAATGACCGAAATTAATGACATGGCCCATGAATGACAGAAATGATGACTAGTTCAGGGTCGAAAACATTGGTGGACCATGACATATGACTCACATTTAGGCAACCAGTTTTTGTTTTCAAGTACGCACAATCTATTTGGCCAGTTTCCTTCAAAATGAGGGATATGACTTCTTGAGTCGTATCACCAATATAACTTGCATGCTGCTGAGGATGTCTCTATCTATAGACGTTGCAGCTATGCTAATGCTAGAAGGATGGAACAGAACATGACAGGACTTGAAAGCGTGACGGCCGCGTGACGGCTGCTAGATGCGTTGGTTAGTAAGATGGGTCAACTGTTTGTAACTAGCTTCATTTGCGGATACATGCACCGATATGGCCGACACACCCGAATGTAGGTGAGCCGCCCATGAGGTTGAATTTGTAAAGCCAAATTGCACCAGAATTACCTATATATAACCAATACTATTCTATGTCGTTTAAATCATTCATGGTTTCAATAGGATATGCATTGTAACGCTATCGGTGGATAGGATGATGTTAGGGTTAGACACTTCAAATTATATACTGCAATATTGAGTATTGATCAATGGATGTCTAGAACGGCAATGATCGTGTAAATAATTGATAGCATTAATTATTAGAACCACATTGGACCGTCTATGTTTATTAATTTTCTAACATTCAAACCACAAGCCAATAACTATGTATAAGAAACATCGCCCAACTGCACAACAAACAAAACAATGTTCATGAAGCCCATGCCAAATAAAGTAAGTTTCTTAATATATCGATCGTTATAATCGAAGGAATTTTCACTTTATATCGTGCCGCCATTGAGACCTAGCATGTCAACTAGTATTAGCTCCGAACCTGTTAAAACGGGTAAACCTCTTCTTCTTACCTGCAGCATATGCAAGATACCACGTCCGCGTGGCCCCGCCATCAATCCAGGTCAAGTTAAAATTGGACTGTTTGAAAAACGCATACGATTCTTGTGGATTGGTAATGGCTCTGTTCGCGTACAGCACCCCTTTCCAGCCCCCAGAGGCAACGGCCGAGGCTGGATCGCAGGCTTGTTCGGCAAACATTGAATTCCACTCTTGCTCAACGAAGCTTTGGTTGCGTGTGTAGGCTGATGAAGGGAGGAGGGGGAGCATGTGAATGCTGGTTTTAGTTAGTGACTATCTTATAACGATTGATATGTCGGGTGTATGCTTACCCTTGGATGAACTCGAGGTTGGTGCCGAAGTAGGTTGTATGATGGGCCTTGTTTTCGAAGAGCTGGGGGATGAATTAGCCTGCTGCACTAAAATAAAGATCGGTTTAGTACTCACAATACCAGTCACCCTGTTGCCGATAAAGTCTCGGGGTTGATTGAAGTTATTGTCTTCCATCAAGAAGTAATTGCTCAGACTTCGTCGGAGGATAGCCAGCATCAGATTTCCTCGTGCTTCCATACTCTTATCACCACTCGTCTTCCCCCACATCTTAACGGCGTAGGCGAACATGGCATCTTCCGACGTTGATTCCTCATCCTTACCATCCGCCGACTCGAAAAGTCCCTTAGCCCAAGAATGGCCATGGAACCAGTCAAAAGCACGCGAAAAGGGGAATGAAGGGTCATTTGATGCGGAATTACCAGCATCGCGAACCAACATATTCACCCACGCCTTATTCGCGTCAATCCAGGATGGGTCTAGAGCGCCAATTATGGCGGCGGCATGAATGAAGTATCCGTAATGGAAATGATGGTCATTGTAACCGCCGTTCCCGAAGTCTTGGTTCAAATCATTGGTCACGAAGGCGGCGCTGGACACGACGCCTTTCCACACATTATCGTAGACTAACGGGTATTGCTGTTGGTTGTCTACGAAGCGGGCAAAAGCCTTTTTGAGACCATCAAGCGTCGCTGCGGCGGTCTGAGGGTCATTGGCGAGGGTATTGACTGTGTAGACGAGGGTTGCGAACTTGCTGAGAACTTTGCCGCTGTAGTACATACTGTTCAGGTTGCTCTGTGCGTCTACGTCTGGGGTCAATTCAGCCTTTGCAGAGTCCAAAACAGTCTGAATGACATCAGGAGAAAGTTTCGAAATGCTGCCAAACGAGGGTGACCAGGGCGCGAAATCCATGTCTACTGGAAGATTTGGCTCGGTCATAGTCCAGCTGTCTGCCAATAAGGCAGTGGCGTTTCCCTTGGTTGTAGTATGGAGTTGAACTGCTTGTAAGCCGCTCTTTGTATTGGCGTCAAACGATTGCATGTGGTGCGAAAAGGCGAACATTAGCAAGGGAGTATTGGTGGTGCTATTTCCTCGTTTCTCCCAGCTTAGCGTGTATGTGCCGGTGGAATCAGTCACGGCACCGGAAATAGTAGCAGTCTTTGCATATACGCCGGCTGATTGGTCATAGACTGCCTCACCTCCAGCGCCAGCAGGGTTCTTTGCGATTTGAATAGTACCGGAAAAGCCAGCAGGGCCTTGAAGGGTGGTGGTCGACGTAGTGAAGTTGAAATTAGGTGCCATTCCGTCGTCCGGTGTGACATACATGAGCCAATCCTTGCTGTCTTCGAGAGTGATTTGATATTTATAAGTACCTGGCCGTGGAGAACCGGCTACCACAACGTTTCGGAACAAGATGCTGCTTTGGATCTGGGGTTGCAAGCCAGAGTAAATTCCCGTTACAAAACCCATGCCCTGGAGAACAGGGAAGGTAATGCTTTGAGTTGATCCATTGGAAGGTTTTAGAATAACATCAGCAGAAAACCCCGTCATGCGGTCAGTGTTTAGAACACTTGTCTTCCCCAATTCCTTCGCAGACATGATAAGAGACTGGAGGCCAATAGGATTGAGGTAGTATTCAACAGGGTTTCCTGGAATGGATTGACTGGAATTGCCGTAAACCAATTGATTCATGTCGGTATGAGAAATAGCCATTCCCCAGCTTTCTGCTGCTCCTGACCCCTTTGCCCATGACAATGAATAAGGATGGGTAAATGATGGGGTAGTCTGATTTCCGAGGAAGAAATTTGCATAGAACTTGTTAGTTTCTACGGGAGACGTAGTGTTGACCTAGTGACTGTTAGTTATTGATTGTCCTTGCTGTGGCTACACTTACAATTCCAAGCTGTGGTACCGGATGGTCATTCTTAGTGGGAATGTTCGATGGGACGGCATCCAAAGACACTGTCTCGAAAACATCCTGTCCATTCATGCTGGCAGATTTGGCGGCAGATTGCGGAGTTTCTGTTGCGTGTACTGGAGATGCGAGGGTCTGAGTGGTAGACGCCGGAGTAGACGGCTGTGGTGTTCCCTGGCTTGACACAGAAGTAGGGTCACTCAATGGCAAAGTGACAGTTACAGTCTCTATAACGGTTGTGGTCCACTCATCAGAACTTCCAGTAGGAGATGGGGTTTCAGTTACAACTCCCGCATTACCACCGATGCCAAGGTCAATTGAAGGCAGAGGGAAGGGCAGTAAAGACGGATGTCCTTCACGCTCGAGCTGCGTGTTGTAAACCTACCGGAACGGTCAATATAAAAATCATGTACACACGTGGACAGTACATACACCTTTCGTGTCAGCTTTTAATACCCTAAAGGAGTTCTGAGGAGGGTAAAGTGTCGTGAACGACGTAGTGCTTTGAGCACTTTGTCCGTCGACCTAAACATTATCATTAGATAGGTAGCCAGACACATGTAACAAATACTTACAGATGAAGCTATTGACACGTGCTCACGTTTTTGATAGCAGGAAGCCACTTGTATGGCCTGTGACCATGTTAGTACGAAGGGAAAAAGCCAAGTAATGTGGCGTTGCATGATGAGGGTAATTCAAATATAGGATATAGCAAAATTCAGAATCAAATGAATGAAGATTCAGAGCTGTAATAAAATAATATGTCTATTCATAGACGGTGGTAATCAATTTGCGAAAAAGACAGACTCGAAAACTTGACAAAAGAGCGACAATCAATTGACGAGTTTGAATGAAACTCGAAAATGGTGGACTGAAAGAGCAAAAACAATCACTTTGCCGCGAACATGGACAGCCATCGAGTACAAGAATGGGCTGAGGACGAAAGAGAGGTATAAACCGAACGGTTTGTTTATTTCACCTACCGATATGAATCTTCAAGGAGGCTAGAGCAGCCGACTATAATGTGCGGAATGCGGGAGGTGCATACAAAATCGACCGTCTAGTAGCAAATACAGTTGTGATCCGGCAATCGTGGAATGTCCACGGCTGAGGGCTAGGCTAGAAAGAGCCCTCTGAAAGGTAAAATAGGTGAAACAAGAAGAAGTATGGAGGAGTAAGCTGCATGTAGTGGTGAGCACCATGCCCTGGCATGTTGGCCCGCCAATCGCTGTAGTGGGGAACCCCACCCGTGGCTAGTCAATCATGCGGTGCCTGACGATCCAAATATCCGGACCACAAAAATAATGAATATTATAATCAGTAGTGCATTTTCCGGGGAGAAAAAAAAAAAGTGTGACTAGAGGGGGTTTTATAGGTTGGTGATTTTAGTCTGGTTATCGGTTCGGTTCCATACAACTATAAGATGGTCATATCGAAGCCGAGACGGAAGATGGGAAAGAATTCTCTACCAAGAATTGTACACATGTAGATTCTTTTATTACTTGTTACTGAAAAATCTGTCATGCCCTTCTATATATATGATCGGCTAAGATTTTATTGAGGGATTGCTGTGGATGATTTCGGCTCTCGAGGTGGAAATGTATCAAGTGATTAAAGATACTTCTAGCAAACTCCCTTGATACTTTCACACGGTACACCCAAGTAATCATTAAGTGAGGACCTGCAAGATACTTTAGGATCCATCTGTATAGAGGATGATCAAGAAAGCGGCCGCTGCATGGGCTTGATGATGCCTTGCTTGACCAATACCCGGGGTTTGGTCGCCTCGTGGAACGTGTCCGATGTAGACCATTCTGGTCCAATAGGGAGACGAAGAGATCTCTCGTATTGCTGTTTGTTCTCGAAAGGATGCGGCAGTTGCGTAGCCATATACTTCGCATTCTAGATCGTGTTAGCCATGTACAATCATCCACAAAGACAATCAAAGATACCTTTTTTACTCGCTTCTGATTGATAATGACATGTCCCAGTTGCGCATCTTTACGCAGCTCGGGTTTGATTCCCTCAACTTTGGTCAGGAAACGCTTTTGCCTCTTTTGCTGCTTCTTGCTTATTCCTGCACCAGTCCAGTTGCCCCATCCCGGTAACGTGTTGTCAATAACCTGATCGCCTTCCTCCTCGATGGTTTCTTGTTTTTCTTTCTCGAACTCTTCGACAACATCATCTCCGGCGAAGGCTCTCTTCACGAGGTCATGGTTTTTAAGAAGCACCGGTACGCTGTCATCATCACTATCGCTTGAGTCGTTGTCTCGAGTTGTATGAGGCTTGTTGGATTGCACCTTCGACACACGTGCAGCAGCTTTGGCGCTGTCAGCAGAGGGTGCAACTTGACTAGAAATAGAAATATCGACGACTTGATCTGTGTTTCCAGTTTGGCGTTTCCGATTATTCCGAGTGCTTTGAACTAGCCAAGGATTCTCAACCACGTCATCTTCCAGTGAAGCATTTTTCGTAGCAGCCTTAGCATTTGCTGATTTGGTTGTCTTGGTGATACCTCCACGGCTTGACTTGCTATTGCCTTTGCTAGAAGCAGTATTTTCAAGCGTTTCTGTAGCCCCATTGATAGACTCTTCATCTTCAGACGCAACGGTCTCTTCAAATTCATTCTTGTTCTGGGGTGCCCTTGATTGTTTGCTTGCTTCAGTCTTCGATTTACCAAACCTTTGCCGTCCTTCTTGGGGTTCCGAGTCGTCAGACTCATCTTCCCCGTTGAGTTCCCGGCGAAGTTGTTTAATTTCTTCATCATTTTGCTGCTTTCTGTTTGCCTCGGCTCTTTTCATGAAACCCATTTCAAGTAATTTCGAATGCGGTCCTCTCAACCTTTCCGAGTCAGCATCATCGATCGTCTCTAGATCCCGGTCCAGTTTCCGGGACTCTGATTTAGAGCGCTCTTCTTCGTCCCAAATATCTTCCTCGTCCTCAGATTCTGAACTTGATGACCCCAGGTAGTCATCATCAGGTCTAACGCTTCGCCCTTCAATTCGCCTGTGTAGTTCTTCATCTCTTCTTGCCATATCTGCCATACTAGCCCGGGCATCTTCATCCCAAGCAGTACGTCCAGTCTGTTTCAGGCTTTTTGCCCATTTGCTCTCTTTGTGCTTAGTGCTCATTCGTGCTTCTGCTCTCCGTCGATCATAATCCTCTCCATCTAGTTGGTCAGGATCGACACCCGCATCGATTAACGCCTGTCTTTCTAATTCCTCTGCTTTCTGACGTTCCTTGCGATGAACTCGACGGTATGATTTACTTTTAATCTTCTTGATTCGTTTGGAACGAATCTCCTCTCTAAACAGCAGATCTCGACGCTTCCGAAGCTCCGCAGTGCGAGCTTGAACCTCTTCAAGTGACATCTTCCTTGTCTGTAATTCTTCAGCGGCCAGTAGTTGCTTTTCAGCTGATTTCTCGTTTGTTGAAAGGCCACTCTCGACAAGAATCGATTGTATGGTACTTTCAAGATCTGTTTGTGGTTTGACTGGGCCAAGACGGGAGACTTGTTGCTCGTGGGGATCCGGCAGAGGAAAGGATATATGCTCGGCCTCTCGATTTGCTTTCACGGTATCGATCCACCTGTTCAAAGTCTGTTTGCTTTTTTCAAAAGCTGCAGTGCGCTCGATTCTATCCTGTTGTCTTTTAGGTAGAGGCACAGTCAACTTTCCATTGGAACCGGTTTTCGATGACACCGCCGAATCAAGATGTTTGAGTGAGCTTTTCAATTGTGAATCCGTTACAGAAGACATGAGGTCTGAAACGGTAAGCTTTCGAGCAGATGTCAGGCCATATTCAGTGGGCGTAGCCTTTTCTTGCCCTCGGTTGGACTTTCCCGAACGCTCTTTGCCAGTGGCAGTTTGAATAGAACCGACAAAATCTCGGAGCTTGGCGAGCCCAGCCTGATCCCCAGCGTTGTCGTCGTCCGACACGGATAGGTCCGTTTCGTCCTCAATATCGCTCTCCTCATCCTCACTATCATCTTCTTGGCTACTGCTGTCCGAGCGGGTATCAGATAAGCCATTGGCAGGGTTCTTTTGCTTCGAAGGGCCGCTTGCAGCGTCCTCATCGCTCTCTTCTCCTATATTCATATCCCAAGCTGTGGCTAAGTCCACTGCACCTTCCCCAAGATCATCGTCACCTTCTTCGGAGCCAAATACATCGTCATCAGCGGCCTCTTCAGAAAGATTTACTTCTCGTCGTCTGTTAGAGCCAGGGTTTGGTTTCGGTTTCGATTTGGTATTTGTAGAGCTCCCACGAAAGGTGAATCCTTCAAAGCGGTCTTCATCACTCGACCCCAGTGCATCATCACTATCAATGTCGCTATC
The DNA here is from genome assembly GCF_021365285.1 of Talaromyces proteolyticus. Classification (NCBI taxonomy): domain Eukaryota; kingdom Fungi; phylum Ascomycota; class Eurotiomycetes; order Eurotiales; family Trichocomaceae; genus Talaromyces; species Talaromyces proteolyticus. The sequence goes on from NW_025764280.1 coordinate 1,121,962, forward strand.
ATCGTCGGTATCGACCTGCCCTACTTTCCATTCATGGCCATCGCTGTCGCTTCCGTTGTCCTCACTGAGTTCTGAATCGTCCTCTGTTCTCCGACGTTTCGTATCCGGGCTATCGCCTTCGTTATCTCGCTTTCGTTTGGAAAAATCTTCGACTTCGCCAAATCGGTGAGAAGGAAATTTTGCTTTTGTTGGAAATTGGTGCTCCGCAACAGCCAAGGCGTTCAGTCCACTTGCCTTTTTCCTGGGCTTTAATTTTGGAGCGCTTTTCTCTCGGGAATTCAGCACATGCGACTTTCGACCTGCCATTTTGTCCACGGGCTCCGTCACCACAGAACAAGAGAACAGCAGAAAGGGAGCTGGTAGTAATAATAATGAGCTCTTCCGATAAGAATTTTTGGAAGACGCTGTGGGGCCGATAATTTTCTGGATTAACTAGGGCTATTTTGGCTAGCGTCGTGTTCTGCCGGGCGGAAACTGCATCGTGATCATCGATTTTCCCAATCCTCTCCTGTGGTCTCCTAATATTGCTGTCACTGAACCCCAGCACATCGCAGCACCAACCATTCGACAGAATGAGGCCGTCACAGCCTTTGATGATGCGGCTGCGGCTGACGACCAAACAGGTCAATGGAGGCTACTACAAAGGAACGAGGTCCGGATCAATGGGGTTTTTCAACAAACACGGCGAGTACGTTATCGATTACCGCAAAGTGCGAACATACGCTGTTCCCGAAAATCTCAAGGATTTCAAGGTAAGTGGCTAAATCCATTCTTGCTGGTTTCCCATTGCTTACTTGCGGATAGCTCACTCCGTTTGTCACAAAAACATTCTCCAAGACGCCTTCGAAGTACAAGACCCCTTTGATGACGGGGAAAGACTACCTGGAGATATGGAAAACTCGAAACTATACAGAATACGAGAGCATGTTGCGATCGGGTGAAACAGCGGAAAACGGATCAGAGAAGTAGACGGGTTGACTTTCAACGAACTGGGAAGGGTCCAGAGACACTAAAAGAGAAAGAATCACCCAAACAACCTCACACACGTTTCGTAATACGAGATACCCTCGTATTACTTCCACCGATGATCGAGCAACAAGAGGACCTTTCATGACGTGCCTGGCAGAAAGAAGCTGAGCCGGATTTATTTGGAGACCAGGGTCCTTGTTTTATACCACTCAAAGCAGGTGGAGTTATAGGAACCAGGCAGCATGCATATGTACATTAATTTCCTGACAAGAAATACACTATTTATTACAATAATAAAACAAAATAAAAGATTGATGAGGCTCTCAATAAGCATAGTTATTGGATGAGCGATAAGCTGGCTGGCCGGGCTTATCGGCAGGCGCCGGCCCTTAGTCAGGCTGTGCAGCATCCCGCCTAATCTGTCATGCCATAGCTTCTTGGATCCAGCAACTTCTTCCGGCTTCTGACCTCATCCCTCAGCCTGCCGGGGCCCTGAAACGATGATACACAGGCTACCAAATGACTTGAAAGTATCGGTCTGCAGAATCTGTCTTTGGAAACTTATCTGTTAGATTGTCGACGAGCTATGTTCCAATCCTTCACCGGGAGCTCGCGCCGGCCGCGCCAGGTGAATCTCTCAGGCCGTAACATCAACCCTTTCGCCTCATCAGCATCCGGACGACCGACAGCACATGGCCACGGAGCCCAGAATACGCTGGCTATCGCGCAGCAGGAGCGTTTACTCAGACAACAAGAAAGGGCACGCCTCGGCGCAGCTCGTGTTCTACAGAGGACATGGCGGGGCCACCTGAGCAGAAAAGCCTCACGAGCGATGTGGAGAAGAGAGTGGGATAAGGCTGAACAAGAGCGTACAGGAACTGCGATAAGTTTTGAAAGTGGCGTGTCTGTCCAGACATATACAGTTATTCCATACTCTTCTTTAGACCAGTGCCAGGTGCAACTCAGACTGCTGCTACAGTTCTTCGAGACATCAAACGACCGCGATGCCTTCCGCCTCCTCTACTTTTCGCACGCGCTCAAACGAACCCTCGAGGAAGTGCCTACAATGTCAGCGGAGGAAGGATGGACACCACTTCTAGCCCGTTTAGCGAAGACGACTTTGCGACTTCTCCTGAAGCTTGCATCTCGTCCGAAAGATTCCTACTTCTCAGGAGAGGATTTGCTTGGACTACTTTGCTTTTTGATAGGCCTCATACCGAAGCAAATGGCGCAGCTTGCTAGTGAATATTATACAGCCATGGTGGCCCTGACAACCAACGCTGAGGTGCTTAGGGAAAAACTGAACTACTCCAAGGAGTCTCTTGTCAAAAGCACTTTAGCACTACTACAACCAATTACAGCAGACACACTCGGAGCTTATGAATGGTTTGCTCGGAAATATCTCATTATCCCGGACCTAGAAAGCCACCTTGGTCAGCTGGATACCATGGCATCGAATTTAAACTACAAACTTCTAGCAAAAGGTCTTGACGCTTACGTGCAGAGCTTGGATGGAAAGCAGCCTGCAAGTGATGAGCTTGAATCACGCCTGTGGCTGTTGGCTTACTTCATATACTTCCGCCGATCTGCGCTCAGTGGGAGCCCTACTCAAGAAGCCCCAGAACCCGAATTTGTCAAGGTGGTCTCAAGTCTTTTGAATTCAGTAGCCCTCTTTGTTTCGCGCCGCCTAGAGCCAGATGATTCTTTCGAATCTGAGGAAGCTCAGAAGTTACCATTGCCTGCATTTGTTGAGGAACAAATAACTAGCCTGGTGAACCAGAAGAATATCACAGGCTTATTGTCCAAAGTCAATCCCGGCACATTTGGAGACAAAAATCAAATCACAGAACTAGACGCATCAGAAGATGCAAAAGCTCTGGCTTCATATGCTTTGACACTTCTAAGAGTATTTCCTCGTCGTGGAGATGATATTCGAATGTGGCTCTACTTGGGATCGGCGACCTCAATGGGCTCATCTGCGATGCAAACAAATGCCAGAATTCCAGCAATTAAATATTTCTGGAACATCAGCCGATCAACTGATCTATTTGCGAAGATAAGTCGTGACTCAACACAGGTGCTTTCCTTGCTGCAGCCTGTGTCAGGGGACGACGCCCGGCACAACGTACAACGTCAACAGAGTTGGACGATAATTTTATTGTTCCTCGAACTATACACATTTTTATTAAAGGTCATGGATGATGAAGAATTCTTTTCCGGCGACTCACTACCAACGAAGATGGATATTAAGGTATCATGGACGAGGGAAAGTGCGTTGCCTTTGAGAGATGTGAAGGACTTGACGGTGTTCTTGAAAAATCTTGCTTTTACACTCTACTGGAATGCAGCAGATCTAGATGATACTCAGGGCCCTCAGAACTCTGCTGGCATCAGAAGCTATTTCACACCCTCTGTTTCCCAGGAACCACTACCTACCGTACGGGATATGGAGCAGAAAAACAAAGAAAAAGGATTGCCTGGGGTAACAGGAATCCCTCTAGATTATTTTAAAGGCCTAGTGACTGGACTTTTACGAGGGATTCATGAGCGCGAGTAAGTTCACTAACTCCCCACCTCTTTTGCCAAATTCATGCGCTTATAACATGGACAATAGTTCTCGCCGTAAATTCCTTCCAGATGATCACTGGCTAATGACCGCTCGCTTTGATATGGAGGGCTTCATCCCTACTGTTGTTGCGGAGGAAGAAAACCGATATCAGCTACAAGAAGACGAGGACCAGTATGAAGATAACTACATGGGTGAGGTTTCCGATCAATCTCTTGGGCTCATCGGCACCGGTCGTGCTCAGCAAGCACGACGCATAGAAGCCTTTAGACGCCACCAGCAACAAGCCGCCCGACGAAAACAGATGGAAGCGATTGCACCTAGGTTGGAAATTCTCAGGAATATGCCCTTCTTTATTCCATTTAGCACTCGTGTCCAAATTTTTCGGCAGTTTATTTATCGGGATCAGATGAGGCGAAGACAAGGCTATATCGATCCAGATGCATGGCGCATGTCTGTTTCTGCGGCATCAATGGGTCGCCTCATGAATGGAGGTGCCGCAGCGCAAGATATCCTCAGTCGCCATCACGCTAACATCCGACGCGATAGTGTTTTTGAAGATGCTTTTGATCAATTCTATGATCTTGGAGAGGGTCTCAAGGAACCAATCCAAATCAGTTTCATTGACAAGTTTGGTGCAGTAGAGGCCGGGATCGACGGTGGTGGAGTGACCAAAGAGTTCCTAACAAGCGTGACAAATGAGGCATTCATATCTTCAAACGGTCTAGATCTATTTGTCGAAAATGACCAAAACTCACTATATCCGAATCCAACTGCTGTGGAGCAACGGAAGGAAGTCTTACGGCAGATGGGAATCAAAGAGACAAGTCCTCAATTTACGGATGGCGTTCGGGATTTACTGAAGCGCTATGAGTTTTTAGGCCGCGTGATAGGGAAGTGTCTCTACGAAGGAATTCTCGTCGATGTTCATTTCGCAGGTTTCTTCCTGCTTAAGTGGGCACTCACCGGTGGCTCAACATCCGCTAGAAAAGAGTCCGCGTACAGGGCCAATTTGAATGATCTGAGAGATCTGGATGAAGGCCTCTATCAAGGATTAGTACGTTATTCTCAGTGACCTTATTTTAAAATTTAGAGCGACCACTAATGAAAGCAGCTTCAACTGAAAAACTATCCCGGAGACGTTGAAGACTTTGCCCTAAACTTTACTGTGACAGACACGGTTCCCATTCCAGGGTCCCAACCTCGCAATATCACCAAAGAATTGAAGCCCGGTGGCGCCAATATTGAAGTCACCAACCAAAATCGCCTGGTCTACATTTCTTACATTGCTCGACATCGGCTTCAAAACCAACCGGCGCTCCAAACAGCTGCTTTTCTGAAGGGGCTTGGTGAAATCATTCAACCTTCATGGTTATCCATGTTCAACCAAACGGAGCTACAAACTCTTGTTGGAGGAGACGCAGGCGAAATAGATGTGGCCGACTTGAGACGCAATACATTATATGGCGGAGTGTACACTATCGGAGATGATAACGAAGAACACCCAACCATCAAGTTATTCTGGCAGGTGATGGAGAGCATGCCGAACGAAGAACGTCAGAAGGTACTCAAATTTGTGACTTCGACACCCCGCGCGCCTTTACTAGGCTTTAGCAACCTTAACCCCCGGTTCAGTATTCGGGATTCTAGTGAAGACCAGGAACGACTTCCCAGCACGAGTACCTGTGTGAACCTCCTGAAGCTGCCTCGTTATGCCAACGCCCAGACCCTGAGAAACAAACTCCTTTACGCCGTTAATGCGGGAGCTGGTTTCGATCTGAGCTGAGCTGGCATTCCGCAGTTCCATTCATGCATACCTGTATGACGAGGGATATACATAGATTTCGGATGCATGTCGCATAGCCTTGGCGCTTGTTTTTCCTGTAAATTTCTTTAATTCGAGACAATGAATGCAATTTTCAACAGATTAGGCATGTTATCGATAAAGAGCCTGGAAGACCAGCTTAGAAAGAACCTGAACATGGAAGACTGAAGATAGTACTATATTTTCCATCTAAAACGCCACAGAACAAGTTGTAACCCCCAAACAAACTAGGTCACATCGAGTACTTAATTTAAATGTACATATTTATAACATCACTAACAGGCAAATATCTACATGAATAAAATCTTTCCTATAAATTAATATTACTGGTATCTCAGTTTTCTATACAGTGGCGACTCGCTAACCGAGTACCGGACGGTGTGACCACGTGATGCGCCGAAAAAACCACCCAGCAAGATTTCCGTTGTTTCCAAAACAGGCTAGACGCTCACAAAATTTCCCTTTCATCCTTCGCCGTGGAAAAGATCCCAAGCTCTTTCACCACCATCTGTCAAATCCCCTCTGCTCAGCATTTGGCACTCTTCTCCCTTTCTCTTATCCCTCTCCTTCCTCAAACTCAAAAACCAAAAAACCGAAAAAAAAAGCGAAAAAATCTCCAAAAAAGCCCATTTCCAGTCGTGACCATAACGTTGTTTGTGTCAAGAAACCAACCTGGTTCCTTCCCACAAATAATCTCGTGATCACCACCACCACATTGCCCACGAGTCGTGTTCTGTAGTCCTGTCTGCAACGTACTCGACTTTCCTCGACTTTTGCTCTCTGGAATCCGTGCTTAATTCCCTGAGAGGTACCAGTCAGCGTACTTCTTCGCCCCTCCTCAAAAGGGTACGCCCCTCCAGCAAACCTCCCCAAAATATTTGCGTCATCGCCATTGCAGTCCAGCACGCAGCTAACGCGCTTCTGCCAGTTCTTTTCACCTATTTATCTAGGAAACATCGGAAATATCATTGAAAATGTCCGCCGAAGTCTCTGCAGCCCCCGCTACTGAGAACGCCAACGGCGCTGCTGACGCCAACGGCACTACGATCAACACCAATGTTGCCCCTGAAAGCGACAGCCCCGATGCGGCTACTACTCCCAGCACTGCCCAGCCTCACTCTGCCTCCTTGTACGTTGGTGAGCTCGACCCTTCCGTGACCGAGGCTATGCTGTTCGAGCTTTTCTCCTCCATTGGCCAGGTCGCTTCTATTCGAGTTTGCCGCGACGCCGTTACTCGTCGTTCTCTCGGATACGCTTACGTCAACTACAACAACACCGCTGACGGTGAGCGTGCTCTGGAGGACTTGAACTACACTCTGATCAAGGGCCGTCCTTGCCGAATTATGTGGTCTCAGCGTGACCCTGCTTTGCGCAAGACTGGCCAGGGCAATGTTTTCATCAAGAACCTTGATACTGCTATCGACAACAAGGCTCTGCATGACACCTTTGCTGCCTTTGGAAACATTCTGAGCTGCAAGGTCGCCCAGGATGAGTTTGGCAACTCGAAGGGTTACGGCTTTGTACACTATGAAACTGCCGAGGCCGCTAACAATGCCATCAAGCACGTCAATGGCATGTTACTGAACGACAAGAAGGTGTTTGTCGGCCACCATATCTCGAAGAAGGATCGTCAGAGCAAATTCGAAGAGATGAAGGCCAACTTCACCAACGTCTATGTCAAGAACATCGACCTTGATGTTACTGACGAGGATTTCAGTGAGCTTTTCGCCAGATTCGGCGAGATTACCTCCGCTACCATTAGCCGGGACAATGAAAGTGGCAAGAGCCGTGGATTCGGTTTCGTCAACTACATTACCCACGAAAGTGCTCAGGCTGCCGTTGAAGAATTGAACGACAAGGACTTCCAAGGCCAAAAGCTCTACGTTGGCCGCGCGCAAAAGAAACATGAGCGTGAAGAAGAACTTCGTCGCCAATATGAAGCTGCTCGTCTCGAGAAAGCCTCCAAATACCAAGGCGTTAACCTCTACGTGAAGAATCTCACTGATGACATTGACGACGAAAAGCTCCGTGAGCTGTTCAGCACCTTTGGCACCATAACTTCTGCTAAGGTCATGCGTGATACCGTCGGTGGCTCTTCCGACGACTCTGAGAAGGAAGAGTCTAGCAAAGAAGAGACCGAAAAAGAGTCCGAGGAGCCTGAGGAGGAAGACAAAGACCAGGAGGAGGACAAGGAGAAGAAGGATGGCAAGAAGTCTGATAAGAAACTGTTCGGGAAGAGCAAGGGCTTTGGCTTCGTTTGCTTCTCTAGCCCAGACGAGGCATCCAAGGCTGTCACTGAAATGAATCAACGCATGGTTAATGGCAAGCCTCTCTATGTCGCTCTCGCCCAACGCAAGGATGTTCGCAAGAGCCAGGTGAGATTCAATGTTCTTCGTGAGAAATTACTCCTGCTAATATGATTACAGCTCGAGGCTAGTATTCAGGCTCGTAACAACATCAGACAGCAGCAGGCCGCTGCCGCTGCTGGAATGCCTCACCCTGTAAGTTTTAGTAACTGTTTGTTAATGGAATTCTGCTGACTACGTTTCCAATTTTCAGTACATGCAGCCTGCTGTGTTCTATGGACCCGGACAGCAAGGTTTCATCCCAGGCAACGCTGGTCAGCGTGGCATGGCTTTTGCTCCTCAGCCCGGTATGGTGATGGCTGGTATCCCCGGTGGACGACCAGGCCAGTACCCTGGTGGCTTCCCTCAACAAGGTGGTCGTGGCATGGGCAACCCTAACCAGCAAATCCCTCAAAACTTCAGCCAGGGTATTCCAATTGGTGCCATGCAGGCTGGACCTGGCGGCATCCCCAACGGCATGGGCTACCCTCAGATGGCACAGGTGCAATTTGGTCGAGGTGCAGGTGGCCGTGGGCAGGTTCCTCAGGGTATTCCTCCAAATGTTCCTAGTGGTCGTGGCGGCCCAAGCTTTGGCCAGGGACGCGGTGGCATCCCTCAGCAACAAGGACATGCTCGTCCAGGACAAGGTGGACGCGGTCAAAACGCCGGTGCTGGAGCTCCTGCACCAGCCCCCGAAGGTACTTCTGGCTCGCTTACTCTGCAAGCCCTGACTGCAGCCCCATCAGCACAACAGAAACAGATGCTTGGTGAGGCTCTGTACCCCAAGATCCAGGCTCAACAGCCTGAGCTTGCTGGCAAGATCACTGGTATGCTGTTGGAGATGGACAATACCGAGCTTCTTGGCCTGTAAGTTTTACCAATTAACATGACTTCGAATTGAAAACTGACAAAATATAGGATTGACGACGAGTCTGCTCTCCGTGCCAAGGTTCAGGAGGCTCTCGATGTTTATGACGAGTATATGAAAAGCAAGGGCCCAGGTGACGAATCCAGTGAGCTTCCTAAGCCCAAGGAGAGTGCTAAGGAGGCTACCGAGGAGACCAAGTCGTAAACTGCTCGCCTCATTTCCGATGGGATGCGAATTGATTCCTGCGATGCGCCTTCCATGCTCGATTTGACGCCCATTTATTTTTAATGACCTTTCCTCTTCTTTATCTCCGGTTCTTCTATTATCCTTTAACCCACATGACCTTATTTTCCTCTTTATTCTGATATCCCTGGTTTCGATAAAAGTTTTTTTCTTTTGCAGATGATCATCCTACTACCTGTGATTGTGATGTTATGATATCTTTACCGGATATTATCTTCTTCTCTATATTGGGATCTAGAAATTAGCTGGCAGGATATGATTCGGGTATGTTAGGGCGAATGGAATGGAATGGATTAAATGTTTATCAATAGTTTGTTCTCTATGCGAGCAACTACGTATCTTTTAGTCTTTCCTCTTTCTATGTCATAACAGATGTCATCATGTTGCTAGCCATTCTCCACGTGTAATTCTGCCCTAGTGCATTTCCTCGCTGTAGCAAACCGCCAGTGATTTAATGTTGACTGGGCGCGCAGGCACGAGTCTGGCTTTGATCAATTGATATTATGGAGTGCAATGGAACGTTTGGTAGGGATTGGCTGCGCTGGTGCTTTTCTATTCTATCGGGTGGGAACTGTTGCTTAGGTATATGTTTTTTGTAGTGAACGCAGACTGGAATCATCTGCCCAATAGAATTGCGATGGTATTATTCTGATCTTCATCCAACCTAGTATTATAATTATATCCCAGAGTGTCTGCAAGTACGACTATATTTTTAGACTTCAATATACAGCACTACACATAAAATTGCATATTCAGCTATACATGATCCTGCTCTGTCGGTAATTGACCCTGTGCAAAAGCATCAAAGAGTGAAGGATCCCATGTTGAGTCCTGGAAGAGGTCTGTCATATTGAGATCAAAATTCGTCGTCATTGTCGACGCGCCAGGCCATTGTAGATCCCCGGCTCTATTACCATCCAACATCAGAAGAGGTGAATATTGGGACAAATCAATGCTATGCGGACTTTCGTATGTAGCAGATTGTCTCTGCTGAATTATGTTTTGTGTTGTGAGCGGTTGTCGTGGTTTACTGGGACCTTGAGAATTATATGGCTCTTGTGCGGCTGAGACGCTCTGTGTGTCAGTGGGAAAGATGGTGTTGTGCTCATTCTGTATGCCATTTTCGTTATATAGTGTGGCGTTAGAAGCTTCGTGCGAAGAGTGGTCGATCTTTCGTCTCTTACTTCTTCCTCTATTCTCATGTCTGAAAGACTCGGATTGACGAGAAGCCATCTCCTCAAAGTTGAATGGGGCAAGGGTGTCTTGGCATTGATTCATGCGCTGTATATTCAGAAGCAGAAACGATAGCGCCGTGTGGCAATGTTTTGCGGTCTCCCATTGCTTCGACATGGACTGCAAGATCTCAAGACACTCACGGATTTCCCTACAGAGTATTAAGCGCTTGTTGGCAAATTACAGGGGGGTTTTTTTGGGGTATACTTACTGGCATCCTTTTGAAAGCACATGTTGCTTCAGTTGGCATGCGAATGCAATCACCAACCCGGACATATACGCTGCTGACAACAGGCCAGGCCAGAAAAGGGGCTGGTGTTTGGCAAGTTGGGTTTTCAATGACGATAGAATATTCCTAGCAGACCCAATGCATGTCTGCAACGATGAGCAGAAATCCGGTGATGCTGGGTCTAGTGAAAGACACGGCCGGTTGATGCAGAGAATCAAATGTTCGTATAAAATCGAGAAGAAGGGGCTCAGATCAAATGGCTCTCCAGTGGGCTCGTCGGAGTTTCCAGCCCTATGGTTGTTGTCAACCCCTTGCAAAGAGCTTGGGAGATTATTCCACCATTTGTGCACGTCCGAGACGAGATAAAGCACGGAACTTCGCCTGATTTGGCGGTTTTGCACTGATTTGTGGAATAATTCCAACGCCCTTCCAGTGAGTTTCCCGTACATGACGTAGCTGAAGAGTGTGGCTTCTCTGTTTAATTGTTCTTGTTGTTTCGAGTCTGGTTTATCTTTCTGCGTTGTGTTTCGGAAACTTGGACTCATGAAGCGTGTTTCATGGTCGCAGGTCCAGTCCACAGAGGATCTAGAAATTGAAGCATCATCAGAGCCATCATGAAGGGAGGATGATCCTTGAGGAATGTGTGGCCCTCCTGGTGCATGGGCTTCAGACGCTCCAGGAAGACATACATCGATATCGGAGTCTTGAATGCCAAGAGGAAGACCCAAGGCTTGGCTCAGATATCGATCAATTGCATATACACACCAGAAGATACGTTTACGCAGGTGACGATCATGTGATGTGAGTTCCTTGTATCTGTATGGACAGCGATGCAGACCTACATGAAGCACAGATCGTAATATCGAGCCACCAACTAGGGATGCGTTGCGAAGAGACATGGTGGCTATGAGATACAATTGCATTGCCAGAAGAGCCTGTAGGGATAGGTTGTCATGTCGGTATAATAACAAACCAACCAATTTCGGAGCATCGGGCGCACTTTGAATCCTTGATTCTGGGGCAAGTTGGTTGTCAGGTTGCAGAAAACTAGCGAGGTTGAAGATGCACTGGAAAATGGTAGTCCAGCAAGTACTTTGGTGTTGTAATGTTTTTGATTGGTGATCGCCTTTTATAGAATCCCTTGAATAAAATGCCTCCATCTCTTGTAAGAATGATGGGCCGTGAAGAAACGGGAATATTGGATGCCACACTCTGAAATACATCATCATCAATTGTCTAGCATGTTCGAGGCTGGGAGCCACCCCCAGGACATTGACGATGTCAGGGTCATATATCCATTTTCTGCGCAATCTTGCATTACCTTCAGAATCTTGGTTGATTGTCTCGTCTCTGGCGGCATCATGTCTCTCGCCAAATGACGAAGATCCTTGACCAATTATTGTATCCTCGGCTGCAGGGAAACCAGGACCTGACGAGAAGTTATCTAAAGGACCCAGGCTTTTCGCAAAGGCTTGCCGTACGGTGTTGACAAAGAAGACACCGCTGGAGCTTCCCACGAATTCGCTTTCATCGTTCGAATGAGCGATTAGCGATCCTAGCTCTGTTGTCCTGGGCAGTATATCGGAAGACTGCATGTTGAATTTTACATGGTGTTGATGGTATTATTAGCTCATATGTGAGTTGAAAGAACAGGTATTTGATGAAGAAGCTAATGCTCCTGGTCGTAGAGTTTCACTCGACATGGTTCGTGTAGGCTAGCCAAGGTTGGGCTTCCTCCACTAGCCGGAAAAACGGTAAATCCAAGCTGTCTTGGGTGGCTCTCACTGATGACGTTGTCAAATAGTACTCTATTTGACTGAAAGACTTTGGAGATATCAAAGTGATTTCTAGTACTCTATACATAAATTTCAGGCTCACAATAACGTATTTTCACCTCAAGTTTGATGCATCAGCAAGGCAACGCTAGCCAATCAGATTGAAGAATTAGCTGTCTAGCGGCTAGCGGATTTCTATTCTCAAATGGGGAACCTGATTGGCTTAATATACATATATCAATGGCAATTGGACGGTAAGTAAATTGAAGTGGACCCGGAGACCAAGTTGGCGGGTGAAAAATCAGCCGGTCCCCAGATGCGGCTCGACGACGCAATTGACAGGAGTCTACAAGATAGATATATTGTTATTATTATTGATTTAAATTGATAAAACTGATTTTGAATAATTAGTGCTTTGAAATTTCATTAGTATCTAGAGTTGAATTGAGTGGTCCCAAAACCATGGCAACCACGATCAAACGAAAAGACAGAGTGTCTCGTATCACAACAGCTTGCAATCCCTGCCGGTCGCGCAAGCAAAAGGTGTGCAAGAACTAGAAGTGAAATGCCGACGCACGTATACACAGTAACTAATGCTTGATTATGGAACATCTAGTGCAGCGGTGAGAGGTGGGTTAATTCTATTTCGAACGGAAATCATGCATCTAACATGTATAGACCAACTTGTGAACAGTGTATTGAATACCGACGCGAATGTGCTTGGCCGGAGCAATTAAAGCGGTAGGTATTTAGTATTAACAGTGTTAAAGCTCGCTGATCCGTATTAGTGGCCCAGCCAAAGGTTATACTGAGGCCCTGGAAAACCGCCTCCTTGAGACTGAAAATGTTTTGTTAACGATACTTTCTAATTTATCGCAACCTCAACTATATTCAATACTATCCGAAAATATATCTAGAAGAGATAGCAAGAACCAAGGGAAACGAGCCATTCACATACCATCACCCTCTTCTCATAAACGTGGAGTGGATTATTGGAAATCATTCCCATTGAGCAGTGCCGAAGATATCCGAAGATGGGAGAAAGACTGTCATTGTGTACGAAGAAGTTCAGTTGTTAGCGAACACGACGCAGATACCATAGCCTCGACGAGGTCCCTCAGGAGAAAAACGGCGGAAACAACAAGAGACGATGTTGAATCTGCTTTCGAAGCTAGCCCTACTACTATAACTTCGCATGAAAACATTAACCCAGATATCACACTTGATGCAATGTATGGACAGACAGTTCACCGCCAGCATCATCCCGCTACAGGCGACTCCCAGGACAGGGCGACGTCGGATCAATTCATTTCACAACCAACGAGAATTAGCCCACACGACGATTATAGCCCTTCTCCCCGACTCGATCAACCTAAGGATCAAGTCAACACATCACAGGAACGTCAGCAGTTAAGTACATGGGAAGCAGCGCCATCGATAGACTTTCAAAGGCAGTTTCTTTGGTAGTTGGTAGGCGGATTGAAAAACAATCAACCAAATTTTATGACAGTTTCCCTTTTAATCCTTGAATTTCTTGAATATATATCATATAAGTAGTTCCCAACTATCAATAAACATTTGAGTCCCTCCGGGGCTTGTACACCGAGTGCAGGAGGCGGAAGTGCCTGCAGTGGCCTTATATGGCTCTGAATTATGGTGGAGGGCCAGGGGCGCCGCAAAAACGACTGCCTGCAAGGGGTGCAGAACCTTATTCACACACAGGCCCGTTGCTGTGACGGGCATGCTCCGAAGCACCCCTATTGGCCCCTGATCCGAGAGACTACCTTAGAGCCCGCTGAGGTCCTACTAGGGAATAGACAGAGGCGCTACGTTGCCTGGATCTTGGGGCTGTCTCAGGGGCAACCCACCGCGAGCGTGCTCCAAGTCAGTTTTCGAGAGGGAGACTTGCACGCCCAATCCGGGAGTTAGTAGCCCCTGGAGGCCTGAGCCGACCCAAATGGTTAAAATTTACTTCGTCGAACTTGTGACACCACATGGCCATCCAGTGACTCCGATGCCAGTAATCTCACTCCGTCAAGGGTCTTTTCCTGTGCTTTGAATGATTACCGCATGATTGCAAGGCCCACTTTCTTTTAGCATATTCTCTCCTCTTCGATATGATTTTATCCCACCACCACAATTGAGGTGCCCGATCTAGCAGGCTATGCGAGGTTGAGTGAGATATCTGACATCTAGCATAGCAGAAACTATGGCGAAGAAGGCCAGTCCGGATTTTTTTCACTTCTACCAACTATGATTCTAGAGTTGGTCTTGATGCAATTTGAGGATCTTTCATCTCTTCATAGTCTATACCGTGTATTGGGTACTAACTCTTTACTCAAGGAGATGCTGTTGGAGTGGTGATTGTCGAGTTAATCATCATTAAATGTGTGCCAATACTAATACAGGTAATGATTCGCAAAGTTGCATATCTACGACGCGACTCTGATACTACTATCTCATCTGTGAATGATTTCATCAGAAAATACATTTATGTCCAAAACTTGAGCTATATTATCAGAAAAGAGAATAAGGAAAATCAGCTCATCCATAGAGAACATCAATTTGCAATAGATGCCAGAGAGCCTGCAAGATCAATTGAACGCGAATTCTTCGTATTCAACTCAAAGAGCGTCCCTGTTTCTTTTCTACATAGAGATGTAAATACCAGACATCACAGGCGGTGAATTAAGGCCGGCAGCACTAGATGGTCATTTCCAACGTTATGCCCCTGACTTTGTCTACCTTGAGTGCTGGTCAGATCTATAGCTCTCACTATTCCAATTACCTGTCCCGAACATACCCCCCTTTCCAACATTAATCAATTAAATACTTGAACCCTGCGTGACTGAGGCAAAGAGGTCCTGTTCGGATTTATAAAAGTCATATCCAAGATAAAATCGTCATTATCCAACGGGTCAACCGATTAACACTAGAGGGACAAAACAGTCTTCATTCCTAATTGCGTCTTATTATTAATCAAGAACTTTGCCACGCCTCCACCATTATATTGAGCTACAACATCGCTAGTCCGTCTTACTAGTCTATAGACAATAAGATCATTTTCCAGTAGTTCCTTGTTCTACACAGCTTACTTTCTTTGTTTACAGTTATAAACGGAATGTTCGTAGCCTGATAAAATGCAACCCGATCAACGAGTAAGGACAATAGGTGCCTGCAGGTCTCTTTATATCCACCCTTAGCTGACACCGGGAACAATTATCCTCTACATACTCACCACCATGGTGATTTACTGATTAGGCTTAGTTTTGTTATCTATTGTGTCAACTGGAATATTGCGCTAGGCACGGTGAAGAAAATCACGTACTGCATAATGGTGCCGCCGAACCGACTACGCTATCTCGATGTCGCGAATGATGATTGGCGTGTTGAGTAACATCCTTGCGCTCAGCCTTAATCCCCCTCCATCAGGAGCTTCTCACCCTCAGAGTGACAAAAAAGGAATTCATGGAGACTCTACCGCCACTCGTCCTTTCATCGTTAAATATGACCTGCCATGGCATCCTCACGACTATCACACGACGACTACACGATCGCGTGGATCTGCGCATTGCCCCTCGAAATGGCGGCCGCGAAGGCCATGCTCGACGATGTCCATGATTCTCTTCCCCAGCCGCCAACCGACCATAATACGTACACGCTGGGTCGACTCGGCGGCCATAATGTGGTAATTGTTTGTCTACCGTCAGGGATTTATGGGACCACCTCATCCGCCACCGTACTGGCCGAAACGCGATCGACATTCCCATCTCTCCAGTTTGGGCTGATGGTTGGTATTGGAGGCGGCGTACCCAGCAAGGTGGACATTCGACTCGGTGATGTGGTGGTTAGCCAGCCAACGGCGACTACTGGCGGCGTGATCCAATATGACTTCGGCAAAACAATCAGTGACGGACGGCTTCAGCGGATTGGGTGTCTAAATAACCCTCCGCAGGTTCTATTAACGGCGGTCAGTCAAATTCAAAGCGACTCTATGTCCGGACAGCGCCAGATACGGCAAATTATAGAGAATACACTCACACACAATGCTACATTAAATAGCCGATTTTCTCAACCTCGCAACGACCGGCTTTTCCACGCGACATGCAAGCACCAGGACGATGCTAGTGATTGTTCTACCTGTGACCAAAATCAATTAATCAGCCGTCGGCCGCGAGCAACGGATGAACCTTATATTCATTATGGGCTGATTGCGTCAGGAAATCAGGTGATGAAAGATGCACAGACCCGAGATACGATCGCAGATGAACTGGACATCCTTTGTTTCGAGATGGAGGCTGCGGGCCTGATGAATCAACTGCCATGCCTGGTGATCCGAGGGATCTGCGACTACTGCGACTCCCATAAAAACAAAAAATGGCAGGGCTATGCAGCGTTGACCGCGGCGGCGTATACCCGAGAGCTTTTAGGAATGGTCCCTGTTCAAGACCGGAAGAATCATCAGAAATCGAGACAGCAACGTTGGATGGTTCCGTTTTCACGAAATTCCCTATTTACCGGTCGCCGCGAGGAAATCACAAAGGTAGAGAACTTACTCTCGGCCCGTGACGGACCACGAAAGATTGCTCTGACAGGACTAGGAGGAGTTGGGAAGACTCAAGTGGCACTGGAACTGGCTTATCGCATGCGAGATCGTGATACCAAATGCTCCATCTTTTGGATTCCGTCTGTAAGCCATGAGAGTGTGGAACAGGCGTATATGAGCATGGCGGAACGCCTTGGGCTACAAGACATTCATCCAGCTAATGTCAAAATGCGCGTTAAGGCGCACCTAAGTAATGAGAAGGCGGGTCAGTGGCTGCTGATCTACGATAACGCCGATGATACCAATATGTGGTTCTCTGACAACGGCACGACAACGGGGCTCAAGAGCTTCCTCCCCCAATGCGATTATGGCCGCATTATCTTCACCTCACGTAATCGAAAACTGGCCAACAGGTTGGCGCCGTCTCATGCCATCCCCATTGCTGAGATGGATGAAGGAACGGCTCGGGAGACTCTTCGAAGCTTTGTCATTCAAAAAGAGCTTCTGGATGATGATACTACCACTATTGCCCTTCTCCGGCAGCTAACATTCCTTCCGCTGGCTATCGCTCAGGCGGCAGCCTATATCAATGAAAATGGCATTAATTTGTCACAATATTTAGTACTATTACAGGAACAAGAAGAATACATCGTGGAGTTATTAAGCGAAGATTTCGAAGATGACGGACGCTATGCGGATATTCAGAATTCTGTCTCTACAACCTGGCTCATATCCTTCCACTACATTCAGCAGGTTGACTCAGTCGCAGCAGAGTATTTATCATTTATGGCTTGTATCAATCCTCGTGGTATTCCACAATCTCTTCTACCACCGGCAAAATCTCAGAAAGAGAAAACTGACGCACTTGGTCTTTTGAATGCGTATTCCTTTATTAGCATACAGAAAGACGAATCTATTAGCCTTCATCGATTAGTTCACCTGGCCATGCGGAACTGGATGAGAGAGAAAGAAAAGCTGGAATTTTGGACATGCAAAACAGCCGATCGACTTATTACAATATTTCCAGATGATAGTCATCGCAATCGCAAGCTATGGCGGGAATATCTACCTCACGCATTGTTCCTCATAGAAGGACCTGAGTTTCAAGAAGAGAAGGTGAAATACCTTTTCTTACTTGATCGAGTTGGGAAATGCCTTTTCAGGGATGGGAGGTATAATGAAGCAGAAGGTTTATATCGTAATATAACAGAAACTTGCCAACAGATGCTTAGACCAGAACATCCCCACACTCTGATCAGCATGGGTAACCTCGCTTTTACATACCGGAATCAAGGCCGGTGGAAGGAGGCTGAAGAGCTTCACGTGCAGGTGATGGAAATGAGCAAACAGGTGCTTGGAGCAGAACATCCTGACACTCTGACCAGCATGAATAACCTCGCCTACACTTGGATATTGCTAGGCAGGTGGAAGGAGGCTGAAGAGCTAGAGGTGCAGGTGATAGAAACTCGCAAACAGGTGCTTGGAACAGAACATCCTGACACTCTGACCAGCATGAATAACCTCGCGTCTACATACTCGAATCAAGGCAGGTGGAAGGAGGCTGAAGAGCTAGAGGTGCAGGTGATAGAAACTCGCAAACAGGTGCTTGGAACAGAACATCCTGACACTCTGACCAGCATGAATAACCTCGCGTCTACATACTCGAATCAAGGCAGGTGGAAGAAGGCCGAAGAGCTGGAGGTTCAGGTGATGGAAGTAAGCAAACAGTTGCTTGGACCAGAACATCCCCACACTCTGACCCGCATGAATAACCTCGCGTCTACATACCAGAATCAAGGCCGATGGAAGGAGGCTGAAGAGCTTCAGGTGCAGGTGGTGGAAATGAGCAAACAGGTGCTTGGAGCAGAACATCCTGACACTCTGACCAGTATGAATAACCTCGCCTACACTTGGATATTGCTAGGCAGGTGGAAGGAGGCCGAAGAGCTGGAGGTGCAGGTGATGGAAATGAGCAAACAGGTGCTCGGAGCAGAACATCCCGACACTCTAACGAGCATGAATAACCTCGCCTACACTTGGAAATTGCTAGGCAAAGACGAAATTGCGCTCCATTTAATGACTGACTGCGTCCAACTCCGCGCGCGGTATTTAGGTCTTGAACACCCAAACACAATATCATCAAGAGCTGCTCTTGTGAAGTGGCAGGGCGCAGATGACTCTCCGTCTACCGCTTGCCGTTGAGGCGTGCTACTTTGAACAAAAACGTAAGGTCAACATTCAATCAAGTGCCGTAGGTGAATATCAGTCTTCGGCCGCTTGAAGCTCCTAAAGTGAGAGGTATTCATTCGTTTTTTTCCGCCGGGTTGGCAGTAGGGCAGAAATAAAGAAAGAGTGTGTTGATGAATTCGATAGAAAATTCAGTATGAACCCCGAAACCTGCTTCACCTCCTTACACCCTCTTCTTGAAATTTGTCCCATATCTAGATTAAATATTATCCCTGGACTACAACTGGTTAGTTCAATACCGCGTACATTTGATATCATAATTTCCCAAGAGCTGGGGGGAGGGAATCTTGACATGCGTTACACTAAACAATGGACTGGAAAGTAGCGCACAAAGATGAGCCAACCAAAAGCATAGCCGAAGCAGAAACATGCATAATAACAAAGTCAAAGAGAAAGAATGCAGGGATAAAAAATATTTAGTTCTAAATAATGCAGAAAGACTTATTACTAATAATCTTCAAGGTCTTTAAGGGTTGAGAGGATTTTAAAGATGGGATGCTTAATAATAGATATTGCGACGAGGATAACCGCTAGTAAGTAGACAAATTGTAATGCTATAGTGCTATAATTAATAGTTATATATCCAAGTTACTCTAGGGATTTTAAAGCGCAATATATGATATAGAGAGTAGGATATCAATTAGAGTTTTTATAGATAAGTGAATATAAAAGCTATAATCCTCGTAGTCTATAGCTACAATATGGTTAAATAGTAAGTATAAAATATAGAATTCAATATAGCATATTTAGCTAGAATATTGATTTTAAAAAGAGAAAACTATCTCGGGTTTAAGAAAGATAAATAGGTGGGTGGGATTATCAAATGTTGAGGAAAATTGTTGGATTGGCAGTGATGGCAATCTGCTTAACTAGTTTAGACTATAGTAGTTTATGAAATTAGCTTTATACACTGGATACTTCTGGTTTTTCTTCTTGGCATCGATCTTTTGTTTGTATGGTACCAAACCATCCATGAATTAATATCTACGTAATTTCCTAGATATTAACTCAAGATATTATATCTTTATGCAATATCAGGTCTGTCATACACCATACTACCCATTTGACATTCCCTAGGCTACGTTATCTATCTGATAGCAATTAGCAATACCCCTCACTTCCAATTTGACCCCTGTCGGTGCGGGCTACACATATGACCACCCACACAGAAAAACAGGGCTGGCTGAACCTCCGATATGCATGCCTAATCCTCGTTTTATTCAGCCTAATATTAGCAACACTATGTTGACCTATTTCCAGTGGTCGCAATAATTCCGATATCACAAATCAAATTCACAACAAGACGGCTCTGACTATGGTCATGTGTGAAGAAGAAGCAAGGGCGTATACAGTGTTGCTACACGGCTTCATTTACTCTCGAGATAGGTTTATTTTCTCAAACACTTTAACAACCATTCACCTACCATTTAACCACAAAGAGGTAATATTTTTGACCTTAGTCAGCTCAACACAATTCTATTGGTCAACATCCATGCATCTCTGCTAGTTGCAGACATTAATTCCTCCTCCATCATATAGACTCGGCCTAGAACAGCATACTTCAGCGAATAGTAAGACCACTTCCAATGCGGAGAAGGACAAATGAAAAGATAACGGCCTAGACCACAGCGTATTAGATCCTATTTGCTCGGGTTCATGGGTGGCTCAAGCCTGCACGCGCGGCAGTCCAGTTTCAAACATATATCAGGCTGCGCCGGGATGACCGAAATGCATTTATTGGCTATACACAGCTTGAGGCTCAAAAACGTGTATACCATTGGGCGAAATAATACCTCTTAATGGTGAGTATTATACGCTCTCGTTAATTTGAATCTCGAGCCTCGCACCTTTGACAATCTATATAAGACTCCCGCGGAGGCAGGGCAGAGTACGTACATACAAGCCCTCTCAGCATAACCTTGACTACAACCAAGCATTCTACTATTTATTTTATCCAAGAATCTCTCCACAATGGCATACATCCCACCCAAAGACATCTCCTTCCGCCTCCGCAATTGCTCAAGCAACTACGTCCTCTACTCGCGCGATAAAAATGACCCTACATTCTACCACTACGGCGGCGACATTGCCGACGACCAGTTCTGGTATCTGATCCCTGGCACAGGCGACCATGCCGATACCTACATGTTCAAAAGCAAAGCCACTAAGAAGGTGATATACTCACGGAAGAGCAACGACCCCAAAGTCTTCCATGTCGATGGCGACGGCAAGTACAATGATAACTACTTCACCCTTGAAGCCGGCAGCGGCGAACATAAGTCACATTTCCGGCTGCTCAATGCGGCCTCTGACACTGTTATCTTCTCGCGGACGACGGCAGACCCGTACCTTGGTAATGTTGCATCCTCGTACCAAAAGTCCGATGACCAGTACTGGAAGTACGAGTTTGAGGATATGGTGATTGATCGGATATCGTATAAGATTGATTCTGGGCAGATCGTTTCACAGACGCCTGAGACCATCGGATCTAATACATTGGTTAATAACTCTGATTCGGAACAGCATGATAACTGGCATTTTGAGAAGACGTTCTCGACGACCCATACCTGGGAATTTACCAGTGGGTTCTCAATTAAGCTTGGTGAGACGGCTGACTTTGGGGTTCCTGGTGTTGCAGAGGATAAGGTTAGTGTTGAGGCAACGGAGACTGTGCAGTATAAGACTGGGTCTTCGACTACGAGCACTACCACGCAGTGGAAGGATGTGCCTGTTACTGCTAAGGCGCATTCAAAGGTTACTGCGACGACTACTATTACCCGTAGTAACCTTGCGGTTCCGTATACTATTTACCTCAAGTCGAAGGCGACTGGTGCGGAGGTTACTTCCAGTGGTATTTACAAGGGGGTAGCGTTCTGGGATACACGTACTCAGATTGACTCGGAAATTATCTGAGCTACGCAGGAAGCACTTAGTCCTCTATGAGAGTTTTCTCTTCCTAAGGTTTTGAGCAGAGAGTGGAGGCAAATCAGGGAGAATATCATTGGGCCATTGTTTTGTCTGTATCGGAATCTGCTAAGTTAAGAAGTTCTTGTTCTTCTAAACACACCCTGGTCCTAATACTAGTATTGTAAGTAAATGCGGTAATGCTGTTGAATCATATAGTATAGGTATATCTCTAAATCAATGTTTCTCCCAGTCTAACCCATATATGTTCTAAAGCATCTTGGCATAGTCTTTGGAAGTAAAGCAAAGGGTGTCAATATATTTTGGTGCATCGGCAGAAGGTTACAGCAGAAACCTGTATAGCTGCATGAAGTAGGGGAGTAGTACACAAATATAATTGAGAAAAAGTTCGACATGAAAGCAGTACGTACTGAATACTACCAAACTTCAAAAGGCTAGATTATGGGGGTCAAGAAGCGGCAGAAGCGCGAATGAGAGATGCGCGTGGCTGAGATCTCTATATGGGTTTCTAGCGATTTCCTGTGGGGGCGCACCTCCCTGGACGATACTAGGCGCGCGCTGCACGCGCCCGGCCCTGAAACGACGAGGGCAGGAGAATGGGCACGAGAAATCAGTTGATTATATCCGGATAAGCGACTGATTTACATGTTTGGAACTGTAGTTCTGCTGATGCGAGGAGGAGCAGTAAAAGAACTGCTACATCCCCAACAATCCCGTGTAGGCAACGGGGCTTGCGGACGAGAGTCTCGTTAGCCTGTGGGATTGGCGGCAAATCTCACAACGACCATAGGAGTCTGGGGCACAGATAGCAATTCCACAGTATGCCCATGTTACGATGACAACCAAGGCAGGATTGATGAGATGACAGAAGCCCCCAGAAGGAGTAAATATAAAAATAGACAAGCGACATGTACCGCTGAAACAGCCTACTTAGGATTAATATTTCATACGTAGCAATAAGAGATAAACACAATGAGTGGTCGTACCAATGAGCTTGATGGGGCTAAAAGAGAGGCTGAGCGTTGCTATTAAGGATGAGGCTGTTATGGCTTAGTGGGGCCTGTCAACGCATATACGCGTTAAGCCTAACGACCCGAAGATCCTACCCGTCTTAGTAGAAGTGCGAGTCACTAGGAGCCTAAAAAGAAACACTAGTGGGTGCATCGTATAAATACACAAATGAGACTGAATCTATAAGAGTATTCACCAGGACAGAATCAGATGAAAATGCCCCATAGCACATTAGTAGCAATATTCATTTCTATTCTTATCATATCGGAAACCCATCTCCTGGGCTAGCGTGAGTTGCCAATGGATGATTGGTGCTGTGGGCTGGAACAAGACCAGGGGTCGGGTTGCCTCTGACTAAATCTACTTTGAAAGGATCCTTCTCAGATCTTCAGATCTAGTCAGAAGACTGAGGAGACAGAAGAAAAATGCTCATAAAAAACCTGCAGGGTATTAATCCATAGAGAACAGACAGTGATATAAATACCCCTTCAAGGTTCGCTTTCCACATTGACTTTACATAACCCTCTTTCATTCCAGACAAATCACTCACTAAAATTCTACAATCTCCATCATTATGTTCCACTTAACTCTTGTGGGCTTCCTTCTTGGTGCTGTCACTCTCGGTGCAGCAGACGATACCTGGGGTCTTTCCTTCTACAGTGATGGTGCTTGCGGAAACTCTCCCGCCTCATTTGGAGATAGCACGACATGGGGTTGCTACAATTTGGATAGCGAGGTTGAGCTGCAGTCTTTTGAGTGGCAGGCTGATGACTGCAAATTTTCTGCTGAGGTCTTTTTTGAAGAGAACTGCGGAGGAGACAATCAGCTAGCAATGTCCTATGTGTGCTCCAGCGCCAATGTCTTGCGGGGAAACACGTTCTCGTCTTTTGTTGTAAGTATTTATAAACATATACTATGCCTTGATTACCCTGGTGAGATCTCAAGCGAGTTAGAAGCTGACTGTTTGCAAATATACAGATTGGAGGTCCTCTCGCCCACAATTGTTAATGGTCGTGTCTCTGTCGGTATATTATAGCTTACGCAGGGCCTCTATCGTTAGATTCTGAGGACACTTAGAGGTTGTTATTTTCCAGAAAGCATATTTATTCCGTGGTTACCACAAGATGGATAGGTTCGAAGAATTATATCAATTTGTCACGTTACAGATGTACTTTTTAGGAAGATTCGTCAAATGTATCTTGTATCTCTGGGAGTATTGGCATTGACAGCATCTCGCAGTAGTCTAGCTAAAGTCTCATTCCCGTAATCGTCCGCCCATAACAATGGTGTTCGTCCTTCAAAATCTTGGGAGTCCAGATTAACACCCTTCCGCTGCAAGCAGCAGCTTGACCACTGTCTCATACCCCATTTTCTGCCGCCCTTGACAGGGGGTATGTCTTTTAGAATCTGCAGAGTAGCAAGTTGACTACTGCCGCATGTCCATTTTATGCTGCCTTTATTATGGCGTCTTTCCCCAAGGATCCTTTGAACCAGGATTGACTACCTCTGTGGCGAGCAGCGATTTGAACAGTGTTTCATGCCCATGTTCAGCCTCCCATGATAGAGGCGTCCGTCCATTCAAATCCTGGGAATCAGGGTCAACACCGTCCGTGGTAAGCAGTAACTTTACCACTCCCTCGTGTCCATTTTGTGCTGCCTTCAATAGTGGCGTCTGTCCCCGTAGATCCTGAGAATCGGAGTCGATACCGTCCATGATAAGCAGCAACTTGACCACTCCCTCATGTCCATTCCGTGCTGCCTTTGACAGTGCTGCTTGCATGGCACTAGGCGGTGATTGAGCATGAGCTCTGGCTTCTAGCGATTTTGGAGCTGTCGCTTCTTGTCCCTGTTTTGCAGCCCACAAAAATACCGAACTGCCATGTTATTGTACGTTGTAGCGATAAAGATCGGGGTTGAGAAGACTGTAGAGCTGAGTATTTGTTTGGGTAACAGTATTTATATCCTCCTCAGATTCCAGTCACTCTGCAATAGACTGCAGTAATTCATTTGGTAACAGGAGAAGCATCTAAATTGTATTCGCTTGATTTGGTTATACTGTCATGAAGAGAAAATACGGTGATTCTTGATCAACATGTCAGCCCCTCAGTCAGCACTAACAACACAGCAGGCGTTTGATTGGCTAGTTTAAGTCAGATGTTTAAGCTCAAGGGTTAATTGAACAGTCCTTAATAGATGACGTCCCTTCTGTAAGTCATTCTTGCACAGCCTCAACGTCGGTTGGTCTTGACATTAAGATCCAACTTGGTACGTGTGGAGAAAATACAGGCGGTCAAGGCAGTTTAACTTCTCCTGGGTGGTCCTGGAAAGGAAATCGAAAACAGGTCACGTATAAGTACCTCACGTGAGAGGGTTGCGGGAAAGGACCAACTAAACGCGCGCTGCACGCGCTGGAGACCTGAAATGATGAGGACAGTATGTAGGGTTTATTGCAGTACCATGGTAGTATGTATAGAGAAGCATAGTAAAAGAGAGTAATGCAAGCCAAGAGCGGTGTTCTAGAGACTAACGCAAAAGAGTATGGAAAAGCACGAATAAAACAGAAGAAGCAAGCATCCAATCAGAAACGTGCGTGGGACGGCGGGCGGGCCCGTGTCATAAATTGTAACGTCTTCCACGGGCTTCCCGCGCACCCATGTAATCCATATAAAATGGCCTTTTTTTGTATCTTAGTATCTCAATAAAATTATATATAAATCATACTTCAAAATTTATTTTATCATATATATAGTATATTAAATTTTGGATCATGGTTTATATATAATTTTATTGGGATATTAAGATACAAAAAAAGGCCATTTTATATGGTTTACGTGGGTGCGCGGGAAGCCCGTGTGCGCAGGAAGCCCGTGGAATACGTTAGATATTCATTCGCTGACATCATGTCCTGATTTTATTCACCGAGCACTGACATATGCCTAGAAGTGACTACAGTAACTGCATTGAATTTCAAGATATTCACCTAATTTGAGAAATTTGAGATAAAATACCGTATGGACTGTTCTTTGGCGGGCACTGGATAAAGCGACTCAAGACGACTCCATGAAACATCAACATTAATCTTCAATCTTCCATCAAAACACTTGACATCAGCTCATAAATCAGGCATCAATCCAACGTGATAACTAAACCAACACCATACTATGGACACCGCCAAAACCGTCAAGACACGACTATGCATGATATCAGACACCCACACACTGACCCCCTTCCACAGCACCCTCACCTCCAAAGCCTTCCGCCATCCGCTCCCCGCGGCCGACATCCTCCTGCACGCCGGGGACCTGACGGGCATCGGGCGTCTCCCCGAGCACAAAATCACAGTGCAGATGCTCATCGACGCCTCTGCGGAGCTCAAGCTCGTTATCGCGGGTAACCACGACATCTCGCTAGACAGCTCATACTACGCCCGTCGCGGCGCCGCACGGCACGGGTCCGCACGCCTCGAGAACCCCGAGGAAATCAAGGCATTGTACACTTCTGATGCTGCCAGGCGGGCTGGCATCGTGTACATGGAGGAAGAAACGCGGACGTTCACGCTCGACAGCACCGGCGCTCAGTTCACCGTGTATGCGTCGCCATATACGCCGGAGTTTTGCGGCTGGGCGTTTGCGTATGAGAGGGACCAGGATCGGTTCAACCCGTCGACTTCGTCGGCGCAGGTTCAGGCGCGGAATCCAGTGCCAGGGTTCCCTGGTGTGGATATTATGCTCACGCATGGCCCTCCAGAAGGGGTGTTGGATGAGGTTAATGATTATGGGGGGCAGAAGAAGAATGTTGGATGTGAGCATTTGCTGAATGCTTGTGCACGGGCGCGACCTCGGTTGCATGTGTTTGGGCATATACATGAGGGATTTGGCGCAGTGCGACAGAATTGGAGGACGCTCAAGCGAGAGCGGATTCGGCAGGATCAGGAGACCGTGCTGGAGCAGAGGTCGTGCTATTATGATCTCTCGAGAGATGCTGAAGAACCGCTTGTGTTTGGCGAAGAGACGTTGTTTGTGAACGCCAGTGTGGTCAATGCTAGATACAAGCCGGAGAATGCGCCCTGGGTTGTGGATTTGGATTTGCCAGTCGTGACTTAGAGACTTATTTCAGGATAAGTTTCATTCTGTGGATGATAGTAGCAAGCTGGATTCGTTACTATTACTACCTCGATTACATGTATATGCTTGGTTAGACTATGTGCTGGTATGACAATAGCGCTCTTATAAGTATGTAGTCTTATGGATACTTTGACAGGTTAACTACATGTCAATTGATCAATTACTGTAGTACGAGTAATAGAATTACATTCGGCATCTGTATGTAATCAGATTTATGCGTTATGTTACCTGGGAACAATCGAACCTGCAGGACATATATTTGAGCCCGGTTGGGACGAAAACCAAGGAAACCAGTGATATACGAAGGTACTGAGATCGATGTAAACGATCAATTGAAGCGCCATGACACATAGATAGTAATTAAGCAGGGTTGATAACGTTAATGTTGATGATAGTAATCTCATCTAGTAAGGGGATCCTACTCCTTGCTATGAGCTGGCTTTTTATAGTTGACCCATTACTTTTGAACGATTTGCTATTTTGGAATGGTTTGTGTTTTTTAATTGTATTTGTAATTCTGAAATTTCCAAGCTTATAAGCCCTATAGACTAGTTATTACTAGGATGCAACAACAGAAACTCGAAATTAATTTTCCAAGCCTCAGAAGCGAGTAATAATAACCACCAAATCTGATATTCCAAAATTTGCACAATTTCTCTAGGTGACTTGTTTCGAACCTATTCCAACGGCGGTTTTCGAGCGTACACAACTGTTCTATAAGTTTGTTCAAAATCAGCCACAAATAAAATTTGAATTTCTAACAAACCAGGAAATAGCTACGTACGTGGTAGTATAACTGTGCTCTGATCGGTCCCTTACCATACCCCTCACCAGCGCGTGAAGGATCTGTGTCTCTTCCACACTCCAACCTAGAATCTGTGTGTGAAGTCGCAGACCGTATGCGTCCAGCCCATCCAGGATCATTGCCGACACATATCTCCCGATCTCCTTCAGTCGACTATCTTTTGGCCAAGGCGTGTAGGGTACTATGTAAGTTCTTTCAGTCACGTCAACGAAACCTTCTGATTTAGCCCATTCACTCAGACGGTGGTAAATGTTCAACTCTCGACCCGACTGTTTTCCAGCTGCATCAAGATTTCTTACAAACTTCATAGTTACCGAGTCATCTTTCACGGTTCCATCGGGGCTCCAAACCCATTGAGCGCTTTCTTGAACCTCAAAATAGCCACCGGGACGTAAACGAACGAATGCTTGTCGAAATAGTCGGGGCCAGTCGGTGACACTCCTATGTTAACCAAATTCAATGAGGAACAATAACGTCAATAGAAGTATTGTGATTTTAAAAAAAAAGATATTATACCCCGATAAGTCTCTTGCGTGAATGAAATCAAATGAACTTGGCTTATCCAGCCAGTCTTTCTCGAAGTCATCAACCAGAAATTCCAGGTTAGGCGGTACCCACTGTGGTTGGATGGGACTGATATCGTTTCCTATGACGTGTGCTTCTGGGAATTTGCTGCACAATCAAGTTAGAACGAGTCTTATCGAAATGAATTAACCTACTCTGCCATATCAAGAGCCCAGATTCCGGTCCCCGTGCCCAAGTCCAAGATTCGTCGTGGACCATTGAGTGGCGCGTTGTACAATTCACCTCCTAGAACTAAGAGCCAGCTAAAGGAGGTTAGGGGTTACGGCGGAGAATCCTCTAATATAAAACTCACATATGATGCGTCTGGACGCCATCAAATACATTTTATGAGCTCAAGTTCCTTTCGTGAAAAGATAAACTGAGATAGCAACTCACCAAGTCCAAACGATCTTGCTCTTTGTCGTCATTAGGCATTCTTTGAACTGGCTAATCAGCGATCGTGGATATAAAAAACTACATAACTCCAATAAGCAGATAATGCCTACGAGTAGCCTCCCTGTTCACTTTTTAATAATTTGTACAGAACCTTCTTTCAGAAGAATGAGGTGATCGGAGTGGACTTACCATTCGGGAACTGGGATACCGTCGCCCGTTCTCATATTCGTATTCCAATACACTGGAGGCAAGCGAGGCGATGTCCGTTCCACCATCTTCAAAATCACTATACTCAGCCTTGTGGTACCCTAACAGTTAGCCTTGCTCCCGAATACATTTTCAGTCTCTCATTGTACTCTTACGTCATCGACGGCGATGGAGGGATGGAGGTTGGGCTGATCCATTCCGTTTTACCGTCCTTAATATATGAAGAGCACTTATGCGTTGGGATTTTGCACTTCATTGTGAGATCAGTTCTACATTTCAATGGCAATGCGAAGAGAATCTACTCACAGAGACGCCAATGCTTATCATTACCGTTTGTGCTATTCCATGCAGAATAAAGGGGCTTGACTGGAACTTCGGCCCGCTAGATCCGATATAGTTATGTCGGTGACCGTTATAAAGTTTCCTTTAGTGCTATTCAAAAGACTAACCTGTATACGGCGTAGAATCAGCTTACTACTCCTGCAATAAATCTAGTTCACTATAGGTTTGGTAATTATTCATGGACTTAATACGCCGTCGAATTCGCCACATTATAATTTGCTTTTTCTCAATGACAACTATGTTTCAGATGGTTCTGGCCCTTGATAATGGTTGCCCCCCCTGAAGTCAACATCTCAATTGCGGCGGAATGGATATTCTTGCCACGCTCTCAATCTCGCTGCTTACTAG
Organism: Talaromyces proteolyticus; assembly: GCF_021365285.1. Lineage (NCBI taxonomy): Eukaryota > Fungi > Ascomycota > Eurotiomycetes > Eurotiales > Trichocomaceae > Talaromyces > Talaromyces proteolyticus. Next base: position 1,151,530 of record NW_025764280.1, read on the forward strand.
ATCCCAACCCCAAGCCGACTCGACACACTCCACATATAGTTATTATACCAATGGCGACCCTAGTATTGGATAGACTGTATTTCCTATTTCATACCTCTGTGTGTGCCGTCCCGTGACTCCCAATAATCTACATATTGTCTCAGTGAGTATCTGATAACAAAGATACAAGCCAATGAAGTCACTACCCTGACAGAAACAATGACTTTCTGCATCTGATTGGCGGGAGATAAGATTGCATCCGTGGAAATTAGCACCAAAAAAAAAACTAAATTCTTGGTAGGTGTTTGTCGCCCTAAATTCACCTCCTCCGCGGAGTTCAGAGATATTTCACTCTTCATGCGATTTACATCGAGCTCAGGGACCTAAAGATGTATGTTCAAGAGAGCTACTACACAGAATACCCGTAGACAGAAATAGCCATGACCGTTGATATCGCACTACAAGCTCTGAAGCTCGCAGACCTTCCACCATACTCTATCGTGGTTGTTACAGCAGTAACTGGAGCCATGGGACCAGTCAAAGTATGATTACTGTAGTAAAACAATTCCTTATTCCCAGTTCAATTCTAGTTGGTCGCTCACCTGAATATTTCTTGTTCTATTAATATGCAGGTATTGTAGTGCTGGACTGGTCCGGTTCCGTTTAGGACACATCGGTTCCAGCGCAGAGTAGAAACGTTGTCTTGACAGATACGCGATTCAGTTGACGGCCAATTTGAGTGCAAGGAATATTAGTGTATAGTTCATAAGCAGGTAAAATCGCTTATTAAGTACTCGGTTAATATTCAACCGATATCAATGATCTAGAGATAATTAATGACATGATAAAGCATAAAAGCAGTAATAGATTTTCGATCATATTGCACTTATTTGTTACATATAGCATACATATGTACGACCAAGGCGTCATATTCGAATCTCCTACGTCTAAACCATTCAATGTTTCAACGTTCAAAAAGTAGCAACACATAACAGAAAAGGATCTTGCAGATAAGATTTGCCAATGAAAGAGATTCTCAACCGGAAGGCGCCATGTCCCGACTGTCCAGGAGACTGGTATCAAAATATCAAAATATAGAAAATTGAAACATAAAACCCCACATAAGAAGTAATTATGTTAGGTTAAAAAGAAATCAAAATGAAATACAGAATATAAACCAAGTATGAATTCAGAAATAGAAATTATTCCTCTGGCAAAGGTTGCGCGAAAGGACCGGTGCGCACATTTGCTCGGCTGGCCTTTTTGTTTATGCCTTTGAGCAGGCTGAATCGTTTCTTGACGGAATCGCGAACGCTACTAGTATTAGAGTTTCCATTTGTGCTGCCATTGCCATGGTGGTGGTGGCCACTAGTAACGGAAGAGACGGTTGTAGACGAACCGCCGTTCGCGATATGTTTGAAGCTGTCTGACGTTGCAGGCCGTTCGGAGTAAGATGTTCGAGGCAATGCAGTGGCAGCAGCATCCCATTCACCACTGGCCATTACTGGGGTACTCTTTTTCGGCTCTAGCCTGTTAGGGCGAGAGTAGTATCTCTCATGCTCATCCTGCGACTTGGCTGACTTGACTGATTTCTCCGCTACGCTTCGCGTGTGAGAGTTTTGTCGTTGGCGTTGATGGTCTTCGTCCTCGGTGCCAGTGACGGAAGGTGTATTTTTGTGTTTGGCCTTGGTATCCCCGCCAAACCAGCTTCGTCGTTTCTCGCTCTTTGCTCCACGGCTCGTGCCGCGTGAGTGAATGGTGGCAGCATCGCCGTCGTGGCTTTGTAGATCTACAGATTGTCGGTTGGATTTCATGGAAGCTTGACGCTTTAAATCCGTCGATCTACGGATGGTACCGATCGTCGCGACTGATCCCGATCCACTGTGATTAGACCGCTTGAAAGGATTGACGATGCTGATCCGATGGCTGAGGGACGACTTTGCGTTGTGTTTACCGTGGCTATTGGAGCGTGAATTGCGGATGAGTTCCTGTTCCGGGCTGAATGACCGACCTAGGTCAGAATAGTTCCCGTTCGCGAGCGGAGTGGACCGATTGGTAGAATTGTTCGCACTCGGAGGGGGTGAAAGAGCCTGCTGATATGCTGAGAGAGATGCAAGTTCCGGCGCAAAAATTTCTTCAAAACGACTTAGAAGTTGTGATTGGGTTGCTTGATGAGACGGCCGTGAGTATAATGATAGACAATGTTTGATTGACAGTGCATGGTCGATCAAAGCCACAGCAAGCGCATTTTCCAACGGGTCTATTGGCTTGGGCTCAGCCTCTTCATCTTCATCTTCTGCGCCGTCTTTGTCATTGTCCTGTGATAGGAACGGTCGATAAACTGCGACGCAACTGGACTGCGGTGTATCGAGCTCAAGAAGATGTATCAAAGCTTCGGTCAGGCCAGAAAGACTAGTGTCGTCCCCAAAAGTTGCATGCTGTTCGAGAAGATGTAGTTCCTGTGTCTTTCGCCAGGTTCGTTCGATAGCTGTTTGCAGAGGACTAAGCTCCACCACATCCGTAGCTACGATCTCGCTTCGGCGGAGAATGTTAGGGAATGGCTCTGCCGTGGCGAAGACAGTTCTCTCAACCGAGTGCTCATTGATATCAGAACTGCTGGTATGTCGTTTAGATGTATAGGAGAACTGCACTGGGATGGATATCAAAAGATGATCACGCACTGAATGCGGAACCTTGGAACGCTGATACACTGGATGCAATATATCTCTATAAGGGCCGACAGCGGTGATTTGCAAGAATTGGCCTTCGATATCCTCGATTTCGCCTGAAGATACGATCTGTGCAGCAGGATGTAATTTCTGCATACGGTCGGTGAAGGAAGTCATACGCTCATTAGGCAGTGCTTCAAAAATGAACTGTTTGTCACGAAGAGTTGATGGGAACCCTAAGCCCTTGTAATAGACACGGAAGAAGCGTGGGAAAGCTCGGGTTTCTTTGGCGATTGATTCGTAGATTTTAGCCATTGAACTTTGCGCTCGCGAAAGTTTCGCAAACTCCATGACAATGAATTCATATTGCTCTGCAAGCTCCTTGTAACAAGCGAGCGCATGAGTCCACGCCTTCCCGTCTTCGAAATGCTGGATGATCTCAAAGTAGAGTGCTTCTTTCCTCTCAAAGGCAGTTTGTTCAGGGAACGGCGGATTAGACAAAGCAGGAAGCATTCGTGTCGGATCCCAAGCATAGAGATCGGCATGGAACTGCAATGCTAGCCCCGCCTCGGAGTAATTCCGTTCAGAAGCCTGAGATTGAGCCAGTCCATGGACATATCGTATAAAAATGTCCTCTCTATCCATGTCTTTCATGAATTCCATCAGTCGCAGAGTGTTGAGGCTCTCAGTAATACCGCCGCTGTTGCACGCCACAAGAAGTTCCAATAGTTCATCTATCGTGCCAATGAGGCCCTTGACGTCGGTGGAAAGGGCCTCATCTGATTCAGCAACCTTGTCGAATAGCTCTAACAATTCGGCAATAAAAAGCTTTTGAGTGATGCTTTCGTTCATATGCTTTTTTTGGAAAAGTACGTCAAGACTCGTGACTATCTCCATCTCGATGATGGATAAGTCTTGATTGAGATCCCATTCACTAATGATCATCGTCTGTAAAACTTCCACCGCCACATGACGAAGGCTCTCATGAACACTAAGGCACAGTTCTATAATGCCGGGGACGAGGTTAGGGACGTATTGCACTTGGTAACCGCCGAGCTTTTTCAATCCGTATTTTGCTTTTTCTTCTTCAGTTGTATCCCATCCAATAACTTCCCATGCCTGACGTAAAAGCGCGGCACCTTGCTCTCGGACGTCGCCGCCAATCTTCCAGACTGCTCTTCTTTTCTGCTCAGGGAATGTTTCCAGAGCAAGCGCTTCGCTTGATACAACGCTCAATAACGTAGTGAAAAAAAGTTCCCATAGTCTTGTATCGAAACTATCGGCATCATCAGGAGAAGGAAGAAATGATTGGACCAGTAAGGAACAAATATTCTCGAGGTTCTTCACAGCGGCACGGTGATGGTATATATGAACACTCAACCAGTCTCCAGGATAAGCCTCACAGTTGATAATTGACTTGTGCGCCTCAAGTGCGTTGGACAGGAACACGGCCATGTCGTCCTGCTTGAGGACAGGCAACTTGGGTTCCTGTATATCTGAGATTGCAGCGATTAGACCAGCTAGCTCGACCAGCGACTCATCAAACTTTTGACTGCGCTTAGATGGCTTCACTTGAAATGGGAATGATTTGGAATAAAGCATAGAGAGGTAATCTGTCTCATCAACGCCTTCCAGAACAATCGCGCAATAAGACGTGGTGATCTTGTTCATGAAGCCATATAGTTGGGGTTCAGGCTGCTTCAATAGTTCCGCGACAACTGACGCACAGAGACGTACTTGGTCTCTATACTGGTCAGAGACGGCGCCTGTCGAGCCCCAATACGGTTCAAGCCAGCTCTGACAGCAGGATATCAAAGTGTCTCTTTCAGCGCCAGAAGCAAACACTTCGAGTCTCGTGTAGTTCTGGATGAGAATCAATTTGTACAGGACAAGCATCCCTTTGACATCTTTACACGAGTCCATGAAACTCAAAGCAATCATGATGATCTCGTCTTTGCTGAAGACATTGGCAAGCTCAGGTAACCAACTGTGGAAGTGCTGCACCACCAGGGTTTTACTACCAACCGTAACTGGTGAGGGATTCCGCATGAGAGTCTCTAAGCACTTGAATATTGAATGTAAGTCACGGTTGAATGTCGGCTGAACTTTAGTGATCCCGATACCTTCTTCTTTGAGCTTTTGTTGTTCTCGGGCATTTATAATAAACTTCAAGAGGTGTCGTCCCACTTTGAAAGCCGCACGAAGATTCCGTGATTGTTCTGGTGTATCATTTCCTTGCAACAGGCGTAGATAGCTTCGAACTAAACATGGAGTGGCAAATGGGAAGTTGAATTGGTTTTCGGTGTAGTGATCAACCAAAGGTCCAAGATTGAATCGTCTATCGTGAGTAATACCCAGTACTGTGACGAGAGCATTGAATATGAGATCTTCGTATTCCTCGCTGCCCGCATTGTCAACAAGAATTCCAAACAGAGCATCAAAAACATCCCGCAGTTGCTTGACAATTTCTATCTGCGGAACAAAAAGCATTCGTCGAAGAAGTTCTAGTACTTCACCACCGGGTTGCTTTTTCCAGTTGATAAGACCCAGAATGATTTGATCTTGAGAATATTCTGTACTGCAGAGGTTGGTCTCGACCAGCACTGTGGACAGAGGTGCCGTGACAGATTCGTCCTTGACGGACATCCCTTTGGCTGATGAAGACCATGGTAGGCTCAGATACGCGCCTTTTCCGGTCTCATCTACACTCGAAGTGACCTTATCATAAGCATGAAGCAGCAAGGAGTGAGGACCATCGTGCAAGAATGCTTGGCCATCCCATAATGGTAGCCAGCAGAGCGCAAATGGGAAGTCTGGAGCATCTGCAACGCTCATAATGATATGAGCCCCTGGAACCTCCTCTGTGGGAATCTTCAATCGAATTGTTTGGTCCCATGACGAATCTCTGTCCGTAACGGTTGTCCTCCAGGCAGTATGGCCAGTGCTGTTTGATGACGCAAAAACGCAACGTTCTATGCGAGCACCACGAGCGTTCCGAACTTCCAAGGTCAACTGGAGATTGCGGTAACCAGTATTCGCAGGAACAGGAACTTGGCCAGCTTGAGGATGAGACAACAGGGCGGGAAAACGAAACTTGGCCCGAGAGACGGTCAAGTAAATGTCAGACCTCGGGTTTGCAGGAGCGGCAGCAAAGCCAAGTCTTCTTGTTTGAGTTACATTGTGCATTAGGGTGGGGTTGTTTCGAACAAGAGCGTCGGCATCAGAGTTGATAAATGGGTGGAAATGGAGGTGAAGTCGAGAGGCGCGGAAGGATCTGGTATACCGACCGGAAGGACTTGGTAGAAGAGTACGAACAACCTCATCGAAGCCCTCATCCATATTGTCGTCTTCTTCACCATCCTCACTCAGGGGCGACCAGATATTAATGATCTGTTCGGCATCCTTGTTCTGTCGAATAACATGTGCAACATCTAGAACGCCGACACCAACTGTGCGGATCACAGTGTTGTCTTTAGACGATGTATTTTCTGGTTGACCTCGAACTTCTGTGGAATCGGCTGATTTAGGCGGGTTCTCTTTGATAGTCTCTGGTTGTCCACTGCGCGGCGGTTTACCAGCAGTCCAAACCATGCTCCGCCGGCCCTTCACACTACCCCTGGCACTATTCAGTGACGATGTATTCCGGGTGACCGCCCCATCTCGGGAGCCAGATGGTCGCATGGCGGGTGGAAAAGAAGGCTGAGGCGGCTCTGCTGATTGCACTTTCACTATTAGATATAGCTGCGTGTTTGCTCCAGATCCTTCACCGACATCTGCAGCGCACAGCTCCGTGAACAAAGTCTTCAATTTACTACTGTGAGCCAGCGCCGAGAAGCTCTCCGGAGACGGAACGTCCAAAATGTATGTTTCCGAGAGTGGTTTCAACAAGCCATTCTCTGCCTTCGTAGCGAGATACATATTGAGGGTGACCGGACCGGAATGAGAACCTGTAACTGCCTTGATTTCGAGTAGAAAATGGTGGAGGGATCCAGAATCTGCATTCTGCGTCGGGTCACTGTCCAACATACTCATTTCCGATTGAAGTTTTGTGAGTTCGATTGCCGAGTCTTCTCCGGTCAGCAAGCGACCACTTTGCTTCGGGTCGCGCACGATAATCTCGCCCGTGAGCATCTTGTTGCCGCGTACTAGGCTCCAAACAGTCTCCTGGCGAACACTCGATTTTTCCTTTGACGTGAGAACATCGTGGAGGAGCTGGCGTCTGGCAAAGTCCAGCTCCAGAATGATATTGGATACATTCTCTAACGACGAATATTGGCGAGATAGAAGTAGCTCGTGGAGATTTGTCGAGTGCCACTCTCGCAAACACGATGCGATTTCATCAACGAGAGGCTCTTCATAAGACGTCGGGGTTTCGTCGCCGATTTTGAGCATTGGCACGGGCGCAGCGGGTTTGGGAGAGCCCATGTTCCGCGCAGTGATCGGGGTGGGAGTCAATGATACCGATGCGGATCGAAACGTCGCGACTGAGACTGCCCGTCGACCAGGACTCGGATCTTCAGTGGTGTCCTGAATGCTCTGCCGATTTTGGTCGCCTTCATCAGTGCTTGCTGGGCTTCGGTGCCCATTAGCCACGGCCGCTACATCTCCATTCTCCAAAGCTTTGTGACCTTCCGCGTCCCCTAGATACTCTCGAATCTCAACACAGTTTCGCGGGAATATACCTGAGAACACTCTAGCCTCCAAAGTCTGGCCCTTCACGCTCGTCAATCCGGCGAGTAGCGACGGGGGTGCAACCAGGTAGCCGCGATACCAGGCGCCATTGGCACCGCCCTGTTCGATGATGTAAAGTTCATCGCCGAGCTCTAGTGGGAGGTCGGCGGGCGAAGACGGCTGGAACGGGAATATGGCAACGGCGAAAGCAATGCGAGGCAGCGGCCGCCAGGGCATGTCTGCGCCTGTAAAGATTGTTCGGTCGTGCCGCGCAGCCGACTCAGAATACGGCAAGGCTCGTTGGACAAAACGCTAGGATGGTTGGATATGTGACATGCAGAAGAGACGTGGTTCGTGGATAGCAGCTCGAGGAATGTCGCGTGGAGACTCGCTTGCAGGAGGAATGCCGGAGCACTTTTATTTCTAAATCACGGGCTTGGGAGGTGGTTAGCTCTCAACATCGCAGTCTTTCTCCTCGTTCCACAAACGATTCGTTAGTGCCGAGAGCAGCCTCGAAGCTTCGGCATGCAACATCGATGAATGGACGCAGGCACGACAGCTAATCGATTAGGCCATAGGCAAGTGGCAGAGGCGAGCGAGCACGGAGCAAGCAGCCCCTTTCCCATCGAACAATGCCAATGACCCCAGCCGTGCGGCTTTGTGCTTGCACCGGTGGACAGGGAGGGGCTGGATGAGTTACTTACCTTGGGGAAAGAAGAAGGAAAAAGAATATTAAATGAGATCTTTTCGGATCCCAATTGCGATGGCCAGGGCAAGCAAACGCGCACATACAGATCACATGCGTCCAGGAGGGACAATGGGAGGAGAAAATGATGGCGAGTAGCAGACTGCGGTAGGCTGGAGCGGCGGGTAGGAGGACCAGGGTAAGAAAGGTGCCAACCACGGTTTGTGCTAGCAGCAAAGCCAAAATAACATTAAATAATCCGTCTTAGTTGTCATTAATATTACTGCTCGTTATTTATTGTTGATATTATCAGCTAATGACTAATCCTGGTCTCTGACTTGCTAATTAATATTAGGCAGATGGAGACGGTGGGCATCGTTCAGCCTGGGAACTGCGCACGGCCGATTAGTTATAATTTCCCTACTATTGATTTATTTTAATTACGATCACTTCTTTTTCGTTGTTATTTCAATCCTCCTTTTACTCTTCTTTGTCATGGCTGGGCTAGTGCAAACCTAGCTATGCATCGAGGACACGTACTCCTCTAGGCCTGAAAAATAGGAACTGCTATAACATTTGAAGTATACAAGAAGAACACATTATTGGATTACGTGGAGTCCACGGGTCACTAGATCGTATGGTCCCACCACGGCCGCGAGGCATGCAACAGCAAAGACGGCAACGAGATTTGGATCAATCACTTTTCAATATACTGGATCTGTATGTGAGAATCTGGTGTACTTGAGCTCATTACAGTATATCCATCGCGCTGTATTTAATTGTAGACGAATTGTATAGAATAACCTCTATTCGCTACCTAAATATCGTAAATCATTGTAGATAAAGCATAGAACGGTATCCATCACAGCATAGTTACAATGTGGTAGACGATAATCACAATCCTTCATATGACGCTATAACTGGCGGGAATCGCGCTTGATATAGAGCCGCAAAAAGAATAAGAAGAAATAATAAAGATACCCTAGAAAGTCAACCATTCCCCAAAAACACCTGTTGCAATGCCGTGCCCAAAGTATAGCCGCCACAATCCTCCTCGTGGATGTGGCTAGAAAACATGAAAAGGACAAATAATGCAGAAGATTTTACAAAGCTCTCAGTATGGTGGCTTTAGCGGCGAAATAGAGCAGCGATTTCGTCCCTGTTCCATTCGAGCTCGATTTGGCCCTCATAAACACTGTCGATGACTTTCCTAGTACGGTCATATGCATCTGCGTATCGACTTTCACACTCCTTGAGCACTTTTGCCACCAAACTGCGGCTCAAACCCGGGTCATCTGCGTCACCAAAGTGTTTCTCAACACGTTTCTTGAGAAGGTCGGCACCGCGTCGAAGCTCCTTTGAATCGTATGATGAAATCAACTTCTTCGCTACATGTCTCGAATGACTGGTGCGCTTAGAAATGTCAGTAGGGCTGCTTGTGTTCGCAAGCAGGGACTCGGTAGATTCTACGAAATCTAATAGTTTTCCAAGCGGCCGCCGGATAACGGCGTCCATGTATAGCTTCATATGTTCATGGTAGTCCTGGAATGCCCGATCGCGCCACCGTTCTAAAACAGGTAGGTCACGGACATCAACCTCTTCAAGGTAATGATTCATGTTCTCAATCAGAAGAATGTGATAATTGAGAGCTTCCTTATCCTCTGGGTCGCCTACACCAGTAGTGGTGCCAGGGGCTTGGCCAGGAGCTTCTTTAGCAATGAATTTCAAACTTTCCCACATGGCGCGATTGATCTTGGTATAGGCCTCGTTGACAGACACGCGGACATCAGAGAAGCTAGATGACGCTTGAGAGGCCAGCATGTTTTCAACAACAGTAGAGAAGTGAGGGAATGTTCTCATAAAAGAAATGACACCTTTCCGCTTGTTGATCTTGACTTTGGTTTCTTCAATTCCCCGAATCTGTTCGTCAACAAATCGGTTAAATAAGCCATTCAGACGGGAAAGTAGTTTCTGCAGCGTGTGAACAATAAAATCTTGGTTCGAATCGTCGTATTCAGAAATAGCTCCTTCGAGCGCAGCCAGTACACCAATTCCTTGCCTAAAGAAGAAAATCAACCACATTATCGGAGAAATGCTTTGTAATAACTCACAGTTGCTCAGTTTTCAAAACCCAATCGACAAGATTCTGTATATCAGTAGCCCAGAAGGAAAAGATACTGTCCATGATTTGCTCGACTCGTTTGGCGAGATCGCGGTCAGGGTCGTGCAATTGTCTCACGCTGAAGTCAGGGATTTGCCGTTCACCAGGTTCGTTGGCGGTTATGATGTCGGAGAATTCTACAGTTGCCAGCGAGTTCAAATGAAAGAAATGAACGACAAAATTTTGCTCTTGGGATATCATCTTGAGAGTTTCCTGGAGTGCACCTGTAAAAACTTCATACGGTTCTAGCCTGCCGGTTGGTTTTTCAATCGACCTTTGCCCTTGTTGAACACGTACGGTCTTGCCCCTTCTCACCGTTAATTTGCGAGCCGCGGTCGTTATGCCATCGCTTTCTTTGTCCTTCTCGTGATGTGTGAAAAGAAGCTCGGTCTCATCTCCAGAAACCTTTTTTACTGCCTTCTTCCAAGATGCACAATGATTTCGGAATTGATTCTGGTATGGAGCCTTGTTATCTTGCTCATACAGGTTAATGATCATAGTCCACTCTGTGGTACCAACTTCACGCGCAAATAGCATGAGTGCATTGTACATCCACATCTCCTGGCGAGCAGCATTCCGGGGAGTATTATCAAGTTTTAGAGCATCCTTCGAAGATGATGGTGTATCTATACGAGTTTGTTCGCCGGCTTTGAATGCAGTAGACATGAACTGCCTGAGACGCTGTAAAAAGGCATCGGCTTCTGTTCGGTACTCATCTTTCTTTTCCCGAATTGCACGCATCTGAACAACTTCTGTATCCGCATATACCCCTATACTGCTAGAGTCTCCGGCAGCATCAGCCATGCGCTTTTTATTTTGCCGAATATCAGAATCAATCGTCACCATGGCTTTGTAGAGCATGGCTAAAGCTGCCTCGGTCACACGCACTCCTTCTGCGCCTTTGAAAGACGCTTCTTTCAATGGCCGCAAGTCTTCGGGTGAAATAGAAAGCGTATCGAGAAGATTTTGAAGCTCATTTTGAAGAAGCTTCTGGTTTGCCGTCTGAACCTGTAGACCCTGTGACTGAGCCTCGATATATGCGACGTCATCGTGAAGGGTCTTCCAATTAGTTAGCAAGAGAACCAATGAGTAAAATATGGTAATAGCTTACACCGAGTTCATGGGAGTAAAGAGTTAAGAGACCGTCTAGCTCTTCACATTCTTCAACGGTTCTATCAATCAGCCTCGCCAATTGATCAATTTTACCTTCTTGTTGCTCGATATTTCCAAGCCAACTGGTAGCTTGGACACGACCAATTTCTCGACGAATGTCAGCTTCCAAATCCTCGATTTTCTGGTCGTCACTCAAACGACCATTCCAACCTAAATCGGTAAGGATCTCATCAAAATTACCACCGGTCCCTTCTAGAAGGGTGACTTCGACGCCCAGAGCATTGCAATACTTTGCAATATTATCCTCATGGCGTCTTCTGCGCTGATCCTGGGCTGGCGATCCTGGCCTTGAGCTTGGTTTGACTGCAGCAGGTTCAGGTAGATTAACAACAGGTATTTCTTTGACCTCTTCTACAGGCGGAGAGAAATCATCTGTAGGTGCTCGAGTAATTTCAACTTTGGGAGGCTCCTGCTCCACAACTGGTATCTGGGGTGGTTTTGCTGCGCCGGATACTTGTGTTTCCTGTGGCGGCTGGGGTATTCCTGTTGTCGACGTTGGTTTGGTAGACTCGCTGCTCTGTCCTCGTAGCAACGGAGCAGGAACGACGCCTGTGATACCATCTGGCTCGTTGGTCTGAGTCTTTGGCTTCGCCATGAGACGCTCCCCGGCACCCCCTGGCCGTGGTTTGAAAGCAGAATATGCCGTGGCCGCCTTTCGAAAGGCTCCGGCAATATCTTTCGTAGACTTCTTCTTGATCATTGGACCAAGACCTGGACGATGACTTTCAGAACTGTCTGCCGGATCTGGAGGTGGTCCAGACGTTGGTGCCTCTGGCACACTGCCAGGTTGTGGAGGCACTAGGACTGGTTCCGCTTGCTCAACAGCTATAGTGGCAGGATAAGCCGTATCAGCTGGCTTCTGAATCGGTAAGACCGGAGACTCTTCACCTTTTTCAATTATTGGCGCTGGTTCTGGCACGGCATTTGTAGGTTCAGGTGCAGCCTTAAGTGGCTCCACGGGTATTTTCAAGCTCAAACTATTTGCTGAACCGGGCCGAAGGGATGGTGGGACATCCTCAACATTTCTTGATGATCTATTCGAACGGTCGCTGCCTCGAGAAGGTGGTACACTGCCTGCTTCACCTCTACTTGTTGGTCTTGAAAGCCTACCATTGCTTTCATTTACGAATGATTGACCCAAACTACCTGAGGCGCCATGCATGGATGACGCCGTACCAGATCCAGCTGTGGTTGGACGCTGTGTAACATCTAAGCTCCGGTTCATCTTCGATTCGGAGCCATCTCTGCCATCGCGAGAAGGTGGGGCTCTTCCTACAGGGCGAATATTGGCAGGACTTTCGTCGCGACCCCGCGACATTGTCCTGAGCGGTTCAGGCGATTCCAATGCTTGGCGACCTGCTAAATCTGCCATTTGTTCCAGTTGGGATTTCGCAGCAACTTGATCGTTTTCGATACGGCCGTTGATTTTTGAAGGGGGTCCATCGCGACCTGCCAGTGGCGGCGGCCGCCTAGGAGATGGTGTTGATCGCGGCTCTCGAAGCCGTTCACGGCTTGGTGCTCTATTTGGAGATGGTTCCTGTAGCGGTGGTACTGCTGCCTTTGTCGGAGGCTCAGTGCGGAGGGGCCCTTGGCTTGCGTCGCCTATCAAAGTCTGCTTCTGCTTCTCGTCAAAGCCAATCAACTTTGGAGCCCTGCCGCCGGTATACTTCTTGTAGATCTTTACAAGACTCGCGATGAAGAAGTCTCTCTCCTTGAAGTTGCTTGCTTGCCAGTAGTACGGTTTTCCTACCGTTATGACAAAGCCCACGTTGGATGCCCATTGCTTGTGCTGTTGTTCGACTTGCGTATTCGCTGGTAGGTCACTGTAGGACTGAATCGCACTCAAATCATCCAACATCCACGTTTTACCTATCGAAAAGGTCCCGTCGTTGTTCTCACGAGCTTTGTGCATGCGGACTCGGCCGGATTTCCTCAGCGCAACAATAATCAGCCTTGGCTTTTTATTCTCTGGAGGAGAATTTGGTGGTGCTGGAGTTGACGGGTACGCCGCATCTTCCGTGATCCGGATGTGAGTGATGTAGGATTCGGTCACTGTAATTAAGCCAACATGTCAGTTTTGTTCGAAGAAGGTTTGCCAAGCAGCGCACATATTGCGACAAAGTGAAAGATTGCAGGGAAAACAGAAGAGCTGCCATACATGCCCCATCACTGTCCTGTTTAGAGAAACAGCTACTAACGATCCTCCGCTTTTCATCTTGGAACATTTGGGCCCTTGACATTGAGCCTTCCCCTGCGCCCAATTTCCCATCATCCCGATCTTCTCCTGCAGGTCTCCGAGCCCTTGGCCCGGCTGCGTCGTATCCTCGCGGTGGTGGGCCGCTCATCGTTGTTGTTATTGCAAGGCAGTCGTCTCATTCAGGAGGCTAAGAACCCCACTAGACATGCATGACTCGAAATATCCCCAGTCCGATAGAATACAGTTCAGAGATTTAAGCAGGCTGGCGATAGAAACCTTCGATTGCTCCCAGACCGGCTGGCGGCGAGTAGAAACCGGTCGTTGGAGGTTGTCGCAGTGACTTGGACGGAGATGGCAATTAGCTGGTGTCTGGCCTAGTCCATAGCGCGGTCCTAAGCAGCGTTACGGGCTCCCAGGCCCCCACATGCAGACGTCACAAAAGACAATGAATGGCCTACTCCGCAGGCAGTTTCGGGGTATTTGTTGAGTGTGTTTCCGTAGTTTCAATCTAGACTGAGTCCAGAATGGCAATAGTAATAATAAAAATAATAATAACAATATGAAGAAAGCAGCAGAGTGAGGCCCAGAGGGCGAGTTTATTGTTCTGTGATTGGCAGCAATCTAAACCGGCCATCGGACCAATAAGAAGCTCGACTACCCTCACCGCCCGCGTTCCGTCGCACTTTCCTTGTCAGTATTTTTTTTTTTTTTGGCAAACTACTTTTTCGTCCTGTCCGACGACGGAAACGAAGACTTTGGAAAGACGTCTCAAAGTCTGAGTCGGTCACCTTAAGTCTTAATTGGAATAATGGCTTCCGACAAGAAACAAAAGAAAGGATCGCCCGCGAAGGCAGCTACAGCCAAGGGCTCTACAAAGGTACGAAAATATCGCTGCATACTTCTCTTAATAAAACCACTGACGACTTGTCGATAAATAGGCTGCAGCCCCTCCTAAGCCACTTATATCAGCAGTTGCAACTTTTCTCAACGACTTCGGCTATAGCTCCGCCAGCCGTGCTCTAGTCAAGGAACATAAGCAGCGGGATGGAGAGGATGTTTTGCTTGGAAGCAAGGATGCGGCACCATCTCTCGTGACACTCTACTCTAGCTGGAAAGCCTCCTCCGATTCAAGCAGCAGTGGTGTCGGCGACAACGAGTCTCAATCCAGTGAATCCAGTTCTGAATCGGATTCTGATACCAGCTCTTCCGATTCTGGCAACGATTCGGATTCTGAGTCGACTTCCGATGCCGAGTCGTCAGATTCAGATTCAGAATCTGAGTCCGAGTCCGGGTCTGGCTCTGATGTGGAAATGGACGATGCCCCTGAAGTACAGAAAGAAAGCAGCTCATCCTCGTCAGCATCATCTTCTGATAGTTCCGAGGAAGAGTCTGAAGAAGACGCTCCTCCTCCAAAATCACAAAGCCTTAAGCGTAAGGCTGAGTCTGAGGATGAGTCACAGCCTTCCAAGTCGAAAAAGACAAAGACAGTCGAGGTCTCGAAGAGTTCCTCCAAAGACTTTGAATCTGATGAGGCTTCATCCTCGAGCGAAAGCTCGTCCAGTAGCTCGGAATCGGAATCCGATTCTGATTCAGATTCAGATTCCGACTCCGAATCAGATGATCAAAATGAAACATTGAAAGAAGCTGTGAAGACAGCTTTACCCGACTCCGACGAAAGTAGCTCAGAAGACTCAAGCGATTCTGACGACAGCGACGATTCTTCTTCAGCAGATTCTTCTGAGGACGAAGGTGAACAGAAAAGCTCCAATGATTCTAGCGATTCATCCACTACGCTGGCCTCGGATACTCCAAAATCGGGTCCCAAGAAGACTCAAAAACATGCAGAGAAGGAGTCCTTCAATTCTGTACCCTTGCCACCTGAACCCAAAATCAAGAAGCAAAATACCGGCGCTCGCCCTACAAGGTTGGCTGCTGCCAGCGCTCTTCCCCACGACCATCCCTCAAACAACTACGTTGCATACGCTTATGCAGAGCGTGCCCACAAGGATCTTTCAGTCACGCGCGGGAAAGGTTTCACCAAAGAGAAGAACAAAAAGAAGCGCGGTTCTTACCGTGGAGGACCTATCGATATTGGCCCTTCCCAATATAGCTTCAAGTTTGAAGACTAAACCAAAAAGTTTATCTGTCTTTTTTTCTAGACTATAGATTTTCTGTGTATTTCTTTTCATGTTGAAAACACTAGAGCAGTTTAGGGAAAGAATCATTCTAAGTTCATAGAGGCGTATTTCTTTTTTTTCCGTTTGCTCATTGCTTTTTACTCAAGCGAGGCGCCGTATGGTTTTAAGGAATAAATGTTATTATACAATTGACAATCAAACCAAAAATAATTCTATTTTCTAGATATATTTTGTCTAACAATATAAACATCGACATCCATTATGAATTGCCTCGTGAGCGCCACGAAGAATTCTCATCCAATCGTCTCCAACGCCGGTCCCAGCCAGTCTCACGTTCCCTAACTTCATCAATTTCACTTAGACTCCATAATGGAACCTGAGTTCTCAACTTGGCGCTTGTACTCTTGCTTTCCGGACTCGGCCTTTCATAGCCTGAAAGCTCGAGTAGCCTGTCTTCCGCTGGCTGTGCCGGGTCCGATTTCATATTGATCTCCTCCATACTTATATCCAAATGATTCTGATACCAGGCGCTTCCAGCGCCAATCAGATCATCTGTAGAACCCAGATCGAGACGCATTACGCCGTCCACAATACCAGTATAGACTGTGGCAGAAGTAGATGATGGTGAGGACATGGTATATATGGGACCACGGTACGTCCCATATCGATTCCTCGTAGCGCCAGGTGGGTGATGCGATAGAAAGCATGAGAAATTTCCCTGAGGCATACTTGGAGAAGTTCCATTTGTTTTGACAGACGACGGCATTGTTGCGTCGAAATGGCTGTAGGCGTTTCGCATCCTGAGATCGAAAATATTCACAACTGCCTCAGCCCCGGCTCCGACAAGGAACCGGTTGTTCATCGGTTGAATGCAGTAGATGGGGTTGCTATCCATCACATCGATGTATTCTTGCTCATACATCTTTGGCGAACGGAGATCATGGAGTCTGTGATTGTTAATAGGAAATGAAATATGCCGGTCAAAGGCAAACGTCAGACGTACCTTACTCGGCTGTTTCCCCATCCAGCGAGAAACACTTCCCCATGGGCGCTTCCTCCGTAATTGTCGACGCTGAGGGGCGCGATAGCACCTACTCTTGCCTTCCTCCGTGGCCATAGTGTCCTATGGTATGGGTCGTCGAAGCCAAATTCTCGTACTGTTGCGATCTGATCGCCTAGGATATCCGAGACTACGATTGAATCCGTCTTTCTCCCATAGCCGACTGCGAGTCTTGTTGGGCCTAGGAACTTGGAGTAGTGCCGAGGTGTTCCCTCCTCCGTTTCTCCTTTCAGTGTGGAAAACGAGCTGACGGTCTTATCCTCCGTTGCAGTTCGATACAGAGATATCGTGCCCCCGGAATTGTGTACGGCGAGAATCGGTTCAGTCCCAGGACTTAGATCGAGACTATGGAGCTCTGTTTGGTTGGTGACAAAAGTCTGTTGGAGTTCGGAAGTCGCATCGTCAGGATTAATAGCCACGTGTTCCACATTCCCTCGCGCTCTTCCGTATATGATGTGTTCGTTGCCAGGGATTTTTCTGGGATGGTTCGGTCTCAAGAGATGGACACTGCGGATATCATCATGGCTGCTTACATCCTCTAGATCATTGAAGCATAGCCATTTTTCATGCGCGTTATTGCCTGTCTTTCTGGTTCTCAGGAGTATTTTCTCTGCAGCTCCCCAGGCAAGAACCTCTTCTCTATCTTCCCAGCGCTCACCGGTCCAAACCTCATAACTGTCCAGTGAGGGCCGGTATCCTATTGTCGGGCGATCATGCCGAGTAGGTTCCGCAACACCGACTACTTTAGCATCTTCTAGGGGCAGCATAAAACGGGCAAAAATTGCGCATCTATCGAGCGCCCGCGACCGCGATGTCAGAGCCTGCGCCACATCTTTCCAGTACGGAGGGGCGCCGTCAAGAGTTGAAAACTGGCTCTGGACAAACGCTCGGAAGATCCGACCGTCGGCAGAAACGATCTTATGAAGGCGCTGGCAAGTCTGTGCTAGATGCGTCAGGGAGCTCGCTGTCGGCAGAAACGTGGCAATATGGTATATTATCTCCGATGGTAGGTCTGCCAACATATCTTTTTAAGGAGGGTGGCTGTACGCAACGATTCGCTTCGTTGCACCCCAGGATGACCGAACTATGAGCTTTTAAACGATTCCTTAAATAAGAAACTCCATGTATGATATTTGTCAGTGCGATAAAGAGTGGCGTTCTTGTTGTGTAGACAACCAAGCCTTTCAACCCGACGTGAGTCACAACTGCGAGTTGAAACGGGTGCCTGGGAAAAATTCCTTAGTTGCCGATCGCACCGCCGCACGCAGGTCCAGTTTAGACAGACATCGATCGTAGCTTGCGAGAAACAGCACAGGTCAGCCAACTGATTCGGGAATAATGAAGAGGATCAGGAACTGTGTGTTATCCGTTATCGGCTGTGGACGTCATTATTGTTTATCGATAACCTGATAATCGTCTGGGCCAATCATGTGGGGGGACCAGAGAGGGGGAAGTCTTTCCCACATCCACTCCCAGAGCCAATTCGACTCAACTCGTGAGAAGAAAGGAAGGCTATATGTTGTTAACATTTAATAGGGCTTGAACAGACTGCTCTATATATCTCCTCCTAGTCATCCTCCACGGATTTCGTCACCGTCGATGATGAAACGCTCCGATAAGCCCTTCTTTGCCACGAACCGCGCGAGATAACTTCCATTGCATTCCTTTTAAGCATTATCCTAGATAAAATCTATAAGATGGCTGTGACTTGGATTACGGCCACCGGGATTGCGGTTGCCTCGTGTGTTCTGCTATACACGTATATTCTATATCCAATCCTCGTCTCACCATTAGCGAAGATTCCCAATGCGCATTTCACGGCACCTATTTCTCCAGCATGGATTATTTGGAAGCGCTATAGAGAGCAGAACAACCGAACCATCCATGCAGCACACATGAGGCTAGGCCCAATAGTTAGGCTGGGACCCTCTGAAATCTCGATAAACTGCGTGGAAGGTGGTATCAAAACCGTGTATGGCGGCGGGTTCGAAAAGCACGAGTGGTATCCAAGAGTCTTTGCCTCGCTTGAGTAGGTTTCGCTTCTTTGTTAAGGGAAATTCGCTAACGAGATCTGCGCTACAGCACTGTCAGCATGTTCACCATGACTGGAAGCAAAGAGCATGCAATTCGGAAGCGCATGCTATCGAATATCTATTCAAAGTCTTTTCTCCAGTCCTCGCCGAACCTGAAGCTTATCTCCAAAACAATGATATATGACCGGCTTTTGCCTATTCTAGAAGAGGCGGCATCGTCAAAAAAACCAATCGATGTTCACGACCTGAACTCTGCTCTGACTATGGATTTTGTTTCTGCTTATCTGTATGGGCTGTGCAATGCTAGCAACTTGCTCCAAGACATCTCGGTTCGGAAACACATCCTACATAACTATCAATGCAGAAAACCCTTTGAGTTTTACTATCAAGAGGTTCCTAGTCTGATTCCCATTAGTCGCGCCATTGGAATTCCTGTTATTCCCAAGTGGTGTCAGGATGCAGGCAGCGTGATGGACGAGTGGAATTTGGACCTCTGCGATAAGGCGGATAAATGCATCACTTCTACAGATCCGGAATCCGAGCCAACCGTATACAAACAGCTTAAAAACTCAATGAGGAAACAGTCTAGCTTTCGAAAGGATGATCCAGAAGGCAATGCGCAGGCACTTGAGCAACAGAAACTCGATATTGCTTGTGAGACATATGATCAACTCACAGCCGGACACGAGACTAGTGCAACTGGACTCACCTATTTATATTGGGAACTTTCTAAACATCCTGAAATTCAGACAGATCTACGCAAAGAGCTGCACACTTTGACACCTCCAATTTCCAGCCCTCCCAGTTCGAAATCAGAGCTGCTTCTCCCAAGCCCCAAGGATATCGACGCGCTGCCTCTTCTGCAAGCAATTATTATGGAGACACTTCGGCTTCACGCGCCTATTCCAGGGATTCAGCCACGCATAACCCCGTCGCCATCAACATCATTGGGAGGGTACGACAATATACCGCCAAACGTGAGAGTCAACGCCCAGGCATATTCACTCCACCGTAACCCCGAGGTATTTCCTGACCCTGAATCATGGCAGCCACGACGATGGCTGAAGGATGATCACTCACGTGAAATGGAAGAAATGAGAAGATGGTTCTGGGCGTTTGGTAGCGGCGGAAGAATGTGTGTGGGAAGTAACCTTGCTGTTCAAGGTATGTGGAATCGCAGCCACAACATTCAGCCGGAGAGTACGTGCTGACTATGCTATTTGCAGAAATGAAACTAGCGACAGCCGCAATTTACAGTAATTTTACGTCTATCATTGTAGATGACACAGGTATCGAGGCTATTGATGCGTACACTGTCAGGCCATCGAGCAACAAGCTGATTCTAAAGTTTGAGCATATTTGAGGTGACCCTAAAAATCAGAATGAGACATTTAATGCACGCCCTCGTGCAAACCTGATTATACTAATTACATGCTGCATGTGCAGATAATCAACTTGCAGTTGCTTGCTTTGCGTCACTAGTGCCACCGAATAGGCTTCTTCGGTAAATATTGTTCTCAAGTCCAATCAGAGCGAAAGTGAAAGTATCATAGTTATTAATTCAAATACTTCATTATTATTTGAAAGCCCTGCCATACCTAAGATAAGTAGCAGTTATTCAACTCTGTAGATAAATGTATTTACTGGCAGTGAAGACTCAAAAGCAAGCCATGTAAAATCAATGTGGCATTTGTGCCTACGCCTTTCAATCGATCTCTCAAGTTAGCCTGTCACAAATATGCGTCATTAATTAATCCAATAAAGTCTGATGGTTTGCCATAATTGCCTTGTTTCAGGCTGTGGCGTCAAATTGGTAGACCTCCAACAATAATTCAAGTTACTTAGTACGGAGCAGGAAAAGAAATATAATAAAAAGAAATGAAATGAAATGAAAAAAAAGAAAGGAAAAAATAAGCAGGAAAAAATAAGCAAAAAAAAACAAGATTCATTCAAACTATAATTCGAGAGCTTTCCTGTTGGATACCTCGTACCTGAGCTTGATTGATCAAGGGTTGTTCTGTTTCTTCTTCATTTGAGGTTGCGGACAGACTTTCTGGTTCTGTCTCGCAATCCGTGAAGCAATCGCGAGCACGGAATCATCCGAGTCTCCTTTCCGAATGCTCGCGATAATTTCTGAGTTTTGCACTTCGCCGTCTGCTCGCAGGGCGTCCAAGAGATTCTCGACTTGAGAATGCGCTTGACACAGCGCTGATTTCTGTACCTCGAGCTGGGAGGCGCTCTCGTGAGGTCGTTCCTGATAGTTTCAACTCATTAGACAGTCCTAGAATCTTCTAACTCGATAGATATCTCACGCCGGTGCCGGCTACTTGCTCGTGGGGACTTTTTTTTTTCGATTTTGGCGTGTCTGCGAATCCGGGCATTTTGACTGTTCCGCTAAGGGGGCAGGTTCTAGACAAAATAGACAAATAGGGCAGGTTCTGGACAAAATAGACAAATGGCGCAAGGAGGGCGATATTTATGCTCGATAGTATTATCGTATTTCACACGTAGACCTCGAGTACGTCCTCAGGTCTGTCCTTCATGGGAAGGCCGTTGGCTTTAAACGACCCGGGGCGTCAACGTGTTGACCCATTTCGGCGAGAGATCACTGGGAGAACTTGCTTTGCCACAAAAACAAAACAGCGAATGTTGCGTGAGAAAGCATTACATGAGTGGCGCAGAATACGTGATGGGTTATCCCAATGCGGACGATTGCCCACTCGGGTCCATCAGCCCGGCCGTTCCACGAAGGGTTTGTTGCTGCCCAAAAAGGGATGGTCAGGTATATTGCTCCTAAATAGGATGCATTATCCAAGGTCGACCACTTTTTCAGGCCTTAATGGATCGACACATCCCAATCCAGGGAGTGTAGATGTTAGCCGAACAAATTCTACACCAAAAAGGGGTTCCGTCCCTGGTACGGCGGACTATATATACAACCTTGCCAAAGTCTGTTTTCGTAATGTTTTTCATAAAATAATTCGAAACTCCAATAGAAAGATGAAGTTTTATTACCACGCACGAATTATATTACAGTATTTTAAGTTTAATTGGATTTAATGCCGTAATAATTGGGCCAACAGTGTCCAATTCTATTTTTTTGTAAAAGTGGAGCATCTAGAGAAGGCATCTAGAGATAGCAAGTGCCACTCACGCAGGCGCTTATGCAGGCACTCACGCAGGCACTTACGCAGGCCTTAAGACACGCGTTAAGAGGGGCACTGAGAGGGGCTTTAAAGCAGGCGTTCACGTAGGTCCTAAGACAGGTACAGAGGCAGGCGCTGGGAGGCTCTCATGTAGTCTCTAAAATAGGCTCTGAGGCAAGGCCCAGAGATGGACGCTGAGGGAGGCGCTGATGTACTCTTTGGGGGAGCGCCTCTTTATATAATAATAGAGCCTTAGTGCCGGATTTAGAAAGTAGACACTGAAATTACGAAAACGAATTTTGGCAAGGTTGTACGTATAGTCCGTCGTACTTTGGAATTGCCTAAGCGGCGAAGATAACTGAGATTAGACTGCTAGTCTCTCTTTTGCTATGTTTATGGTTGGATGTGCGTCCCTTACGGTGGACTTCGACTGCAGCGCTGCTAACTATCAGCGCTCCAAGGTCATATTTTCACCACAGCCCAGACCCTAGTAGGAGCAATGTTGATTCTTGCCCCCCAGATGTCCCAGTTCGACGTCCTTTTGATGCTGTGTCAATTTCACTTTTATTCGCTCTGTATCCATCTACTCTCCCCAGCTGATTCTAGGATTTCCCTTCGCAGCTGCCATCGTCATGGCTCTCACTCTCTATTCATAAATCTATTTTCACAAAACACCATCATCCTAACGCTGTCAACTGTCTTGTCTTTGCCAATATCATCCGGCTAGTGTCTATGGCACCGGGATATCGAGGACGACGTCAAAGCTGGAGTGAAAAGCATGGCAGTACCCTGGAGAGTTCTGAGCACGGCTATTGTGTCCTCAGTATGTGCTATCTGAAATTAGCACTTCCGCGAAGTACATGGAACTGCGTCTAGGCGAGGAAAATAATTGTATCTTGCAAATGAGGCCAACGGGAGTAGGCAGTAATGACCCTAACAACTTCATTTCAACTACATCAGTTGATATACGGATGTAATTTGTGATACAGGCACATGTGTGAATAGATAAACAAAGTAGCAAATTTCATTATTTGAAATCGTTCTTGCAATATTTCAGTTAGCGTGGACGTAAGACATGTAAATTGTAAGGTCAATCGAGAATGCTACCCCAACGCCACGGTCGGTGATTATTTTGGCGTCCTTTATCTCCCGCCGTTATCAGTTGACATTCACTTCCTATGCAAAACTCGGTCATGGAGCGTAGATTGGCTAACAGCCTGCAGATTACTGCAGCCATTCACACCTTCTGCGATTTTGGCGTCCAGCTGCTAGGATACATATCTGAAGTAACTGAGAATCAAAGTCGCGTCGGGGCCAGAGATGACTTTGTTGACACCGCAACACGTCAGCTCACGCGAGTGGAGGAGCAGGTGCGAGAGAATTCCATCCAAATCGATGCAGTCCAAATAGCAGCGGAGGAACGGTTACTTGAAAACCTCCGATCATCTTGCCACATGGTCGCCAAAACTCTATTCATCAGACTCCGCCAGTTGAAGAATGCGCAGTCACAGGTCCAGACACAGTGGATCAAAGAAGACGCAGAAATATTAGAAACGCGACTGATTTCGTTCAGGGAAGCACTGCAATCAATAATTCCATGGCTTTTGTGAGCTTCAATGAGGAAAATGTATGATAGCCAATACTGACAAGGTGTCCTCTGAATTAGGGGGCAATGCATCGATCGCGATGTGGAAACGTTAGATGAGGAGCTGAAATCACTTATAGCACGTCTCCAGAAAACCACCAGCGATGGAAATTCTCAGGAATCTTTGAATACACCCGCCTTAGCTCTTCTCGACGGATCTCTAACTCATTCTATAAAGAGGAACGGTCAACCTGAGAAAAATGAAGAAAATCTCTCATCTGATGGCATAACTCCTCAGTCTATCTTCTCTGATCATGAAATCGTGTTACAAGATTTCATACTGGAAAGCTTGAGCTTCTCTTCGATGAAAGATCGCGAGGAAGGCGTTGACGCGGCACACGACAAGACATTCGAGTGGATTTTTGACCCGGACCCGAAAATAAATACCGAAGTGGATTCGCTCTCGAACTGGCTCCAGACAGACAGTGCTGATGGAGTTTTCTGGATCACCGGCAAGCCAGGATCTGGAAAGTCAACACTGATGAGGTTTATTATTGACCACCCCAAAACCCAGGAAGGCTTACGCATTTGGGCGGGCGACAAGACATTGATCACGGCGGGATTTTACTTTTGGATTAGTGGTACACTGGAGCAAAGATCACAGACTGGGCTACTTCGGTCTCTACTATTCCAATTGCTGTCATCAAGGCGACACCTTATCCCCCTTGTTTTCTCAGAGCTTTGGGAACGGTTGAAAACAACCAGTACACGTGACAGGGTCAAAGCTGGAGTTTCTTGGGAGATTTCAGAGCTGGCCAATGCCTTGAAACGGTTCATCTATTGTATCCGACCTAGGGAAAGAATCTGCATATTCATTGATGGGCTAGACGAGTTTGATGGAGACCACCAACAAATTGTCGATTTTTTCAGAGCCGTCACCTCTTCACATCAACACGTTAAACTATGCCTCTCCAGCCGGCCACTCCCGGCCTTCTGGTCCTCTTTTGCCCATGCCCCAAAGATTCAGCTACATGAGTTGACCTATACCGACATGGTCCATTTTGTCCAGGACCGTTTTGACGCCCAGGGGCAAATGCACGCTTTGATGCTGGACAGCCCCGAGGCCGCCTCAATCTTAGTTAAGGATATCGTGAACAAAGCCGACGGTGTCTTTCTCTGGGTATCATTAGTTGTTCGGACCCTGCTTCATGAACATAACTATCAAAAAGTCGCAGACGTCTACTCGCTCCTCCAGACGCTACCGACGGAGCTAGATGATCTGTTTCAGTATATCCTATTTAACGGCAAGTCACAGCATGATATGCACATTGTGTCCCGTCTTTTCCAGTTAATGAGGGCTCGGGAAATTGCCTGTGATATTGCTAGACATGAAGGCGCGGCTTCGATGACAATTTGGGAGTTTGCGCTCGCAGATCAGATCAATTATCAAGCAGCGCTAGCTAATAAAATACAGGATGCAGACGAGGAGGAGGTCTTTAGAAGATGTCAGACATTGTCTGGTCAGCTCGAGAACCAGTGCGCTGGTCTGATTGTGATGCATGACCGATCATCTGCAAGAGAAGGCCTTAACTTTGCCGATGACGAGTCGAGTGCACAGAAATTTGCTGAGAACAAAATTGCCTATGTCCATCGCACGGTAAAAGACTTTTTCGCTCAGCCGGAAATTTGGTCCAAGATAGTAAGTCGAATGATTGATGATGATTTCGATCCACATGCTCGCCTCCTGGGATCATACATTTCCCAACTGAAGCGTCCGCTGCGGCCATTTCGACGCCACAGACAACTCGATGAATGGTGGCCGGGGATTGTTCTGGCCATGACTCACGCGAGATGCGTCGATAAGGAGAACAGAACAATGCAAATATCTCTTATTCGAGAACTCGACAAAACAATTTCTGCATACTGGCTTCCCCGAGAAGCATCATCCTACAACGACCATTGGGCCCGAAACGCGTTTGGGACGTATGAGAAGCGGAAAAGAATAATCTTTCACGAACCATTCCTTTCTCTTGCTGGCAAGTTTGGCCTGGAGGATTATGTGCGCACCTCTCTATATGAAGAGGATTATCAGTACCAAGGCGGCATCCCTCTTCTTGGGCACTGCGTCGAATTTCTAGTCAACCGACGAAAGACAGTCTACCCACTATCGCAGCCCGACTTGGTGGCGACCCTACTTCACTACGGAGAAGATCCAAATCAAAGCTATCGCGATCTCGACCGTAGCGACCGGACACCATGGTTGTTGTCATTAGACTACCTCCGCGAGGGAGATCGTCGTGGATGGATGCAGTATTATGACTTAGACCCCGAGGGCTTGACCCGTTATGCAAAAGTCATTGAGCTTCTCATTATACATGGTGCTGATCCGAATGCACTCCTAGTCGAGACCCGATTTGATCCATCCAACACTGCCCTCGAAGTTATCACAATGGTGTATGAAAAATATGCCTCGCCCGAGTTTGAGCGCTTACGGCAAATGCTTCTTGAGCGTGGTGCACAGTGGAGAAAAGAGACTTGATAGATTAAATCCAGAACTAACTCAAATATCTTCTTCATATTTGGGTAATTGCCAGTCACCAAGCCTCAAATTAGTATATTTAGAAGATCGGTGTCCCGTCAAAGTGATGTATCGGTTTATCAGTTACTCAAAGTAAACTAATGACAGAGTTATAACCAAAATATCATCAACTTCGGCTGTCCTCCGTTGACGTACTAGATATAAGACATCTAAACCTGGTCAATCAGAGTCTTGATTATTGAATTAACCACTAACTAAAAAGGTGTACTTACTTCTTAATCACAGGTAATTCCTTTATCAATCCAAAACAGCACTTTGGCTATCGTCGTGTGGGGATTGGTTAAGTATTATACTAATTTCCGCCGTATATCTGACCCTAACCCAAACTAAGGATACAGTGCAGGCAACAACCTTGCAACTCAAACAACCATTTGATGCATTTACCAACTCTTTGTTAAATATATTTTCACTTCTAATGACCTTTCCTGTCAAATTCAAACTACCAGAGATAAACCAAAACGACAATTGCTGCCTGAAATATGGCAGCAGCGAGGTGTCTCGCAGCGGATGGCTCGTTTGGCCCTGTGGTGAATGAAGAAGGCTGCCGAGGCAACTTCGACTTCACGCTCGCGTTCACGCTGTATTTCTTCCAAATCGCCCCAGCCTCGATCTTCCTCCTCATCGCGCCAACGCGTATTTACTTGCTGTTCGCAAGAGAGAAATGCGTCAAGGGCACATGGCTCAAGTACTTGAAGCTGGTTAGAAGACTATTCGCAAACAACTCAATCACGCTAAACGATGATATTGATGAACTCTAGGTTTTCACGCTCGCATATTCTGTTTTGCAACTCACGTTGATCGCGCTCTGGTCGACGCAATCGATGCCTGCTGGCCCAGTAGGCATAGCAGCGTCATGTCTGAACACCGTCGTCGGTGTGCTCCTTTGCTTATTATCTCCACTGGAACACTCTCGCACGCTTCGCCCGTCATCTATTATTAATGTATATCTGTTGTCTTTTCTCCTAGACGCGGTAGCGCTGCGTACACTATGGATGTCGACTTACTCCACAGATATCCGTAACAGCTTCACTGCCGTCTTCACAGTCAAGGGGGTCCTGGTCGGTCTTGAGGCGGTCGAGAAGAATCGCTATTTCATTACGGAAGAGGATCGACAGCTTAGTCCGTATGCGAAAAGCGGCATCTACAATCGCAGCATTTTCTGGTGGATCAACGCACTCCTACGGCTGGGATATCGGCAACGTTTAACACCGCAGGATCTTCACCCGTTAGATCCTACTATGGCCGCAGAGGTCTTGCACGAGCGATTCCGTCTGTCATGGAAGCGTAGTAAGATGTCTCCCATTGTAGGAGTTTTGAGACGAATGCTGACAAGGAGCCCGTGTAAGCTCAACGCGATAAGCGTCGACTCCTGTACACGCTCTTGGTCGCTCTACGATGGGAACTGCTGAGTCCGGTGATTCCTCGTCTAATATTGATCGCATTCACTATCGGCCAACCGCTTTGCTTGCGACGACTTCTCGTCTATCTCCAGGGAGATAAAGATGATGTCAATATCGGTTATGGGATGATTGGTGCCTACGCGCTGATATACTTCGGGATCGCGGTTCATACCCCTCGCGCAACTGAACCATAAAACTGATAGATACTAATTGTATTTGGCAGATATCATCCGGGTTCTATTGGTCGACGTGGTTCCGTACTCTCGCCTTGATGCGCAGCATGCTGACGACGGCCATCTTTGACAAAACGCTGCAGTCCCAAGCGGCAGTGGCCGAAGACAAGGCTGCGATCACGCTCATGAGCACAGATGTTGATCGGATAGTCAATGGACTACGTGAAGCTCACGAGCTATGGGCCAATGCTGTACAGATTGTCATCGCAACTTACCTGCTGGAGCTGGAGCTTAAATACGCCTGTGTTGCACCGGCACTTGTGGCACTGGGTTCATTTGTTGCTATCACGTATCTGTCCAGTTACACTAAGCAGTTCCAGAAACAGTGGATGGGCAAATTACAGGTTCGCATCAAGGAAGTTTCCAGTATGTTGGATTCTATCAAGGGAATCAAAATCTCTGGCTTGACCCAACAACTACATGATATCATTTCTGGTCTGCGCCGGCAGGAAGTGGACGCCTCTAAACCCTTTCGCCTTTTAGGAGCTGGAACATCAACCATTGCTCTTCTCCCTCAGCTTCTTTCTCCCGTCTTAGCTTTCGCAATCTACGCAGCAGTAGCGCTTCGTGGAGGGGAATCGCTGGATGTTTCGCGTCTATTCACATCGCTATCGATCCTGTCGCTTCTGTCGCAGCCGCTATTCACACTCTTTGGATCCTTGACAAATGCACGAGCCTCTATCGGATGTTTCGAGCGCATCGAGAATTATCTGTGTCAAGAGAGCCATGTTGATTCGCGATGGGACGAGGCCTTGGGGATACAGACCTCGCCGGACGAATTTAAAGACGCTAAAACAACGAATATTAACACCCGTAAGTTGGATAGCTCAACTAATCATGACGCTGATTCTAGTGCGCCTCCATCGGATGTGGTCTTCTGCATGAAAAAGGTGGCCCTTGGCTGGGCTAAACACGAAAACCCAACCCTCCAAGACATTGACCTGACAATCCACAAAGGAACCTTGAACGTGATTGTCGGTCCATCTGGTGCAGGAAAGTCGACATTGCTCAAGGGGCTGCTTGGCGAATCACCCAAGCTGTCAGGCTCTGTGTTCTCATCGGCTACCGAAATTGCCTGGTGCGACCAAACACCTTGGCTTGAGAAAGATGCAACCGTGCAAGAAAATATCCGTTCAGGGTCGACGATGGATGAGGAGTTATACAGTACAGTCATTGACTGCTGTGGCCTTCGGGTAGATCTCAATTCAATGCCAGCTGGGGACCAGACAATGGTTGGCACCTGCTCACTTAGTGGTGGCCAGAAGCAGAGAATTGCATTCGCTCGTGCCTTGTATTTCCGCAAAGATATCCTGATCTTGGATGACATATTCAGCGGCCTTGATGCTACAACGGAGAGACATGTTGTCCAACGGTGTTTGGGATCCAATGGCCTCGTAAAGCGCTGGGGAATGACTGTTGTACTTGCCACCCACTCAACACGTGTACTCCCTTTAGCCGATCATATTATTGTTCTTGATGAGAATGGCACGGTCAGCGAGAGCGGCCCTTATTCCTCTCTTGTTACCGCGGGGGGATATGTTGAGCGTATAGACAAGCAGAGAATCCATCAGCTTCAACAACAGGCTGATGAAGATGAAGACGAGAAAAACAAGGAACCGACTTTGTCTAGAAGCCCTAAACTTGGCCAACAAGACAAGTCGAGCCCTCCTACGAAAAAGCCACCAGCTGTGCCTGATGCTCCACCCCAACCCGATCTCACAGTCTACCAGTTCTATCTCAAAACCATTGGGATCTGGCCAATGATGACCTTTCTGTTCCTGGCGAGCCTCTGGGCTTTTCTATCTGTGTTTCCAGTGCAGTGGCTTAAATGGTGGGCAGAGAGCAACAACAAGCATCCTAACAAGGATCTGGGGTTGTACCTGGGTGTTTACGCCGTATTCCAGGTGGCATGCCTCGGTTCGTCTGCTCTCATGACTTGGCTTTCTTTTAGCTTCATTGCTAGAAAGTCCGGGATTCAGCTCCATACAATACTCTTAACATCCACGTTATCTGCTCCACTAAGCCTGTTTTCGAAGACCAATAGCGGGCAAATCCTCACCAGGTTCTCGCAAGACATCCAAATGGTAGATATGAATTTGCCATTGCAACTTCTGACCGTATCCCAGAGTTTGTTCGTTTGTGTGGCGCAAGCTGCGTTAATAGGTGCCAGCATCGGATGGGTAGCGATAAGCTATCCGGTGCTCATAGCAGTGCTATTTGTTGTTCAACGCTTCTATCTCCGAACAGCTAAACAGATGCGACTGCTTGATCTCTCCGAAAAGGCACCTGTCTACGCGCAATACTCGAACGTCTTGGCCGGCGGTCTGCTTACTATCCGTGCTTTCGCGTGGCAGAGCAGGTTTCAAACGAGAAATTACCAATTGGTCGACCGTTCGCAGAAGCCTTGGTACTTGATGCTTATGATCCAGCGTTGGTTGCTTCTTGTTCTTGATTTCATAACGGCCGCCCTTGCCATTATTATCGTCGGTATTGCGGTGAGGCTCAAGTCGACTATCGGGCCTGGCGGTGTGGCTGTCACTCTTGTGCAAATCATTACATTGTCCGGCTACATCAACCAACTCATAACAACTTATACCTTACTGGAGACAACTCTCGGGGCTATTTCGCGTATCAACCAGTTTCAACAGACGTCTTCCTCTGGGTCAGGCGGTAAGCCTAATGGTAAAGGAGATCAACCACATCCAAATTGGCCGGAGACGGGGGAACTGATACTAGAAGACGTGGATGCCTCGTACGATAAATCGGGACCGCTGGCCATTGACGGACTATCTCTGAAGATCCAGCCTGGAGAGAAGATCGGTATTTGCGGGAGAACTGGAAGCGGTAAAAGCTCTACTCTTCTCGCTTTGTTCCAGCTATTAGAGCTTCGGTCCGGACGCATCCTCCTCGACGGCCTTGACCTGTCAAGCTTAGACCCAGAGGCTGTCCGAGCAAGGCTCAATGGGCTTAGCCAGGAGCCGTACTTCCTCACTGGAAGCATTCGATTGAACCTGGACCCATACAAGAGTATAGAGGGAGACGAACCTCTGATTAAAGTGCTGCAGTCTGTGCGATTATGGGGTCTAGTCGAAGAAAAGGGAGGTCTCGACGTCGACCTCAAGAAGGACTCACTTAGCCATGGACAGCAGCAGCTATTCTGTCTGGCACGGGCATTACTGCGCCCTGGTAAATTAGTGATCTTGGATGAGGTGACTAGCAGGTAAGTTATGCGTACAAGCACAGTAATTTTTGCAGCCAAGTTTCTAATCCTCGAATAGCGTGGACCAGGATACTGATACGGTGATGCAAAACATCATTGCCTCGGAGTTTGCCGACAGGACAGTTCTCATTATCGCGCATCGATTGCACACGATCATGCATTGCGATAAAGTGGCCGTCATGTCTAACAGTAAGTGTGTTGAGTTTGATAACCCTCTGGTGCTGCTGAAGGCGAAGGGTTCGTTGTTCAGCGAGTTGTTTGAGAGCTACCATCATAGGGGAGAATAGCTATTGCCATTCATTATGTATTTATAATTAATAAACTTGTGTTCAATTTATTAAAAAGTATATTTTATATATTATAGGCCAAAGTATAATAATCTTAGGGGATAGTGAATAGCTACTCATTCATATAACTAGACTGGCAGGATCTAAGGAATGGAAATCCAAAATATCAGTTATAAGGATTTCAAATTCTCCGCTTCGTGAATTGCCGAAAACATGCGGAAGGTATTCTGGACTTCTTAAAACTTTATTCTCAACAATCACTAGAATTAAAGGTCTCGTTGATAGAAAACAGAGCAAGAAGTCCATTATGATCAGTGATAGAACCATTTCAACTCACTTATCAACTGCTTGAGACCCGGTGGACCGATTGTGATAGGGCATGTTCTTGGACTTGCCTAATTTCATATAAATATGAATTTCAGAATATTTGTTGCCTTATCCTATTCTAGAACTTGGCCGCCTTCTTAAATATACTGATAATGTTGTCATTTTGTTACAGTTTCTACTGTTCTAAGTGCTGAGTTTGAATGCTTATTTGCTAGCAATGACCGCGTCATTAGGCCTAATATGGGATTCAGAGCACTACACCAAACTCATCATAGAACCTTCGGTGATATTATCAATATCAGATATATTATATACATCTTATGGACATTCCTATGATTCTATACTACTGTAAAATGGTGTAGTTATAGATATTTGCAAACTTGATTAAAGGATAAAGATGGTATAGATCTTAATATAAATTATATACTCTACCAGAATAATTAAAGGTGGTTGTAATAAATAATAATTCAAGGCTAAGGCTTATGGGCAAAATATATGCGTAGAAATCAGAGTAAATGAGCCAATCCAACTAGAATCTCCTTTTAATGTTTCTTGGAATCGAAAATATTCTATAATATGGTTAGAAAGTGCAAATCACATTAACGGCACATAGTTCCAACGTACCTCCTTTAATTCGTCGATAGATGATGCAGTATCCGTTTCTTGAAGAAACCGGAAAGCCTGGGAGTTAATAGACTAACGATCGATTTTGTCAAAACAAGTGCTGAGGCAATCAAAAATGGACTGGACACCGCTTCCGGATTGGGAAATAAGGTGGCGCACAGAGCTGATGTCAAACAGTTGGAGATAGCTTCATTTATTTCTTTCCCCTATCCTCCCTATGCTTAGTATTCTCACCGATAGAGACTAATTCTATTGTTTTTTGATCTGTCACATAGCTCACTTAAAGATCCCAGACTACGGCGGGAATATCCCCATCCATCTGCTTCTCCACGAGGAGGATTCCGGGACTTCCCGTACGCTTGTTCCACCGAGTCACAGCGACCCTCTGGCTGCTTTCCAATGCCACCGCAACCATATCCAGATCACCGTTGATGCTGAACTGCCGTGGGGAAGAGCCGTGGGCCCGATGGAGGCCGAGGAAAGAGACGTCTTCAAAAAATTTTCCACTGGCATCGGCGCAAGCAAATACAGCGAATGAATCGCTGTTCCGGCCAAAAGTGCTGTCCAAGCGATTGGAGACTATTACATGATTGTTTTCAGGCTTCGGGGCACGCTGATGTTAACCTGGTACGTCGCTTTGAGGGGAAGACAACACTTACCGATATTGCAATCTCGGCTGCCTTAGACCCAGTGGGGGGAGCCCTGTTGCCATATGTGCTTCCTTCGTAGACTTTGGCGAAGGAAATTCCGTCTTCTGAATAAATGACTCTAAAGCCACTCAGGCTATTACTCAATTCTTGCACGAGATAAAAGTAGACGTCAGTAGATGTGTTTTTCGCACCTTTGGGAGTCCAAAATACGCCGTGTCTAGGTCCGGACCCTAGGGTTACGGCCAGGGGCTCTACCTGATCAAGGTAGCCCGTCAGTGGGCTGACCTCGAAGATGCGGACGAGGTCAGCTCCAAGGTCAGGAACAAGGACAAAGCGTCCTGTTGGGTCGACAATTACTCCGTGGGGATGAGGAGCATCCTGTCGAGAAGGGACAGGACCGGGACCAGTCATCTCATAGACAAAGGTTTGGGAATGGTTAAAAAGTCCTTGAGCAGGATCCACGGCGTACGTGGTGACGGATGACGCGCTACTACAGAACGAAAAAAAGAGGTCAGCAACGCATGGCATACACGCAGACAGGATCATTTTCTGAGGTATCACAGGAACATACTAGTGTGCTACTGCAAGAAACTGGCCCTTTGAAACCTGAGGCGCGGAATACATTGCAGACATTACCGGTCCAGTCAGAGTTTTCAGATGTTGAATCATACTTAGTGTTCCATTTTGATTTGTTTTGAAGGTGGTGACGCTACCATTTAGAGCCGTAATTCCTTCGTCTAGACAGTATAGGATGCTGTTCTCACTGTCTAACATTAACCAAGAAGGGCTGCTGCCACAGGCAGCGGTCTTGGAGAGGGTGGATAGCTCATAGGCTCCCCTGGTCTTGGTCAGGGCGAGTGATGTGACAGAGCCTGCGTATGATGCCGCATAAAGTCTCGTAGCAAGCACAGTGTTCCCCAAAAGGGATGCCACCAAGCTGATGAAATGCGACCTCATGATAGATATATCTATCCTCTACTCTCTTCTTTTTCCCGCCTTGAAGTAGGGCAGCTAATAGGTCAAGAGATGAGGAGTCGGTGACAAATGATTCGAAAACCCGTACCTTATCCAACATAGGACAGCATGTGCAAAACGTGATTGATATTGGGGCGGTTTGATATACCGGAATCCGATTTCGAGCAAGCCAGTTCCAGACCCTTGGAAATTAGTAAGATGAGATCTCGGCATTCTGCTTAGAAATTGCCACCTGCTGGCCCAGAACAGTCGTAAAGATACGCGTTTACATATTATTCAATGTCCACTGTAACCATGGAAGATTAGGCACAAAGCTAAGGGAGACCAGCCTTGGCACCAAGCTTGATGATTTTCCACAGCCCTGAACCTTTTCTCTTGTCCTGCGTCAACGACTTCTCCCTCCGTAGAGCGAGTGCCAAGGCAGGCTCCAGAAGGTCCATGTCTATCTTGGCGCCAATACTGAGCGTGGGCCTCGAGAACAACGAACCACTATTCGAGAAGCCAGTTACTAGCTGTGTCTGCGCTGCCGAACCAAAAATATCATCTATCCCAAACGCCTCACCGGCCAGGGAGACATTTAGTGCTTACCTAGGGCTAGTATGCGCAATATCTCTTTAGTATGTTTCCCACTAGCTCTGCATGCAAAGGAACGGGTGATGCCACTAGCGTTCCTTATTAGCGTACTGAGCCTTTACCTACCACTATTCCGTTGGTGAAAGGAAGAGAGACTATTAAGCGAATACATAGAATG
This sequence comes from Talaromyces proteolyticus, assembly GCF_021365285.1. Taxonomy (NCBI): domain Eukaryota; kingdom Fungi; phylum Ascomycota; class Eurotiomycetes; order Eurotiales; family Trichocomaceae; genus Talaromyces; species Talaromyces proteolyticus. The sequence continues at coordinate 1,186,093 of NW_025764280.1, forward strand.
AGTATGTGAAGGTGTATCCATTGCGCATGTAGCTGATCAATATGCTCGTGGCGCTCCATTCCCACTTATTTGGTATTTTATTCCAATATTGCTCTCTGTCTACAGCTTTATGGTGTATACTAATCTTAGATTGATAGCCACTGCGAAACCTGTACATTCAGAGCCAAGATATGAATATATGGTATCAATTGCGTATCAGTTGTTTACTGCGTTTCATTACCATGATAACCTAAATATTGAATAATTCATAGCGAGGTTTTTAGACAGTCTTCACTGCAACAACGTGCTTCCGCGCCTGTTGCCAAGATACATAGAGTTTTGTCAATGGTTCTTTGACTTAGTAATTCAGGTAATTATCAGTTACAAAGAGTATCTACAGCTTACGTACATGCCGGTGGAGTGCACAGCGTCTTGCAGATACGATGTTATTGACCAGCTACGTCCTCGTGCACGAATCAATTCTTTAAACGCTTCCATGCAAGGTCCATAGACCCAGTCGTTATCCCAGCACTTGCTGTTCAAGTCCCCATAGCACAAGTGGTATCTCATGTATTCTACACCTACTAGCAAAACCACTGCTAGCACGATTTCCCATTAAAAATGGTACAATCTAGGCCCAGTGAAGAACCGAAGTAGAAGAGGGAACGTGTTAATGCCGATCTATATATTCCGGCCACCTGCTGCTCGAGCAAGCTCTGTAGCACAACAACCCATCCATTCCTACCTTTCCTTGCAGTTCTCCATCTTCTTCATCTCTTTAAGATTGCCTCTTCGAAATGGGGTCCGTCTTTCTCAGCACCCTTTTCTTCTCTGTGGTTACGGTCCAGGCCTATCTGGCCTCCGAGCAGATTGATGTCCAGTCCAGCCTTCTCACCGACCCCAGCAAGGTCGCTGGAAAGACCGTTGATTACATTATTGCTGGTGGTGGCTTGACTGGCCTGACTGTTGCCGCCAAACTGACGGAGAACCCTAAGATCAAAGTCCTAGTCATCGAAAAGGGCTTCTATGAGTCCAACGATGGACCAATTATCGAGGATCCAAACGCCTACGGCCAAATATTCGGCACCACTGTTGACCAAAACTACCTCACCGTTCCCCTGATCAACAACCGTACTAACAATATCAAGTCCGGCAGGGGCCTCGGAGGATCAACCTTGATAAATGGTGACTCCTGGACGCGCCCAGACAAGGTCCAGATTGACTCCTGGGAAAAGGTTTTTGGCATGGAGGGCTGGAACTGGGACAACATGTTCCAGTACATGAAGATGGCTGAGGTCTCACGTCCTCCTAATGCTGCCCAAATTGCTGCCGGTCACTACTTCAATGCTACCTGTCATGGATTCAACGGTACCGTCCACGCCGGACCTCGTGACAATGGTCAGCCTTGGTCTCCTATTATGAAGGCCCTTATAAACACTACGTCAGCCCTTGGTGTTCCCGTTCAGCAAGACTTTCTCTGTGGTCACCCTCGCGGTGTCTCTATGATCCTTAACAATGTTGATGAAAACCAAGTTCGTGCTGATGCTGCCCGTGAATGGCTGCTTCCCAACTACCAGCGCCCCAACTTGAAGATCTTAACTGGCCAGATGGTCGGAAAGATTCTCTTTAATCAGACCGCTTCCGGTCCTAAGGCTGTTGGTGTAAATTTCGGTACTAATAAGGCCGTAAACTTTAATGTTTATACCAGACACGAGGTCCTATTAGCTGCTGGCTCCGCTATCTCTCCGCTGATCTTAGAATATTCTGGCATTGGTTTGAAGTCTGTCCTTGACCAGGCCAATGTTACTCAGCTTGTTGAGCTTCCTGTTGGTCTTAATATGCAGGATCAGACCACTACCACCGTCAGTTCCCACGCTAATGCCGCCGGTGCTGGCCAGGGTCAGGCTGTCTTCTTTGCCAACTTCACTGAGACCTTTGGTGACTACGCCCCTCAGGCTAAAGAGTTGCTCAATACCAAGCTCGATCAGTGGGCTGAGGAGACTGTTGCGCGCGGTGGATTTCACAATGCAACTGCTCTCAAAGTTCAGTATGAGAACTACCGTAACTGGCTTCTGAACGAGGACGTTGCCTTCGCCGAGCTTTTCATGGATACTGAGGGCAAGATTAACTTCGATTTGTGGGATCTGATTCCTTTCACACGCGGTTCAGTCCATATTCTCAGTAGCGACCCCTACCTATGGCAATACGCAAATGATCCCAAGTTCTTCATGAATGAGCTGGACCTCCTTGGTCAGGCTGCTGCTTCCAAGCTTGCACGTGATCTCTCTAACAAAGGCGCTATGAAGAACTACTTCGCTGGGGAGATCATTCCTGGCTACAACTTGGCTGAGAACGCTACGCTTTCCCAGTGGACGGACTATGTCTTACAGAACTTCCGTGCCAACTGGCATGCTGTGAGCAGCTGTTCCATGATGTCTAGAGAGCTTGGTGGTGTTGTCGATGCCACCGCGAAGGTGTACGGTACACAGGGCCTACGTGTCATTGACGGCTCTATCCCTCCTACTCAGGTCTCTTCTCATGTCATGACCATTTTCTACGGCATGGCTTTGAAGATTGCTGATGCAATCCTGGCAGACTATGCCAAAAAGCCCTAATGGGTGGAAACGACCAGATATATAGTTCATAAGGGCGTGGTCACTGGCGAACCTGCTCGGGTGGAATCCAACCCCCCAACTTCTGGTCTTCATCTGTCGTATTAGTTAGATTCTCTAAGATGTAGATGATTTAGATATATTGCTTATAGACAAGGGGAGATAATCTCTTAGTGCTTATTGAGTTGAACCTATACAGTCTGATACATATAATTTGTACAGTATAATCTTAGACCAGTTGAATCTAGAACTATGTTGTTGCTTGGGACAAAGCAGCCTTCTACGCTGTCAGCAGCTACAGTAACACATATCTCTGTCAGGAATAGCAGAAGTGTATTTCGAAAATGAATTGTCGATTATAGTGAGAATGGCTGCATATTTCTGTACTTATCGAACTCTCATACAGTGTTAACTCGCTGCCTGTCACAATCGACCATTAGAGGAATTTCTAGAAGCCGTGCTGAGAGCCAAACGGCAAAAAGCTCCCTGTCTCTAACCCGGGCCCATCAGCGCTGAACAGGGACGTAATAAACACGTGTAACTACTTCAATTGCCACGCAATGTCATTAAAAATTGCGGTAGAGCACGGAAGATACATGAAAACAAACATACCCGTGCAATATATTCAGATGTACATCACATTATATATCAACTCATCGGAAGCAAGGGAAGACTAGGCCATAGTAACTAAGAACTGCATTGGTAAGTTTCAAGTAATTCTACCAGTCGGAAAGGTGATGTCCATAGAGCACAATAGGACAAGGCATTCCAGAAAGCACAAGAACGCGTAAACAGGAACGAAAAAAGGGACGCAATTGATGCTTTTAACAAAAAGAATGGCCACTGACTTCATATTGTGGACTTCACTACGAGGCTTGTCGAAGTTATCGCGAAGGGTTTTCATGGCCTCGGCAGAAGCATTGCTAAATCTTATTTATCGTCAGAGTTTGCAGCAGTTGCTTCATGTTTCATGATATTCCTCAGTAAAACAATGATATGGATTGCTAGTCACTACACAGTCTACGTTATCGACCCCAAGAATAATCATAGCTTCGAATAAACAACTAAAAATATCTCTGGGGCAGTGCTTCTCTCCCCATATATGGACAAAACAGGACTGCTTGCTTCTTAACCCTCATAAGCCAATTCCCTCGATTAAAGGAAGGGTTGAGAGGTTTAAAATTAAACACAGAAATTTATCATTCAGTACAGAAAAATTATCACCTCAAGCACAGACTTCTATAATTTATGATCTTAGAGTTCTTATTAGATACTGGTATATAAATTATATTAAATAAAGATAATGTATAGAATATTTTTAATTTTGCAGATTTTAACCCTATCCAGACAGCACTAGCAGATAGCCCTAATCGGGACTAGCGCGCTACGGCTGTTTTCTCGGTGTGCCGGGATAAGATTAAGTTTATGAGGATATATGTAAATTTCCATTTACTCGTTTACTCGTTTACAATTGTATCTGGCTTGCTCTGTACAGAACATTACGTGCCACAAGATCGCTGCATTTCGACCCTGGTAAAGAAGAATGCCCGACAAGGATGCGGGGACACCCCGCGTGTACATTGCGCGGCATGGTAAGTTGATCATTGATCCTATATAACGTATATACATGAACCTAGCACTTGACCCTGACAAACCAACGTAGGAGAAACCGAATGGACCAAATCCGGGCAGTACACGGGCACCACCGAGCTCGATCTGACCGAGCACGGCGTCACCCAAGTCCAGAGCACAGGTCGCATTCTGGTCGGCAAGGGCAAAGCCGTCGACCCATCCCGCATTGCGCACGTCTACATCAGTCCAAGGAAAAGAGCCCAGACGACCTTTAACCTGCTCTTCTCTGCGACTGAGTCGGAGTCGTCGGATTCGGCACTGGATTCGTCGCGAGTCTCGACGACAGACCGTCTCGCTGAGTGGGATTATGGCCTGTACGAGGGCATGGTCACGAAGCAGATTCGCGCGTTGCGCAAAGAACATGGTCTGGATGTCGACAGGCCGTGGGATATCTGGAGGGATGGGTGCGAGGATGGAGAGTAAGTCGCTCACAGTCACCTCACATGCATGTCAGAAGGATTAGGAAGGGCTGATATTATCCAAGATCCGCACAGCAAGTCACAGACCGCTTGGATGACCTTATCAAGGAAATAAAGGCTATTCAGGTAAATCACATGCATGACGAGCCTGGACCGGCGGATATCGTGCTTGTGGCGCACGGCCATCTTCTGAGGGCTTTTGTCAAGCGCTGGCTGGGCTATCCTCTAGAGTTCCCGCTGTCGTTGATGCTTCCTCCGGGGGGTATTGGCGTGCTCAGGTGAGTTCGGATTGATACGTCATGTTTTTCATATTTCGTGCTTCTAACCCGCATATTATAGCTACCAGCACCATAGTATCGATGAGCCAGCGCTGTTCGCTGGCATGGCGTTTCCGAGTTCGTCATAACCGGCATATACAGTAGGTTTTGGATGGACATGGACGACTAGAATAGAGATAGACATTGGCGAGAATATAATTCCATAATTCCATAAAGATGTAAATATATTATACAGCAGCCCCGAATAATCATACACTGCTTGCACTACTAGTACAAGGCAACATGCAGATGATACCTGGCAGAAATTTCACTCCAAAACTCCACGTATGCAACAGAAGGATATTTTGTATAACAATCAAACGCTCAGACACGCCCCTGTTTCTTGCGGGGTCCGGCAACCTTGGGGAACATTCTCATGAGGTGGTAATTGATGGAGTTGGTCTGGACAGTCTTGTCTTTCTGTGATCGTCGTTAGCATCGGATTTGAAATAAATATATAGCTGTATGTGGGGATACGCACCCGTTGGTCCATGCAAGCTTTGAGCGATTCTTCCAGAGCCTGGCATCCTTCAGCACCTTGTCCGGCCGATGCCCAGCAGTCTAGTCAGTTGTCAGTATTGATGACAAATCCAGACGAGTCCAATTGATTGTTCAGCAGGATAAAGCATACTCAGCATCGAAGACATGATGGTTGCGCACGAGTTTTGTTGTTGTTGGTTCGGACGGCGCACTCGGAGGTGGTTGATGGTTTGCAGCCGCACCGGATTCAAGCGAGTCGTAGCACCTTTGGCAGGCATCTTGAAGCCACTCCTGAGCGCCGGCAGTGATATGGTGTAGAATTGTCGCGATTGTAGGGGAATTGTCTGGCCGCGGAAACAACTCGGCGAAAAATGGCTCTGCCAAGACCTAATTTGCGCTCTGATTGGTGGTATGCTTATATAAGCTGCTTTCGGACATAACGTAATCGGTAAGCCACCCGCCCAATTCTGCCGAAGAACGCGTTCTATAGCGATTTCAAATCTTAATTTCTAACCAATCGTTATATGATTAATTATTATGAAAAGATGTGAACGTATTAGCTTAACTCTAGACTAATATAATAAGGTTAAATAGGTATCTCTACTGAATAAACATAGTATAGATAGATTAGTGTACATATAGATAAATAAGAGAGACTGTAGAGCACCTCCGCTTTTAATATTGGAAGTGGATGGCCAATTCAATGTTACTTAACTCTATAGATAAATATAGATCATTTACTCCTCCTAATCTAACCTACACCAACTATCTTATGCCAGACATAGTAGACGCGATTCAGCTGCTGAAGATAAGATGTTAAACACTTAAAAAAATGCCTTCAAACCAGCCTACTAACAAAATTACTAACCCACGAGAATCCGCTAATTACAATGTTGACAGATGAGAGGACATAAGCTAAAAGTGGATTTGTACAAGCTCCAAGGAGACACGGCACATATTAGGAAATGTACAAGTAGATTAGCAATAGTTGCCCTTTCGGCTTAGCCGCCGGGTGTTAATAAATTGTGTGTGTGTGTGTGTGTGTGTGTGTGTGTGAGATAGTAACTATTCTGTACACAATTGTATTAATTATTAGTTATGTACCAATCACCTTACTTCCTCCGCTTCAGCCCTCCACAGCTTATGCAACTCCCATGCTGTTTGAGGAGGGCAAATGACATCATATCGCCCCTGGATGATTGTCACTGTCTATAGATTAGCTACTCCCAATTATGAGGGTACCTTTTCTTGTTCCATAACTTACACGGAATATGTGTGACACGACCAAGGTTTTGCGGGTTGAAAAGTTGACTGTCTTCCAACCAGACGCCATGCGCAAAGTAATGAGCCTCTAACCGGACATGCGATAGCGACCAGCCATCATCATCTATCTTGGCAAATGTATTTGCACTAGGCTCTGGGGCGCCGATGGTTATGTCCACGTGTTCCATCTTCTTGATGCGGCTCTTCTTACTTGGAGGTCTTCGGATGTCAAGAGTTAATACCCCTGCAAGGGATCATTCCTATCGGATGCTGGCAAATGGTTCACAAACTTATCGTAAGCATCTAGGTCTATATACCCCATTTCCGAATACCAATGTGCTCACGGGGCCTCTCAATGTCATCGACAAGAAGATGGGAGTTATTCTCCCGAAGTTCGGCACACGGTTGGGATTTGTCAGCGCCCCTTTGATCGAGCAGTACTACACGATAGATGGCTGGATCGAAATACTGCGTGTTTTCCTTTGTGGTGCGTCCTCCAGGGCCGCCATGAAGAAATATCACTATATTCATTTCTCGATTCGTCTATCTGTCGCTTCCATTGACTTATTCATCTAGTGCTTTGAGCAATGACTATCATCAAGGTTTGCTCTGACTAACCTGGCTTTCCCTCTGTGTTTCCATATTGCTCGTAATGTAGTTTATAAATATAAGTCACTGGCAAATAGCCAGCATCGAATGGATCCGCGTGTTTGTAGCCAGGGTGCCGTTCCAGGTCCACATCATGTCTAGCCATTTTCAATCGCCGTGCTTCAATGAGTCTTTACGATATACACCACTATAGCAGGATCAAAGCATAGTCGATGCTGATATATTAATAGAAAAAGATTCTCGAGGGGGACCGAAATGAAAGCTGAAAGGTAATTAATGGCGTTGTTCCTTCTGAAATCAACTCCGCCCGAGCATCAAATGGAGTTGACGGTCCGTCTACGGTCCCCACCAATCCGGAAACGGATTTGGTAGTCCTATCCGGGTAGTGTTCATGATTGTTACACCCAAAATTTATTAATTTGAATAATCTAAAGCAAGATATTACTCCAATCGAAGTTGGAGACCATGTCACCCTCTTGATCCTCAGGAAATGGCATCACCCCAAGTTCTCCCTCGGCATCACTGGGTTCTGCAAAGCCCACAACATCGTCGTTCCACCACGATGGTACCCAGCTTCCTATTCCCGCCTGCATTGTTTCTTGGAGAATTATGGGTTTTGTTGACGATTGCCCAGCGTCCCGTGAATTGTCTTCATCTTCTGAAGACGAATCGTTCACCTCGGCCTGCGAGCGCTTCTTCCTGCTAAATGTGCCCTTTTCCAGCTTCTCGCTAATATCAAGAGCAACATCATATGTCTTAGAACATTCCTTGAGTGTCTTGAGAAGGAAGTTCATGTGTTGACCAAGTTCTGAAGCTTGATTACCTTGGGGAGATGTTGTGCTGTTGTCAAGAGCGAATGTTACTGCAGTTACTGCCATTGTTAAGCTGTATACCAGGATCAACGGTGCGGTTGTGAGCGAATGCTGGGCGCGGTATTGCCGAGTTATGGCCATGATGCTATCTGCAGAGGAGATGCAGATTTCTTGAGACTGGCTTTTTCGTGCAAATCCTGGGGTTGGTTTGATGAAGTGTCGGTTCAATGATATTATGCAGCTATGATACAGTGCACTTCATATGTCATTACAAACCCGGTGCAATAAATGAGGAATTAGGTAAGGCGCTATCTTACTGTAAAATCGCAAGCTGCGGTGGTAAGTTTTGAGTTGTTGGAGTCCATTGACTCCAAGCGAGAAACTCTGGTAGAGCTGTATGCCATTGAAATAGTCGTAGGTTCAACTCCTCCAGCTTGGCCACTCGATGGGTAACGAGATCCTTTCTGGGGAGTTTGATCAGTCTAGTTGAGAATACCTCTGTCATCATCAATTCGATGATTTTGCCAAGATGGGCGAGTTGGATGAGTATGAGCGATGAGGGTATGATGTCGGTTAATAGAGACGACAAGGCGGGGTTCGCCCCTGGCGTTTCTAGAGTCTCTTTGGCATTGATTCTATTCCAATTCATCAGAAGTCTTCTCATTTTTCAAAGCAGATGAGGGATTACTGGTCATTTTGAAGATCCAAAGGGTCGACGGAGGCATCGTCTTCCCGAAGATAGATGGGGCGCCCAAAATACAAACTGATGACTCTTGGCTCTTCATTAATATGGGAGGATGATCAAGAATATCTTTACGCACTTATCGATAACATAGCATCCCCAGTATACCTTTCTCCTCATCCGCGAATCCTGGCTGAGGTTGATGGTATTGTCATCCTTTACTAGGAACTTGGGGTCCTGGTGAAGTCCCAAGTCTTGTACCATCCGGAATGCCATGCCTTAAGAATTAGCTGCCTGTTATATCATAGATATTATGGCGGATTTACCTGACAGTATCCAGCCCTTGGTATTGTTTCCTGCGCCGAATTCGAACAACGACAGACACAGAAAAGCCTGCACTGTGGTGATGTGGGGACTTTGGAGACTCTTTATGCTTAGTAGCTTATTGACGTAAGGCCCCAGTGCTTCAACAGTTGTCGAGACCTGCTTATCTTTCGAGATCCTTGCACCCAAGCAGCAAATGGCATATAGAAGCGGGTATGACCAGAATTTGCCCTCGTACTTGTTCTGGGTGAAGTCTCCAACCAGGGTCGGTTCGTCGATGAATGGACACTCGGCATTGAGGTGGCGGAAGAACATGGACAAAGATTCCTTGAGTATTATGTCATCAACTTTGAAAATGCCTGACAAATGAATATCTTGCTGGTACTGGTTAAACGTCGAGCTGCGCCGCCCTTGATGACCGCTATTTGCATACCCTGTGACACACCCCTTTTGATATATACTAGTAGGCCCATAGAATGAGCGGTGACCTGTGGTTGTGTCAGAATTTGGTGTAGCACACGATATGAAGAGTCGATATACATGCCTTGAGGGCTCTGTTGCAGGATCAAAGTAGATACTCGAGAGGAGCCGCTGTAATCGAATATGAGGTCCGGCCCAACGCACTCCGAATCTGGAGCAGTCATCGAGGTTTGTGTAAGAGATGTTGATGACAAGAGTGATGACGGGTTTCTTAGAGATTGCTTCATGGACCGTATAGTTGCCTCGTAGGAGGCCAACCGTTCTTCGAGCGCAGCAACATAGGCGCGGCTGACCGGTCGACGTCGAAAATCATCATCCCGAAAAGAGCATTCGTTACCACTGGTCACGCAGTTGTCGCAAGGGCACAATCTCGTGCATTTCAACTACGAAGTATTCTCAGTAGTGCGTTCTGTCCTTGATCCTTCTTCTCACTTACTTTACGGAGTTGACAGCGTCGGCAACTATGATTGGTTCGGTCAGTTACCGCAGGTGCAGCAGATATCAAGACAAGAGTTGGACATACGAGATTTTTTTCTTGTCGCTATCCATGGCCTTCTCTGTAGCATTTGGTAGTCACCAGGACCAGGTAATGTTGGTCTTTTGAGAGTAAATAGAGGAGGACTAGATGACTACTACGAGTACTCGTGACGTGGAGCCCCGGCTCCCGGGCTTGTTTGCCCCACCAGGCCTTTGCTCCTCCAGACTGAATGATACAAGAATATGGAGGGTATGCAAGTCGAGTAGAGTTAGTGTATGCAAAAGCGGGGTATTCTGCTGGCATTGATGAAGCTGCGATTGCAAAGAAATGCGTTTTCTCACCAACATGAGCCAGCAGTTCACTTACATACTATGTATACACCACGGAGTTCACTGCCCGGACCTAAGCTATTCTCGGTCATCTAAAACTCTCTTGCTGTACAGTTATAAATCAAGTCACGACTTCAAATGTTGTCTGGATCCAATAGTCAAGGCTAGGTTATCTTCGTTCACTCCAATTTCACTATCATGGCAACCTCTGACTCTCTCAAGCACGTATCAAGCACCAAGAGACCTATTTCTCTTGAGGCTGGAATTCCTGGTACTAGGCCAACTTGTGGAAAGGCCAACGATGATCTGACCTGTGGAACCTATGAGGAAATAAATTCACCTCCTCTGTTTCCCAGCGAGGAAGAGCTCAGGACTTTGAGAAGAGTGCCTGATGACTTCACGTGGCACGCTTTCACTATTGCCTTTATTGAGTTGTGCGAAAGACTCACATACTATGGCACCGGTCAACTACGTAATAGCCCCTATACTTTAGCCATTGGCATTGGAACTGCAGTCCCAACTATTGGCTGACATATGACAGTGACCAATTTTGTCCAACGTCCTCTGCCCCCGGGCTCAACTACCGGTGCCAGTGGTGCTCACGGCCAGTCCGGTGCCCTGGGGTACGGCCAGCGTGTATCCTACGCCATTAACACCTTCAAGCAATTCTTCTTCTACACGACTCCCCTTCTTGGCGCCTATTTGGCAGACGCACATTGGGGACGCTTCAAGACGATATGCATCTGTGGAGGAATTGGCATCCTCGCCCACGCTGTTATTGTGGTTGCAGCTATACCACAGGTAATTTCAGCTCGCGCTGCATCGCTCTCGACCTTCATCGTTGGCATAGTCCTCCTCGGCCTATCCACTGGGGGTGTCAAGTCTAACTTAGCACCCTTCGTTGTTGAACAGCTGCCGGCCATCGAGATCAAAGTCAAGACACTCCCTACAGGTGAAAAGGTCATTATCGACCCGACAGCCACAGTAAACAGAGCCTACATGCTATGGTACTCTTTCACAAATATCGGCGCACTTTTGGGGATTATTTCAATGCCCTATATCGAAAAGTACTCTGGGTTCTGGATGGCTTGGCTTGTCCCGACCATCCTCTATTTGCTGTGTCCCCTTGTCATGCTTTGGGGGCGTCGAAGATATAACCGTATACCGCCTCAGTCGTCTGTCCTGAGTAAGGCTATGAGGCTTTTGCTATTCACGCAGAAATCCCGCTGGTCAATCAACCCATTCGAAACATGGAAGCGCTTTCAGCAAGGCTCTGTCTGGGAAACAGTGAAGCCATCGTCCATTGAACCCACACAACGCCCACATTGGATGACATTTGATGATGCGTGGGTGGAGGAGATCAGGCGTGCACTCAAGGCTTGCAGAGTATTCTTTTGGTACCCGCTATTCTTTCTCTGCTTCAATCAGATCAACGGCAACCTAGTCTCCCAGGCGGCCACGTTGCAGCTACATGGCATGCCCAATGAAGTTATTACCATCATTGACCCCCTTTCCATTATAGTCCTCGTCCCCTTCTTCCAGTTCTTCCTTTTTCCGTTACTACGCAAATACAAGATCAACGTCTCCCCTATCCGGCGCATCACCTCCGCCTTTTTTTGTGGAACAGCTGCCATGGTATGGGCTGCTGTTTTGCAATACTACATCTATCAAAAGTCTCCCTGTGGGTACGAAGCCAACACCTGCAACTCACCTTCCACCATCAATATAGGTGCACAAGCCGGAATCTACTTCCTGGTGGCGATGGGTGAGGTACTTGGGAATACGACCCTCCTGGAGTACTCGTACACGAAAGCGCCAAAGAGCATGCGATCCCTTGTACAAGCTTTGGCTCTCTTTGCAAATGCTATAGCTTCCGTACTGGGACAAGCTTTCGTTTCATTGACCAACGATCCGCTCCTAGTTTGGAATTACATCGCCGCAGCAATTCTGGCATTCTGTGGAGGATGCATTTTCTGGTTCCAAATGAGAGGCTTAGATCGCGAGGAGGATCACCTTAATGCGTTGCGAGAAGGCGCTGTTGATACGAGAGTCTCAGTTTCTCAGCCACTGGCCAAGGGTGTATGAATGAATATACAAGATGGGAGCATTAGTTTTGGGTCAGTTTGAACTGTTGCAGGAAAATGAATTGATGGAGATATCATGTATAGGAGATTAGAGATGGTTCTAGGTTTCTTCAAGAAGCGAAACTTGACGCTATTCCAATATATCAATTGATAGAACGATTGCCCCTAGTTTCTGAAGTGCCTAAATCTTTATGCTGATTATACTCTCAATACTCTCTTATGTTGCGTCACTTCTTTATGCTCCGAGTTTACATCTTATCTTCAATGTTATCTAGCACTTCTGTTAGGTCACCGATATTATGTAGGGCCATAGGCCACACTCCACAATTAGGAGGGAAGAACTATTTTCTGATTATAGTAGGTCATCTATATAAATTAAAAATTCTATTCTATATTCAATATATATTTCAAAATTTATTCTATTATAGTTCAATTGCCCTCATTTTATTAGGATATAGCCCCACTCTTTAGTTCGCCATATGACGGACAGTCAACTCCGTTTCTGTCACTTGTAAGGCTCGATGCAGGTGTAATATATTTGAGTCCTTGACCAAAACTGTGCTCATATGATTTTGCGACAATTGGCAATACTGCAGCAGTATTACTGCCGCGAATATTACTTGCGGAAGCCAAACCACCTTTTTCCAACATCTCTAGACGGACTTCGTATCATATCAAAATGGATTCAAAGGTCCAGGATCCTCTAAACGAGAAACCACCTGGCCATAATTCTTGGCTCAGTCTAGGATCAGCCGCATACGATTTTCGAGGTAAGGATCATCAGCTACATTCTACAAGTCCATTGCTAATTTCATGTAATGGTCTAGGCGATGTCCGCACAAGTCCAACGGCAGCGATGCTTGAAGCCGTCACTTATGCTAGCCTTCTCGACGATCTTGATCGCTCAGATCCCAGCACGAAAAAGCTCGAAGCATATTTGGCATCCCTGACAGGTCACGAGGCGGGCCTCTGGGTCGTGTCTGGAACAATGGGAAATATAGTCTCTTTGCGGAGTCTTCTGGTTCAACCCCCCTACAGCATTCTCTGCGATGAGCGTGCACACTGCTTGAACAACGAGGCAGGAGGTGCCTTTGCTTTTACCGGCGCAGTTCCTCAGCCAGTACATCCAGCAAATGACAAGTATATTACGCTTGAAGATATTCTTCCACATATCAAGCTGGGACACGGAGAGAAGGTACACGCATGTCCTACACGAGTTATTTCACTAGAAAATACTCTTCGGGGAATGGTGATGCCATTGGAGGAAACCCGACGCATCTGCGACTTTGCCCACGCAAATGGAATTCGAGTCCACCTCGATGGTGCTCGGTTATGGGAGGCTGTCGCTTCAGGCGAAGGTTCTCTAATAGAATACTGCGCCCTCTTTGATACCATCACCATGTGCTTT